>NC_090269.1:402660461-403379961 GCF_040414725.1 Anabrus simplex
ATTCCTGAGCTACACACTTAACTTTACAAAGATCATAACATTGCTTAAGGGTAGAAATCCCCTAATACATGGAGCACTGGCTCCCAACTCACAATATTAAGCCTTCAAAAGGCATTCAGTAATCTTACTTTGAAAAGGAGCTAACAGGCTCTCAGTTTTCAAACCTATTCAAGGCAACACCAAAAATATCTTACATCTTTTGGCCTTCCATGGCCCAGCTTACAAAATTGAAACAGGGGCATCTTGTACCCAACGTATAGGGCCTTCGTAAAAGAAATAACAGTTAAATAAATGGCCCGAACACAAAATGAAAGGAGGCGAATACTTTCACTCCTCGAAGTGATTTCTTAAAACCTAAAGGGCACTAGGCCGATCAAACAGGGGCTATTCCCAAACTACTGAGGTAGCGCGGATGGAAATCACTTTAATACATTGCAGAAATAAATGCGGTACCTCAAACCAAGATGAAGGGGAGCTCGAGAGGTTATATCACTCTTTATCCCCGGATTACAGTTAAAGATTTATGAAATTTTACATGAGCCGAACGGAGAATTACATTTCAAGGAAGTTGGCTACATAGTTAAAGTTTCGAACCTTTCCCTCAGGTTAAACTGCGGAGCTAGCAAAAGTGAAGATGTTAAGTGGCCATACCTTGTCGGAGTACTGCTGCCTGATGAAAGAGGCGCCTCCCGCCCCCTGCTTGATACACACACTTAGTTAGATGACGTCCGGCTCCATGGCTATATGGTTAGCGTGCTGGCCTTTGGTCAGAGGGGTCCCGGGTTCGATTCCCGGTAGGGTCGGGAATTTTAACCATCATTGGTTAATTTCGCCGGCTCGAGGGCTGGGTGTATGTGTCGTCTTCATCATCATTTCATCCTCATCACGACGCGCAGGTCGCCTACGGACGTCAGATCAAAAGACCTGCACAAGGCGAGCCGAACATGTCCTCGGACACTCCCGGCACTAAAAGTCATACGCCATTTTATTTCATTTTTCAGTTAGATGACGATGAAAATGACCAAGAGACGAGAAAATCTGCAGTTTATAAACCCTCGGGGAAAGTTCGAGACCTTTCACGAATAAAACAGCCACACCTTCACAATTTTATTGGTGGATGAAAAGTTTACACTCAATATCGAAGAAGAAATACGGGATTGGTTGAAAATAAATTACAGAAATTCTTGATTGGCTAAATTCAAAACTGGCGGAAAGAAAAGGTAAGTATTGCCAACCCCAAGATTAATGAACAAAATTTAGTAAGAAAAAAACTTATGAATACAAAATTTCTTCAAAAAGGTTCTTTCACTTCGCACCAGGGTGCATGATCATAGTTTTCTAGCAGTGGCATCTATGAGAGAATGTCCAAGCTTCTTGATGAACGGAAAACAAAAACAAGTTGAAATTCACACAGTACTGGAAACTTCACAATAACAAAATTACGCCAAATTTTAGAGTTGCCATCTTCAGAGAAAATTTATAAGTTGGTCCAGTTTCAAGTTCACTGTTTCTCCTGTAGAGGAGTTCTTTAAGGCGCAAGATTTAAATGTGTGGCGTAGAGGTGTACCTCCTGGTACAATAATAATAATAATATTCAAAATTACTCCTTGGACATGCCATGAAATACCTCGGATACTCCGGAAACGTGATCCTCAAAGTGAGGGTCACCACGGCAGTCATCCTCGGCCCCTTCATGCCACGTCCAACGTCTCCCCTGAATATTTCTTTTGTCTTTCCTGAAAATGCAATTTAAATAAAATATAAGACATATTAATAATGATTATAATATTAGACAAGAATCTACCTACAAAAAGGACTAATCTAGGCCCTCCCTGACCTTGTATTCACCACATGACCGTCACAACAGATAGATCTACAAAATCCGCTGACTTCACGTTACAACAGATTCAGCTCAATTCCTTGCATACACAGTTGTTTATTTCGCATTCATTGTTCCTTGACCCACTTACACTGGATTTAAGTACATCAAATGACAACAATTGCATACTATCCTGCAATCTCGCAATCGATAAGGCCTCTACATTTCGAACATACCATATCATTTACTTACTCAACTAATTCGCAAACTGAATGCGCTTTGTTATCACTTGGTCTTACTCAACCTCCAGGCTCGAATTCTACCTTCTTCACAATGTACACATCACCAGCACTTCACTTACTGTTAATATTACCAAACAAACTCAATCCACTGAATAGTGTTAAACCAGACCCCCATAAACATATATAAATACACATCCCCATTCCAAACACATATCCCCCTTATTCCGTCCCCGCTATACTCACCACTATCGCCCTATGACTCTCCTTCCTCCATTTTTCTCACACAGGAATTTTTAGCCGCACATAAATACCTGTTTAATTCTCCTCCGTCTTCCCATTCCTTAATAATCTACCTTATACTTCTCTGCTCATCCCCTATTCCTTATATTTTCCGATGTTTGTCACTCAATAAACTGTTTCTAATCTTACGTGTTTTTTCACAATTACCTAATAAGTGAAAATCATCGTTCTCTGCCCCACAAAGTATACATACTGACTTATCCCTACCTTTTAACCATCCCTTGTTTTTATGTAGCCCATTAGCCACCATACCAACCCTCCCCGGTTTAACCTATCAACGTATCTAATAGTTATCCCCGTTACTTCCTCTACTTTATTAAAAACACTAAGAGAACTTCTTAATCTACTTTCTGCCAATAATTTCTGCCTATACATATCTTTAATCCTCCTTGACAACACCTTCATCCGTCTAACTTCTGTCTTCGTCCACACCTCTTCCCACATGTACCCCAAGCCTATCATCTTCAAGTATCCCTTAATTTTTTCTAGCCAGCATCCCTTATACATGTTCTTCCGTTGTTGTTCGTACGCGGCCTGTAATACCCTCCCCCTTCATGCCTTTTTAAATTCATCCAATATCTAACTATTCTTTTCACACACTCAAATTCCAAATCCTCCCCACACATTAATTCCGCCCCTGCATTAGCTGTGCACATCGGGAGCTCCATCACCATCTTACCGAAATTCAGGGGCGGCTGCAGAGCTGCAGAACCACTAATATGAAAGATATACAGTAATATAAATTAGTAATATATAGCGATTAGCGATCCCATCCCTCATACTGAGTGTTTATATCGAGCCAAAGATCGATACCATACAGCTGCTGGTGATCTGGCAACCCTGTTTAGAACTGTGAACGACAGAACATTAGAAGAGCACACTTAATTACAGCTCTCTTCCGATAGGTGGCTAAGGGTCGCCCATAAGGTTCTGTATGAACTGCACGCCTGGCCTATTCCCGTGACAATAGAGTTAGTAAATAATACACTAGATAGCGCCACCGTCCGTGAGAGAATCGCTGCAGCGATATAATCTCAGCTGTTTGGGAGAAGCTCCCTCCATTGTACTCATCAGTGTAAATAGAGAACTTATAAAACTGTGTGCATATTGATATGGTTTAAAATTCTTACATGTCAACATTCTCAGATACTACAGTATACTTGTGATGCTTCTGTTCCGTAGAAAGAAAGCCCAAATAGCTTAAATACAGGATAAATGCGTGGTAAAAGAGGATGGTTGTGATTAAGTAACACAAAATCAATTTACTATCCATGTTAAGTCTTCAAACAACGTGCCATATGAGTGGGGTATGCGTATTTTTCTGTCTTTGGTGTAAATGACCAGGACTTCAGCAAAATTCTATCCAACGACCGAAAACATTCTCTCGTACGAAACGAATGAGCGAGTTCTTAGGACTACAAGTATATACAGTAATCATGACTATGTTTCTCCGTAATGGTAGTGAATTCTTCCGAGTTAGGTAATCATGAAAATGAAAACAGAAACGCTAGTACCATCAGATGATGTTCCCCCTCCATTAAGAAAGCCGGCTGCCAAAGATGTATGCAGGTCTCGGAATGTTTGTAAATATGAATGTGTCGATAGGTGAACATTTTTTTCGATAAACGGAGGAGGGGCTTTATTTTTTGTAACTTTTTAATTGTTGTTTTTTATACAAGTCAGTTATTTATATTGTCGATGTCCCTCGAAATTGGGGTCTTACAAATTGAGATGAACGTCTACCGGTATTATTTCGGTACACTTTCGAGAACTTCACACTGATAAGACATGGAGTAAAGCGTTTCCGCGGGGTTGGAGGACGGATTCACACGAGCTCAGCTGACACTTTCCGTATACAGTACGAATTTAGATTTGTCTATAACACTTACTGCAATGGACTGGGCGTCACAGAGCAGAACCACCAACATTATTCAGCACGAGCCGCCACTGCCGAAATTACTAATAATTCGTCTTCATTTAACTCTTTTCTCATCCAACCCCCATACTTCCGTGCTATACAATATCCTACCGAAAATCACCGATCTTAAAACTAACCTCAAGGTTTTATAACTGATACCCGGATATTAAGCTAGCAAGTTTTTGTCTGAGGCTAGGACGGCCAAACCTCTGCTTCTCGCCCTACTAATATGATCGTTCCAAGTCCCTTTACTGTTAATAATGACTACTAAATATTCCAACTTACTTACTTGTTCCAACCTTTCTTCCTGCAGGACCCATTTCCCGCCCTCCCTTCTTCCTTTGTGTCCCTGGGCTACTAGTATTTTAGATTTATTCCCATTAATTCTCAAGGCCCATTTCTTCGCGAAAACCGACACTGCATTTAAAGCCTTCTGCATCCCTCCTGAAATTAGAGTCATCAATATCACATCATCAGCAAAAATCAATCCCGGTACCTCCAACCCATTAATTACCGGCACGGCCCAGTTGCTTGTCCCATGCCCATCCAAGATATCGTTAATAATTAAAATAAACAATAATGGCGATAATGGCGATAATTTGCACCCTTGCTTTAAACCCACCTTAGACTCTAAGGGTCTGCTCAGTCTACCGTCTTCCAATTTTACAGAGAACCTGACCCCCCTACATATACTCTCCACAGCCATCATAATCTTTTCCGAAACCCCTAATCTACCTAATTTCTCCAATAGAGCCCCTCTATTCACCTTATCAAAAGCTTTTTCGAAATCAATTGCTGCCACATACACCTTACCTCTTGACAGGCTCCTATACTTCTCCAACACTGTCTTTACTGTCATTATATTATCCACTGTTCTTTTCTTTTTTCTAAATCCCCCATGGTAATCTGTCAATACTTCATTTCTTTCGGCCCATTCACTTAACCTGTTCGCCAAGAACCCCCAGTGTAAATTTTACTTAAGGAGTCTAACAGAGATATTCTTCTATAATTATTCAAACTGTTCTTACTACCCTTTCCCTTATATATTGGACATACAATTCCTATTTCCCATTCCTTCGGGTACTTCCCCTCATCAAAGATCTTATTGAATAATTTAACTATGCCCTCTATCATTGTCACATTTTTGCTCATTTCTTTCCAAAACTTATTATTGATCCCATTACATCCCCCCGCCGACCTGCCCCTGATTCTTCTTATCACTCTCAAAGTTTCTTCCTTTGTAATTTCCTTGTCCAGTTCGTAATTTGCCACTCTTCTATTCCTCCAAATTACTTCTTACCCCGTCTTTCTCCACCATCCTTCCCCCTTTCCCCCGAGTAATTCACCAAAGTAACTCACCCACTGAACATCCTCAACGCTCGTTGTCTCTAGACTACTTCTACCCATTATCCTATTAATCCTTTCCCAAACTTTTTCAATGCTGTTAGTCTTACAATATTTATGGCTTCAGTTTGTTCCTCTAACCACGCCTTTTGTGCCTCACTAATTTTCTTTTTATACTCCTTCCTCAGCTTACAGAAAACCTCCCTTTCTGCACTCCCACCTTTCTTTATATACTCTCCTAACGAACCCAGCACCCTCTTCCTCATTCCTTCACACTCTCTATTAAACCATTTTTCACCCTCATTCGTTTTCCTCCTTCTACATTCTAGCTTATGTGCTATCATCTTTATTGGATGTAGCAGCAATTCCAAGGCTTTATCTATTATTCTCCTCTAACACTCCTTCCCAACCATATTTCAGAAATTGAAATTCCTCTTTTGCTACCCTATTCCAGTCCTGTCCCACTTTCTCTGACCATTTGTACTTATTACATCCACTCCCTAGTTCCTCCTTCATCTTAACTTCCTTCCTTATATGCTTCTCTTCCCCCTTTTTAACATAACCCACACTGGGAAATGGTGTGATTCAATCCATTCTCCTACTTCCATCCTTACAATATCCTCCAACACTCCTTCCGAGCTTAAATCCATATCTATCACACTACCTCCCTTCTCTGTAACATAGGTCAATTTCCCCGTACTGTCCCCCTCCTTCCATCCATTCAGAATATACAAATTTCCCGCAGCGCACATCTCTAGGAGCTTCTCCCCATAACTGTTTATAATTTTATCCTCACTACTTCTGCTTTTCAACATACACCTCCCATCTTCCCTACTATATACTGGGCTCTGTTCCCCTATTCTCGCGTTCCAATCTCCGAATAACAACATATCCTCTTCTTCTGCAAACTTCTCTCTTATCATACTAATATCCACCAGTAGCTCCTCAAAAGAATGCTTATTTGCGTATGTTGAACTGCTAGGATGGCAATATACGAACGCTAGATTTATTTTCTTATCCTTCCCTCTACCCATCCCATATTAAATCTCAACCATATGGTTTCTTTCATATCTGTCTCGATATCCTCCACTAGTTCACTAATTTCCTCCCTAATTAATACTATCATCCCTCCTGGGGCGCGTCCCTTAGTCCTCTCCTTTCTCCTATATTTAATATTTAATCACAAACCCCTTCCATGAAATCTCTTTCCCTGTTTCCAGCCACGTCTCCAAGAGTGCCACAACATCGAAACTTTCTACTACTTCCCGGACCTTTTTATTTCCTAGTTTGCTTATTAGTCCCTCAATATTCACACATCCTATTTTCCAATATAGTTATAACTTTCCCTCCCTCCCTTCTAAATTTCCTCCTCTATTCTTACTCCTTGTAGTTCTCGCTCCCTCATCCCCTATCCCCATTTCTCCTTTATGCCAACCTATACCGTTCCATTCCCTCCGTACCCTCCATCCCTATACGCACTTTACCCCACAAGTCTTTACGACTCCTACTTTTTCCTCTGCTCATAACTGCTTTACCTTCCTGTCGATCACTCTTCTCACGCCCTTTCTTGCTCACTAAACTACTGCACTCTCCTCTCACCATTTCTTGCTGCTCACCCTCACTCACCCCTTCACTGCTCTGATCTTCTGTATCCACACGGCACTGTCCATTCTCACCTGGATTGATCTCTCCTTCCTTGGCTCCACCCCTCGTTGTTTCTTCTTCCTTCCTTCCATCTTGCCCTGCCATCTCTCCCCTTTCGGAACTAATGCGTTCGTCCATCTCTTTCAGCTTCACCACTGAGTGCTCCCTAACCCATCTTCCATTCGTTACCACTAGCCTCTGACCTCTTATTCGGGCCATTAGGCCCTGTTGTCTCCACAGGTGTCTGTTCAGAATCTTCATAATTTCATTTGCTTCTTTTCCCGTGTCTCTTTTCACCCCTACTTTCTGGCCGTGTAAATTGTTACCGTTTCTTATCACAATTTCTGCCATTAGGGTAGAGAATTTTTTTACCCTAATTGGCCTCCGTCCTTTAGTTTTTCCCACTCTCTCCACATAGTCTATGTCCACTTCACTGAAGTTTATTTTCATCCTATCCCGTATGACTTCTACCACCTTGGAGATAAGATCAATCTTATCTTCCTTCTCACCTTCTTCCACATCGTATATAAATATGGCTTTCTTCATTCTCTCCTGCTTGTACCCCTCTGCTTTTCTCTTCATCAACCTCACCTCCTCTTCTAGATGTTTCACTTTTCCTCTTAATAACACTATTTCCTTCTCATTGTTTCCCACTCTCCTGTTCGATTCCTCAGTCTTCGTCTCTAACCATTTCTTCATGTTCCCTATCTCCTTTCTCTGCTCTTCCATCATGTCCTTTATTTCTTGTACCTTATCCCACTGACAATTTTCTTGTATTACTTCGCTCACTACCACCTTAAGTGCTGCCAAGTCCTCCATGTTGAATTTTCCGCTGGTATTTGGGCCTGGGTTTAATTCCACCCCCCTAATAACCAGCATCACAGCTATCACCGTAGCTACCAGCACCGCTTCACCCATTTTTACTTCCTCTTTTTTATCACCAGCTCATTCTTGGCCTCCTTCCTCTGCTTCACCTGCCATTTTCCAATCGTGGCCCGGTACTGCTCAATACCGACCATGTTTACGGCACGCACTGCACCACGCGACTTCACTCCAAGGTTGCTCAAGCTAGACTGCTGTGAGTATAGTAAAGTTTAAAAAGTATCAAAGCAAAATAAATATGTGGAAATTGATGTACTTCAATCCCTACAAATCTTACAGTTAGTCCTGTACCGTATTTAAAGTAGATAGTTAGCATTAATGTTTTGTCGGACTCGTTGTCCGAATGGTTTCGATTTCTTTTCGGTTTCGATTCCCGGCCGGGTCAGGGATTTTAATCGCTTCTGATTAATTCTTCTGACTCGGGGACTTCATATTCACACAACACACTACGCTACCAATCACCACAGAAACCCGCAATAGTGATTATATCCCTCCATATAGGGTTGGCGTCAGGAAGGGCATCCGGCCATAAAACAGGGCTAAACCCACATGTGCGACGCTGATCGCACCCGCGACCCCACAGGTGGGAGACAAGTGGTAGGAAAAGAAGGAGAAGAATTTGACATTTAAAGTTGTATTTGTATTTGCTGCAGTTGTATTTATACGTGTTAATGATGGGTATGTATATTGGCTATTCAGCCTGAAGGCTGGTTTTGTCCTCCACTGTCCCACCAGCAGCTGTCATAAATATCCTGGACGTCACTGAATATTCATACTAAGAAAATGAGGAGTGAGTTTCCCGTTGCTTTCTTCACCGAGCCAGAAGTTGCTACTGCATATCAGTCTGTCAAGCCTATTGAAATGCATGCACCAACCGACCCTATGAGCGATATTTCACACCATTCATAACAGGGACTGGCTGTATAATGAATGGCACTGGCGTAGCCAAGGGGGGGGGGGGGGGCCCACTGGGGCCGGCCCCCCCCCCCCCCAAAATGTTTCCTGAAACTAGAGCGAGGATCAGCCGTTGTTTTACGTACGATACGAACAACTTAAAACTTACGCCGAAATGACGAATTAACGTAGCGACAAAGAATCTACTAGCAGGGCTCAATACGGTCATTCATAATTCTCCATATTTGTACTGCTTGCATGAAAGGAAGTCACTTAGGATTGTGATGCGCGGGGATATTTCACTGTAGAGGCCCCACTATTGGGAATGTGTTGACAAATGCCAAAAGATGAGGAAAGGGGCAATTAGCCAGGGATTACTCAGTAGGGGGCCGGAACGTGACCACCGAGATAACGGGGTCCACAGCCAGAAACAGTTGAACAACATCGTGTCAGCTTTTGCAGATCAGTTCCAGGAAACTGGGGTTGTACCGTGGTTGAAAGATGTGCTGTGTTTAAGTTGCAGCGTTCGGAAGACTGTGACAGGATTGTGATCTGCACGTTAGTTTCTCATTTTGTGCCATATAATAACTTTATTTGTCACTAAGGGCAAAATAATGTGCATCCTCGGTAAGTTATGATTTTTTTAAAATTCTAATAGCAAGACAGATCGCAGATGCGTACCTTAGTTCTATAGGTAGGTCCATATATTTTGTCAAATGCCCGGGGACTGATTGGAACTTCAAATGGCACCATCAAAAGTGCATGTAACTATCTTGTAATTAGCGGACGTGATAACTCAGTTCCAGTGGTTCTATCTTCTCATCAAGACGGCCGAGGCTTGAGTCGCAGTCGATGCATGAAACATTTTTAAAATGGGAAGTCACGTTCTATTGATACAGATTCTGCTTAAAACACTAGGTCGCGTGCCTTACCTTTCTTTAGTACTTTTGAGTAATAACCGCATCATTTATGATGGTGTATTTTGAGTATCAACCATTCTTCGGGCTTACATTGTACCTTAAATGGTGAGTGGATGCAGTGGCGTACCCACGAAATAATATCAGTGGCCAAGTCTAGGCCAGTAGCGTGGATACAACTTTTCCATGGAAGGGGCTGTAAAAAGATGTTTTATTTTGTATTTAGAATTTGCTTTACGTCGCACTGTAGGTCTTACAGCAACGATGGGAAAGTAAAGGGTTAGGAGTGGGAAGGAAGCGGCCGTAGCCTTAATTGTATGTTGTATGTTCAGTCTTCAGCCCTAAGGCTGGTTGGATCCTCAACAGCTCCACCATCAGCTGTCATTAAGGTGTGAAAATGGGAAACCACGGAAAACCATCTTTAGGGCTGCCGACAGTGGAGTTCGAATCGGATGCAAGCACACAGCTGTGCGCCCTTAACCGCACGGCCAACTTGCCCGGTGGATATGAAAAGAAAGCCGGTCCTACCGAGTGCGGTGACGGATCTTCTGTAGATATTGATGGTTTTGATTGTTACCATGTAATGATATCCAACAATCGAAATCATAGCTTCTGTACTCTAAACCGGCTGCATTATTGAAACTGTTCGTAAAATTGATAATATCGTTCTTCGTTTGTGAGGAAGTAGAATCTTCATTTAATTTTTTTTTCTAAAAAAAAAAAAGAACCACTTTGGTACTACGCCCCGTGAAGGTGACTACCTGCCATGCCGTAGATATTTCGATCACGGGAGACTCATGGCCAACTCTACTGCACCCACAAACAAGGCTGTATCTTCCCGATCCCATGCCTTTCTTAACTCTGTCAGTGGCGGGCATCGAATGCAGGATGCCTTAAGTCTAATTCTAAAATAAGGTGACCTAAAAGTAACAAGCCGAACCCGCGGTGTAGGGGTAGTTTGCCTGCCTCTTACCGGAGGCCCCGGGTTCGATTCCCGGCCAGGTCAGGGTTTTTACCTGGATCTGAGGACTGGTTCGAGGTACACTCAGCCCACGAGCTTATAATTGAGGAGCTATGTGACGGTGAGATAACGGCCCCGGTCTAGAAAGCCTAGAATAACGGCGGAGAGGATTCGTCGTGCTGACCACAGGACACCTCGTAATTTGCAGGACTTCGGGCTGAACAGCGGTCGCTTGGTAGGCGATGGCCCTTCGGGGCTGTTTCGCCATGGAGTTTGGTTTGGAAAAGTGTACAGAGAAGGAAGCGACACCCCTGCAAGGCTCTTTAGCTTCCAGCTAGTTCTTCCGTCCGGTCTCGTGCATTTAGGACAGTTGGAAAACGTACGCCTTAATAAATGCTCTTCACAAAACCTGTGTAAACATACTAACTGAATCTATTTATAACAATAATCACAAACGCCTCCTTTTCATGTGGTTCAGTTGGTTGAGTCGCTGTCCTTCTGAGTCCGAGTTCGCAGGTTCAAATCCCGACTTTGGTCGGTGGACCTCATAACGGTGTTGAAATGGCAACAGCTCCATGTCGTTGGTTTCTGGCACGTTAATAAAAAATATACATACGAATATTAGCGTCATAAAACTGTAACTTAATGCTACTATATTCTGCACCCCAGGCTTCCGAGGGAAACGAATTAACAATTTGCTATACGTCGCAACGACACTGATAGGCCTTATGGTGACGGTGGGATAGGAAAGGCGTAGGAGTGGGAATGAAGCGGTAGTGGCCTTAATTAACGTACAGCCCCAGCATTTGCCTGGTGTGAAAATGGGAAACCACGGGAAACCATTTTCAGGGCTGCCTACAGAAGGGTTTGAATCCACTGACTCCCGGATGCAAGCTCACAACTGCGCTGCCCTAACCACTAGGGAAACTAATAGGACAAGGTAAACACTCCCTAGCATATGTTGTGACATATATTTTTCTTTACCAACTAACAAAATATCTATACCCATACCCCTTAAATTCTATATTTACTTATTTTGTTTTTGCTAGCTGCTTTACGTCGCACCGACACAGATAGGCCTTATGGCGACGACGGGACAGGAAAGGGCTAGGAGTGGGAAGAAAGCGGTCGTGGCCTTAATTAAGGTACAGTCCCAGCATTTGCCTGGTGTGAAAATGGGAAACCACGGAAAACCATTTTCAGGGCTGCCGACAGTGGGGTTCGAACCTACTATCTCCCGAATACTGGATACTGGCCGCGCTTAAGCGACTGCAGCTATCGAGCTCGGTACTTATTTATTTATTAGTGCCTTTTTTACAGTGGCGAAGTTAGGGCTCGAGGCCCTCTCGTATACTTAACCACATACTAATCAAAATCTTAAATAAAATACTGAGATACGTAAAACAGTTAAACCTACATAAATTAATAGTTTTAAAAATAAATTTAAATACATTACTAACTAAATTAATATTAAAACTAATTAATATTGAAAAGTGCGGCTGCATGGCTAAATGGTTAGCGAGTTGGCCTTTGGTCACAGGGGTCCTGGATTCGATTCCCAGCAGGGTCGGGAATTTTAACCATCATTGGTTAATTTCGCTGGCACGGGGGCTGGGTGTATGTGTCGTCTTCATCATCATTACATTCTCATCCCGACGCGCAGGTCGCCTACAGGAGTCAAATAAAAATACCTGCACCTGGCGAGCCTAACATGTCCTCGGACACTCCTGGCACTAAAAGCCATACGCCATTTCATTTCAATATTAAAAACTCTTAAAAATGACATCCTCAGGCACGCACACATTCACATGTCAACCATTCAGTCAGCTGTCCTCAGCAGGTAGTCTCGGCAGGTTTAATTTAATTTCGTGTGGCTATTTCTAGCCGAGTGCAGCCCTTGTAAGGCAGATCCTCCGATGAGGGTGGGCGGCATCTGCCATGTGTAGGTAACTGCGTGTTATTGTGGTGGATGATAGTGTTATGTGGTGTGTGTGAGTTGCAGGGATGTTGGGGACAGCACAAATACCCAGCCCCCGGCCCACTGGAATTAACCAATGAAGGTTAAAATCCCCGACCCGGCCGGGAATCGAACTCGGGACCCTCTGAACCGAAGGCCAGTACGCTGACCATTCAGCCAACGAGTCAGTCGTCTCGGCAGGTGTCCTTAAATCTTAATAAAGAGCTAGTTTCTCTGAACTGAGCTGACAGGGAATTCCATAATGTGACGCCGATCACCACAAATAATCTATTAATTGTATTTGTGCGGTGCAGTGGAATAGAATGATAGGATCTAGAACGTGTATTTAAGTTGTGAAATGATGATAAAAAGGTGAATTTAGAAGAAATATACAGTGGCTGACTTTCAGCTAACCCTCCTAAACACCATCGTTAAAGTGTGTAGCTGCCGACGTTTATCAGGCTTCAGCCATGAGACAGCCTGATAGTATGGGGTGGTATGAACATCGTACCCGATGTTGTAAATAAATCTCAGGCAGGAATTCAGTGCTCGTTGAAGTTTAAGTGTTTCTTCTCTCGTCATATCAACTAATACAACGTAACAGTAATCAAGAATAGGGAGAATGAGTGTCTTTATTAGTTTTGCCTTTAGCTCAAATGGAAATATATCCCTCTGCCGTTTAAGAGGGTGAAGCACTCCAGTCTTTTTTACGTATCTCTTTCGTGTGACCAGAACAACCAAGTGTTTCATTCATAATTAAGCCAAGATTTTTAACCGGTTTACTGTGGGGAATAATGTTCCCATTCAATAGGATAGGCGGGATTGCGACATTTTTGAGCAGCTCAGTAATTTTCGTGGTCCAATTATGATTGCCTGAAATTTTGTGGACTTTAGTATAAGAGAATTTCGTTGTGCATATATACTGAGTCATCAGAGGTCATTGTTAATATCTTGTCTTGCAGTGACGATATGTTATTTCCTGTCACGGATGGTATGTCATTGATATAAATACAGAAAAGTAAGGGCCCTAGAATACTGCCCTGCGGGGCACCACTAAGTTTCATTTTCCATTTAGAGGCCTTGTCGTTTACTGTTACACGCTGTTGATGGTTACTCAAATAATAACTAAGAAAAGCGCAGCCAGATCGAAATTTAGCAGTTCCATTTACTTTATCATAGTCGGAATTTCTATAGTGTCAAAGGTGCTACTGAAGTCAAGAATGATAAGTTTAGTGAGCAGTCGTTTGTCTATAGCGTTTCTTCTTACCTTCAAAAGTGCTGTCGCGGTACTGTGACCCTTCTTAAATCCAGATTGCAAAGGGTCCAAAGGAGCATTTTTATTTAGGTATTCCAGAACTTGCTCATATACTAAACGTTCAAAGGCTTTAGAAAGCGCAGGGAGTATGAACACATGACGAATGTCAGAGAGATTGTGGGTCTAAACTCTTAGGTACCAGTATAATATTCAATATTGTCTGTTTTCCAGACAGTAGGGAAAATTCCGTTTAGTAAACAGTAGTTCAGTATGTGCGTCAGTATAGGCAGGACAGCACCAATAATTTTATGTATAAAAGTAATAGGATTATCATCTACACGCGTGACCTTCGATTTAATCGAGTACAAAGCCTTTTTAACCTGATTTTCTGTGACACTGTGAAATGTGAATGGTGGATTGGGAGGGCGGTGATTCGGTGCAGTTAATTGGGGTAGGTTGAATATTTATTCTACTAGAGTAATCGTTCAGTTCGTCAGTAGAATGTCAGGAGGTGTCTGGCTCTGTTGATGTTTTCCTATTCCCAGAGCTCTAAATTGGTCCCATGCGCGACTGGAATTAAATTTGTTAGCTACATTCCGGAAATATGCACATTTTTTATTTCTGATTAACTGCTTTGTGCGATTTCGTAAGATGCGGTAAGATTCGAAGTCTGTGTCAGCTAAGGTTTGTTTATAATGTCGAAATAACGAGTCACGGTGGGCCATCATTCTCTTGGTTTCAACATCTAACCATGGAGAAGGGCGAGAAACCTTTATTCGACGTGTATGTGTGTGTTTCTTTGCCGCGTTAATCGTATAAAATGTCACTTCTTTATAGCTTATCACATGACCATTATTATAATAAAATTACCGTATTTATATTCTGGCTTGGGGACTTGGGTTTGTCCCAACATTTTCCTCTTCATATTCAGACAACATACTACACTACCAAGCACCAAAGAAACACACAACAGTGATTACATCGCTTCATATAGGGTTGGCGTCGGGAAGAGCATCCGGCCGTAAAACAGGGCCAAATTCACATGTGCGACACAGTTCGCACCCGTGACCCCACAGATGTAGGAAAAACGGAAGAAGAAGAAGAAGAAGAATATGATGATGATTACTATTAGCTTCCGGAATCCGCACGAATCCACCACTCTTACTTGGATCCAAGGACACTCATTTCCTTTTTAGGTATTCTATATCACCTAAACTCTGGAACTTTGGTCACCTATCAAAATAAATGCCTCCCCCCCCCCCCAAACTGAAATCCTGGCTACGCTACTGATGAATGGTATTACTAGCATCGCGGTCACTTTCATGTCGTCAAAGCGAAGGATGAGACTGAGACAGGTCAATGAAAGTAAAAAATTTATTCTAGTCCATGCCAGAAGACATAGTGCACTGTAGGCAATATTGATAGGTATTGTACAGTTTCTTTGAGTGGGACCAGCTATAATGTCTGCAGGCGTTACACCCCTGACATGGTTGATTCAGCTTCCTAATGATGCGTTGCTAAAGATACCTATTGCGAAAGATGACACTTACCTGTTCTTAACCAGTAACATTTACACAACGAAAACGACATAGAAATTTGCGCTTTTGCTGGCGAGGCCTAGCGCTTACAGTGCACTATGTCTTCTGGTGTGGACTAGATCAAATTTGTTACTTTCATTGATCTGTCTCAGTCTTATCCTTGGCTTCGACGACATAAAGTGACCAAGACAAGATCGTTGTTAGTAATACCAATACCACTCCTTATGCAGCCAGTACCTGTTATCCATGGTGTGAAAATGTTGCTTATAGGCAGAGCCCTGCTCGGATGTGAAGTTAGTGTCTTGGTGGATACAAACTGTATGGCAGTGTGGATAATTTTGCTTATAATTCCTAAATAATGAAGTTTATTGATTTTCACTCAGGTATAATCTTATTTTTGCTTGTGATTAGGCGACCCTTGACAGTGGTATGGGAGAATGATGATATATAAAGAGCCTTGAGTTGATAAAGCCGTAAATCTGACCTGAGCCTACCTGGCTCCTGTTCACAATTAATGGAAGGAACAAAGGTCAATTACGTTGTAGTTGTCGCAAGAGAAAATCTCTCATAAACCCGTGACTGTAGGGGTTCTGGTGCCAGGTGTCAGGCCTATTGTGTTGTTAACAGATCTATCAGTTTCAATACCTTGGGTGTAATATACGGTAGTTAAATATTTACAATATCCGCGGATAACAATTCGCAGATGCGGATAATCATTCGCGGATGCGTCGTCGAGAAAGTTTTCATTCCCCACCCGGAAGGGGTGGGGCGAGCCACCTAGAGGGTAATGCCCTCTCTCAGGAGAAGTGATGGAATTGTGGAGAAGTGTGGAGAAGAAGGACATGGGAATGGCGGTGTGAAAAGTAGAGTAGGTAGAGATGAAGGGACCTCTTGACTAGGAGGGGTGTAATGCTAAGGTGCTTTATTTGAGTATGATAAATAAAATGATGTGATTACAAATATTATAAAGATGGATGTGAGACAATAGAGATGTGAAGGAAGAGGGGACATGCAAGGGGAGATTTGAAATTCAGAAGTAAGTACCGGGGTAGACGTGCAAGGCAAGGAGATGAAGGGAAGCAGGATTAAGAGAAGCGATGAGAAGACGAAGAAGTTCATATGTAGGAAGGGGAGAAGGGCTGAAACCGGTTAGAGGAGGGGGTAGACCAACTGGTGGAGGTGGAAAAAATGGAGGAGGAGCTGGCCGTGGACACGGGCACCGGTGTTGATAAGCTGTTGAACTGCATCGGGAGTAGTTAGGTGGAGCCGCACCATAAAAGTTGGACCGTATGCGTTCCGGATCTGACTGGCACGACAGACGGGAACGCCCGCTGCGCGAAGTTCTTGGAGAACGTCCCTGTCGGAGAAGTCAGAAGTGATTCCACTAAGCACAGCTACACACAGCAGGAGGGGACGGTGAAGGCAGCTGAGTCGATGATGACGTATGGGCGATGTGAACTGGCGGAGATGGCGATGGCGATGGCGAAACGTTGACAGTCGAAGCCGGCGGGCTAGCAGGGAATTGCTGAATGGCAGGGGGTGTAGACATTGGGAGAGACGACGACATAACAGAGGAAGGATGACAAGTGGTAACCGTGGTGACAGGAAGGGAAGAAGGGGTGAGAGTGGATGACGTGGTGGTAGTAATGGTGGTGGTTGTTGGGTAGATGGGTGTTGAGGTCAGAAACGTCGTCGGGAATGGGGGATCATGGACAACTGGGACAAGGGATGGATTGGCAGAAAGCTGGGCTTGAATGTACGGAGGGGTTGGCACCACGGCGTAATGGTGTCAGAGATTGTCGCGCCCGAAGTGTAGAGACGGCGAGTGGCGTCTTCGTCGCTGAGATGTACCAAAATCTGTGAAGAGGATGTAGAGGTAAGGCCATCAGTCATTCTGTAGACATTATGGACCGGCAGGTCAGCAACGCGAAGGTCGTCGAAGATGTCATCTTCGGGGATGGCAGGATCCACTCCAGGTGTGATGCAAAATGCCATGGTCGTGGGGAAGTCGACAGCCAACGAGGCGTCGACCGATATGCTAATTGAGGTCGGCTGAGTAGCAGATATAGGTGAAGGCCACCGGGCCGACCAAAAATAATGCTGAAGAGTGTCGCGGATGCGGGTGCAGATGAAGGAAGTGCGGATGCGGATATTATTTTGTATATCCGCGCAGGGCTCTATTATAGGGTCGGTTGGTGTGTGCATTTTAATGGACGTGGAAGACTGATACGTAATGCATCTTCTGACCCGGCGAGAAAGGTAACGGGAAACTACCTCACTGCTCAGTTTCCTTGAATGTCCCGTCATCTATGACATGATGGCGGAGCTGTTGAGGATCAAGCCAGCCATTATGTTGAACCTCTTCTTCTTCTTCTTCTTCTCCTCCTCCTCCTCCTCCTAGTGCAATGTCCGTAAGCGGTCGTTGACAATGACGTTGGCTACAACATCCTATTAATGGATGTCTGGAGAGAGAGAGTTATTGTGGAAAGCACGAATGCATGATATAGGTTTCCAGCCCCGAGTGTTTTAATAGAATCTGACGTAGCTCTTGTAGGAACGAAACATGCCATTCTCTCATTAATACAGTTGAACCTCGATATCTTGAATCACCTCGGGAGCTAAATTTGATTTCGAGTTATCAATATTTCGAGATATAGACAACGAATACATTATTTTTTACAGTATTTAAAATATACTAACAAACTCGTATTTTACGGCGTCTCTTTAATTATGACACTTATTAAAGTAACTTTTTAGAATATACAACACAGTACATACAGTAGTGGACAAGAAACATGCCTACGTTAACATCTGGAAAAAGTTCGTTAGTCTCTTCTGTTTTTTACTGTTAACCTTCTTTTCTTCCACATACTTTTCAACAACATTTATTGCTGTGAGAACCGCTGTCATTTATATTCAACTGACTCTATAGGTATGTAGGTTCGAAACCACGCAGCCAAGATTCGTAAATGGAGCTTGTCATCCACGATTTCTGGGGTTGCCTTCGGACGTGAACGGTATGAATTCACACCCGTAAAATGACGAGGCTTCGCCGATTTTTCGATCACTAGAAGTTTGTTTTTCGGTTCCCGTCATATTAGCTCCCAACATCACTGTAACCCTTTGTTTACTTGTTAACTGTTCCTCACAAACTACAAATGCTGCATTGCACAGTCAGTGTTGTACAAAATTCGAATTACAGAGTATATTTTTCTTTCAAGGGAGGAAACGTTTGCTTCGAGAAATCGAGATATTTGTGTAATCGAATTTCGAGTAATAGAGAAATAAATACACGTGAAGAACAGGGCAGACGGCCGGGAAGTTACTTCGAGATATTGAAAATTCGAGTAACGGAGGTTCGATATATCGAGGTTCCATTGTAACATGTTTCCTTTTCCAGGCATTTTCTCGCGTGATCTAATATTGCCTTACTTTTTTTTTTTTTTTGCTAGTTGCTTTGCGTCGCACCGACACAGATAGGTCTTATGGTGACGATGGGACAGGGAAGGGCTAGGAGTGGGAAGGAAGCGGCCGTGGCCTTAATTAAGGTACAGCCCCAGTATTTGCCTGGTGTGAAAATGGGGAAACCACGGAAAACCATTTTCAGGGCTGCCGACAGTGGGGTTCGAACCTACTATCTCCCGATTACTGGATACTTGCCACACTTAAGCGACTGCAGCTATCGAGCTTGGTGCCTTACGTTTGATCCCCCTCCTCTGTGGGTGGGGGTGGTAGAATAACACCCACGGTATCCTTTGCCTGTCGTAAGAGGCGACTAAAAGGGGCCCCAGGGGCTCTGAACGTTTGAGTGTGGGTTGGCGACTACAGGATCCTTAGCTGAGTCCTGGCATTGTTTTCACTTACTTGTCCCAGGCTCCTCACTTTCATTTATCCTATCCGACCTCTCTCGGTCAACTCTTGTTCTTTTCCGACCCCGAAGCTATTAGGTTTGCGAAGGCTAGGGGGTCGTTCATTTTTCACGCCCTTCGTGGCCATTGTCTCCCTTTGGCCGTTATCATTTTTCGAAGTGTCGGATCTCTTCATCTTTTCCCCTCTGATTAGTGTTATATAGAGGATGGCTGCCTAATTGTACCTCCTCTTAAAACAATAATCACCATCACCACCACCTCCTTACTACAACCCCCAAATATCCTCATAACCATGTGTAGGAATTTTTAACCTTTATTTACCAAAGCAGTCAGAGCAACCACAAGCAACAGCTTAATCACCTTAACTCCGTATTACATTAGAAATGTTTCTGAAACAACTCTTAAAATTTAGTGGTGACAATTGTAATTCATTACGTACATTACAAAAAAGTCCGCCTCTGTGGTATAGTGGTTAGTGTGATTAGCTGCCACCCCCCGGAGGCCTGGGTTTGATTCCCAGCTCTGCCACGAAATTTGAAAAGTGGTACGAGAGCTGGAACGGGTCCACTCAGCCTTGGAAGGTCAACTGAGTAGAGGTGGGTTCGATTCCTACCTCAGCCATCCTGGAAGTGGTTTTCCACTTCTCCCCCAGGCAAATGCCGGGATGCTAACTAACTTAAGGCCATGGCCGCTTCCTCCCCTATTCCTTGTCTATCCCTTCCAATCTTCCCATCCCCCGTCAAGGCCCCTGTTCAGCATAGTAGGTGAGGCCACCTGGGCGAGGTACTGGCCATTCTCCCCAGTTGTGTCCCCCGACCCAATGTCTCACGCTCCAGGACACTGCCCTTGAGGGAGTAGAGGTGGGAGTTTTACAGTGTCTACCCCCGTTCATTTTTATATCGCCTCTTCTACTGATCCGGAGTGTACTTGATCTTTTATTTCCTTTTCATATGCATTGTTTTTCATGTTTTAATCGGCTGATGATGATCTTGACTAGGGTTGAAACTGGTACCATTTCTATTATTATTAAATGGGAATGTAATTCACTACATTTCTTAATCTTTTGTATTGAATAGGTTGAATCTCTATCAATTATTTCAATTTTAACTGTAATATTCTTCAATACAGAACAATGAAATTTTTAACTTTAACCACATCCACTACGCTACATTGCTGAAAACATGCTGGTAGTACAAGAGCAGACTACATACGCGATCCAGTTTGGTGTTTAAGACATTAATTACTGCACTGTTACCTAGTTTTATGCATTGATTCCCCTCTTCATTACACCCGATCACGAGGCACGACACATTACAGTAACTAGTTACATGGTAAAAGGATGTTGCTACATGATTTCAAGGCATCATGTTTTGTGAACGGATGATATAACATTTCGCTGGGGTTCAGAATTGTATGCAAAATGTGCTCTCTGAACATAGTACGATAAAGTAAGCCTGCAGGGGAATAGCACCGTTATAACCATGTGCACGTCAGTTGGGCCGCAGCAAACGGTTAGGAAGGGGCTGCTGAATCACACTGTATAGTATCAAACAGGTGGAAATTTAATTTTATTGATTTAATGTCAATAAAATTTGATACAGGAAATGAAGCCGATTTCTTGCAATAAGTGATATGTTCCGAGCTGTTAGCGGAGAGCTGGAGTGAAATGAATTAATAGACGAATGAGCTTGAATGCAGCTTTTAAAAGTAGGAAAGATCAGACATGGTATGAGGAAAGATGGAATTCAAAAGGACAACTTGGAGCAAATATTCATTTATAGTATGAGGAATAACAGACTGGAATAATTTATCAATGGAAATGTTTGATAAATTTCCAAGTTCTTTGAAAACATGTAAGAACAGACTAGGTACACAACCGATGGGGAATCTGCCACCTGGATGACAGCCCTAAATGCATATCGGTGGTGACTGATTGATTGATTGATTGATTGATTGATTGATATTCTTTTCAATATTGCACATGTCTTCTCTCAGAATTGGAATGGAAATCTCATTCTATTTTGACCAAAACACAGAATCTATTCAATTATATTGTAGAGAAATCTTCAACAAAAGAAAAAAAAACAACATTTAAATGCATATTGACATTTTATTTGATTGCCTATTCAAAGCTTTGATGTACAACAAAAGCTTGTCTACTTCTGTAAAAGGAACATGATTAAGGTTTTCAATAAGAGGCATAAAATTGATTTGAAACTTTTATTTAATAAATATCTTAACACTTACAGATCACATGTCATGAACATTATAAACTAAATTAAATAACTATTTACAGACAAGAGTGTTCATTGCCAAGATCTTCTGTATAAATATGTTAGTTTTGATTCTATGTATGTCAAATTTTATGTAAACATTTAATTATAGACATTTTTAACATTATTAAATTAACCAGTGAATATCAGGAGCAATAATGAGTAGGTTTATCTGAGCAAATAACTTACCAAGCATTATCTCCATGCTTTATGTCATTTGCAGAGGAAAAGATTTAACAATAATTTCTACCAACACAAATATAAACTTGACTAATGGTCTAAGAAGAAGAGAAAATTCACCTGTTTTAAGTGTCAGTGGCATATATTTGTTGGAACTGCTGGATACTCCACAGAGTCACACCTAAGAGTGAGTGAGTGGTGATTGCTAAGTTTTAAATGAAGTATGTTATTTTTACAATTTGTTTTACATTGGACTGACATAAATGGGTTTTATGGCGATGAGTAAGTATATTATTATTATAATAATTTCAGGTACACCTCCTAGGGAAGAACTGTAAGTTTGCTTGCAAGTACCCTGTAATCCACAAACTAGCTACTGAAGTGGGGTAGTAAAGCACAAACTGTCTGCAAATCAGCAATGGCCCATGTTACTCCATCACAGAGTGTGCATGTCCATTTCGGTACTCATCATCTCGTGCCAAACAGGTGGATGTGCCCTCAGCGAATCTTGTCGATTGGTGACAGGCTGTTTAAAGTGTACTCTGGATGACAAGCTCCATCAGCTTGCAGGGATTGCACCACCACATATTTGAAGAGAAGTGGCTGCAAAGAAGTAGAGGACAAGAGTTGAACAAGAAAGTATTTATCCATCACATGGCCATGTACCCCCAAGTCAGAGTCTCAAGTCAAGGAACAGTTCTTTATAAACATCTTAGGAACTAATCAGATCAGTCGAAAAGGCAAGAATACAACTACAGAAAACAATATCTGGGGAGATGGCAGTAGCTGAATCCTTACTCGCTGGCCACAAAGAAAAATGGACAATGTGGAAATCCTCGAATAGGTTGAGGTCAGGTGTGGGCAGGGACCTTAGCGAGATGTTGACAAGATACATTGTGAATGTGTGGGGGAAGACTCATAATATGAAGCACCAGCTTTCTCTGTCCATTTCCAGCATCTGAATCTTTTCATAGGAGCTGCAGTTCATTTATACTCATGTCATGAGGTTTCTGATGTTTGAAAGTCTCAGTTGCTCTCTTCCCTGTTTTCCAAGAACTTTCCCTTCCATTATATTGCAGATGAAACATTTATGTCTCATTAAGTGTCCAGACATTTTCACCTTCTATTTCACTGATGGGAATTCTCTTTTAATTTACTTCTCTCAGCACTACTTTTTCTTTCAGTCTAGCTTGTTCAGTTTTAAGCCAAATTCGCTGTAAAGTGGTACATATATATAATTGATCCATTAAAGCACATTGATACCACTGAAAGCCTTCTATTTTCAATACAATGCCTAAAGTTCACAATTTAACAGACTCGATTTTACAGACAACACAGTCCCCATTAGTCAGGAACACACAACAGAATAAATATTTATTCTATTACATGCTACTTTTGATATTTCTGTCTTTCTATATATAACCTGATTTGAATGTGCTTGCTTCTTTCCATTATGGTAAAGACTTATGGTACTTACAGAAAATCCAGAAAACCATCCCCAGGTACTTAGCCTACAAAGAATATGCCACTGGTACTTTTTAGTCTAGTGTACTTTCAGTAATCAATTGTAATTTCAGTGAATTCTCTCCCAGATATATCCAGTGAAATCTCCATACAACAATTACTGATACAATGATAATCACCTTCATAATTATAATAAAATATTTAATTCCATTATTTCAATGTAAAATTCACCTCTGTTTAATGATACTATTGATAATGATGAACCTCTCTATCACAATTGCTTTTTCAGAACCTTCAAATGTGGAAAAGTCCTCTCAGTTTTAATTACTGCATTGATAGGGTGAAAATTCCTTATGGGGATTATTCTACGTACCTAGGTGTTAATGTAAGGAAAGATCTTCACTGGGGTAATCACATAAATGGAATTGTAAATAAAGGGTATAGATCTCTGCACATGATTATGAGGGTATTTAGAGGTTGTAGTAAGGATGTAAAGGAGAGGGCATATAAGTCTCTGGCAAGACTCCAACTAGAGTATGGTTCCATTGTATGGGACCCCCACCAGGATTACTTGATTCAAGAACTGGAAAAAATCCAAAGAAAAGCAGCGCAATTTGTTCTGGGTGATTTCCAACAAAAGAGTAGCATTACAATAATGTTGCAAAGTTTGGGCTGGGAAGACTTGGGAGAAAGGAGACGAGCTGCTCGACTAAACAGTATGTAACACCAATATAGTTGGCCCGTTATTGGACATTATAAATTTTCCAGCTAATTCATTCCTGGTTGCTAGCATTTCATCCCAGTGTGCTAAATTGGGCTCATCAGTTGGTAAATAGCACACCTACCAAGACACATGGCTAGTGCATACGGCGGAGGCCATTGCGTAGGCTACTTGGAGCCACCGGCAGTTCCAATGCATTGTGAGAGAATTTTGTCTCATTTTCAAAAATTGATGCCTGCCTCGCCATCAGATGATATAGATAATCAGGCATCAATTTTTGAAAATGAGACAAAGTCTCTCATAGTGCAATGGCACTGCCAGTGGCTCCAAGTAGCCAACGCAGCGGCCTCCACCGCGTGCACTAGCCATGCGTCTTGGTAGGTGTGCTATTTACCAACTGATGAGCCCAATTTAGAACACTGGGGCAAAGTGCTGGCAACCAGCAATGAGTTAGCTGAAAAATTTATAATGTCCAATAACGGACCAACTATATTGGTATTATAAATTTACTCATTCGGGACAAATATACAGGTTCCCTATGGGAATCAACATCTGTATCATAAGCAGTATGTTCCGATCTGTCAGTGGAGAGATGGCATGGAATTACATTAGTAGATGAAATGGTTGATTGGTGTTTTTAAAGTAGAAAAGATCACAATATGAAGACAAAGTTGGAATTCAAGAGGACAGATTGGAAAAAATATTTGTTAATAGGAAGAGGAGTTAGGGATTAGAATAATTTACCCTGGGAGATGTACAGTATTATTTGCAATTATTTAAGAAAAGACTAGGTAAACAACAGATAGGGAATCTGCCACCTGGGTGACTGCCCTAAATGCAGATCAGTTGTGATTGATGACTGATTTAATTGTTTCCTCCCAGTACTACAATAATATGAACCATAGAAGAGTCAGAAAAACATGTTGCTCTCATTTCAAGAACAGAAATATGAATAAATCATTGTTATTTCTGGCAGGAGCTACTGCAAATTTTTAAAGAAGTTTTACATTTTATAAGATGAATTTTTTAATGTATTTGTGTGTTTTATTTTTGCTTTAACATCTTTGTAGTCTTTTAATTTTAACTTCTACTTTTGAGTTTAGCTGAAAATGGTCCATACAAGGACTGAAACATCCTAATTTAGGATAAAATTTACTTTTTATTATAACTAAATAGTTGTACAGTACTGAATAGCTGAATATATATTTAATCAAAATTTCCTTGTGGAAATTCTTTGACCTTAAAATGATGAATTGTAAGATAATTAACGCAGTTCAACTATGGGATGGTTACCTATACACCTGTTGAAATGAGAATGAATTACAGCTAAGTCCTCAATATAACGATAACTCCCTCTAAAACAATATTTTCTGTAGTCTGACCGATATAGTTTGTATCAAGATTTCACTGTACAAACAAAGTACTCATGCCTTTTCTAGAATTATGATACAAATTATGAAAAAACATGAAGATATGGCATTGATCAGTCTGAGCTAAGTATGGATTGTTCATTGAAGCTCTTGGGATATTGGGGTAAGTTCTACCCCTTGAAATTCTCCACTTGATAACATTTTCTGGGATTTCTTCTGTTTTGCTTCAGCATCAAGTCTTGTCATCTCATTAGTTCTATTTTTCAACAAGCTTGATTTAAGTAGAAATGAATCTCACTTAATTTGTCTGCCTATTCATGGCTACCATGTCAAGTTGCGTTGTTACCTTGCATCGTTCTTGACTATAAGAAGTTCAAACCAAATTCATTCTAGGTACCATTTTTAAAACGAAATCAATCTATACCAAGATTGACAAAGCATGGTTTGAGGAATTTGTCTGGTTTTTTAATTCTTGTTCTGTGTCCTTGATGTACATTCACTTTTGATGCTCACATGTAGGAAATAGTTTCTGAAAATACAGAAATTGTATAATTAAAACTAGTGTTATTTTGTTAACATGAGTAATAATTATTTAAACACTTGAAGATTTGCTTGTTCTTAAGATATAGTATTCATTTCTTTAAGACAGATATTAGAGAGATTGATATGCTATGCAGGTCATGCTCCATTGAGATGGGTGGATCAACTCAAGAGCTTAACTGGAGAGAACCTCCAACTAGCAATTCAACATGCCCAGGACAGAGAGTCATGGAGACAGGTCATCAAGAGGCTAGCTATATGATGTTACTACACCCTTATGGAGGATTAGAATAAGACACACATGCAGGTAATGTCACGTGATCAACTACAGTAAATACATAATAATAATGTTATTGTTTTTATGTCTCACTAACTACTTTCACAGTTTTCAGAAATGCTGAGGTGCCAAAATTTTGCCCTGCAGGAGTTCTTTTATGTGCTGGTAATTCTACTGATACAAGGCTGTCATATTTGAGCTCCTTCAAATACCACTGGACTGAGCTGGGATCGAACCTGCAAAGTTGGGCTCAGAAGGCCAGCATTTCTACTGTCTGAGCCACTCGGCATGGCACAGTAAATACAATAACATATTTTACCATGATTGAATTTTTACTCTACAATCCATTATGTACAGTAAAAACATAAGAGGAAATGGAGGAATTGTTAAAAATGCAGCATTTGGAGGCATTGAAGATAACTTATTGGAGGATATGATAATACATATCCTTAACAGAAAAAGAAATATCCAACAACGTGGCATGGTGAATCCAAGATTCAATTAAAATCAGGTCTACTTTTGATTTGTCTACAGTGGTAGTTGATGATTTATTCAACCACCAAGAGTTATAAAAGAACGATGCTCCGTAACAGGCATAGACAGAAAAACTTTAGGCTGTTGCCATCATTTTTTTCTTCATGAATTTCTTTCCATAAACTCATATCATCATAAGGGTGTCCGGCTCCATGACTAAATGGTTAGCATGCTGGCCTTTGGTCACAGGGGTCCCGGGTTCGATTCCCGGGAGGGTCAGGAATTTTAATCATCTTTGATTAATTTCTCTGGCACAGGGGCTGGGTGTATGTGTCGTCTTCATCATCATTTCATCCTCATCACGGCGCAGGTCGCCTACGGAAGTCAAATTGAAAAACCTACATTTGGCGAGCTGAACATGTCCTTGGACACCCCCGGCATTAAAAGCCATACGCCATTTCATTTCATCATATGGGTTTGAGACAATAACCTCTCATAGCAGTATTAGATCATTATTTATGCTGAAATGAAGTCTTTCTTGTTTTTTGTTATTCGCGCCTTTTAATATAAAGCTTCACCCAAAATTTTCCAAAACAATGTGTCACCTCATCAGATATACCATTAAAGAAAGCTGACACACATGCAAAACATCAGCTACATTACTTTGCAGTTTATGGTAACTCAAAGTAGACTGGGCAAAGGCACACTATTGGTATGAAAGTGACTGGAGTTAATGAAAGCCCTACTGGTACTGCACATTCCTTGTACGTGCAATTCTTTTTCAGATAGTTCAACACCAAGATCAGTGCAGCAGGTTACAATTACATCCACTACTACAGAAACTATATAGACTCCCTCTTCTATCTGCTAAGTCTATGACTTTGTGTACTACCATCCTCAGCATTCTAGATTCTAAACAGTGTAGGGCATGCACACATGCAAGAAGTGATTCTTGACCTTCAAGTTAACGGCAAGAAACAACAACACCAACAACAATAATAACAACAACAGCAATAATAATAATTGTACCGGCTGGTACACCTCTATGCCGCATATTTGAATTTTCCGCCATAAAGTACTCCTCTACTGGAGAAACTCTGAACTTTAACAACTATATCAATTTATATTCTCAGAAGATGTCACTACCGGAAATTTTGTGATTACGAAGTTGTCAGTACTGTGTGGATTTCAACATATTTTGTTTTCTATTGATCAAGAAGTGTGGACATTCTCTCTCTACTGTAAAACTGGGATCATGCACCCTGGTGCGAAGTGAATGAACTTTCTTGAAGAAATTTTGTATTCAGAAGTTTTGTCTTTACTAAATTTTGTTCTTTCATTTGTGGGTTGGCAATATTAATCTTTCTTTCCACCAGTTTTGAACTTAGCCAATCAGTAATTTCTGCAATTAATTTCCAACCAATCATAGGTTTCTTCTTCGATTTTGATGTGTAACTTTAAGCGACCAATAAAATGAAGTGGGTGTGTCTTAATTATTCATGAAAGGTCTCGAATCTTCCCTGAGTGTTTAAAAACTGCTGATTTTCACGGCTCCTCGCCACTTTTTCAACCTCTAGCTTAATGTATGGACGTGTAGCAGGGGGCGGGTAGTGCCTCTTCCTTCAGGCAGCAGCTCTTCAACAAGGTAATGGCCGTTTAAAATCTTTATTTCTTGCTAGCTCAGCAGTTTAACCCTCGGGGAAGGTCCGAAACCTTTTCAATGTAATCTACCTGTCTAAAAATGTAACTTAGTGCCGGCTTATGTAAAATTTTCTTATTACTTTAACTGTAAATTGGCGATAGAGAGTGCTTTACCCTCTCGAGCTCCCCTTCATTTTTGATTTGAGGTGACTACGTTTTCATAACCGATTTTCTTCTCTTCTTAATGTGTTAAAACTTTTTCTTATACGAGTCACCTCCCTAGTTTGGGAATAGCCCCTGTGTCATCGGCCTAGTGCCTCTTAGGTTTTAATATGTGTATTTAGGAGTCCAAAGTCTCGCCTCCTTTCATTTTGTTGTCGGGCCATTTATTTATCCTATTATTTTTTGGCTAAGGCCCTGTAGGCAGGGTACGAGATACCTGTGTTTAATTCTTGTAAGTTGTGCCTGGATGGCAAGTGATTGCGATGTATGGTATTGCATTTAGTAGGCTTGAAACATTGAGAGTGGGTCAGCTCTTTCTGATGTGGTAAAAGTGCCTCTAGGAGGCCCGTTTTGAGTTTTGGAGTTAATGCTTGTACCTTGGTAAGGTTGGGCTAGTAGCTCAAGGGTTGTGTAATTGGGGGCTCGAAGCCCAGAACTTGTAAAGACCCCAAAACTCAGGCTTTCATTTGTAAAATTATACTTTGTACCTGATTAGTGGATAGTGGTTGAGTTGTTGTTATTTGTTTAAATTCTACGTAAAATTTGTTAAGTTTTTCTAGTTGTGAAAATATAACCTTTTATTGAAATTTTAATTCATCTTTTGGCCTTGTAGTTAGACCCATTCCAGCCCGCACCTTCTTTCACCTCTGCCTTCCATGGGTAAGTCCGTAACAACAACAATAATAATAATAATAATAATAATAATAATAATAATAATTTAAGGTTAAAATCTCCAACCCAGCCGGGAATTGAACCCAAGGCTCTCTGAACTGAAGAGAACTACCACTGAGCCATGGAGCTGGACTATGAAAGAGATGGTACAATGGGAAGTCAGTTTTAATACATCCGTTACTCTTTTGTACCTTAAACCTGAATAACAGTCAGTAGCAGGCAGCTTGAATTACTTATCATCATCATTTTAAATTCTGGGGCAAAATTCTATGACTGTATATCCTTGCCGACATTAACTCTCTATGAGATCTAAAAGGCTGCCGCTCCTAACCTGGAGAACAGGTGCACTTGTAGCTGCCCCTTGGCTGAAATACATTTCAAAGCCGCTGCCTGGAAGTTCTGAAAGCTAATGAAAGGAAAATGGAGTACATGATTGCAATAGACAGGAGGATGGCACATTTTACATAAGTGATGCTGACCTTTACATGATATAGAATCATTCTGTATTGACGGTTTATACTTTAAAGGAAATTTAATTTGTCCTCCTATTGAAAACATACACAATTTTTAGATACGTACATGTTTCAACTTGTTTTGCCATCTTCAGTGAAAAAAAAAGGTTAAAGTTTTTGAGTAATTGATGCTAAAAGAATGTGTTAAAACATAACAAAGAAAAGAATGAAAGCAAATGACACATGTCGGAATTAAAACAATAAGTGATTATGGCACTATGATTGAGAAGAAAATAAGTGCCAGATAAAATGTATGTGACACATAGTGGAAACTGCCAATGAAGTTCAAAGCTTTAATGGGAAAAATGAGGTTGTATGAGAAACTTGAGCCAATAAGTAAAAAATAAGAGCGAAGAAAACTTTAAACTTACTTATTAAATAGATGCCCTCTCGAACGGCCTGATCTTCTCAAATTTAACGGTCCTAGGTTCTCACTGATCATGTCTATTGTTGGCTCAGCTGTTTTTGCGAGGATGGGAGGAGTGAAGGGGAAGGGGAGGGAGGTGCAGAGCTGGTGGGGAGAGTGGAGGAGAGAGGAGTGGTGTTGAGTTGGAGAGTTGGAGGTGGGATTTGCTTTTATTATAGAAGTGCTGACAAATACATGGAATGAATGTTTCAAGTACAATGTTCTTTTGTCGTTGATTTCATTTAAATTATGAGAGGGTTCCTAAACTGATCTATATTGATGTGGATGCTCTCGAGAACGTTAAGCAAGGTGCCTTTTCGCTCATAATGCAATATCTTAAGATCTTTATCTATTGTTGTGTATTCATGAATGGATTCTTTATGATGCTCAATCATAGCTGACAAACGATTATATTTTTGAGAGTGTTGCGATGTTTGGTGTATCTTATGACAGAATTGCGGCCTGTTTGACCAACATAGCTGGAATTAAAGGCTTGGCATTCTGATTTTAAAACTCCCTGGAGTTCAAGTATCAATTATTATTGTTATTGTTGACAGTGTGAATATAGAAAATTACTCTGGAGTTGGTGTGGGAGGTTATAAATGCTACTTTAATGTTGTGTTTTTTAAAGATATTAGAATTTTGGTAAATGCTACTACTATTGAATGTGAAAGTGGAAAAATTCTCTGTAGTTTTGGGTCTGCTCTTAGATCTATTGATGATTCCATTGATAAAGGTTCTACTGAAACCGTTGTATTCTGCAGTATTGTAAATATAATTAATTTCTTTTTTCATAATTCTTGCAAGATAAAGGAACAGTTATTGCTCTGAGTAGCATGCTATTGTAAGCTGCTTTCTTGTGTATGTCTGGGTGCAGAGAAATTTGTTGGATGGTACTGATGGTGTGGGTGGGTTTTTGCTGTATGTATTGAAGGATAAAGTGTTGTTGCAGTTGCACATAATGGTTAAGTCCAGGTAATTAAGGGCATTATTGTTTTCTGACTCTATGGTGAATTTTATATGTGGATCAATGGAATTGAGAAGTTCAAGTAGGTACTGTATTGCTGTTAGTAATACGGGAGTCTAAAATAACAAATGTGTCATCTACATAGCGTGTCCAATGTTGAATGCCATTAATTTTACCAACGATGTGAGAATGTTCTAAATTATCAATGTAAATATCCAAAAGGATCCCTGAAGCTGGTGACCACCCCATGGGAAGACCCATCTGTTGGTTAATGACATTACTGAAAGTGAAGAAATTGTTATTCAAAGTAAATTTCAGAATCTGAATAAATTCTTCTATTTTGCCTATACTTAATTTACTGAATTTGGAAAGATTGTTCTTAATCAATTGTAAGGTGTTGATGACGGGAACAGTAGCATACATGTTAGTAATATCAAATGAATGAAGTGTGTGGTGTTTGGATAAATTAAAGTACTTAATTTGATTGCAAAATTCTATGAAATTTTTCACTGACATATTGGATTGAAAATTATAGTCTGATGTAAGGAATTTTTATGAACTGAGATACTTCATAAGTCGGACTATTTCTTAATTGATAATGGGTCTTATGAGCATGTCGGCTTTATGGATCTTGGGTAGCGCTTTTACTGTGGGAAGCTTTGGATTCATGATAATCATTCTGGATTTTTCAAGGTTATTAAACAAAAAGAAAACGTTCTTAATAATGGTTTTCAGGTCTCTTTGTATTTGATTTGTTGTATCTTTTAAGTAGTTATGAAGTTGTTTTCTGTAAAAAAACATTTGTGCTTTATTGATGTATTGAATAGAAGGACATATTAAATTTCCTTTGTAAAGTGTTAAAACTGAAAAGTTTAAGTACCTTGGAAGTGCGCTCCCCCTCAAATGAAATGTAAAACTAAGAGTAACTGATATAAGTGTAAATACAGCAAGTAGAACTAATGCAATACATTATCAAATTAAGGGATTATTCAGTATTGTAAGATTATTAAAAACTAATGTTTAAATAGGTTTTATTTAACTGCCTCCGTGGTTTAATGGCTAAGCTGCTGAACTGCCATCCACACACCACTTAGATATGTGTATACTAAATTGGTTTCATTTTTCAGTAACTACAGAACTATACATAGTCACAGTTATAACCCAGAAATATATGCAAACAAAATTAAATAAATAAACTGTTCAAATAAATTTTGAAAACTATCGAACTGCAAAATTGATAAGTTTATTATTACTCGTGGTGTAAGTACACCAAGTTATTACCCTCATGCAAAGAGAGTTTGTGTTAAACTAAGTTTACTCATTGTTACTGCACCAAGTTACTGTTGGAATTATACATTGTTGTTGAATAAAAATATATAATGAATGTTAAGTAATAAGCAAAATGTGTACATAATACAATCTCAGGTACAGTACACATCAAGAAAATATAATTTTATAACTAAAATATATTTTGGTATCAATTTTCATTTCTGTAATTATTTTTGAATAATTTGATGCAGGTCTTTTGTGAGGAGCCTGTCACGGTGTTACGAGAGGCGGACAAGGGCAAGCATTGTTTACAGCTGTGCTGTGTTACACTCGGTATGATAAACTGCTGCTAGATGCAACCAAGTGACATAAAAGCAAAGCAAAAGCAACGTCATCTCCGTACAGGCCATGAAGGCCCTTGGAGGGGTGGAAGGTAAAGGCATCCACTATCCGTAACCTTGGCACTTGATGGGGTAGAGTGGTTAGCTCTATGCCCAGCCACCTTTGCCCCCAGGAATTAACCTGGTACTCATTTTTGGTGTGGGCTGAGTGCACCTCAGCCTCCGGTTGTGGAAATCTTGTTTCTTAATTTTTCGACTTCCTGATGGGGATTCAAACCCATGTCCTTCCGGGCGAACCGAGCGCGCCTTTGCCGCCTCGGCCAGGCAGCCCCTAATTCCTCTACATACTCATTGTAAATTAAGGGTTATAAATTTCATTCTGGTTGGTCCGTATTGAATTGAGATTACATATGTAAAATGTAAAAATCTGCATTGCAAAAAGCTTACTGTATTGAATAGATGGACATTTTTTTTACCTGAATAAATAATATGTACTCATTGTAAAAACAAACTATTTTGTTATGATGTAATCGTCTGACCATTTCAGTGCAGAGTGGCATTAGGCTAGACATACTGTATATATAATTTTTGTGAGTGTCTGCAGGGCCCTTTGAAGCCCAGGCCTTGCAGGCCCTAACGTTATGCTCTTGATGTCTGGAAAGATTGTGGATGGAAGAATACCAAAGGAACTAAAGAGCAATATGTATCAACAAGCTGAAGCATGATGGCTCAGAGTGCTGGGCTTTAACAAACAAGGAAGAGAAGATGCTCCACTCAGCAGAAATGAGAATGTTTAGGTGGATAGTAGGTATCATATGATATAAACTTAATCATGATCTGTACTGATAAACATTCCTTTTTTTAATGGTATTGAATAGGTGGACCTTCATTTTAATTACTTATTAATGATGATAGTTAGTATCCTATCTGTACACTGTAACTGTGACCAAGATGTGGAGAAGAGAATTGGTGCCAACCATCACATCGGGTGTTTATGAATAAGGACCTGACCGTGACGACGAAACTCACGGTGTACCACGCTGTTGTCATCACAACATTGCTGTATGGTTGTGAAACTTGGACCCTTTACCAACATGACTTGAAAAAGTTTGAGCGCTTCCACCAACGAAAACTTCGATCCATCCTTAGAATCAAAAGGGAAGACATGTCACCAACATTGTTATTCTTGAGAAAGTGCATGCCAAGAGCACAGAATTGTCCATCATTGGTCATCAGCTTAGATGGATTGGTCATGTCCATCAGATGAGTGATACAAGATTTCCATGCAAAATGGTGAACTTTGTTCTGGCACCAGACCTTGTGGCGCTCCCATGAGGCGCTACAAGGACCAGCTTAAGCACACTATGAAGATGACAGGGCTCAATTCACAAACTTGGGACACGCTTGCTCAAGACTGTTCAGTTTGGCATTGGACCATCCCTGCTGCTATCAATATGTTTGAAGGGGAACGATGCAGATATGAAGAGGTGAGGAGAGGAGCACGAAAACTCAGTGCAGCACAACCACGCCCTCCTCCAGTAATTTTGTACAATCTGTGTGGACACTTATTCCATGCTAGAATTGGTCTGTTCAACCATCAAAAGTACATCCACAGACAGAAGTGAATAACTCTGAAACGACTTAAGCTGACAACGACGATGAATGAGGATAGTAGGTGTCATCCTTGCTGGTTGCAGAAGTAATGAGGACATTCAGACAGAAATGGAATCCGCTAGCATTATTAACAAGGTAAGAGAGAGAGAACTGTCCTGATAAGGCCATGAACGAAGAAGGGAAGAAGGGCATTTGCTCAGGAGAATAATAGAGGAGGAGAGGACAGGAAGGTGGGGCCACAGGAAACTGAAACTGACCTTAGATAAGAAGACCAAAATATATATGACGGAACTCCAGCTCACTGCTGAGGATATCCAGGACAGGGTACTATGGAAATGTTGTCGACCTCACCTAAGGGACTAGAAGCGGAAGAAGAACGTCTGGGCCATAAAGATGAAAGTCCACAACATTGGAGTTATTTAGAAGATTTGAAAATTAACTTTGGGTAATTTAAATTTGTCTCCAAATATTTAAAAGTCACCAAGATTCTTTGCCATCACTGCAGCAATATTTGAGCGGCCAGACACCTTTGCAATATGTGATAGTCGATAATGTTAACTGTCATCATTTACAGTCATAAAGTATTATAAAATTGAAATTTATATAATTATGAATTTACTCATTCAGTACAAATATTTCAGGTTCCCTATGGGAATGAAAGTCTACGTCTTCTGATGGCCTACCCTGCATCAAAATTTATAATAGAGACTAGGTCTCTCACAGTGCACTGGCACTGCCAGTGGCTCCAAGTAGACTACGTAGTGACCTCTACTAAGTCGATAGATGCAGAGTGGGTCTCGGCCCACAAGTGGCCATGACTGTCTGTGGTCTAACAGCTCTGCGCTCCAACCAGCCAGCCGAGCAGAGAAGGGGTGGCCACGGCTCTACCATGGCTATATGGCTCTGCATTCAGGAGATGGGACAGGGCTGGACCTCATGGCTGGCCCAAACGTTCACTGTCCTCAGAATGGTTTTCGGTGGTTTTCCATTCTTCTGTACTAAGGCAAATGCCGGGACAGTTCCTAGTACAAACCACGGCGTCACCTTCTCTGTGCATCTCCTTCACTGTCACAAATCTCCCGGCCTGAGAGACAGCGTTACCGTCTAAGAGGCCCACATCCCCCTTCAGGGGAGGATTAAAAAAAAAAAATTGTGTGGCTATTTCTAGCCAAGTGCAGCCCTTGTAAGGCAGACCCTCCGATGAGGGTGGGTAGCATCTGCCGTGTGTAGGTAACTGCGTGTTATTGTGGTGGAGGATAGTGTTATGTGTTGTGTGTGAGTTGCAGGGATGTTGGGGACAGCACAAACACCCAGCCCCCGGGCCATTGGAATTAACCAATGAAGGTTAAAATCCCCAACCCGGCCGGGAATCGAACCCGGGACCCTCTGAACTGAAGGCCAGTATGCTGACCATTCAGCCAACGAGTCAGACAGGGGAGGAATGAAAACATTTCAGTAGTAGTAGTACCTCTACTATATGCACTAGCGTTGCAAATTGGGAGAGTGTGAAGTCCAATATGAAAAGGGTAGTTTTTTCTGATTGTGTTTCCAAGGAACTGTATTCTGAAGTGCTCCGTTCCTGGGCATAATGCGAATGTAGAAAGCGTGTTTTCTCATATGTCTGCCCAATGGACAGAAGAGACGAACTAGTTAAGTGTAATGTTACAAATATAATATAACATTTAAATTGTAGTGAGTTTCATGGTCTCATTCAAAATCAAACTAAGTTCTTTTCTTCTGTTCTTGGTTCTTAGGATTATGAGAGGTATAAATTGTTAGTGCACTACAAGTACATGTATATTTTTAATAATATAAATTCTTATCATTAAATGAAGTTGATATAATAATATAATTTTGTGTGGCTATTTCTAGCCGGGTGCAGCCCTTGTAAGGCAGACCCTCCGATGAGGGTGGGCGGCATATGCCATATTTAGGTAACTGAGTGTTATTGTGGTGGAGGATAGTATTATGTGTGGTGTATGAGTTGCAGGGATGTTGGGGGCACCACAAACACCCAGTCCCCGAGCCAAGGGAATTGACCGTTTAAGGTTAAAATCTCCGACTTGGCCGGGAGTTGAACCCGGGGCCCTCTGACCCAAAGAGCACTGCGTTGACCACTCAAGCCAAGGAGCCGGACAATGAAGTTGATACAAACATATTAATGTCTTTTTTTATGATAAACACTTCACTATATTGGAAATTCTAATTGGAAAATTATGCCCTGCTTTTGGACTCTTAAATTGTGACAGTGTCCCAGATTTGGACTCTTGGATTATGACAACTCTACTGATGACCCCATATAGATGGAAGGCCATCCCAGGCATGTGGAAATGTGTGGTGATGATGGTGATCATTATGTCATCTGCAAAACAGTAGGATCTTTGCTGCAATTCTTTCCATTTCCTGTTTTATACAGTTGTGGATTTCTACAGAGTTTTCTATTAACAGCCAATATTGTGCATGCAACTTACACATTATCAGCTCTTTCAAAGATATAATTTATGTTACCTCAAAGCAATATGGGTTCCTTGTGAGTGTTTGATGGTTGAAAGTTTGTATCACCTTGTAATGAGTAGCGGTCTCCCTCACCAACCAGCATTGCACTGTGCGGCACAGTAAATTCGTTAGTCCCAGGTTCACAGTGGTCCCCCTCTTCTCCGTCTTCCTGACTACTTGATGATTGACTGAACATGTCAAGGGAATAAAGTGAGCTTGGTATCACTTGTGTTGGGTCTTCGTCCTCCACAGGAGGCAAATCTAACCCTATCACAGGGGCTGCTGGGGCTATAAAAGCTGATAAAACAAAATGGACACAATCAAATACACATAGAAGTAGTTACTTTCCTTAAACAAAATATTCAGTAACACTGAAAGTTATTTAAAACTAAACATGTACATGCATATGAGCTACACTGCCAAGCAGATAAATCGTTAACACTTAGATTTTTGTAAGTAATTACGATTTTATGTTCAAGAATAATATTGTACATGATATAATTATATCCTTTTAATTGTTATATTACATCTTCATAGAGAGGAAAGACATCAATGTGTAACAAGAACAGAATACTTTAAACTTGTGAATGAAAATCATTTATTGTTCTCCCATTGTGCCAATTAAGTTCTCATCCTAAGAGTACGTTCACAGACGATGTCTGTAGTCAGTTGTTGTTCAGTTCTCTGTTTTTGGTGGTATTCATACATACTGCAGAAGATTTCCACAATTTTGATTCTGATCTACGAAAGAGAGTTTTACGAAAGATAACTTTGAGTCTGGAAGATGCTGCAAGAACTTTAGCACTACCGTAATTGATGATGAATGGAGCTTTTGATACATTGTAGATATCCTAAGAACAATACCAAACTGTGTATTTAGGGGATTAAGACATCATCAGAAACACCACACCTTTTGTAGGAATGCTGGATCTGGTCATAAAGGTCTGCAAGTACCAGAGATGACTGATATTTTCAGTTCTAGGGGACCCTCATCTCACAGCCATTGAGGTTAGTAATCGTCTGGAGGATGTGTGTGACATTGAAATTAGTGAGCATAAGGTGAGAAGGAGACTGAGAAAGGCAGATCTGGTTTCAAGAACATATTTCATTGACTCCAAGTTGACATATCTGCAATTTGTAAGAGAACATGAGAATTGGGCACAAGAGCAATGGAACTATATGCTCATCCCCAATGATTCAAGGTTCAGTTTTAGATCTCTGGATGGAAGGAAAAGGGTGTTAAGAAGACCTGGTGAGCATTATGCCAGCACAGCCTATGGAGAAGGTTCCATCATTGTGTAGCAAGACATTAGTTCTCATGACAAGACTGAATTGGTGTTTACTGAAAATGAAGCACTGAATGCAGATCAAGGAGGTTCTTCTCAAAAATTTCATTTCTTTTGGCCCCTCACATCATAGAATGTTTTAATACATGATAATGCATGGCATCAAGTTGGTCTTGACTGGCCAGCTTGTAGCCCTGACCTCAGCTCCAAAGAGAATATGTGAGACATGCTCGGACGTGCTGTTTGTTGACAAGTTTTTCAAGCTCTGCATGATCTTAGGGTAGTGCTTCATGCTGAATGGGATGCAATCATACAAAATGACTTTGAAAACTTAATTTCCAGTGCCAGATAGGATGAAGGCTGTTATTAATCCAAACGGTACCTAGGCCTATTATGGTGTATCCTGAGTCATGTTCAGGAGGTTCCACTATTAGCGTAGTGGCTTGAAGGAGCACCATTCAGATGGTGAGATGGATTGTGCCAATGGACAAATGTGCGTGACGTCCATTAATTCCATTTTCGATGTGACTTTTGTTCATAAAATTGTGTTTTGTTGTTATGCAAAGTTGTATTAACCCCTCATAGCATAACAGCCCTGAAAGGGCCTTGGCCTACCAAGCGACTGCTGCTAAGCCTACTTTTTGGGTATAACCTATTAATAAATGTTTTCTTTATCAAGTACAGGGACTCTCTTATAAACCCAGACCGTGCAGCAGTGTTTGTACTCTCCGAGACGTAAGCAGCTGTATAAGAGGTGCGCAAATAGCTCTTGACCTCGCGAGGAGCATGCACGTGCTCGACCTAGCATCAGTAGCCAGTCCGAATCTCAGGTGTTTAATTTTGTGTGGCTATTACTAGCCGAGTGCAGCCCTTGTAAGGCAGACCCTCCGATGAGGGTGGGCAGCTTCTGCCATGTGTAGGTAATTGCGTGTTATTGTGGTGGAGGGTAGTGTTATGTGTGGTGTGTGAGTTGCAGGGATGTTGGGGACAGAACAAACACCCAGTCTCCGGGCCATTGGAATTAACCAATGAAGGTTAAAACCCCGACCCAGTCAGGAATCTAACCCGGGACCCTCAGAACCGAAGGCCAGTACACTGACCATTCAGCCAAGGAGTCGGACATCTCAGCTAATAACATGGTGAGACAGTTATCATTGCAACACCGTATTTTCATATGTAAAAGTTATTTTAAGTACGAGTCGGTTCGACCGGTACGTGATGCATTTGTTCAGCAATTTTCTGGTGAAATGCCACCTTCATGAGCACAGATTCATGTAACTGTAAATAAATTTGAAGCTACTGGCTCAGTGTTCAGTAACAAACATGCACATACACAAACAGTTTTAACAGAGGAAAAGCTAGATGGCACTGGTGTAAATCTTGAACAGTCACTGAATAAATCACTCACAAAATCAGCACAACAAGTAGGGTTTCAGTTTCTTCTGCACACAGAGTTACAAAGCTGTTACACATCAAACCGTACAAGTTTACACGGGCTCAGTGTTTAAAACCTGCTCATCCAGCCACAAGAGTGAGATATTGTGAATGGCATCTTGCATCATTGAATGATTGTTTATTCGACCCACAGCTTGTGTTTTTTTTTTGGATGAGGCTGGTTTCATCTTAATGATCGTATGTACAGCAATAACTCTCACTATTGGTGTGCAGAAAATCCTAATGGTGGTTATGAAGTCCTTCATTATGAAGGATGACACTTCCAGCATCTTTTATAAGGTAAGATTTCATATAAGATTGTATACACACTTAAAGCAGGGCGGCCGTGCATGGCGTAAATTGGGCTGAAACAGCTGCTGTAGCGCAGAGTACAAAGATTGTGCGCTCAGTCTGGGTTCATAAGAGAAACCTTGTACTTTCTAAATTTATTTTATCCTGAATTAGTTTTCACATACTGAAGAACTTCACAGTAATAGATGTGCCATTTAGGTTACACTTCTTTTCCCATTTCACAGATGAAGTATGGTACTTGAAATGAAAGGCAAAACTGTTTCTCTAATTACCCGAGTTTGACATATTTTAGTATTCTAGTGAAATACATTTGTTAATCTGAAAAGCAACCTCCATTAAACTTGTGCTAGTCTAAAAATTATCTAGTAAATACATTCAATACTCCCTCATATCTGTTCATGAAAGAAGCTGTCCTATTACACATTTAAGTTTTGCCTGTTTATTAAATAGGAGTTTAGGTAGCAGGAAGCCCTAATCAGAAAGTGGCGCCGCTGCCTATGTGAGTCCCAAAGCACACTGATCCAGTGTGTGGCATCTGGTGAGGGTCCCAGCTCAAGGTTATGAGTGAAGACCTCAACAGTATCTGCGGCGGAGCAGGTGGACTTGAGTATGGTGGAGATGGTGGAAGAGGCAGCCCTGGACTCGGGGATAAATACGAGTACAATCTAAAAGAGGCCAATGACTATGGGCAGATGAGGCTCTTTAGGAGGGATGATGGTCCCTTGATGGAGGTAATGCCACAAACGTCCATCTAGCAGCATGTGCACTCCATGTGGTGGGGTTTGCAAAAGGTGTCTATTTCTTCATGTTAAGGGCAGCCTGACAGAATCCTAGCAGTAGGTATAAAATACCTTTGAGTGTGGTGAGACCATTGCACTGCTACCCTATAAAATGATTGAGAGTGAGTCAAGGCCTCAGAAATGGTTAGGGGATTCTCCAAAAACAGTGCACAGTTCCTGGTGTTCTCATCCTGGGGGAACTGTGAAAAGTGGGAAATCAGCAAAGAAGATTGCAACCATAAATGTCTTAACCCTTAATGGCAAGACAGAAGAACTAATAGAATACATGGAAAAGAGGGACATTGCATTGCTCAGATTGAGTAAAAACTAGAAAGAAAAGGGACAGAAGAGATTGAGGAAGGAGTTTTAGTTGTTTTGGAGTGGAGGTGGAAAATGCATTAATGGAGTGCTGTAGATTTTATTGTGAGGGAAGACCTGGTACAGTACATAGAGAAGGTCCACGAGGTAAATGACTGAATCATGAAAGTCAGACATGGCTTGGAGAGTGGAGTGCGATATTTTATCCAAGTATATGCACCTCAGGCAGATAACGTTGAAGAGAGTCTAGAGGAGTTCTTGGAGGAACTGAAGAGGTGCACTGAAGATAAAGAAGTTGTAATAATGGGAGACATGAATGCCCACATAAGAACAGATAGGCAAGGTAAAGAAGAAATAATTGGTCCTTTCAGTTACACAAGTAAAAATGCAGAAAGAAGTTACCACTAGATTTTTATGAGAGGTAAGGATTGATAGTTGGCAATACAGCAAAACCTCATTAAGATGTTTCTGTAGGGGATTAAGGAAAAAGAACGTGTTAAGCAAGAAAACATACTACTGAATACACAAATAAAACTATCCAACAGGGATATGTAAATACTAGGTACGATTTTTTCTGACACGAGGGCATTTTACACCATGTATCCACGGATACAGTGAAAACAACATGAGAAGAATTAAAAGGTGTGAAAAACACAGGAGAACAAATTGTCGGCATTCAGGCACAAGTGACTAAGTCCATTTTTTACGAGTTTGAGTTAAATGCACTACTGGGGTAAAGAAAACATGTTCTACACGATGGCATGGTCGTTATTTTAATAGAATGAACCATTTTGCGGGTACAGATATCCTACCCTCTAATGTGAAGTCCATTTTTGAAGACTGACGTCCAGGCAAAAGTGACTAAGTGGACTTAATAATGTAACTTAGTAGAAGGCATTGCAAAAAGAACTAGCCCAAAAAGGTGTGATAGCCTTGCAGTAATATAGAATCATATATCACTGATTTCTTAAAACCCATTTATCTCAAAACTATGTTTTTGGACTTAGTAACTTCTGCCAGAACACTGATGAAATATGAAAACCTTTTCCCCTGGGGCTTATAAAATAATAACAGTGCACTGAAAGGTGTGAAAAACACCAAGCAACAGATATGGAAACATTTGCATAGGGCCCATAAAAATATCAAAGTATTATTGCAGGTCACACTCTTTCTAAAACAAATGTTAGTAGAAGCTTTTTATTTCGGACCATTGGGTTGTTAGACAAGGAACTGGAGGTTATACTCGGCCAACCTGGTTATGTCTGACTACAACAGAATAATTTTGGCCGCCATTTTGAATCCAACAAAACTTCGACCCACTCGAGTGATCGAGTCAAAACTCGAAGATGCAAGTCTCAACATTCGTGCCACCTCTGTGTGCTTAAAGATGCGAATGTCAGTCCACTTTCTGACAGATTTTAATTTGTCTTCATTAGTAAGGAATTTCATGACTTTTTTCATATCCATAACTAGGCTATCACAAGACAAATATGCACCGCGCTATTCAACCTCACACGATTATGTTTCTAATCCAGATGTAGGCTATCACGCAACAAATATTTGCTACCCTTCACTGTACCACTCAACATGAAATACTTCTAACTTCTAACTTCTGAATGGAATGCAAAATACGAACACAAACAAGCTCACTGTGTTATTCCACAGTCTCATTGCTAACCGGCAACCAAATCTGAGCATTTCTGAGGCCAACGGCTTGCTTCTCGAAGGTGCAACTTATCCTATGAAGTTCAGGAATTCAAGGTCTTTTTACAATATCACGCAACTGTGAAGAGGGCCCTTAACCGAGTTGAAATTCACGTTCCTTTGACAAGGGATGACAAATAACATTTTCAGGGCTAAGAAAAATGTGATCGTACCAAGTGGTAATAGTGAATATTTATGACACGATAAGTGAGGTATTTTTTATATAGATTTAATATGATGAGAATCAGGACTTCAAATTAATGACATACTAAACAGGAAAACATATTCATGAGGAATGCACTAACAAGGTTTCACTGCATACGGTTCAGAAAGAAGAACAGCCAAAACTAGATATGGCTTGTGACAAAGGAGAACAAAGACAATTATTGGTCTGATTTTAGTTCAGAGAAAGAAACGGAGTCAACTGGAAGACGTGACAGCTATGCCACGAGAAGATTTTGAAGTAGACCACGAAACTGTAGTAGCTAAATTAAGACTTGGTAAAATAGTAAAATTAAAAGGGACAGAAAAATGTAGGTATGGAAATGAAAGGAAAAGGGAGCACAAGAGATGTTTCAAGAAGAACTTTAAAAAAAAAAAAAAATCCTGAAGGAGAGGTTGGCAGTGTTGGAGAGGAAATGGCCAAGTTCAAACAAAGAATGGTGAAATGTGCAAAAGATACATTTGGTAGAGTATCAAGGAAAAAGAAGGCACCCTGGTGGAATAACAAAGTATGAGATGCACTGAAAGAAAAACAAAAAGCATGGAAGATCTGGATAGGAGGCAGAAATATGGAGAATAGGCAAAAGTATCATGAAGCAAAGAAAGCATGTCAGAAGATTGTACAGGAAGAGAAACAGAAGTGCTGGGATAAACTTAACAGAAACCTTGTGAGAGGATGTTGAAGGAAGTAAGAAAGTGATGTATGGATTGGTTAAAAGCAAAGTAAACTGGAGAGAAGATATCAAATTTGTAAGAACAGGTACAGGACAAATTTTGACACAATTAGGACATCCTACAGCGATGGGAGGAGTATTTTGCTAAATTACTTAATATTAAATTCAAAGAACTGGAGGAAGAGGAGGAACTTGAAAATGAAATGATGGAAGAAAACCAGACTGAAAATAAAACATTATAAATAGAAGGAGCTATAAAAAAGATGGAAAATGGCAAAGCATCAGGGGTAGATAAGGTGGCTACAGAGATAATAAATGCACCAGGACCAGTAATATTGAATTTATAGATTATTTTGAGAGATGTGGAAGAAGAAATAAGTACCAGAAGATTGGAAGAAGGGTGATAACAAAGAATGTAGCAACTATAGAAGAATCACCCTAATTTCACATGTAGTTTAGATCTTCGAGAGTATATTAGAGGGAAGACTGAGGATGATAGTAGAAAAGGAAATGGAAGAAGAAAAATAGGGATTTAGAAGAGATAGATCAACTTTTGATATAATTTTTGTAAAGGAACATGACGGAGAAAAGATGGGAGTTCAGGAAGGATTTAGTGATGACATATATAGATATTGAGAAGGCATATGACAGTGTCCCATGGTAACTGGTCTGGGCTGCATTGATGAAAAAGAAGGTAGGCAGAGCAGAAGTACAAATGATCAAAGCCATGTATGAAATGTGTGTAAGTAGCGTGAACACTAAGATAATACAAACAAACTGGTTCAATGTAGAAGCAGGAGATGGACAAGGAAGTATATTATCCACTCTACTCCTCATCACAGCCATGGATGAAATTCACAAGAGTGTACAACAAAAAATGGAAAGCAAAGAGACAAAGGCCTTACTCCTCGCAGGTGAAATAGTAATATGGGGAGAAGATAAAATGGAAGTACAAGAATAAGTTACTTTATGGAATTGGGAGACAGAGGAATGTGGAATGAAAATAGTTTGAGTGGCGTTTTTCACAGTAGGATAGATCACAGTACAAAGATAATGTTGGAATTCAAGAGAACAAATTGGGGCAAATATTTGTTTATAGGTAGGGGAGTTAGGGATTGAACTAATTTACCAAGAGAGATGTTAAATAAATTTTCAAATTTTTTGCAATCATTTAAGAAAAGGCTAGGAAAACAACAGATACCCCAACAGATAAGGTATCTGCCACCTGGGTGACTGCTCTAAATGCAGATCAATGCTGATTGTTTGATTTGAAATATGTGTGGAGAAGAGTATAAGACAGTAATGATGACGAGAGTTAATAGAGAAGGAAGAGGGAATTTTGAAATATATGGAAGACAATTAGAGGTTGTGGAAAGCTTCAAATATTTGGGGAGTATACTTGCAGAAGATGGGAAAATAAATGAATAAATTGGAAAGAGAATTCAACATGTCATTGGGTTTTACCAATGTGTGAAGTTATAGTGTGGATCTGGGATGACCCAGAGAAATGCAAGAAAATTCTCTACTCAAGGTATTACACACCAATTTTGACATATGCGGTGGGCACAGGAACAACAACAAAATGTGATGAAAACAGAATTGAAGCAGCTGAGATGAAATTAGTTAGAGGAATAATTGGGAAGACACAAAGGGATAAAATCAGAAACATAGAAATCAGATAGAGAATTGGATTTCCTAAACTGCTGGACAAGATTGAGACTGTTAAGCTGAAATGGTGAAAATAGAAGAGGATAAAACTCCACAGTGAGCATTTATGGAGAAAATAATAGGATGAAGACAACGGGGAAGGCCCAGAAAGAGGTGGAAGGATACGATGAAGGAGTGTATAGAGAAGAAAGGAGAAAAAGTAGTAGAAATGCTGGAGGAAGGAAGAGAGTGGTGGAGAGATAGAAAACTATGGAGGTCCTTGATTTACAACCCAGCCCAGAAGACTGGAAGAAGAAGAAGAAGAAGAAGAAGAAGGAGAAGAAGAAGAAGAATGAACAAGAGGAATCTTCAATGAAAGCTCAATTTTAAAAAATTAAAAAAAAGGGACAAGCAAAACCTTATAAGGTTACATATGAGCATTCAAATTCAAACTCAGAATTTTCCACCTCTGAAGTTTTTCAGGACAGCTTACTGGCTGATTGAAATAACTGTTTGCATTTCTCCTCTGCCAGGAAATGTCACAGTTTAAATTTAATCATTTAAGTTCACCCACAATTATTGTGGTTTCTACACACCCAAATCTTAAGGAATTGTTGGCATATGCTCCTTATTAACATGCCTGAAGGAAGACATCAATGCAGAGATTACATTAATGTGTATAACTCATTTTTTGAAAAATGAGGAGTTTGAAATGGGATGCCTCATATGTAATACGTATGTGTATATAATCCATAATCAAAGGGAGATCAGAGAAGAACTAAATATAGAACCATTAGTACAGAACATACAGAAAGCAAGACTGGGATGATTCGGACATGCAAAAAGAATGGGACAGGAATGGGTAGCAAGAAGGGAATTGGAAAGAGAAGTTAAGGGCAAGAGACCAGAGACTGAGAAGAAGGTGGATGGATGAGATTTGGAACGACATTAGAGAGGCTGGATTGGATGTGGCGCAAGTAATGGAGCAGAAAAAAAAATGGAAGGACAGAAATGAGTGGAGGAGGCTTGTTAACCACACCTGGGTGACTGGAGTGGGACATTGATGATGATGATGATGATGATTATGATGACATGAGTATTTTTTACATTTGAAATGAGATAGGCTAATGATATTATTAATATTCATATGTTTATTACCAGAGCTCTCAATTTAATCAATTAATCAAATGATTAACCAATTAATCTAAATATCTGATTAACTGATTAATCAAGAAAAAAATAACTGTTTTGCGTGGTACAAAACCTGTGTAGAGTATTACTATTTGTCATTAGGTGTGCAAGCCTCAGCTACTATATGTTTGACAGGTCATTAAAGTAAGGTGATGCCCATGTCTTTCTTTTGGAAAGGTAAAAGCAATAATACCTCATTAATTACTTTCTTCTAAAATGAAGGTTATGACCATTGCTTTAACAAACTATTGGAAAAGAAATACCGGACAAGCTACTGTAGTATATTTGGGGGCCTTTACAGAGCAGAGTCAGGTGGCTGTGCAATTGTGAAAAATACATTCAGTCCAGTCCAATTTCCACATCTCACACGAATAGCGAAAAAATGGCTTTGCATTCCTGGTACCAGTGGCTTTTGTATGAACGCATCTATGGAATTTTTGCTTCTGCATTATCATAAAGATACTGTCCTTGCAAGCAAGAGTTTTTAGTAAAAGTATAATATACAATTACCTGGAATGGTTTTCATTGTTGGAGGATGGAAATTGGAAACATCGTAAATTGGTGGCATAGATGGCTGTGCCAACACTTTGTTGGATTTTAGACGTGAATACAGTCGAATCTTTGGCACGTACAAAGTTAGAAGTAAGATAATTGCTGCAGTGAGATGTGCAACAGCTGATGCAAAGTCTGCACTCTCCAAGGATATAATAACCATTGTAGTAATACCCCAGAAGGTAAATACAGCAGCTACAAACATTGAAGCAATCAGTATCCACTTTGCTTCATCATATGTGAGATCTCCTTCTTCAGGAACTTTGCGTTTTGAACTGTAAGGATAATTAAAGAGCATTATTATGCAGTCTATATATATGGACAATAGTAAAATTATTAAGGAACAGTAAGTTGTAAATTACAGGGTGGTCAGAAACAATGAGAACTGGGTATATGAGTTTTGGTGGATAGGTCAATATCCTGCATTGTTGTCATTTTATCAGCTGCTGAAGTTAACTGAGCAGATCGCTTCGCAGGCAAATCCAAATGGGCTTTAGGAGGCAGTGTTGTTAAATCTGCATGTGATTTGAGACTGGCTTGAGAGCAACAATTGAAGAAAAACAACTTTGTCAGGGGAGTAATTTGAACAAGGATCTCTGAGTTGACAGGATCGCACTACGGTGACACTGGCTGAAACCCACAGTGTGTTTGTGTTTAATGCTGATTTCTTGGTATGGCTCACAAATCGGTCTTAAGTCACTTGCAGATTTAGCAACTCCACCTCGCAAAGCCCATTAGGATTCACCCGCAAAGCGATGCAATTGGCTAAATTCAACAGATAATAAAATAACAACGGCATGAGATATTGAATTATTTTTTCAAATTATTTATCAGTATGACCAACCCTCATATACCCGGTTCATGTTCTCAATGAATGAATGAATGCTGATCTGCATTTAGGGCAGTCGCCCAGGTGGCAGATTCCCTATCTGTTGTTTTCCTAGCCTTTTCTTAAATGATCGCAAAGAAATTGGAAAATTATTGAACATTTCCCTTGTTAAGTTATTCCAATCCTTAACTCCCCTTCATATAAATTAATATTTGCCCCAATTTGTCCTCTTGAATTCCAACTTTATCTTCATATTGTGATCTTTCCTACTTTTAAAGACACCACTCAAACGTATTCGTCTACTGATGTCCTCCCACGCCATCTCTCCACTGACAGCTCGGAAAATACCACTTAATCGAGCAGCTCATCTCCTTTCTCCCAAGTCTTCCCAGCCCAAACTTTGCAACATTTTTGTAACGCTACTCTTTTGTCGGAAATCACCCAGAACAAGTCGAGTTGCTTTTCTTTGGATTTTTTCCAGTTCTTGAATCAAGTAATCCTGGTGAGGGTCCCATACACTGGAACCATACTCTAGTTGGGGTCTTACCAGAGACTTATATGCCCTCTCCTTTACATCCTTACTACAACACCTAAATATCCTCATAACCATGTGCAAAGATCTGTACCCTTTAACCACAATCATATTTATGTGATCACCCCAATGAAGGTCTTTTCTTATATTAACACCTACGTACTTACAATGATCCCCAAAAGGAACTTTCACCCCATCAACGCAGTAATTAAAACTGAGAGTACTTTTCCTATTTGTGAAACTCACAACCTGACTTTTAACCCTGTTTATCATCATAGCACCCTGTTTAATGTTTATTTCTTACACTAAGTCTATGGATGATTAAGTCTTAGACATCATCGTTGATTTTTCCCATTGATTTAGGTATATTTTTGAAAAATATTAATGTGCCTGTGATACTTGACACTAATTTTGCAAAGAGGGTTATTCCAAACAAAATAAGCCAGGGATGATCGTATGACAATTTTTAAAAATTAAATTTTTTCTCATGTGCTCCCATTTATAAATGGATAATGAAAATAGTTGTAATTTTATTTTCTTGCTTTGCCTTGTATATGGAAACCATGTTTCCAATGTGGCTGAAACAATATTTACAGAACAGAATTAGTTTATATGTCAGGATTTATAAGAGGTAGAGACTTGAAACAAAATCTAATTTGCAGCATAAACAAGCAACTTGCTTGTTTTCTAATGAGACTTTCCTTATTAAGTACAGCAGCTGAGCATATACCAGTTCCTAAATTTTAACTACATTTTTGTTCAAATCCTATTTTTTAACTAGGACCATAAGGGATTGGAATAAATTACCTGCAGGAGTCTTTGATAGATTCGCTTCCAGTATCAAAACATTTAAGAAGGTGAAAAGTCAAAAGTAAAAATTTGTTAATGATGAACACCAAATTTGCGATTACCTACACATTTTCCAATGTCTGACTGTTTTTCACTTGTTCCTGTTATACGTAGTACAGTCATTAAGTTCTGAGACTTGACGCCTGGATGATAGGCAGCTGCACGACTCTGTGTGTTGCACACAATGCCGCATTACACGGCGTGCGCGTACACAGAACCACATCCACCCATAAAACAGTCGCCGTTGGCCGTTAACCACTTAAACAGAACCACATCCACCCTCAAAATAGTCGCCGTTGGCTGTTATGCAAGTTTGCCAACCTTGGTATAGCTGCTGGAAGCACAGCTGAAAGAAAACACCATGTTTCGTCTCCAGTTATTATCTGGTTGAGAAACGTCGGATTATCGTCAGCACTACTGATGAGGTCACCACAAATCGCCATGCGATCATCACGGTGGTCTTGCGACAGGATTCGTGGCACACTGTGCTAGGTAACACGAGACATCTTGAGGTCATCCGTCAGAATTTTGTGGCAAGTACCATGGCTGACTCCAATTGTTGCTGGGAGTGGTTAGCACGCACCAACGTTGCAACTTCTTGGATCTTGCGTTCCGTTCGAACTGTTTGTGGCCGACCAGTATGCACATCATCTTACAAACTGTCCCATCCTTGCGCAAAACTTCGGTGCCACCTAAACACAACACTGCGACTTAATGCATCCTCACCATAAACCTGCTGCATCATTTCAAATGTTTCGGCAGTGGTTTTGCCTAATTTCTGGCAGAACTTGATGTTTGCCCATTGTTCAGGCTGTGACATGTCAAGGTCCGACAGACGCATTCAAATCACTGTCACAACAATGACCGTACGTCTGCTTCCAGTTCATAGACTCAACTGTCTCTTGCAGGGACGAGAGACTAACTGACATGGTACCATACCATGGCACCACCTATGTGCTACAGTGCACCACAGCGCCATCATACGGCCAGTCTCAGAACTTAATGGCTGTACTATGTAGAAAGGCTGTGGTATAAAATTATATTATATAATATTTTAATTTTGTGACCATGGAGTTATATGCCTTGGTACTCCATACAGACCACTAACATATTCGATCAAATATATACAATTTTATCTATTTGTAGTATTGCTATTTTTTATATCAACTTGTTTCATATTTTTGAAGGTTTTTGTTATTATTAGTATTATTATTTTACAATGAATGGACCACTAAGGATCATGCTTCAACTTCATTTCTTTCTCTTCGTGCAGAGTTTTCTCTGTGTCCAATACTCATTCATGTGTTCGCTGGCCTGCTTCTGTTGTTCACCTGTCCAGGCTCTTCTGGTCTTCTTAGTTCTTCCTGCAGCTTGAACACCTTCCAAATTCTTCACTGTGTTCCTAAATGTATTCCTTTCTAACAGCTGGACTTCTGAGATGCTTAACCTTTCCATACCCTTCTTCGTTTCCTTAATACATGCTGTAGTGGTATTTTTCTTCCAGAAGTAAACAAATATCTGTTTGGTAAGTCTGTTTGCATTTATTCTGTACAGATGTCCGAGAAGTGCCAGCCTCCTTTTCTTCATGGTCTCTGAGATTCTTTCCACCTTCTGGTAAACTTCTTTGTTGCTCTGAAGTTTCCATATGCTTTCAGTTTGGATAGCTCCCATAATTTTTCTGAGGATTCTTCTTTCCAGGACCTCTAGCTTCTCCAGCTTGTAGTTCACGGACAGGCATTCACTGGCATACAGGCATTCTGTTTTGACCATGCTGTTGTAATGTCTTAATTTGGAATTCCAGAATAAGCACTTCTTATTGTAGATGTTTTTTGTCAAGCCGTATGCTCTCTCCATTTTTGAGATCCGATCTCCACTGCAGATTTTTTTAGTCCATTCTCCTGTATCATCTCACCAAGGTACTTGAACTTCTTGACCCTTTCTATTCGTCCTATCTCTGTTTCCAGGATTTTGGTCCATTTTTATTTATTTATTTATTTATTTATTTATTTATTTATTTATTTATTTATTTATTTATTGGTGGCAAAGTTAGGGCTCTTGGCCCTCTCTTACACTTGACCACATTATGCGGCTTTATACTGAATACAAACTTAATATTCAAACTTAACACACTGTATATAATATAATAATAATATAACTTAATATAGACTAAAACTCAAAGATTACATCCTAAGTCTAAAATTAGAAAAATAAATTCAATAACTACTCTAGGTGGAATTTATATAATATAACAGTAATTTATGTAAACTTTTGGGAACTATTTACTCCAGACATTCACTCACACATTCACACATAACAACATGATATAGCCTAGGTATTCAAGAGGAAATCTTTAGACTGTCTTTTGAAGGTAATTAATGAGGAACAATTTCTAATTTCAGGGGGTAAAGCATTCCATATTCTAGCGCCCGACACAAGGAAAGAATTACTGAAGGCAGATGTATGATGTGGAGGTATTGCAATTTCCATAGGAGCAGGAATAGTCCATCCCCTTGCCTCACGCCTGTCTTGATTTCAAATGATTGTGAGAGATGCCCGAAGAATTTTACCTTAGAGGTTGTGCCTGTTAGAGTGCCTGTTAGAGTCTCTTTGATTATATTTGCCAGTTTGGTTTTGACTCCAAATTCCCTAATGATCTTATCCAAGGTCACTCTGTCCACCGAATCAAAGGCTTTTTGAAGTCTATAACTGACACCACAATTTTCTTACCACTCATCATTCTTTGGCGGAGTATTGACTTCAGGTTGAATATTTGTTCGATACAGGAGCGACCTATCCTAAACCCTGCTTGGTATTCCCCTAGTTGTCGGTCCAGATTTTCCTCTATTCTATTAAGAAGCAGTTTTGAGAGGATTTTATAGGCGATTGGGAGGAGGAGCACACCCCTATAGTTGTTGACATCCTGTTTGTCCCCTTTCTTATGCAGCGGATGGATAAGTGTTATTTCCATTCTTCTGGAATTGTCTCCTTCTCCCAGATTTCCTTGATGATTTTATTATTATTATTATTATTATTATTATTATTATTATTATTATTATTATGGATTTATAGTGGTTTAATTTCATTCTGAATTTTCTAAGTTAATGGGTTTTTATTAATGTTTTTCATACTTATCGTTAACAAAAGTATTATTGGCAATATCTTTAATATCAGTTTCATAGAAGGGGTCATCACCATTATTACTTTTAGCTTCGCTTGACATCCAGAATCAGTATAGTGTAGTTTATTAATTTTATTGCATACTTTTTTTGTATTGTGCATTTTATGCCACCACTAGTTACGAGCCACTTGTAGCAGAAGGGAATATTTATTTACTTACCATGAAAAGGACATTAATCTAGGACTCCAAACTTTTATACTAAGTACACCCCTTCCCTCAATGTAAGTAAATAGAAAATTATCCTCTAGGGATGCAACAATCCCCTCATACATGCAGTTATATTGTTGAATCTTTTCAAAAGTTCCAATATTTGGGACCTCATAACTCTGGTGTGGGATACAATAGAAAAATGAAACTTTCAGGAGTTGGAAAGTTTGTATAATCTCTATCCACAATAAATATTTAGAATATTAGACTTTACTGGTTTAATAGTTATAGAATTACAAATTGGAGTCAAAATATGTCAAATGCACTGCCATTTATATGGGTACTGAGATCTCCATAACAGTTTGGTTTCTTCCACTAAGTTGTTTTTGCAGATCTTCTTCAAATTCTCATTTGATGTTCTCTGAGCATTGTGCTTGTATGATCACAATGCTTTTGGCTTTAATTTTAATTCTGGCCTTAGTCGTTCTATCTTTTACTTCTTCTTGAAGCCTATCTCTTACAGCTAATGCCACTTCATTTCTTCCTCCCTTCTCATTACCCATTCAATAGTCTACAGTACTCTGTTTCTTTGAGAACGACCAGATCATTTGCCTTCATGAGATTTATAATCTTCTCCCTTTTACCATTTATTATTCTCAAGTTAACACTTTGAAGTACTACCTGATGCAGCGTTTACTCCGTAGTAAATGCACTGGCCCTAGCATGGTGCTTGAAAGGGGAGCGCTTTATCTTTAGACAATAAAATGAACTAAATTGTGCAAAAATCTTGAGTCAAAGGAAGGATTTCATAGGAAAACTTAAGACAATGTGCAAACCCATCCATGTGCTGAGAGTTCCAAGAAAGGATTGGTAGATGGGAGTAGAATGCACATAAATAGTGTCATCATGTCAACTCAGGAGCTGTTACACCTTTAGGGATAGGTCAACACTCTGTCGACATAAGAGTGGGAACGGTAAAATCCATTCAAAATAGTTTGTAAATCGTCCTTTGTATGGACTGGAACAACATTATTAGACTTCGATATCTGATGATAATGCCTTAGCTGGCAGGATGTTGTGTTTACAGTGCACTATGTCTTCTGGTACGGGATAGAATAAATTTGTTACTTTAATTGACCTGTCTCAGTCTCATCCTTGGCTTTGACAATATGAAAGTAGCCGAGGTATGAGCAATGCTAGTAATGCCATTCCTTATGCAGCCTGTTATGAATGGTGTGAAAATATCACTCATAGGTTCGGTTGGTGCATGCATTTCAGTGGGCTTGGCAGACTGATATGTAATAGCAACTTCTGGCTCAGTGAGGAAAGCAATGAGAAACTACCTCACTCCTCATTTCCCTAGTATGCTTCTTAAATGACACCTAGGCTATCTATGACAGCTGTTGGTGGAGCTGTAGAGGATCAAACCAACCTTCGGACTGAATACTCAACATACATACATCTGATGATACTCTAGTCTTGGCTCACAGCCTGTTAAGATTTTAAAAATTAACCACTTTACGGTATGCTAACTCTAGTTCAGGATATCTCGCCAATCCTTCATGGTATTACTGTATAACCTTGAATACCACCCACCACCAAATAAGACCCGCACCCTTATTCTGAAAGAACAAAATTTTTAAAAAAGAAGGTGAACTCAAAATTATTTACAATCTTTACTAAACACATCAAATGATTAGAAAATACAAATAAAAGTAAACAAACATTTCCAGAACGATATCCAATAAGTTCATTCATCATCATCACCATCATCATCAGTACCAACTTCAGAACTTTCATCACCATCATCTTCACACAAAATGTCATCATCGCTGCTATCCACAACATTAGGAATGCTACTTTTCCTGAAGCTTTGCGTATGAGGTCTCCTGGGATACGATTCCATGCCATCAAAACTGTACACTCAGTCCACAGAAAGCTCTACGATCACCACTATGTCTTAATAGCACATTTTTCTTCTTTCTCCAATCGCGAATACATGACTCGTCATTATCATATTTCCTATCGGCGGTACGATTTCCAATCATTTCAGCTTCCCCAACTACTTTCATTTTCTCACTCGCAGTAAAAGATTGCAAACGCTTTGTGAAATGTTGATACTCCGAGAACATGTGTGAGACTGACGCCAAGCGCAGAAGCAGCGTACACTGAGAGTGGAGAGAGCATTGTTGCCAATCTGCATTGGCGGTGATGCCCGATTTACGCACATTCAGAAAGATAATTTTCCCCAAATCTATATATATAAAATAACTTGTCCTGACTGACTGACTGACTGACTGACTGATTCATCATCGCCGAGCCAAAACTACTGGACATAAAGAGATGAAATTTTGGGGACATATTCATATTAAGACGTAGGTGCTCGCTAAGAGAGGATTTTTGCATATTCCTTCGCTAAGGGGGTGAAAACGGGGGTGAAATTTTAAAATGAGTTGCTCTATATCTCAAAACTTTAAAAGTTTACAGATGTAAAAATTGGTATTTAGAATCTCCTTTAAAAATAAGGAAACACGTATTTTTTTGTTTTCAGAAAATCCCAATAGGAGGGGTGAAAAAGGGTGAAAATGGGGAAAAATGGGTTGAATGCCTTTAATCAGGATACCGGTACCTATATCTCAGAAACTGAAGATATTACAGACCTGAAAATTGGTACTTTTGATCTCTTTTAAAAATAAAGAAACACGTATTTTTTTGTTTTTGGAAAATCCAATTAATGGGAGGGTGAAAAGGGGGTGAATTTTTAAAATGAGTGAATCTATATCTCCAAACTTTTAAAGTTTGCAGATGTAAAAATTGGTATTTAGAACCTTCATTAAAAATAAAGGAACACGTATTTTTTTGTTTTCGGAAAATCGCAATAGGAGGAGTGAAAAGGGGCTAAAAAGTGGTTGAATGCCTTTAATGAGGCTACTTATATATCATAAACTGAAGATATTACAGACCTGAAAATTGGTGTTTGGGATCTCCGTTAAAAATAAAGAAACACGTATTTTTTTGTTTTAGGAAAATCCAATTTAAGGGGGGGTGAAAAGGGAGTAATATTTTAAAATGATTGTATCTATCTCAAAATTTTTACAGGTTATATATGTGAAAATTGGTATTTAGAATCTACTTTAAAAATAAATAAACACATGTATGTTTTCGATTTTGGAAAATCCAAATATTGGGGGGTAAAGAGGGGGGAGGGTAAATTTTTTTAAAATGAGTGTTTATACATCTTAAAACTTTAAAATTTACAGATGTAAAAATTGGTAGTTAGAATCTCCTCTAAATATAAAGGAAAACGTATTTTTTGTTTCCTGTAAATCCCAATAGGAGGGGTGTAAAAGGGTGAAAAATGGGTTGAATGCCTTTAATGAGGATACATATATCTCAGAAACGAAATATATTACAGAACTGAAAATTTTTATATGGGATCTCCTTTAAAAATAAAGAAACACGTATTTTTTAGTTTTGGAAAATCCAATTAATGGCGGTTAAACAGGAGTGACAAATTGGGTGAATTTTTGAAAGACTATATCTACAGAATATCTTGGAAACGGAAAATGTTACAGACGTAAAACGTGGGTGTTTGTAATCTCCTGTAAATCTAAAGAAACATAGGTGATTTGTGTTTGGAAACTCCACTTAAGGGGAACTCAAAAGGGGTGAAATTTTAAAATGAGAATTTTTACAGTTTATCTCAAAAAACTTAACATGTTACTGAAGTGAAAAATGGTATTTTTATCTCTATTAAACATAAAGAAACGTGTATTTTTAGCGGAGGGGGGGGGGGGGGTAAAAGTGACTGAAAATGGTGTTGAATTCTTTTAATTAGGCTACTGATATCTCAGAAAAGAAGATGTTACAGACGTGAAATTTGATATTTGCAATCTGCTTTAAAAATAAAGAAACACGTATTCTCGGAAAATCCAATGGACGGGGGGGGGAGGGGGGGGGGGTGAAAGAATTGAAAAATTAATTGAATTAATTGAATGAGAATACATATCTATATATATAAAATAGCTTGTTTTAAATAAGAACCGCACCCAATTTTGGAAGCGATATTTTCGAAAAAACAGTGCGGGTGGTATTCAAATTATATGGTAGTTGTTTGCAGGCATGTTAGTGATTTTGAATTTTAACTTTTCACTCTGAACAGTACTACTTGGAAATTCAGCCTGTCATATGGGCGCCCGCAAGGGGGGGCAATTGTTTAATATCATACTAGATTATTTCATAAACTGAAATTACTGACAGTCAGCTAGCATATGTTATAACTGGAAGTTTCTGTAAACAATTTAATGTTGCTGACGTTATATTGGTTTTTATATTCAAGAAAATTGTTAATGTGCCCCCCCCTGGAAAAGATCCTGCGGGCGCCCATGGCCTGTCATTGAGCTAAAAATAACAAAAAAATATATGCATTGTATGACTTACCTAGAACAGCATAGCAGTGCCACAACTGAAGTTGCTGACAATAGTAGGATGATATAAAATAATGATAGTAAGAGATGAGTCTCAAAGTTTCCTCTGGGATAGCAGCGCCAGATGACTGAGTCTTTACTGGCGATCGTGTAAACTTGTGGAGGGATTAGCAGCAGCCAACCTCCGGAGAGCAGCACTTGCACCAGTGTTAAGATAACAGCTGCAACTAGTAAATTGGACGGGCGACCAAGGCCGTCTTCAATAAGTTCTCCTTCTATCCTTCTCCATGTAGTTGTAACCTTCAAGGAAGCACAAATCATTATGAGAAATAATGTTTGTAGAGTGCTCACGCGCATTACTGACGATTATCCATTTTAATTGCTGATGGATAATGATGACCAGTAAGAAAATTAGACAAGTAAAGCTAACAAATAGGAAATAGAACAGAAATAGTATGATAGCAAAAACAAAAAGGATTAAGGGGGAAATGAATTAAACTTGAAGTAGGTCAAGTCAAGCAATTATTGACTGGAGGCAAGGAAGCCATTAGACATACTGATGTGACCAGTTAACTTGCCATAACAACATATCAAGAGAGATCTTAATCCATTATTTTATTATTCATTTATTGTATGGCTTTTAGTGCTGGGAATGTCGGAGGACATATTTAGCTCGCCTGGTGCAGATGCTTCAAAGAGGGGTGTAGCACCTGCCGTGCATGGTAACTGCATGTTTTTGTAGTGGAGGATAGTGTTGTGTGCAGTGTATGAGTTGTAGGAATGTTGGGGACAGTACAAACACCCAGCCCCAAAGCCAGAGGAAATAACCACTTAAAGTTAAAATCCCTGACCCGGCCAGGAATTGAACCAAAGACAACTACGCTGACCATTCAGCCAAGGAGCTGGATAATTTACCGTATTTTTCAGACCATAAGTTGCACTATTTGTTGTAAAAAATAGTGCCTAAAATAAGGCTGCATCTTACGGTCTGAAGGTCTATCACACTTAAACACTGAGTATACGTAATTTGCTACACCAATGCCCAAAATATTCCTTACAATACTCTGAGCAGTTAACCCCTTTAATTACTGCAGTTAAGAAACAGTGGCCATGGTATACCTGCATTGGTCTAACAGGAATGTGAGTTGCCAGGGAATTCCTAACAGGGCAGCTCGCAACTCCTTCCCCATCCACTTCCTTATCGCACGAGACAAACACAAAGAGATGCGATCTTGACTACCGTTTTGGGTAACCTTCAAGGAAGGGTAGAAAGAAAAGCTTTCACTTTGTAATCAGTAGCAAGTTCCAGTAGGGCAAGTTCTGTTAGTAATAATTTACTGTACACAATGTCAGTTATACAGAAGATGTTTCTTTATGACTTAGCATTCAAATTGTCCGGCTCCATAGCTAAATGGTTAGCGTGCTGGCCTTTGGTCACAGGGGTCCCGGGTTCGATTCCCGGCAGGGTCGGGAATTTTAACCATCATTGGTTAATTTCACTGGCACTGGGGCTGGGTGTATGTGTCGTCTTCATCATCATTTCATCCTCATCACGACGCTCAGGTCACCTACGGGTGTCAAATCGAAAGACTTGCACCTGGCGAGCCGAACATGTCCTCGGACACTCCCGGCACTAAAAGCCATACGCCATTTCATTTCATTCAAATTAAAAGTTATGGAGTATGCAAAATTACACGGTAATAGGGCAGCAGGAAGCCAATACCTACTTGTGATTTGTTACAGTGACACTATGGCACTACCTACTGGTAATTTGTGTTTGTACACAAACTAAATTATTTCTGTAAAATATTGTTTGAAAATACAGTAAAATTATATTTTTCCTTAAATTTTCATCAAAATATCAAGGGGCGTCTTATGGACAGGAGCGTCTTATGGTCCGAAAAATACAGTATTCATAATACTGTGTACTGATGACCATGATGAACTAAGAGTAACAAGACATCAGATGAAGTATTTCAAGGGTGATGATCACAGTCATTTTAGCTGCCTCTCTGGATCTGAGGTAGGCCTACTGTTTAATGTATGATCCCAAATTTTCAAGTTAACTATTGAAAGACACACAAAAATCTTGGCACACCATGCCATGATTTTTGGAATGCCGATGACCTCTAGGGTGGCAGAATCTATGACTGCCCAAGCAAATAAACTCAGATTCTTAGAAACTGTCCAGTAGAATTCTGCATTGTAACTAGATGGCAATATAATCAAAATATTGAGATGAACTGAGATTAGTATGCAAGCCATGTAAATGGCATCAGTTCTAAATGTTTCTAACCTACATTACTAGTACTACCAAATGGAGTGGCTGTGCATGTTAATGCACCATGGGTATGGAGCCAAGGCTCTACATTTGGGAGATGAGTAGGTTTGACCCCCACTGTCAGCTGTCCAGAGAATGGTTTTCTGTGGTTTTCCGTTTTCACTTACAGGCAAATGCTGGGACAGTTCATATTGATAGGTCACAGCCAATTCCTTTCACCTCTTTACCCAGTTTCATTCACCATCATGAACGGAGGCAGAAAGGGAACCTGGCCATAAAAACATGCCATGCAATTTCACCTCACCTTATCCCTATCAGTAGTGTAGGTAGGATCGGACAATGTTTTTTTTAAATAGTTACAAAATAATGGTAGAAACTAATGAAGGCATTTGCTTGACTTGTCATTTTAATGACACTGATATAAGTGAATTACAGATCTGTTGGTTCTACAACTATGTCTCTGCATGTTTATTATTAGTTTATTGTCAGTTTCCGATTATTTCCTTTTTGTAAAACTTCCATGGGGGAAGGGGGTTCTAACCCCCAGAAACCACCTCCCTGGCTACATCCCTGTCCCTGTATTAGGAAACAGGACTAATGGGTAGACATATACATATTATTTTTATTAATTTATTATTATTATTATTATTATTATTATTATTATTATTATTATTATTATTATTATTATTACTACTACTACTACTACAGTAAAACCTCATTAATTCAAAGTCATTGGGGTGCAAAAATCGGACTTCAAATTACATGATTTTGAATTAACCACCACAACTCGTAATTCAGGAATGTCAACCCTTGCCGCGTCACAAAATAAAGACCCATTATTGCATACAATCACCTTGATTCACAGTTAAAAATTTTAAGCTCATGGCACTACAGCCCTGAAGGGCTACCAAGTGACCGCTGTTCAGTCCGAAAGTCTGCAGATTACGAGGTGTCGTGTGGTCAGCATGACGAATTCTCTCGGCCGTTATTCTTGACTTTCTAGACGAGGACCGCTATCTCACCATTAGATAGCTCCTCATTTCTAATCACATAAGCTGAATGGACCTCAAACCAGCCTTCAAATCCAGGTAAAAATCCCTGACCTGGCCGGGAATCGAACCAAGGGCCTCCAGGTAAGAGGCACGCACGCTACATCTACACTACGGGGCCAGACACAGTTTAAAATGCCATGGAAAAACCTATTTCTGAAACGTATCCAACAAGGTGCATTTATTCAATTAATGCACTTGGATAACTTACTGGCAAACATAGCCTCACACCAGGGAAGAAAAAAAGAAAAACATGTTTCAAAGATGAGGAGAAATCTATGCTGCTGGCTTCCCTGTGTAAGTGCTTTATTCATTGGATTACTGTACTATATGCATTTTTAGATGCCGTGTTCATGCACAGAAAGTTCCTGATGTCCTTAAAACATCGTGGGTTATTGGGCTTTCCTATGATGAGGAGAGGAGTCTCTCACTTCCGTCTGTATTGTTACACAAGAGAGTGACCCTATTCTTATATGATTTCCCACCATGGCACTTCTCTCCATACGTCCATTCAAGCTCGGCAACGAACAACAATGTAGTTTCATCGGCATTCACAATGTTGTTCAGTGCACACATATTGATGATATGAACCATGCTTTCTTGCAAACTGTCGGCATCGCCAGTGTTCGCTGATTCTGCTTCTCTGCACACTGCTTGCTTTGTTATATTGTGGTGTTCCTTAAAATGCTGAAGCCAACCGTTTGAACACTGAAATTGCAATCCCATCTTTAACACCAGTTCATTAACATTTCCCTTAATAACCTCACCATCAACAGAGATATTGTTCGCTCAAACATGCAGAAACCATTCAATCAATTCCACTTCCAAATCAGAGCATTCAGCTCCTCGAATGCACCATCTATTTGTAGTATTTTCACCCTGCATTTCTTGAGCTTCTATGTTATCAGGATTTTCAAAAATGTTAAAGGCATTGATGCAGGAATTCCACATTCTGTAGGTATTTCAGTTAAAAACAAAAATCTTTTGTCAAAATCCCTCCTAATTTTTATCCTCTCACTCAGTGTCTTGGGAGAATAGTGATGCTTAGTCATCATGTAACACAAAAACAAACACGTGTATCCTAAACTAAATACCATAATTAATAATCAACTAAAATAAAATAAAACTATGAAGTATGTAACTGTACACTAAAACTTAGGTAAAATGAGTAACTGCAAGAATACATAAGAACTAAACACTTGAACTTAGTAATTCTGAAGCACTCTGTAGACACACTGAAGTGATGAAAGTGCAGAAAACTATTCCTGCACATTTGGAAGATGTGTTTTATCAGGATGCAGAGAAATTTTGAATTTAAATTATTCTGTAAAACACTACTTTTTTAAAAGGGGAAGACAATTTTGAATTAAAAGTCTGAATTTCAGTAATGTGACTGATATTGTTCTTCAAATCACAAATTATTTGTATTTTGAATTGAACAATTTAAATAATTTGCAAAACCAAACCTCATGGTTCTGGGAACAAGAGGTTCTTCAAATTAGGTGGGATTTTGAATTAACCAATTTCAAATTATTGAGGTTCTACTGTATTATTATTGTTATATTTATTATTATTATTATTATTATTATTATTATTATTATTATTATTATTATTATTATTATTATTATTATTATTATTATTATTATTATTACTATTTATTATTATTATTAGCATATTCTCCCAATAATGGAAGACATTAAGCAAACAACTCAATCAAGCTTTTTTTGGGGTTCTTCTTGTTCTTCCAATAGGCTTTCATTCTCTCTGAGAAGGCTTGTTTACGTTCTTCCGACCATTTCGGTCTGCACTGTTTTTGCTTTGGTTGCTCTGATGTAACTTCCCACTTGTTGACTTTGTGTCTGAAGGTGTCTCTTTCTAAAATGTCTGTTGCACATATGTTTGCATTTTTGAGGTCCTTCCGAAGTTCGTCCAGCCAAGGTGTTGAATTCTTAAGTGAGCTAACATAATTTAATATTCTTTTTGACAGTCGATTTTCTGGTAATCTTGTGAGGTGTCCAAAGAATTTCATTCGTCTTTTCTTAATGTCAGTTTCAATGTTTGAAACTTTTTCTGTTGTTTTGATTGATTGTAGCCTGTAACCATCTTGGGTATATCTTGCTCCTAGGATTTTCCTGATGATCTTCCTCTCTTGCTTTTTTATTTCTTCTAATTCTTGTTTACTGTTAAGTGACAATGTTTCACTTGCGTAAAGAACTGTTGGTTTTATGACTGTGTTGTAATGCCGAATTTTTGTCTGTCTTGACATGCATTTTTTGTTGTAGATGTCTTGAACTAACCCTAATGCCTTCTTGACTTTTTGGAGATGGTTTTGCTGTGAGATCTTCTCAAGGCCTGTCGGTTCGATGAATTCTCCGAGGTATTTAAAGTACGAGACCCGGTCGATTTTACCGTATTTTGTTCTCAGGCTCGTGATATCTGTCTTTGAACAGAAGAATTTAGTTTTCTCAAATGAAATCTGTAGTCCCACTTTTTCTGCAGATTCCTTAAGTATCTCAAGCTGCTTGATGGCAGTCTCCTCATCCTCAGTTAAAATCGCCAGATCGTCCGCAAATGCAAGGTATGGTACGTAGAGGTTGTTTTTGGGAAAGCCCAATCGGATCGGTTTCCAAGATTCACGTTTCTTGAGTTCCTTCTCCCATTCTTCCATAACCTTGTCTAGGACGACGTTGAACAGAATAGGAGAGAGTCCATCACCTTGTCTCACACCTGTTTGAATGTCGAAGGGTTCTGAAATTTCTCCCATAAATTTCACTTTAGATTTTGTGCCCGTTAGTGTTTGTTTTATGAGTTCTAGGGTTTTGGGATCTAGTCCTCTCTCTTCTAGAATTTGGAATAGTGAGGGTCTGTCTATTGAATCATATGCCTTTTTGAAATCTACAAATGTGCATACTGTAGGATTTTGTCTGAGGGCTCGTAGTTTAAGTATGGTTTTGAGGTTGAAAATTTGTTCTGGGCATGACCTGTTTGGTCTGAATTATTATTATTATTATTATTATTATTATTATTATTATTATTATTATTATTATTATTATTATTATTATTATTATTATTATTCACCTTCACTAATCGGTCAACAAGGGACCACGACAAGCCTCACTTTACATTCTGGCATTAGTTCATTTTTCTCTTGATCCACATGATGCATGCAACAATCACAGAAACAGTTCAAATTGTCTGGTTTTAGTTTCTAGTTGAAAATCCACAGCCTGTTTCTAGTCATTCAACCAGGTCAGGAATGGAATGAATGAGCCCCACCTAGCAGCAAGAATAGGAATTGTGCAGGCTGTCAAAGCCTCTCTGACAGATGAAATGATATTGGAGAGGGTTGCTGGAATGAAAGATGACAGAGAAAACCGGAGTACCTGGAGAAAATCCTGTCCCACCTCTGTTTTGTCCAGCACAAATCTCACACGGAGTGACCGGGATTTGAACCACGGAACTCAGAGGTGAGAGGCCGGCATGCTGCCACCTGAGCCACGGAGGCTTAGTTTCTAGTTACTGTATTAAATTCTTTGAAATATTTTTCACCTGGGTCATACCTTCCTACATTTCAGCCCTCAATGCATATAAGATTACATCCAAAATTTATACATCTGACATAAGAAAACTTAAGCACCAAACAAAGATAATTTTTTACCTTCAATAACATTCCTCCAAAGATCAGTGCGTAGGACAGGCCTGGTAAGAAACGACGAGCTCCACAGGTTGCAGGAGTTGGGGCAAGGACAAAGTTTAGATTTGAAATGAACAACAGAAGCGTGCCAAGCAATATGAGGTATCCCAAAACGGAAGTGCCACTCGACAAGTTGGTGTGAGGAAGAGCAGCTGCTGCAAGGAAGTAGAGGGCTGTCATGATAGTAAGGAATGCTCCAAGTAAGGTGAAGCCTCCCAGAATTGATGCCCATGCGTATTGTAAATTATGGTATATTGTAGGTTGCATTTCACTAATTTGATGTATCTCTGTCTCTTGAGCACATTCTGTGCAGTCCATAGAACTACAGTCAGAATAAACATTAGAAAAACTGTCAGGATTATTTATCTGCAATCCAATACCATGATTCCATGAACCAGCTTTCTTTATTCCTTTCCATACTATGAAATTTTTTGTTCTATATTCTAAGGATATTATGTTTAAGATGTCATCATGTAAGTTTTTGTAGCGTCTTGTAAAGCTGTCCCTGCATTCAAGGAATGATGCAGTTTCAAAGCGATGTGCACACTCTATGTTTAGAAACTGATGAAGACCTGCAGCAATTGCTGAAACAACATTCATGGTGTCCTGCAAACTTAGTGATAAACTTTGTAGTTTTTGCTTGATGGTTGTATTGTTGACTGCTTGAAGTTCATTGATCCAAGATGGGGGAAACAGACGCTGCTCATGAGGAGATATTCTGAGGAAGTTAGAGGATATCCAGTCATAAAATTCATCAGTTGGAAAAGACCCATTCCTATCTTTCCGGAATTCTGGACTTAATGTAATGATGTTTGCATTATCTGAAACATTAACAATAAACAATTTTAAACACAGGGAGTATTACATAGTCCATGAGGAGAAATATATAAAGACACAGCAAAAGAATCAAGAATAAGACAGCATTAAACCTTTAAAGCTAGGGTTGCTATGCATTTTGGACTTCTTGAGACAGCGCCGGATTACAGTCATGCATTTATGCATATGATTGTTGTATGTAGCCTTTTACTGAGAGAGAAAAAACTTTATTCAGAAATAAAGTTCTATTCCATTCAGGGAATGCATTGATACAAATTAGTTAGAAATATAACAATAAGGAGAAAACTAAAATTACATTTGTAACAGTTTTTAACTACAAATAGGCCTATTTGATTTCTAGGGTTGATTTTAAATCCTATATATACAAAAGATTTGTAATCATTTCATACATGAGTCCATTGTCGAGCTATCATTATACTTATTTATTTTTTATTTATGATGCCTTTGCTGGCGAGATGTAGTGTTTACAGTGCACTATGTCTTCTGGTATGGGCTATATCAAATTTGTTACTTTCATTGACCTGTCACAGTCTCATCCTTGGCTTTGACAATATGAAAGTGACTGAGGTATCAGTGATGCTAGTAATACCATTCTTTATGCAACCAGTCCCTGTTATGAATGGTATGACCGGGCGAGTTGGCCGTGCGCGTAGAGGCGCGCGGCTGTGAGCTTGCATCCGGGAGATAGTAGGTTAGAATCCCACTATCGGCAGCCCTGAAGATGGTTTTCCGTGGTTTCCCATTTTCACACCAGGCAAATGCTGGGGCTGTACCTTAATTAAGGCCATGGCCGCTTCCTTCCAACTCTTAGGCCTTTCCTATCCCATCGTCGCCATAAGACCTATCTGTGTCGGTGCGACGTAAAGCCCCTAGCAAAAAAAAAAAATGAATGGTATGAAAATATCGCTCATAGGGTCGGTTGGTGCATGCATTTCAGTGGGCTTGGCAGACTGATATGTAATAGCAACGGCTGGCTCGGTGAGGAAAGCAACGGGAAACTACCTAACTCCTCATTTCCCTAGTACGCCTCTTCAGTAACGCCTAGGCTATTTATGACAGCTGTTGGTGGAGCTGCAGAAGATCAAACCAGCCTTCGGGCTGAATACTCAACATATATACGCCTTTACAAGTGGTAAAGTTAGAGCTCTTGAACCTTTCTTACACGTAGCCGCATTATAAAATTGGATTAAATAAATAAATATAGATAGCTGAAAAGAAGTTTTAACTTTCAATCTGTAACGTTAAAAATGAATAATTGAAAAAGAGGTTCAACCTATTCAATAAGAGAAAGAAATGTAGTGATTACATTCTTATTTAATTGTAATTAGAAATGGGTTTTTTCAAGTCAACTGTTTTCCAAGAACTCAGCAGGAGCACAATTACTCATTCAATTATACTGAATTGCGTTGTATATATCTATATATACGTACTTAACTTCCCGCAACTGAGGCAAATACTGGATCTTCAGGATATTCTCCATTCTACTTTGGCGTTCGAGACCACAGCGCATGACCTTGAGTGTGCTGTGCTGATCACCGGGAGCTGGCAGTTTGCTTCTATAAATCTATTCGTCTTCGACTTCAACATATTTGTAGATCTTCATATGTTGTTTGATAGTGTTGTGACTTTGTACCTGACGGTGTGTAAAAACTAACCCATTTGACCGTTCTCCACTGTTCATAAACATTGTGAGACTTTACCTATCATTGTGTGTGCCGTACTACCATTTATAATATTACGTACTGTTTTCTTTTAAGTGACTCACAGTTTCTACCCCCATCATCATTTTATATTTCATCCTATACCGATCCAGAGTTCACTTATTTTTCTTTTTCATATGCATTGTTTTTCATGTTTTTTATGTTTTGAACGGCTGACGATGACCTGGACTAGGGTCGAAACCGGTCCCATTTCTAATTACTATTAAATAAGAATGTAATCACTACATTTCTTTCTCTTATGTATTGAATAGGTTGAACCTCTTTTTCAATTATTCAATTTTAACGTTAATACTTTCAATACGGAACAATGAAATTTTTATCTTTCAATCTGTAACTTAAAATCATGGGAAATAGGGTAACAGACTAAAACATAGTTCTGTACTTAACTAGAAGTAATAATGGTGATACTAACAAAATAAAAATAAACAACTTATAACTAAGGCAAAGATTTTGTCATAAATGCCTATTTTTACCCTCAACCCAGAACTGCAGGCTTATAATTCTAAAATATATTTCAGTCGATTTGTGAAGGAAATACATGGGTTATATAGTGCCCATAAATGCCTATTTTGAGCATCAATGCCTATTTTGAAGATATATATGAATGTTAAGTGCCTAAAATGACAAATATTAACTTTTTAAATTGTTTTTTTCCACCCATCTCTGCTTTGTTAGATTTCTTTACCAAATAGCCACTGAAAGCAGGCATTTTTTGCAGGTAGCTACTAAAGACAGGAACTTTAATGTGTGATTAAATGACAACAGCATTCTTTCTGATTCTGCTTGGAGCAAGCTGGCCTTGAACAAGTTAAAAACTTGCAAGTCAAAAAATATACTGAATGCTGAATAGCAGTTCTCAAGTTGAATCATGTCCCTGTGGACATACAGTAATAAACTCAATAAATTTGGTGAGCAATTCACAATAATAACATAGCTTCTGTTTTAAAACATTTTTACACCTTAATTCAACTACGGTTCATAAACTGCGTTGTTCAAACTTGTTCAATAAGGTTTTATTATGCGTCATTGTTTTAATGTAGTAGGGTTTTTATATCACGCACAATTTAATATTTATCATGAGTTTTATATAATTTGCCCATTTTCCAATTTCTTTGTACAGCTGAGGATGATGCAAAAATGCATTGAAACTTGTACTGGATATAATTAGAATGTTGTAATTACATCTATAAACAACATTATTATTTTATTGAATAGGTGGACATTAAAAAGTTTATTCATTGTAGTTCAAAACGGGGTTGTGATCGGCTGATGTGATGCATGATTCAAATGGGGACTCAAAGTGAATCGTTCTTAACGTACAGAAATTTTGTTCTCATCCCACAATATTATGTAACTTTCAAGGGTTTTGGGTTTGCCAGGGTACTCTTGTGTTCCTGCTTTTGACAATGAGAGGTTTTAATGCATTGCCATTTCCACTGCACTGGGGAAGGGAAGTCTTCATATTCTTCTGTGCATTGCATTGATGTATTCATCAGTAACAGAACAAGTAGATACTTTTCAAAAGCGTTTGATATTTCGACTATTCATCCATTTCAAGAAGTACTGCTATGGCTGATGTATCAACCACAAGTCCTGGCTGACTCCCTCACCTATTGGTTGATATACTGACTGCTGGTCCGATAAAGTTCAAAAGCTTTCATTCATTTAAAGCCCCTAAAGGGAGACATTGCTAGGAGGCACTGCTCACTCCGACCAAAAATACTCATCACCGGAGAAAATTGCATTTGTATTGTAAATATGTTAGTTTAGATAAATACTTAAAGCTACTGTACATGAAAGGAACACGTTATGTCAATTGATAATTTCAAATTATAGTCTTTTCTGTGTCATTTAGTTTTGTTATTACTGATGATTTTATACATGGGAGTTCAATACATCACAGCACTTTTGCTATAATCTAGAGGAATTAAATGTCCATGCCTAACTTTGATTCATAGCCTAAAATGGAAAATTAAAGTAAGGTTACATGTGTCCAGGGTGTAATGTATCTTTATTAACTACTTGTGAATGATACTTTTAATATTTAGCTACTGTATGCACCATAATTTTTATTATAAAGAGAATAGAGCTCCAAGGAAATTTACAAAACTCAGCACCTATGTTTCTCTTATCTTGTATAATATGACAAAATGAAAGGATGGTTCTGTGTAATAATTCTTAGCAGTGTTTTTACTTGTTAAACTGACTGTAATTCTTACCTGTAATTAGTTTGACATCGACACTTTGTAGGACTGTTAGGAAGACTAGACCACTAATTGTATGGCACACATTCAGGAAGGCCTGTATCTCTTTAGGATCCTCCAGAAGCAGAATCACTGTGGTTCCAGGGCGAAGCTTCTTGGTTATATCTTTCGTAACCATCATATTGGTAGAACTGATTGCTCCTATAAGATCATCCATATTCTTACTATGAAAGGTATATATTCCAGCCAAGCATAAGTCATTGTGAATAAGAGTATGATTCTGCAACTGCTGCGTAACCATCTCTGCCCATGATGAGGCTTCACGTATCACAACAACAGAATGTGAATGTGAGGCTCTGATGACCGACAACATTGCCTCAATAATGTTTTCACTATCCAGAAGATATTCCTAGAACAAAATTTATTAATGTGAAAGATCTTAATATCACTATCATGTACTTGGAAAATTTAAAACAGGTAAGTGTCAATCATTCATTCTGCACTACACGTACGCTGCCAGTCAAAAGTTTCCGGACAAAACATATGTACCTTCACGAATTTGTTTAATGATTGTTTAATGACAGCATACATTACTGTAACAAAGTTTCTAATGTTTTCAGGCAACGGCGACGAGTTTACGTTCGATGTTCAACATTGGGAAAAAAATTGCATCCTACTGTATAGCACCTACAGTGAAACACGGAGAGGGCTCTGTAATGGTTGGGGTTGTTTCACATTCAGTGGAGTTGGTAGACTGCATTGAATTCAAGGAACACTGGACAAAAAACGGCTACCATTCCATCCTGTCTTGTTATGCTCTTCTGTCTGGACAGCAACGTTGGTTTGTCCTCCAAGACAATGACCCCAGACACACCTCTCGCTATTGCATGAATTATTTGCAAAACAAAAACACAAACAAAACTCTGGGGAAATGTTTTTAATGGAATGGCCTCCCCAATCACCGGACTTAAATCCAATTGAGCTGCTGTGGGAAGAGTTGGATCAGCAAGTCCAAAAAGAGTCTTCTTCTTCATCGGAAAAGCTGTGGGACATCTTACAGAATGCCTGGCAAAGTATACCGGCATCAGTGTTAGAAAAACTTGTTCTTAGAATGCCGAAAATAGTTACAATTGTACTTGCAGCAAAGCAAGGTTTCTTTGATGATAAGAGAGTTTGATGTTTTCTGGTGATCTGTTAGTGTAAATGTGTACATATTGCCTATTTCTTGCTCAGATGTAATGGAAAAACGTAGTTTTATTGTAAAATAATTCTTCAACAGCTCAATGCTTGTCCAGAAACTTTTGGCCGGCAGTGTACAGTATATATATTCCATTTTATTTTGCAGTGTTAACTGGTACCAGTATGAAATATGCACTAAATCAAGTAATATAAAATTAAATTCTTTTGTACGGCAATCTTGCCAATGTGCAAAACTTTCACAACTTAAAAAAATGCATTATAATCTACGAATGACATAATATTTGTTAAAAAGGTTTCAAGTATACCTATTATTACATCCTGAAATAATATTGCATAACTTAATCATTACTAATATAAGCAATGGAAAGTAGTGATGGATATTCAATTAATTTTACTGAATCGATTCATTTGATTCCGTTCACATTACTGAATCGATACAGTGATCCAGTTCACGGCACATTAGATTCACTGTTCCTATACGTGTGTAGTGTGCACTAATACACAGCATCATTCAATACTCGCTGCTGCCATCTGGTCTTCATTCTATGAACTGCTTGGTTATGCATCATCCAGCTTTCAGTTTCAGGTTTCTCCTGCAGCCATCTATTCACATCAAGTTTTGATGTTACTAAGCCTTCCTCCACAGCAACAACTCCATTAAATAAGTATGTAGAATTATTTGTACACACGATCGTCGATGATCTGCATTTAGGGCTGTTGTCCAGGTGGCAGATTCCATATCAATTGTTTGCCTAGTCTTTTCTTAAATGATTTCAAAGAACTTGGAAATTTCTCTGTATCTATAGTTTTCTGATTCAACATCTTTTTTAGTTAGGTTACTGTGTCAGTCGGCTCAGTCACTGTCCACGTACACTGGTAATCTTGTGATTCGATGATTGAAGTCTTGTGCAATAATGCGACATGCAAACTGAAAGAATATTGAGTGGTTCTTCCCAATATCAAATAGATCAATTTTAGTGGTCATGAGTAAGACTCATAGTCATAGGATAGGCTAGAGAGCTGAGCTGAATTAATTCTTGAATGTCAGCTAAGTTATAATAGTAAGATTTGATAAACTAATTACTAGAATAACCTAATAGCCTACCTACTTACTAGCTGCTGTATTACCTTTTAAACACTGTAAATAAATCCAACTATTATTAAAACCTCCCTGTAAGAAGAGGATGATAAATGCAAGTGGGTATTATTTTCAAATGAGCTGAGAGCGACAGTCCGTTATAGTGTACGATTCTTTGTGGATGTGGCATCTACAATGGAAGTTCGGCTCCCCGCCAATATCTAGTGTAATACCAATATAATGGTCCGTTATTGAACATTATAACTTTTCCAGCTCATTCTTGGTTGCCTGCGTTTCGCCCTCATGTGCTAAGTTGGGCTCGTCAGTTGGGACTTACCACACCTCCCAAGACGCAAGGCTAGTGCATACCGTGGAGGCCACCGCACAGGCTACTTGAAGCTACCAGCAGTGCCAATGCACTATGAGAGCTATGTCTCATTTCCAAAAATTGATGCCTGCTTGACCATCAGATGATATAGATGTTGATTCCCATAGGGAACTTAAAATATTTGTCCTGAATGAGTAAATTTATAATACCAATATAATGGTCCGTTATTGGACATTATAACTTTTCCAGCTAACTCATTCTTGGTTGCCTGCATTTCAAATGAGCTGAGAGCAACAGTCCGTTCCAATAATGAATCCTGTGTATGTTGTGTCACACTGAACCATGAGTGCACCACTCAGCACTAGCTGCTGCAAGTCAGCTGAATCACGTGCCATGAGCTCGCTGTCGCTGTGATAAAATTCACTCAGACAGTTGAATGAATCGATACAGTGCTTCGAATCATACAAGCAGTAATCAACACTAATGGAAAGGACACTTATTAATATAAACACAATGAAGAGTCAGTGTGGGACAAGAAAGTAACAGAAAGAAGGGAGTGGGGCAAACAAGAAAACAGAAGGACAAGGATAAACTCCAGATCTTCACACAGATGGACTCTCTTCTGATGAATCTCAATTCTTCTACATGGATTTTTTCTCAGCACTCAAGAAACTTGTTTCTTCTTCCCAGACAAAGGTAGAAGGTTAAGGACATCGGACAAACTTAGAAAGAGTAAAGGAACCAAATGGAGCAATATTCTTCGTCTTGTTCTTCTTCTGGTGCTTTCTCCATACAGAAGGTTGGCAACCATCATGGAATAAGTTTCCCTATCTTGTGTTTCCATTACCAGAAATGCCATGTTGTAGGTTCTGCAACCAGGATAATCTTCTCTACCCACATACTCATTTCCCTTCTTTGATCACTTGAAAAGGTTGTATTTGTCATCTTGGAATAGGTGACTGTAATAGGCTACTTTCCTGTGTTTTGAGAGGGTTAAGATCTCATAGGATTTCCCGGCACAATGGAGTGCCTCCTTGTTGGTGACCAGATCTTGAACATTTGTGATGCATCCACATTTCAAAGACTAATATGCAGTCGGTTCACTGACGAAGGAAATGAGCTGCTCTACTAAATGTTATATTCCAAGCTGCCGGTATGGCGTAAAATATTACTAGTGTGTGTGAAAGATTACAGCCTTGTCAACTACTTTGAGCCAAGAATTCATTCTACAGTAAAACGTTCTCAAAGCAGAACTTGAATAAAGCAGAAACTTGTCTACTATGGAATATTTTCTCTGTCCTGGCGAAGCTTACGGCATTATAATGTTCTTACTTTTGTATGGCGCGGAATCTCAACGTGGAAACAGAAACAAAAAATGAAAATATTATTTAAAATTTACGTGCACAATGTGTAAAATATTAGGAACTTAACCTAGTCCTACGTACAATATTTGTACATTTCTGGTGCTAGTATGATCAGTGTCATTGTTTGAACAAACTGACACAAATGTTTGGAGAGAGTGATAATATGGATGGTGGAACGAATGAAGCACTTAAAGATGCAAGGCATGAACAACTTATGACACACCACATTTTTGAATCAGCTACAGCCCTTATAGCAGTGAGAAAGGCCAAGAAAGAAGAGGAGACAAAAGAAAGAGATGAACAAAAAGACAAAGATCAAAACAAGATTCGAACCCATGAACAGGATCACAGTGTTTTTGTGATGAAAAAATCAATTTGCCATTACATCTAACTCTTCCACTCTTCTTGAAGTAATGTACTCAGCTCAGGACTGCATTCAGAAAGACATGATTATAAAGAAGAGGAAACAAGTTTCTTTGTTTGATCTGTGGTAGAAAGCTTAGTGTTGTTGTATAGAATGTTGTGACAGAAATAAGTTTAAGGAGCATATATCCAGTGTTGTGAAATAATGTAATATAGTGTTGCAATATTATCAAAATTATATACTGTGTATCATACTGTATATAGTAATAAAGCATAGTAATAATAATAAAAAAATCAGTGTCCTACAGTACTACGTACATCAATCTGCATAGTCGAGCATCATACGTAGACAGATACAGGTAAGCTCTAAATACTATTTTAACAGCTTTGCTCCTGCAGAGGAGTAAAGTTGTTTAGCGCTCGTTCAGTGTAGTGCGCTCTGATATGCTTGTGTTTTCGGAAACCAGGAGAGTTCTACCTAGAAGTTTCTTTTTCTTCTGGTAGATGACTCGAGTATCCGCTTTTCTCGACATTGTACAGCCCTCCCTTTGTGTTTACAAGCCAATAGCTAGCCATACACAGAAAGGAATTATGACAGGCCATGCCTCCTGTGCTGCATACCCACAGGCTATGACTGCTCGTTAGTGAGCAAGGCTAGTTTGAGGCCGTTCTCTGCTACAGGCAAGACCTGTTGTCAGCACCTCAATGGAAAGACCTCGCCTCACGGATCCAGCCTCTTATAAGGAAAGCATCGAGTGGACAAAGGCACTATTGGAGAAATTTACTGAAATGTCTGTACTGCAATTCTTGTTGTAAATTTCAAATCTTTGAAAGACCGCCTAGTAGCTAAAATTCTCAGTGTCGCAATCACACATTCCTCAGATGGTATGCTTTGTCACATTACAGTATCCTCTTTCTTCACCTTAGAAGCTACAATACGTACAAAAAATACACTATCAACAAATCATTATGTATATGTGTTACAAATCAAACATTTAACATAATAATGATAAAAATCCATACATGCTTACCTTAACAGCATATCATAATCGCTCTGGTCCATTCGCAAATAATTCTTGTAATCGTCTGGTTCATTTTCCCTTAGGTGTTGTATGAGGCGCATGTGACTAAACCCGCCTCACTCTCTTATCCATTATTTCATCCATTTCGATTGATTATTCTTTTTGCATGATTTTACATACAGAAAAATGTACATTCCAACAAACGCAACAGCAAAATTTTCTTTTCCTCTGGACACTGTCTGCTTTGACGTCCATCACACAGTTCTAAGTATGGCAGATCCAATCAGCAAGGATTTCACACTAGATGAAAGGCCAGCGGATGAGGCTTGGCCTGCCGAGAAGTCACAGATCATTCAATTGACGGGAGGGACTAGACTGTTGACAGATCATGTTGTACAACATGACAGGCTTGGTGTCACAGTTCAGTTGATGGCAAGCAGCAAGCCTGGTCTCTGAAGGTCACGCCTGACAGGTGGCCCATTGGATATGGCCCCAAAGGTGAGGCCCGCTAAGAAATCTTTCCGTGTATGGCCAGCTAATTTTAACATTTCTCAAACTGATTGAAATTGCAAGTGATGGTGGTAGTGTAGTAGACAAAGCTTCAAAGATGAGTAAATTTTGTAGTAATAGGAGTGATTCTGGAAGAAGAAATATCTTATATTTTGCATAATAACAATATCTTATAGCTGCAGATAGTGGAAGTGAGTGTGAATATGTGCACAGTTAAAGGGCTGGAAGAGTGAATAGCAATCTGGACAGGAACAACGATCGAGTTTCCTTACTGTTGTCCATTGGCTCCATTAATTAACGTACATATGGTGTAAATAAAAACAGTGAGGATAACAACGTCATGTCTTTTGGAAATATTTTTTCAATAATGATTTCTTTAATATGCACTAATGTAGAATTCGGCAGTCAAATAGACAGCTTTTTAAAAATGGCTGGGCCCCAGCACTGGCAAGCTGTTCAGGAAGCTGGTAGTGAAAGTGTAAAAATACTGTAAACTGTATCATATTTTGTGTAACGGTGCTAGTGATTGGTGTTTTAAGGTCAAAAAAAGACCAACAGTGTTTTGTGTAATGTGGAAACTCGTCTAATTCAGAAATGTTTTTGGTCCCTTGCGATTCTGCTTTGAGCAAATTTTACTGTACTATCAATTTGCACTGCAGCCTGATTGTAAATATAAATGCCTTTGATTGCCTGTGATAAATAACTCATCCCCAATATCAAAATCTCCCTTTATGGCCAGCATCTTTCCCCTTGGTACTCTGTCACCTTATCTACAAAACATAACAGTATATTCCTCTCACAGCACTTCTCAGCTGCACAACACATATTGAAAACCTGGTTTTGACAGCCCCTCTGTGGTCTGAAGCCACACAAGCTTTCATCCAACTTACTCTCCATCACTGAAGCACCCTCATTTCCAAAATGTATTGAACACCTTGCCTGGTATATTGGTCAATGAAATAACTTACTGTTCCGTTGCTATAGATAGGTTCAATTACTGCTTTTCTCCAGTCAGAAAGTACCTTACATTCCATGATAATCCTATTACTCCACTATATTTCTCATTATATTTCACCATTTCAGGTCAAATTTCATCTATTCCTGCTTCTTTCAATCAATCATCAATGATCTCCATTTAGGGCTGTCGCCCAGGTGACAAATTCCGTATCAGTTCCCACGGCCCATACTTACAGACATGATATAGGCTTTCGGGCTTATGCCGTGTCAAGAAAGTAAGGTGAAATTCCTTACGTTTCGCAGAGAACTTTGCTCTGCTTTATCAGACGAAAATCTTGACTGTCGTCGAGAAAGGCTTCTCAAACAATATGTGAATATGTGCGCAGTTAAATCTCTGGAAGAGTGAATAGCAATCTGGACAGGAACAACGATCGAGTTTCCTTACTGTTGACCATCGGTTCCAATAATTGACGTACGTATGGGTGATGACACAGAGCAAAGTTCTCTATGAAATGTAAAGAATTTCACCTTATTTTCTAAACATGGCATAAGCCCAAAAGCCTATATCATCCTATTAGTTATTTACCTTGCCTTTTCTTGAATATTTTCAAAGAACTTGGAAATATTTCAAACATTTCTGTTAATAAATATATCTGTTAATCCTTGTCTTATAAAGGAATATTTGCACCAATTTGCCCTCTTCAATTCTAACTTTATCTTCATATGATAATCTTTCCTACTTTTAAAAGCCCCATTCAAGCTTATTCGTCTACTAATGTCATTCCGTGCCATCTGTCCGCTGACAACTCGGTATATACCACTTTTAAATTTTCCAGCTAACTCATTCCTGGTTGCCAGCGTTTCACCCTGGTATGCTAAGTTGGGCTCATCAGTTGGTAAATGGCACACCTACCAAGACTCTACTCATTTGGAACAAACATTTCAAGTTCCCTATGGGAATCAACATCTTTACTATATACCACTTAGTCGAGCATGTCATCTCCAGACATTTTCAACATTTTTGCAACACTACTCTTTGTGAGAAATCACACAAAACAAATTATGCTACTTTCCTTTGGATATTTTCCAGTTGTGTTTCTACATCAAAGATCATGGAGCAGAAAGAAGAAAGCAGGGACGAAACATTATGTTATTTTGATAACAAAGAAGTAAGAGAAACGTGTATGGGCAATCTTACATCGAATATGCCAATGTATTATATTTACCATCCTTTCCACTTCCCAGAGCATAATTTTACAGCCATCTCTGCTCCCCTCCTCATGAACTCCATGATTTTGGACTTCAAGAAAAAGATTTCTTTTTATATGAGAGGATGATGCAAATATCCCTTCCATCTGTCCACTGATTCTCTGGGATCTACAATTTCACCTGATCAATCAATCAATCAATCAATCAATCAATCAATCAATCAATCAATCAATCAATCAATCAATCAATCAATCAATCAATCAATCAATCAATCAATCAATCAATCAATCAATCAATCAATCAATCAATCAATCAATCAATCAATCAATCAATCAATCAATCAATCAATCAATCAATCAATCAATCAATCAATCAATCAATCAATCAATCAATCAATCAATCAATCAATCAATCAATCAATCAATCAATCAATCAATCAATCAATCAATCAATCAATCAATCAATCAATCAATCAATCAATCAATCAATCAATCAATCAATCAATCAATCAATCAATCAATCAATCAATCAATCAATCAATCAATCAATCAATCAATCAATCAATCAATCAATCAATCAATCAATCAATCAATCAATCAATCAATCAATCAATCAATCAATCAATCAATCAATCAATCAATCAATCAATCAATCAATCAATCAATCAATCAATCAATCAATCAATCAATCAATCAATCAATCAATCAATCAATCAATCAATCAATCAATCAATCAATCAATCAATCAATCAATCAATCAATCAATCAATCAATCAATCAATCAATCAATCAATCAATCAATCAATCAATCAATCAATCAATCAATCAATCAATCAATCAATCAATCAATCAATCAATCAATCAATCAATCAATCAATCAATCAATCAATCAATCAATCAATCAATCAATCAATCAATCAATCAATCAATCAATCAATCAATCAATCAATCAATCAATCAATCAATCAATCAATCAATCAATCAATCAATCAATCAATCAATCAATCAATCAATCAATCAATCAATCAATCAATCAATCAATCAATCAATCAATCAATCAATCAATCAATCAATCAATCAATCAATCAATCAATCAATCAATCAATCAATCAATCAATCAATCAATCAATCAATCAATCAATCAATCAATCAATCAATCAATCAATCAATCAATCAATCAATCAATCAATCAATCAATCAATCAATCAATCAATCAATCAATCAATCAATCAATCAATCAATCAATCAATCAATCAATCAATCAATCAATCAATCAATCAATCAATCAATCAATCAATCAATCAATCAATCAATCAATCAATCAATCAATCAATCAATCAATCAATCAATCAATCAATCAATCAATCAATCAATCAATCAATCAATCAATCAATCAATCAATCAATCAATCAATCAATCAATCAATCAATCAATCAATCAATCAATCAATCAATCAATCAATCAATCAATCAATCAATCAATCAATCAATCAATCAATCAATCAATCAATCAATCAATCAATCAATCAATCAATCAATCAATCAATCAATCAATCAATCAATCAATCAATCAATCAATCAATCAATCAATCAATCAATCAATCAATCAATCAATCAATCAATCAATCAATCAATCAATCAATCAATCAATCAATCAATCAATCAATCAATCAATCAATCAATCAATCAATCAATCAATCAATCAATCAATCAATCAATCAATCAATCAATCAATCAATCAATCAATCAATCAATCAATCAATCAATCAATCAATCAATCAATCAATCCTGATCTGCATATAGGGCAGTCGCCCAGGTGGCAGATTCCCCATCTGTTGTTTTCCTAGCCTTTTCTTAAATGAATGCAAAGAAATTGGAAAATTAGTGAACATTTCCCTTGGTAAGTTATTCCAATCGCTAACTCCCCTTCCTATAAACAAATATTTGCCCCAATTTGTCCTCTTGTATTCCAACTTTATCTTCATCTTTCCTGCTTTAAAAGGCACCGCTCAAACTTATTCATCTACTGATATCCTCCCACGCCATCTCTCCACTGACAGCTCGGAACATACCACTTATAACACCAATATAAATGGTCTGTTATTGGACATTATAAATTTTCCAGCTAACTCATTCCTGGTTGCCAGCGTTTCGCCCCCGTGTGCTAGGTTGGGCTCATCAGTTGGTACCTAGCACACCTACCAAGACGCGTGGCTAGTGCATACTGTGGAGGCCACTGCATAGGCTACTTGAAGCCACCGGCAGTGCCAATGCACTATGAGAGACTTTGTCTCACTACCAAAAATTGATGCCTGCTTGGCCATCAGATGATATAGATGTTGATTCCCATAGGGAATCTGAAATTTTTGTCCCGAATGAGTAAATTTATAATACCAATATAAATGGTCCATTATTGGACATTATAAATTTTCCAGCTAACTCATTCCTGGTTGCCAGCGTTTCGCCCCTGTGTGCTAGGTTGGGCTCGTCAGTTGGTACCTAGCACACCTACCAAGACGCGTGGCTAGTGCATACTGTGGAGGCCACTGCATAGGCTACTTGAAGCCACCGGTAGTGCCAATGCACTATGAGAGACTTTGTCTCACTACCACTAGCCACGCGTCTTGGTAGGTGTGCTAGGTACCAACTGACGAGCCCAACCTAGCACACGGGGGTGAAACGCTGGCAACCAGGAATGAGTTAGCTGGAAAATTTATAATGTCCAATAACGGACCATTTATATTGGTATTATAAATTTACTCATTCGGGACAAAAATTTCAGATTCCCTATGGAAATCAACATCTATATCATCTGGTGGCCAAGCAGGCATCAATTTTTTGTAGTGAGACAAAGTCTCTCATAGTGCATTGGCACTGCCGGTGGCTTCAAGTAGCCTACGCAGTGGCCTCCACAGTATGCACTAGCCACACATCTTGGTAGGTGTGCTAGGCACCAACTGACGAGCCCAACCTAGCACACGGGGGCGAAACGCTGGCAACCAGGAATGAGTTAGCTGGAAAATTTATAATGTCCAATAACAGACCATTTATATTGGTATTATAAATTTACTCATTTGGGACAAAAATTTCAGATTCCCTATGGGAATCAACATCTATATCAACATACCACTTAATCAAGCAGCTCGTCTCCTTTCTCCCAAGTCTTCTCAGCCCAAACTTTGCATCATTTATGTAACGCTACTCTTTTGTTGGAAATCACCCAGAACAAATCGAGCTGCTTTTCTTTGGATTTTTTCCAGTTCTTGAATCAAGTAATCCTGGTGAGGGTCCCATACACTGGAACCATACTCTAGTTGGGGTCTTACCAGAGACTTATATGCCCTCTCCTTTACATCATTACTACAACCCCTAAATACCCTCATAACCATGTGCAGAGATCTGTACCCTTTATTAACAATCATATTTATGTGATTACCTCAATGAAGGTCTTTTCTTATATCAACACAGTAATTAAAACTGTGAGGACTTTTCCTATTTGTGAAACTCACAACCTGACTTTTAACCCCGTTTATCATCGTACCATTGCCTACCATCCATCTCACAACACTATCAAGGTCACCCTGCAGCTGCTCAGTCTTGTAACTTATTTATTACTCTGTACAAAATAACATCATCTGTAAATAGCCTTATCACTGATTCCACTTCTTTACACATATCATTGATATATATAAGAAAACATAAAGGTCCAATAATACTGCCTTGAGGAATTCCCCTCTTAATTATTACATGGTCAGATAAAGCTTCGCCTACTGTAATTTTCTGAGTTCTATTTTCTAGAAATATAGCCACCCATTCAGTCACTCTTGTTTCTAGTCCAATAGCACTCATTTTTGCCAGTAATCTTCCATGATCTACTCTATCAAATGCCTTAGATAGGTCAATCGCAATACAGTCCATTTGGCCTCCTGAATCCAGAATATCTGCTATATCTTGCTGAAATCCTACAAGCTGAACTTCAGTGAAATAATCTTTCCTAAAGCCAAACTGCCTCCTGTCAAACCAGTTATTAATTTCTCAAACATGTCTAATATAATCAGAAAGAATGTTTTCCCAAAGCTTGCATGCAATGCATGTCAAACTGACTGGCCTGTAATTTTCATCTTTATGTCTATCACCCTTTCCTTTATATACAGGAGCTACTATAGCAACTCTCCATTCATTTGGTATAGCTCCTTCAACCAAACAATAATCAAATAAGTATTTCAGATATGGTACTATATTCTGACCCATTGCCTTTAGTATATCCCCAGAAATCTTATCAATTCCAGCTGCTTTTCCAGTTATCAATTTTTGTATCTTACTGTAAATGTCATTGTTATCATAGGTAAATTTTAATACTTCTTTAGTATTACTCACATCCCCTACCTGGACATTATCAATCTTTACATACTGCTGATTGAATACATCTGTCTTTTGAAGATCCTCACATACACACTCCCCTTGTTAATAATGATTCCTGAAATGTCCTTCTTTGAACCTGCTTCTGCCTTATAGTATCTATACATACTCTTCCATTTTTCCCTAAAATTTGTATGACCACCAATTATGTTTGCCATCATGTTATCCTTAGCTGACTTTTTTGCTAGATTCAATTTCCTAGTAAGTTCCTTCAATTTCTTCTTACTTCCATAACCATATCTAACTCTATTTCATTCCATCCTGCACCTCCTTCTTAGACTCTTTACTTCTCTGTTATAACATAGCGGATCTTTGCCATTTCTTACCACCTTTAAAGGTATAAACCTATTTTCACATTCCTCAACAATTGCTTTAAACCCATCACAGAGTCTGTTTACATTTTTATTTACCATTTTCCAGCGATCATAGTTACTTTTTAAAAACTCCCTCATGCCTGTTTTATCAGCCATATGGTACTGCCTAACAGTCCTACTTTTAATACCGTCCTTTCTTTCACATTTATTTTTAACTATGACAAAAACAGCTTTGTGATCACTAATACCATCTATTACTTCAGTTTCTCTATAGAGCTCGTCTGGTTTTATTAGCACCACATCCAAAATATTCTTCCCTCTAGTTGGTTCCATCACTTTCTGAATCAGGTGCCCTTTCCATATTAACTTATTTGCCATTTGTTGTTCATACTTCCTGTCATTTGCATTACCTTCCCAATTGACATTTGGTAAATTGAGATCACCCGTTACAATCACGTTCCTTTCCTTATCATTTCCCACATAGCTGATTATCTTATCAAATAATTCTGAATCAGCGTCAGCGCTACCCTTTCCCAGACTGTACACTCCAAAGACATCAAGTTGCCTATTATCTTTAGAAATGAGCCTTACATCCAGAATTTCATGTTTTCATCCTTAACTTTTTCATAGCTTACAAATTCTTCTTTCACCAGAATGAATACTCCCCCTCCTACCATTCGTATCATATCTCTACGGTACACACTCCAGTTCCTTGAGAATATTTCTGCATCCATTATATCATTTCTCATCCATGATTCAACTCCTATTACAATATCTGGTAAATATACTGCATATCTATTAAATTACTTAATTCAATTCCTTTGTTTACAATACTTCTACAATTGACCACTAACATTTTTATGTCATCCCTACTTGATTTGCAGTTCCCTTTTTGCTTAACACTGCTCCCTAGGCCACCCCATTTCCCTGAATGTACCTGCCTATAACCCTTCTAAACAAGTTTTATCCACTATACTATGCACTTCACATTTCCCTATATTTCCAACTTTATTACAGTCCAGAAAGGTCTCCCTGTATTCTCTTTATTATAAATCAGGCGTTTATTATCCTCATTTTGAAGATACATCAATAAATTTGATGAAATATTCCTATCTGAAACAAACTCAACTTGTAAGATACACTTGAGTAGTTTTTAAGTAAATGTAACAATACTAATATGACTTAATATAAGCAAAAATATACAAACCATATATTTTGAATTTGATAACTTCATTCCTTGATTAAGTGATTCCTCCATTGGAAACAAGACTTGCATTATGTTCTGTGCTTCAAGAAGTGGAACCACAGTTTCAGTAGAGGGCAAATCAAACATCAGAGCTGCTACAGTATCTTCCGGTCTAGAACCTACAAAAAGAGACTAATTAATAGGGGAGTTACATACAGGTTCTAAAATTCTCTTTCAGAATAGTTCTTGTAATTTCTCAAAGTGAGCAACTCTAAGCAGGGAATATGTTCCCTTAAAATTGGGCAAAGCATTCATCACATTTAACAGTCATAATTAAAAAACTTGTATCCTATTTAACCAATTTCCAAAATAAATTTAACACTTTGCCCGGTATATTGGTCAATGAAATAACTTACTGTTCCGTTGCATATAGATAGATTCAATTATTGTTTTTCTCCAGTCAGAAAGTACTTTACATTGCATGATAATCCTATTACTGTACTATATTAGCACAGGATCTATGGATTGATGACTCAAAAACAACAATAATAATAATATTATTATTAATAATAATAATAATCATCATCATCATCATAATCATAATAAAACAAAGTAATGGAGTGCAGTCAAACAAAGTCATGTGATACAGGAAATATTATATTAGGAAATTAAGTCTTAAAGGAAGTAGATGAATACTGATACTTGGATAGTGAAATAACTAACAATGGGAGATGTAAGGAGGACATAAAATGCAGACTAGCACAAGCAAAGAATCCTTTCTTAAGAAAAGTAATTTGCTCACTTTGATCATTGATTCAGGAATTAGAAATATGTTTCTGAAGACCTTCATATGGTGCATGGCATTGTATGGAAGTGAAACATGGATGATTAACTAGCTGAGAAAGAAAGAGAATAGAAGCTTTTGAAATGTACTGTTACAAAAGAATGCTGAAGGTGAGGGGGATACATCAAATCAGAAATGAAGAGATACTGAATAGAAATGGTGAGAGGAGATTGATTTGGCTAAATTTGACCAGTAGAAGAGATAGAATGATAAGTCACATCTTAAGACACCCAGGACTTGTGCAGTTAGTTTTTGAGGGAAGTGTAGGCAGTAAGAACAGTAGGGGTAGACCAAGGTATGAATATGACAAGCAGATTAGAGCAGATGTGGGATGCAGCAGTTAGGTAGAAATGAAAAGGTTGGCACAGGATAGGGGGTATGGAGAGCTGCATCAAATCAGTCTATGGACTGATGACTCAAACAATAACAATAATAACAAAAATCATCATCATAAAACAAGCAAATTGTAACAAACCATTTATCTTTTGCAGGTGATTAGAGTGATAAATAAGTTACAAGATTGTGAGCAACTGCAACGTGACCTCGAAAATGTTGTGAGATGGACAGCAGGCAATGGTATGTTGATAAACGGGGTTAAAAGTCAGGTTGTGAGTTTTACAAGTAGGAAAAGTCCTCTCAGTTTTAATTACTGTGTTGATGGGGTGAAAGTTCCTTTTGGGGATCATTGTAAGTATCTAGGTGTTAATATAAGGAAAGATCTTCATTGGGGTAATCACATAAATGGGATTGTAAATAAAGGGTACAGATCTCTGCACATGGTTATGAGGGTGTTTAGGGGTTGTAGTAAGGATGTAAAGGAGAGGGCATATAAGTCTCTGGTAAGACCCCAACTAGAGTATGGTTCCAGTGTATGGGACCCTCACCAGGATTACCTGATTCAAGAACTGGAAAAAATCCAAAGAAAAGCAGCTCGATTTGTTCTGGGCGATTTCCGACAAAAGAGTAGCGTTACAAAAATGTTGCAATGTTTGGGTTGGGAAGAATTGAAAGAAAGAAGAAGAGCTGCTCGACTAAGTGGTATGTTCCTGGCTGTCAGCGGAGAGATGGCGTGGAATGACATTAGTAGACGAATAAGTTTGAATGGCGTTTATAAAAGTAGGAAAGATCACAATATGAAGATAAAGTTGGAATTCAAGAGGACAAACTGGGGCAAATATTCATTTATAGGAAGGGGAGTTAGGGATTGGAATAACTTACCAAGAGAGATGTTCAATAAATTTCCAATTTCTTTGAAATCATTTAGGAAAAGGCTAGGAAAACAACAAATGGGGAATCTGCCACCTGGGCGACTGCCCTAAATGCAGATCAGTATTGATTGTCATACTAGCAAAAACCCCATAAGAATGAAGGATAAAATTAGAAGATCTTGAAAAGTGTGTAGCCAAGATAGGATTACAAGTTTCCTATTAAAAAAAAAAGAATTCAAATATCCTGATACAAAAGAAGTAAGAACAGTAAGAGCAGTAGAGAAGGAGAGCACGAAAGTACCAATTCACAAATGGAAAACATTTATCACCTAACGATGAATGTATACAATAAAAGTCAGTAACCAAGAACGCTAAAATGAAACACTACAAAATTATAATACATCCAGCAGCTTTATATGTAACAGAGTGTCTGAATACCTTCTCAGATAGAATAATAAGCAAAACAGAAGAGAGAATCCTAAGGAAAATAATGGGAGCTATTAGGGAGAATGGCATATGCAAATTGAGACTAGAACAAGATTTATGCAAAGCATCAGAAAAAAAATCATGCTTTCAGAAAAAGGAGATTAAGATTCTTTGTTCACCTGTACAGAATGGACCAAGACAGATTAACAAAATACATTTTTGTGAACACTGTGAAAATAAAAGAACCAAACCAGCATTCTTCAAAGAAGACAAAGAAGATTTGGAACTACTCAATATTGAAAAGAAACAAATTGTAAATAGAAAATAATTTAGGAGAGCAATATTTGATGGCAAATCAGGCAGTAAGTGGATGGAAGAAAGAGAACAATACTGACAAAAGGGGAAGAAGTTTTGGGAAGACAAGAAGAATAGAACTGTTTCATGTCGTCCTAAGATGACCTAATTGAATGAATGAATCTTCTTCCACTCCTTCTTCCTACACCTGTGGATTTTGCCCTGTTTTATGGCCAGATGCCCTTCCTGATACCAACCCTGGAGGGATGTAATGACTGTTGCGTGTTTCTGTGGTGGTTGGTAGTGCGGTGCATTGTCTGAATGTGAAAAGGAAAGTGTTGGGACAAACACAAACACCCTCTCCACGAGCCAAAATAATTAATCAGACGATTAAAATCCCCGACCTGGCCGGGAATTGCACCCGGGACTCTCTGAACCGAAGGCCTCAACGCTGACCATTCAGCCAAGGAGTTAGACAAAATGAATAATAATAATAATAATAATAATAATAATAATAATAATAATAATAATAATAATAATATGGCGTACAGATGTGGCGAACCCATTGCCCAGTGGGAAACTACTGCAATCAGCCACCCGAGTATTGGCGGGTAAACCATAACTATTTGACTTAGGAGGAAATGCCTGCCCACACCCGGAGAACATCTTGAGGCCCTCCAGGGCTAACAACCTTGGTTGCATTCAGAATGAGCAATTTGCTTCAAGGTAAGCTAAAGCTTCTCAAGCATGATGGTAAAACAAAGACATGAAGTTAATACCCCAGGTGGCAACTTTTCAAAGAAATCCACTGTCGCGGACAAGCGACACATGCATCCCGTTTGGATTCTTGGGAGGATGCAACATCATGCTAAAGACAAGTCGGAGCATCTTGGAAATCCTGAGCAGTCACAAAAGCTGAAACCCATATCTAAGACTTTTTTTGGCCATGTTCAACATAAACAGTCCAATACAAGCTGGTAAGATGAAACAGGCTAACCAATGCCCTCCGCGAAAATAAAATCGCAGTAATGGCTCTGTAAGGAACTCGCTTCACTGACGAAGACACATTTGAGTCTGAAGGGTATCGGTCCTTCAAGAGCAAATCCCATAAGAGAGTAATGAAAAACACTCCTATCTTCAGTACAGCTTTTGCTGCCAACACCAGAATCCTTAGGTCAGTCTCAAATTTTGAAGCTGTTTATGATAGGTTATGCCTACTATTCCTGTGTTGTGCAAACAAAACATACACTCTAGTCAATGCACGTGCTGCAACTAATGAACAAAACAAAAAAGGCCTGGAAGTCACAGATAGATTCTGGAACCTCCTGGATGCCAGATTAGCGAAAATCCCGAAACACCACGTCAAGATCCTAATGGGCGATTTTAATGCACACGTAGGACATGAACGGAAACACAGAAAAGTTGTTGGGCTCTACTCAGCACACAAAAGAACCAACAAGGATGGAGAACGCCTCATTTAACAATGTGATAACCATAACCTCCAACTGATCTCAACACACTTTCGTCACTTACCTAGAAAACAGGCGATATGGAGATGCCCAAACAAAACAATGGGAGAATTCCAAATAGACCATGTTGCTATATATCGAAGATACAGTCCGGAAATAATGAACATTACCGTAAAAAAGGGAATAAACATAGACTCAGATCACTACGTATCAGTAATAAAGTTTCGGGCAATCTCTCTCAACAAAAAGAAAAACGAACCTATCATAATTCGCTTTGACACAAGAAAAGCTCAGAGAAAGAGAGAATAAATTCAAAGAACTTGCCCAACCTGTAAAAAAAAAAAAAAAGAAAAAAAAAAAAAGAAAAAAGAAAAAATCAACAGCACGAGAAAGCAGATGATACAAGCTGCAAAAGGAGTGGCCGAAATCAAGAAAAGGAAGAAGCATATGTGGTGGAACGATAACTGCGAGAAGACTTAGGGGATCGTCTGAATGCCTGGATGTCTCCAGCTGTGAATGAAGTATTACTTCCAATCCACAGAAATTCTGGCAATATCTAAGTTCTAAAAGGTATGTAATAATATTCCTTCAACAATGCATCTTAATGAAATTACAGCAGATACTGGAGAAAATATTGTCAATCTTTTTGCTAACCACTTTTCATCTGTTTATTCTCCTTTTCAGAATAGTAGTAGTATGTCATATGCTTATCCTTTCTCTGTCAATCTATCAGTTATAAACATTAGTAAGGCAGAAATTTACAACAAACTGATATCTCTGGAATTAAAGAAAACTGTAGGACCTGATGGAGTTTTAACTTACCTGCTCAAGTACTGCTCATTTATTTTATGTGAAGAACTCTTTTATCTGTTCAACTTATCATTAAACTAAGGCGTTTTTCCAGTGGAATGGAAGAAAGGATTTGTTAGTCCAGTTTTCAAAAATGGTGATAAAACTGACTTAAAACAATATAGACCAGTTATAATTTCTTCTCATATTTCCAAAATTTTTGATTCAATAATTCTTGACAATATCACACCTCTCTTTAGAAACATCATCATTGATGAGCAACATGGATTCTTTTCAGGACAGTCAACCTGTAGCAATCTTCTTTTATTCTATCAGTTCCCCTTGGATGCAATAGAGAACCACTCCCAAGTGGACTGCATTTATACAGACTTCTCAAAAGCTTTTGACACTGTTGACCACGATATCTTGCTGCAAAAACTAACAGGCTACGGAATTAATGGGCCTCTCCTGTCATGGTTTGAATCGTATCTTAAAAATCGCCTGCAGATTGTTAAAATAAGGAATAATTTTCCTGCACCTATTATGTTACCAGTGGAGTTCCTCAAGGGTCTCACCTTGTGCCCTTACTTTTTACTCTCTATATAAATGACATTAAAAATATACTTAAGAATTCTGAATTGCTTTTGTTTGCCAACGATGCAAAAAATTTTATGCAAATTAATTGTCCACTTAATTGTTTAAAACTTCAAAAAGATTTACATCATATGGAAAAGTACTGTATTCAAAATGGGTTGAAACTTAATCATGAGAAATGTAAAATAATATCGTTTTTTTAAAAAACAAGAAGAAAATATCATTTCAGTACAAATTTAGTAATAACAACATTCTAACTCCTGTTTCATAAGTTAATGACCTTGGTGTTTTATTCAGTTATAACCTATAGTTTAATGAACATATTGAAAATATTTGTAAGAAAGCATTTCAAAGATTGGGTTGCATTACTAGATATTCTAGAGAATTTTCAAACTTAGCTACCTATCGATTGCTGTATGTGTCTATGGTACGCCCTATACTAGAATACTGTACACCTGTTTGGAACCCTTCTCATCAGACCTCTATCCATAGATTAGATTCAGTACAACATAAATTTCTTCGTTATGTTATGTAAAATGGTATTACGGTTAATAAAGTATTATTATTACTATTATTATTATTATTATTATTATTATTATTATTATTATTATTATTATTATTATTATTAAAGTATTACACCTTGAAAAAAGAAGAAGACTGGAAGATGTACAAAACACAACAAGCACAAACAGCAAAAATAATACGCAGTGAGAAATGCAAGTATGAAAAGGAAGTAATGGACAAGATTGAACAAGACCTTCATAGAGGTGAGACCCATGAATACTTCAGGAATTTTAAAAAGAAGATACAAGGATACAAGGCACCTTCCCTTTGCTTTCTAAAAAAAGATGGAACTCTTGCAACATCTAATGAAGAAAACTGCAAAATCTTAGCTAAGTATTTTAATGACCTTCTAAACTGTGAAAAACCAGCCAACCCCATCAAAACAAACCAGTGAGCCAAAACCTGCCATCTTCTTCACCAAATCGTGATGAAATCAAATGCCACATACAGAGACTGAAAAATAACAAGGCTCCTGGTGAAGACTCCATGATTGCGGAACTGTGAAAACATGCCCTGGAAGAAGCAATTGACATCCTACACCAAACCATTGTAGATATATGGGAAAAAGAACAACTACCATAGGACTTGAAGCTAGCTTTACACAAGAAAGGAAATATAAGAGATGTGAACAATTACTGTGATATTTCTCTTTTGTCAGTAGCCTACAAGATCCTGTCACTATCCATCCTTGAAAGACTAGAACAGCAAGTTGAACACAAACTCAGGTAATACCAAGCAGGTTTTCATAAAGGCCGATCAAGTGCAGAACAAATACTTAACCTGAAAACCATAAGATACCACATGCTGAGAGGTCGAACCTATGTATCGATATTTGTACCATAGATTTCAGGAAAGCATACGACTCCATCGACCGTGATGTGTTGCTTAACATACTTGCAGAAAAGGGAGTCAATGAGAAACTGCTGCTGATAATAAGGGCAACGCTAACTAATACCAAATCCAAAGAAAAATTCCAAGGATGTCTCTCTGAACCCTTAAGGATTGGGACAAAGAAAAACGGAGTGGAAATAGATTGCTTAGCGTTCACTGATGATATAGCCCTGATGACAGAAAATTTCGAAAGTGCAACAGAACAGATCAATGTGTTGAAGGAAGTAGCAGAACAAACAGGTTTACAAAGATGATACAGCATAACTAAACACCAAATAAGGAACGATAAACTGTGTTAATAAATTTAAATACCTTGGGGAATGGGTCCAGCAAAATGGACTTGACAAAGAGGCCATAGCAGCAAGAATCAAGAAAATGGAAATCACTTTCCAAACCACCCGCAACATATATGGCAAAAAGTGATTTTCTCTGAACACAAAAATTCGTCACTACAATACTGTCATCAAACTAGTATCGCTGTATGCATCTGAATGCCTTATCCTCTCCGAGAAATTTTTGCTTGCGGATTTAGAGAGGGAAGAACAAAAGATCCTACACACCATACTTGGCCCAAACTACAAAAATGGCATCTACATTAGAAAATCCAGGCAGGAAGTGTACTCTTAAGATAGATAAAATCATGGACACAATGCATAAAGGTAGAGTTTGCTTCTGTGGTCATATACAACAGATGATCTATTCTTGATGGACGAAACATATCTTCAATATATTTGACTCAAAACCAAAAATGGCAATGCCATGGTACATTAATATCAAGAAAGACCTTAAAGAACTGTGCATACAAGCAGAAGATGCACAAAACCAAAATCTTTTCAGAGCAGCCATCAAAACTTCTGGGACTTTCCAAGACGAAAAATGGGCAACTGGTGCAAAATGGACAGAAGAACGTCATACCTAACACAGTGAGCTAATGAAGACGATGTGGATCAAGCAAAAAATGAACAAATGCCAGAATGTAAAGTGAGGCTTATCATGGTCTCTAGTTGGCTGATGAATGAATGAATAATAATAATAATAATAACAGCAATAACCAGGTTTGATTCCCGGTCAGGTCAGAGATCTGAGGGCTGGGTCAAGGTGCACTCAGCCTACTTGTGAAGAATTGAGGACTTATCTGATGATGGGATAGCAGCCCTGGTTGAGAAAGTCAAGAATAATGGCCAAACGGATTTGTTGTGCTGGGCATATATCATTTCATGACCTACAAGCAACTGCTCGACAGAGGCAGGCCCATCACTGTTTATTTGTTTATTTCTTATTTGGCCAGGATTTTTTTTTTAGCTTCCTGTAATAAAATGATTATCTATGGGTTTAATACGATATGAAATGATGCTCCTCATATGTGATTTTACTCATCCCTTGTTTGTTTGTTTCTTTAACTTTTTTATTTTTCTATTTTATTGATATATAGGGTTCCAGAGAGCAAGAGCTCTGTCAAGAGGAACAATATATAGTGAAACTCTGTTAAGAAGTTTTTCAAGGGACTGAAAAAAAAAAAAAAAAAAAAAAAACAACTTCTTAAGCAGGAAACTTCTTAAAAGGGGTAATGCCCAAAAACTTATTCTGTACTTTGAAATACATGTGAAACACACAGCCAACAGATTTCCTTGTCTGTGAACAATACTGAAATAGGCCGATATATAAGAGCTGCTAACAGAAAGCCACAATATAAAAATTCAATTATCATAAAGTAAAATAATTGAACATACCGTATTATAAATATATTTGATAAGAGAAGGGAACATATTAAGTTATATAAAAATGTTGCAAGGTTTGCTTATTTTAGCAGGCAGAAGCATTTCCTTCCACGCTTCCCTTTCCTCCGCACTTACACTCTCTGCTTCACAACAAATTATTTTGTAAACGATGCCGGCTCGATTTTTAAAGCGGTCCAGCCACCCGTTCGATGCGGTAAAAGGTACCCTTAATTTGCATGCGGCTTTCTCCTGCACAATAGTCCCACTGAAAGGTATGTTTAAACTTCGCTACTGTTTAAACCATATTAGCAGAGCTTGTTCTATTTCATCGTACTTTACAATTTGCTGAAGTATTCCCTGCAGAAGCAGAGATCTCTTCTTTCTTTGCTATAATACCGTTCAAAGTAGACGGTGGCATCCCCAGCTCCTTTGCCAAAGCAACACGGGAAAGTGTAGATGACTCCACCTTCCTTATAATCTCCACTTTGTCTTTTATTGTTAGTGTTTTTCGCTTGATCTCTTTCCTCTGAGTTCCGCTCATTTTCACTTAAAACGTTTCTACGTTGATATTACAAGTATAACTAACTTCACCAACTCCTATTCATACTAATTACAACGCTACACTATGCTTGGCAATCCGTAGTTTAGGCTTACAAGACGCAAAGACAAGACGTGTATTACAGTTTGTTAGCATGTGCTTTCTATCTTCCTCACTCCCCTGGCACCTGCTTCAAGGATAACGGCAGCAAATGGGAAATCTAGCAACTTATTCTTAGAGATTCTTAGAACCTAGGCCTAAATCGCCCCTGCATTCCTACTGGTTGTCACGGCAATGGGCGTAGTTTCTGGCTGTTTCACAAGTACCGCATGGCCAAGCCAGTATTGAGTTTATTTTCCCGCTTCAATCCTCTTCATACTATAGGTAATGAAGAAAAGAAACACAGGTTCGAAGTTGCAGAAATGAGTGCATGGAAAAGTATCTGGGGTATTACGTGGGAGTGATAAAGGTGCAGTACCAATGCTAGCACATCTAAACGTAAACAGTTTCTTTCCTCGCAAGAATTTTATTTCATGTCTCCTCATCCTTGTGCTACGTTCTAATAATGCGATGTAATAATTACGAGTGACACGATAATACAATGTTTAGCTCGTATAAAGGTAAAATTAAAAATAACTTTCAATTTTATGCCAACACGTGGTATTGCAATGCCTCTGTGTGCCTCCCACCAACACCCAGTTGGCTATCAACATTCGTTCAACTTCGTAAACGATCGGGATCTTTCGGCCGGCTGTGGCGGCATGTGTATCAGCTGGCTGCTGGCAAGTTGGCTGTTTCCTGCGTAGAGTCGGGAAGTTGTTTTTATTCACCTGACTAATAATGGACACAGAAAATCTTATCAGTTTAGTTCAAAAACGTAATTTCCTCTACGGCAAGACCCATAAGTATTATTGCAACAACAATGTAAGAGAGAATGCCTGGAAGGAACTAAGCAAGGGAATGAAAAATCAAACAGGTTAGAATATTCAATTTTGTGGTAGATTAACAGTAATGTTGTGGACAGATACACTTTACGGTTTTTAATTAATGTTTAGGCCACCTCGATTAATTACTTCACCCTGTCGCGGCCCACAAATTACTGCATTAATTTTATCAAACCATCCATTGCATGCTTTATGTTTCCCATGTAGAATCCCATTTGATTCTATTCTGCTAGATGGAACGGTGGAGTGGAAATTTCGACTGATGGGTTCGATTCGATTCCACAAGGTGAGAGCAAGAGAGTGATCATCTGCTGCCCGTGTTGTCATAGCGTGATGTCATATGGCCTTGGCAGGCCCGCACATGTTCCATGACACCAGACACACACCACGAGCGCACAAACGGTCTAACACAGGGTGCAACTTGCGCGGAGACTGGAGGGTTCTAACCATGGGCTGCTTTGAGCGGACGTTTTCTATCTTGAGGGGCTCTAAAATCTGAACTGTTTAACCGGGAAATATATTTACAACAGAACACTTTAAACGGGAAAAATATACATATATCTTAATGCAACTGATCAAGGGACCAAGAATATCACACTTCTTAGGCGAGAAAACTTCTTATGCGGGAACTTCTTAACAAAATTTCACTGTAGATAATCACAACAATGGCAGATTAATGTCTAAGTTCTAAAAGTGAAAGAGTAATAATACTTTGACTATCACTATTTACCTAATGGAGAGGATTACATTAAGTGGATTATTATCAAACAATAACAATATAGGTTGACTTTTAAGGTGACTTTGGAAATAAAAAATATAAGAGAAATAACTGTTACACATTCATAGTGCCTAAGAGGTACTTCTTAAGCTTAATACGAAATGGCACAGTTTTAGAGATGATTGCTATATTGGCAGGAACACTGTTATATTCAGATATTAGTAAGTGTTGCACTCTTTTAGAGCCAAAATTTGTTGTATAATTTTGAAAACATGTAATTTACTTTTTTTGCCTTTCTTATATGAATGGATGTCAGTGACTTTAGGGAATTCAGAGTTGGTGAACATTTTATTATGCAAGACCTTATGAATAAGAAGTGATGCATTTAATGAGATTAATTGCTTAAGTGGTAATATATAGATTTCAGAGTATATTTTATTTCGAGAATATAGTTGATGGAATCCATACATAAATCTGATAACCCTATTTTGTACGACCTCCAAAGTATTTATTTTGGGTTTCTTTGCCCCAAATGAAACACAAGTAAGAAAGTTGAGATTGTATCACTGTGAAATAAATTCGACAAAGTGTGCCAATTTTTTTAGGCAAATGAATTTTAGAATACGTTGTATGTTTTTTTCAGTTTAATATGCATGCATGCTTTCAGTTTGAAAATATATGTTTGTTGTTTTATGTTCACTTTGGAAATTGTTTGAGTTAAGGCTAGTTTACATGACGACACAAGTGTTGCAACTAATTTTATGAAACAGATTTCTTGAAAGTAATTGAATAGATGGTTGTTCACATTGAGACATTAGTGCATACTGTAGTTTCTTGTCTTCTTCAGTATTATCTAATTGTTATACATGCTCACATCCTTGTAGCAACTACATTCATGGCAGAGATGTTGTTAGTGACTCTAAATGCTCAGAAAAGAAATATATGAGTATGAAATAAGGAATGGATAAATAGAATATCACATTTAATTTGTCCTGCAACCTTACTGAAAAAAAAAAAAAAAAAAAAAAAGTAGAATATTGAATCTAAAAAAGAAAATGTCTAACTCTGTATCTTAATGTGATTTTTTGTAAATGTTAACAAATTTATGTAACAAATTTAAATAACTTCTTTTGGAAACTATTTTCATGAGGAAGGAAACAGCGATGTTGAACTAAGCAATTCTCTGCGTATAAATTTATTCAGTGCCACTACTGAACTTTTTACTATTCTCTATCATCTTTATTGTGATTCAATCATGTGGGTATTCCTAATAGAATGGATTTTATTTCTGAGATCATCAGTTGTCAGTTAATCCATATTACTACCTTCCAGAACAGATTCAGTAGTGCATTCAACATAATTTTTAAAATAACTGTTAAAATCCCATTAACATGCCTGGACTGCATACAAGTCAAGACATTTCACTATTTCTTCATATTCCCACTTCATTTTGCAAACCAAGTAACAGAAAAAAAAATTTATAACCTTAAAATTACCAGCTTAGTTTCATGAAAAGTAGCCGAAAGTTGGTAGTGTTGTAATGTAGTGTTGCAACTGCAATTCACACATGCGCATTCAAATAAAAGCCAATTGCAAACCATAGTGTCATCACGTAAACTAGCCATTACTCAAGCTAACAATCATTCCTCAACATATTTAAATTAATTTATTCACATCACAAAAAACTAATCTTCATATTTATTCCCAAATGTATTCAAAGAATTTTTCTCTTCTTTATTATGAATTTAACAAATTTTAAGACAATGTTCATACCTTGTATTTGACTAGCAGAGTTATCTGCAGATGTTGAGAGAAAGTTATAAATGCTGCTATAAACGTAAGAAGAGCGTGAGCAGCTGTCAAGTAGGATAGCACCCAGTTTAATTCCTGGTAGCAAGGAGGAATTGCGATTGATCTGTTCCAGCGCAAAGCGAAAAGCAGCTGCATGTAGCATAGCATCAGTCTGAAGCCGGCCACAATCAAACTGACCCTCTCCTTGAAGGTGTACAGGCATTACAGCCAGCAATGTTAGCTTGTTGTTAGAAGGAACCTACATGCAACATACAGCAATGATTATTATCAAAGCAAGCATACAGAGTTACTAACTAAAGCCTCTAGTCATTACAGAAGCATCATGCAAGCCATAACATTCAACTGAATTTCAATTCAAATCATACACATGTTTATCAAATGAAATTTAAAACCATTGCTTATGAGAAATTATATTTTGAAGTAATGATCAATTTAAATACAGGAGTGTGTGCTGTCACCTCTTTTAATTCTAATGGTTGTGGATGAAACAGTAAAGGAGACAGAGGAAACATATGGGAATAGGGAGATGAAGTTATTACTACGTGGGTTGATTTTTTTAATTGCGGCAACTATTTTTTATTTAGATACATAGCATACTTACAATGTTAGGCATTTTACAGGCCTTCAAAATAATCACGACCATTGTGTAGCACTCGTTCCCAGCGATGTGGAAGCCGTTGCATGCCATTAAGAGCGCCTGATCTCTCGAGGTCGCGGACGGAGCGGTTGGTGGCCTGGAGAATGTGCGGAAGCGGACCACTCGAAGTGGTGCTTTCATTTTAGGAATAAGATCGTAGTCACAGGGGCTGAGATCTGGAGAATAAGAGGGTGGTAAAGCATTTCCCAGTCCCAACATTTGAACAACTCAGTCACAGCTCCTGCTTCATGTGGCCTTGCATTGCCGTGCAGAATGACGAGTGGGTTATTCAGGAAGAGCTACCACCAGGTTTGTTTGCAAAAATCCACAGTAATACTCCACATTAACGGTACGTCCTCGGAGAACAGTATGCTTTATGATAACACCATCCCAGTTGTAGGCAACGATCTACATGGCCTTCTCATTGGTTCCAGTCGGCCAAACTGTTACTTTTCGCGGTGACCCGTGATGACACCACTCGTTTGATTCGTGTTTCAGCTGCAGTTCATAAGCTCTGGCCCAGTCTCGTCAATAGTGATTATCCACCGTAAGAAGCCTCACCTTGGCGTTCATAGTGCTCCAAGTGCATGCGAGCTGCATTATATCACAGCCATTTTTGATGTTTGGTCAAATCATGTGGAACCCATTTGGAGGCTATTTTCAACATACCCAGCTGCTTCTTCAAGATTTTCAGCGCAGTCGAAAGTGCCAACCCTGTGCCGTTGGCCAATTCACGAATTGTGGTGCTCCAATCTGCCACCACTAACGTGTTCACATTCTGCACATCGTCATCACTTCCTGGATGACAAGGCCGTGGCATGTCTGTCACATTTTTTCGTCCATCTTTGAAGGCCTTGACCCACCGTGCTACTGAACGGTAAGGTGCACTTTCACCACAGGCCTCTTGCAATTCTTTGTAACACTGCCTTGCATTGCGACCTCTAGCACATTCAAATTTCAACCAGCTCCTCTGATGTTGCTTCGAAATTATTACAGCTGTATTCCACGAGCGCACGTTCAAAACTGCGTTCTTTTTGTTGTCGCTGCGCATGTGCATGGTGTGTGGAGGGCGAGTTCATTTACGCTGAGAGAGGGTGGGTACCTAAGCTACCTCAGGTATACATTATAGTGTCTGGCCACGTTTCACGGCATTGTTAAAGTATAGTTGCCACTATTAAAAACTCAACCCCTGTATTTGCAGAAGATAGTGTGATCTGGGCAACGAACAGCAAAAACGTACAAGAACAACTTGATTCACTGAACAAGAAAATTAAAAATTGTGGTCTGAAAATCAGGGCAGAGGAAAGCAAGACCATGGTGATATCAAGAGAAGAAAGACAAGGGGAAGGCTTGATGAAAATTTCCAGTGAGTGCCATCAAGAGGAGAAAGACAAGGGGAAGGCTTGATGAAAATTTACAGTGAGTGCCTTGAAATTGTAGGCAGTTTCAAATACCTAGGGAGTGAATTAATGCAGAACATATGACTGGACATGGAGATTTGCCAAAGGGTGCAACAGGGCAATGCATTCTACTAAAGTGTAAGAAAGCTTGTCTGGAATAAGGAAGAACCAAGGAAGTGTAAATAGATAATGTAAAAAAATGTATTATGCACCCATAATGACTTTCGTGGCTGAGAGCTGGGCAATGTCAAGTAGGGAGGAATGCCATGAAATTGTGGGCAGTTTCAAATATCTAGGGAGCGAATTAATACAGAATACAAGGCAGGACATGGAGGCCGCTATTCATAGTCAGAGACTTATTTCTCTAATAAGAACAACTTAACAAAGATTTACTTATTCGTGAAGTTGACTTAAACATTTCTCGTATTCATAGTTGCTGGTCATATTCTACTTTGTTATGCTAGACTTGACAAACCGTTACTTATATGCAGATGCTCTGTCAAACTTTATAATATGAGAAATAGCAAAGCCATCATCTCAACAGTTGAATATGCGAGTCAACCTTCAGACATGGCCAACTAGATCTACGCTGTGCTCCTTATTCTGAGTTTATTTGTTTATATATTTGTTCTTTCACCTGTTCCTATTATAACCTTCTCTGTGGGTGAAATTGTAGTAACTTTTTCTTAAATGGATACAAAAAGCAGATGCAAGCATTTTACTTCTGTTGCAAAAGAGGTTTTTAAAGATATTTTATTGAAACATTTCCAATCATAGAGAATAAGAAGACGGGAACAGTATCTTCTAAGCTAAAGGAAGATGCTTGGTTAAGTATTGCTGAAGAATTCTATTCCTCAATACATACTGTAGAAAATGTAAGTAATGTTCTCATAATGGTACAATTGCAGGCAAACAAGAAGCTGCAATAATGGAGTAACAACCTCGTTGGTTTCTTTTCTCCAGAACTGGTTCTACCTTTGGAGTATGACCTTCTAAACGGTGTTTTGTGAAAGCGGAAACTCCTTTTGAATTCCACTTCACTGTATAATTAAAAAAGGTCCATAACATTTTGCAAGCATCGCTTTGGAGCACTGATTTCTCCTATTACTTCCTCAAAACCATCATCTATTTTATAGGTTAAGATGTGAAATAAGTCAAGGATCCCACTGACTTGACGAAGTTCAACTTATTTCATCACATAAGTAGCAAATAAATGACTATGTATTAGAATAAGTTCAACTTCGTAAAGTTAGACTTTATGAAGTATATCGCTATTAAGTATGACTTATTCTTGCCAGAATCTGGAATAAAGTTGAGATTTAACTTTGACTTGAACATAAGTATTACTTATTGCAACTATGAATACCGGCCGGAGATTCGCAATACAGGGCAATGTATTCTACCAGAGTGTAATACTGCTTTTCACGAGAGTTTAATCCTCAAATAGGCAGCACCCTGCCTATGCACGTGGACATGGACGTAGTTGATTGGAGAAGCAACCGTCGCACTCACTCGAATGTATGAGCTCTCAGAAAAGTAGTACGTCGCATTTATTTTATTTTAGTTTATTACATTTAGAAAGTTTGGAAGAGTACATAATCAAATTAAAATATGGTTGTCATATATACCGGTATATATATGGTTTTGCTTTAATTAAATAGTGATTAAATAATGAACAATGAAGGCACAAGGCGTGGCGTAATGCAGGAATTCTTCTCTTCTCATAGTGAGGGGAAGTCCCAAGCTGTACAGTGTGGAGATAAGGTGCTGCACCTTGCAGCAGCAGTCAGTACCAGTATTCATAGTGAGAGAAATGGAGCAAGAGGTAGGACCATCGTGTGTAGTGAAGCACAAAAGAGGAAAACCACTCAGAAGTGACCAGAGGCAGTGCATCGTGGATGTGTTCAATAAACTAAGTGACAGAATCCAGGTTTATTTATTTATTTATTTATTTATTTATTTATTTAATTTATTTATTCACGAAGCACAAGATACAGCTATACTGAGCAAATTTCACTTGAACTGTCAACAGACTATTTAACAAACATAAACTTTCATAATAAAATATAACAAACATAACAAAATATAACAAGATCAGGTACACAGCCTACTATTAACAACTGTCCAAATCAAAAACCACGAGAATGTCCATGTTCATAGCCAAGTTGTCATGGGTCAAGATGACGGTATAATCCCTTCACATCAAGTTATCTCTAAGAGACCCCTCTCGAATATGCTTTAATAAAAATGCTATTTGCTTTACGTCCCACTAACTACATTTATGGTCTTCGGAGACACCAAGGTGCCGGAATTTAGTCCTGCAGGAGTTCTTTTACGTGCCAGTAAATCTACCGACATAAGGCTGTCGTATTTGAGCACCTTCAAATACCACCAGACTAAGCCAGGATCGAACCTGAATATGCTTTTATTTGATGCTATTTCAAGCTCTTGTCTCCTATTAATATTGTTAAAGAGTGTTGGGAGGTGGATTAGGAAAGATCGTTGAAGTATTGAGTGCTGAGTGTGAGGAATGTGGAGAAGGTCTTTGGTTCTGGTGGAGCGGGAAAGAATACGGAGAGAGAAGAGTGAGACAAGATGTTCCGAGCGGTAATTCCCATTTAAGTTCCCATGTGGGAAACTCGGGTCAGCTACCTGTCGCCTGATGTGCAGCGGTGACATATTAATTGCCATTAATACCTGCTGCGTAGACAGATTTCTGAGCTTGGGGTTTCTGTTCCCTACAATTGCAGCAAAGAAGGACACTGCTCTGTCTAACTGCTTAGTATTGGAGGGGGAGGCTGTTGTCCAAATCAGAGAGCAGTAGAGTTTATTCAGAAGTTCGGATCTTCGCACTGTTGTTGTATGTGATGCGCAGCCCTGTATGTCTGATACGTCTGAACACAAGATGTTGACGGGTTGGAGGTCGGTACTACACGCTCAGTGAATCACAACTCTTTCTTTGGCGGAGGCGTGGACATACCATGTTTACATCAGGGTTAAACTCTCGTGAAAAGACATATAAGAAACCTTGTCTGGAGTAAGGAAGTGTAAAGAGATGTACAAAATGTATTATGCACCCATAATAACCTGGACAGAGGAGAGTAGAATTCAAGCCAGCAAAATGAAATACCTAAGAAGTGTGATAGCAAAGACAGAGTGAGAAACAAAGATGTTAGCAAGGAAGTCTGCATAGAAAACCATTTAGATTGAATAGGAATAAACTAAGATGATTTGGACGTGTAAAGAGGATGGAGGAGAAAAGAGTATTACCAAAAAGGAGGTGAAGTTCAAGGGAGAGAGAGCAAGAGGGAGACCTAGAACAAAGTGGATTGATTCAATAAATACTGTAGATGTGCAAGGAGTAGAAATGAGGACTGGGACAAAATGCTGGAAGAGGAATGGTGGAAGGAGAGAGGAAGGTGGAGAAGGGCCATAAATGCCCCAACCTGGCAGGAGCTGGAAAAGAGGAAAGGAGGAAGATGGTAATTAATTAAAACTTTAGTACACTCTTAATTATACACATGTGGATTATGTGATTTGTGGATTATTACAAAAATCTAAAATCTAAAAATATAATTAGAAGATGAGTTCCAAGCAATAACACTTATTGCACTTGTACATCACAGCAACCAGCCTTGCAGTGTAGGGGAAGTGTGTCTGCCTCATACCCGGAACCCTGGGTTCGATTTCCGGCCAGGTCAGGGACTTTTAACTGCATCTGAGACCTGGTTCGAGGGCCACTCAGCCTACGTGATTACAACTGAGAAGCTATCTGATGGTGAGATAGCGGCCCCGGTCTAGAAAGCCAAGAATAACGGCCAAGAGGATCCGTCCTGCTGACCACATGACACCTCGTAATCTGTAGGCCTTTGGGCTGAGCAGCGGTCGCTTGGTAGGCCATGGCCCTTCGGGGCTGTTGTGCCATGGGGTTTGGCTTTTTGTACATCACAGCAGTGATTCACACACTCTTACCTCCCGAACAGTTGTCATATAGAGCGATGGCCTTGACCGTGTTGGAGTTCAGTTTAGTTTAATAAGTGGGTACTTACAGTGCAAGTACACAGTACGATTCAGTGGTTTCTATTAGTGCTCAGCAATGTCCAAAAAACATAAGTGTGTTGTGTTAAAGATACAACAGAAGCTGGATATAGTGCTTGAACTTAATGAGGGCATCTCTATACAGCACCTGCCTTTGACACTTATGGTGAGGGTGAAACAATAATCTGGGATGTCAGGGTGGACATAAAATAAAAAATAAGTTTTGCAAGCAGCTCTGACTCATCCAAGGGTTTGTCAAAGAGGAAAATGAATACAATATTTACCCTTTGAATATACAGCAGCAAATTTAAGAAGCCAGCATATGTTGAATTCCTTGACCAACAACTGAAAAATTTCCATCCCTATCAACTTTTTAATGCTACACGGCGCACTGGTCTAATCGTAAATAAACGACGTGACTTCGGCTCAGTGGTTCTTCAATTGGATACCAGTATCTTAAAGGAGCCAGCATATTCTAATCTCTTTATCCAGCAATTCAAGAATTCTTTCTTTAACATCTTTTTAGTGTGCACTGGACTTTTTACGGCGCACTGGACTTTATTCATAAATAAACAATGTAACTTCGGCTCATTGGTTCTTCAATTGGATACCTGCATCTTAAAGGAGCCAGCATATTCCAGCAATTTAAGGATTCCTTTCTATAACATCTTCTTAATATGCACTGGACTTATTATGAATCTCTTTCAGAGAGTTATTTTTTAACATAGTGCTGCACAATATCTCACATGGTATGTACTTTTACGAGACCGTAGTGTCTTTACATTGTTTAATTTCTTCGATATTTTGTGTTTTAACTTTGCTTTAGGCTGATGATGACCTAGTACTAGGTCCAAACTAGTCCCTTATCATTTATGTAATTTAAACTATTTACATTTTGTATTGAAAAGGTGGACCCAAATAATACATTAATTTACTCTATTGTTACCCTTACAGAGCTGACATGTTGGAATGTTTTCAACAGACTAAGCAGAAAGCAAATGCCTAGCATTATATGCACCAAGGATGCTCACTTTTGCCCTTCAAAGTCTTGAGGATCGAAGCCAAATTATATGCATCGTCTGGCTGGCTAACGAGATTTAAACAACCATTACATCCTGTATTATAAGCATTTAGTTCCCTTTAACTCTTTTTTTTAACAAATTGTGTGGCTCAGGCGGTTGAGGCGTTGGCCTTCTGACCCCAACTAGGCAGGTTCGATCCTGGTTCAGTCCGGTGATATTTGAATGTACTCAAATACACCAACACCGTGTCAGTAGATTTACTGGCAAGTAAAAGACCTCCTGCGGGACTAAATTCTGGCACCTCGGCATCTCTAAAAATCATAAAAGTAGTTGTGGGACATAAAAAAATATTAATATTAGTATGTAACAAATTGCTTCATCAACACTTATTTCACCTCATTGGCAGGTTATCTGTGGTTTTTCTACCCTAAATTACTGTGGATAATCAAAAGTCTGCTGTAGTTTGACAGATCTCAATCCACAAACGTGGGACATGCTTGCTCATGACCATACAATTTGGTGCCGGACCATCCCCACTGTTAATTATAAGCTATAAATTTCATTTTTGTTCTGTATTGAAGTGCAATTGTAAGAAATAAATTGACTAAGTGGCTGAAACTAATCCTAAGACTGATGTAATATTATTTACTTGATAATATTGTCAATCTATTTGAAGGAGAACGACGCAGATGTGAAGAGGCCATTAGGGAAGCATGAAAACTCCGTGCAACACAACCACACCCTCCTCCAAAAACTCTGTGCAATCCGTCTGGTTGCTTATTCCATGCTAGAATTGGTCTGTTTAACCATCGAAAGTACATACACAGACAGAAGTGAATTTATTGGAAGAAGTTAATTACTCGGAAACAAGTTAAAGCTGCTGACGACGACTGTAGTTTGAAATTCTTGGTATGAAAATGCATATTTCTAATTGGAGAAAGCAAAGTGATATTTAAATTAGCTTCTAATATCTTCAGCTTTTATAAAGTACAGATCTGAAAATGCATGACATGCTTGATACCCTGAGACCACACAGAATAAGGACTGGTATATTGTCTCTGTATGAGCACAGCTAGCAAGAAAGAACACAGTGGAAAACAGCTGTGTATTGTCTGGTTCAGGTCCTGGCAATTTCAATACGGACTCTTTCTTTATGTGCCATCTTCTATCAAAGGTTGGCAACTATCATGGCTACATGTACTCTGGACTCTGCCACATGGGAAAGTTCTTTTGGTGTCTGTCCCTTATGTTCTTAACTGTTTGTAGCACAGTGGACAGAAGTTTTTACTGCCTAACATTGTCTATTCATTCACGGTGGTTAGTGTCAGTGACCTTTGCAGCAGTATGCTAACACATGACCAAGAATTTCATTTTCACTACAGTCTGGATGATGGCAGTCGATTGTCCCAGGACATCTACCAGGAACTGGTTGAACTGTTTTGATGTCGCATGTTATAATAAATTTGAACTTAATAATTTACCAAAAACCTTGCTTCAATTTGACTATAATTAAAACATGCAAGATTTTAATCAGAAGGAAATGTAAAATTATTAGGAATTATCAATATACATACCTCCATTACCAGTGGCACATTCACAACTTCCTTTTTAGGACTAGTATGTACTGAACATTGGATATTGAGATTATGTAGGGATACCTCAGCTTTATTTTCAACAGTGTATCCCTTAGCCTTGCTCAGATTGAAGTGTATAAGGCCAGATGATTGAATGTAGCCAACTGTTTCCAACTTAAAACCTTTTTCCCCATGGCGGTGATAGTTCAAAATCTAGAAAACAAGTACAGTGACAATTAAGAATTGATTTCTGTTATATTTTTTTACAATTAGCTTTATGTCATTCAGACACAGATAGGTCTTATGGCGACAATGGGATAAGAAAGGGCTAGGAGTGAGAAGGAAGCGCTTGTGTGGTCTTAATTAAGGTACATCCCTAGAATTTGCCTGGTTTCAAAATGGGAAACCATAGAAAACCATCTTCAGGGCTGCCGACAGTGGGATTTGAACCTACTGTCTCCCAAATGTAAGCTCACAGCTGCATGACCCTAACCTATTTGCTCAGTACTGTGATTTTTACTTTATCCAATACTTATCTGGAAAAGGAAGTAATCCTTCATTTAATTAAACTGCTTAAAAACATATCATCGTTGCACCTGTAAAAATTGCTATGTGAAATATTTTAGCTTAGAACTTTGGCTAGTAAGTTCTGTTTTCTAAGATTCAATACTATACAAAAATTGTCAAGGAATTCTCGCTCTTCATAATATATATGTTCTGTAGGTCTGTGTTTCTCCAAACATATGACATAATGGTTTTCAGGGGTACAAGATGATTAATTAACTGTAACTTTTCTTACCAATATACTGGTACTATCTGTGACTGACGGGAAGTCGCGGCAGCTTGTAGGTACAGCGCAAGTAACAAATACTACACTCTTAACTACAAACATCAGTTGTGACAGTTGCGAATCAATGCATATTCATGATCAAACTGTGCATTATGCAGTGCATATGGTAATGTGTAACTAAGGCACAATGAAGCCACTTTGAAACTTCACGACAGCACCTCAATTCGCAAGCTTCACTGTGGATGGAACAGATTTTTACTGTCAAGCCTTGGGACTTGAGATGGGTGCATGCTTACCTCTCGTACCTCTTACCCCGCATCCATGTGACTTCTCGTCCCATGGTAAGTAATAGAAAGGAACAAGTAAGTGCAAATTGAGTCATGCAAAGGTCGATCAAGTATAAACGGGATTTTTGTTCCTGAACATCAACAGTTGGTGGGACTGCCCCCATGCTTCTGCTATGCTTAGGCAGGACTGTTAGGAGTGGGGAGAGCATGCTGTTAGATATTTCCTGCTGTTTAGTCAGTAACGCTCATGATGTTGGAGCAACAGGTGCACCCCTCCACTGCGCAACATATAATTATAAAATTTCTTGCTCATGAAGGAGTTACAGCAGCGGGAAGTTGCCAGAGATTGACTGCACATTTCGATGATCAAACATTGTCAAGGACGCATGTGTTTTCCTGGCATAAAAAGTTCAAAGAAGGACGAGAATATGTGGAAAATCAGAAACACAATCGCCGTCCTCGGATCAGCATTATAGACAAAAACATTTGTGCGGTTAAAGACATTATTGATGCCGATAGACAGGCATGAGTGATGCACAATCAATGCTGCTTACTACTGCGAGCTGTTGAATAAGGCAAGGGTTGCATATCGCCACAAAAGACAAGACCAACCGATTCAACAGGTTATCCTCCTCTATGACAATGCACATCCTACAGCTCTAACTGTCTCCAAGCTACAGGAAATGCACTGGACTACACTTGATCATCCTCCTTACAGCCCGAACTTATCACCCTGCGATTTCTATTTGTTCGGACCGCTTAAAGAAGCTCTAGGAGGGCAACAATTTGAAGATGACGAGAGTGTGGAAGACTTCGTGTGCAAGCTGCTGGTGACATGACCCTGTTCTTTTTATGATGAGAGCATTAAAAAGCTGCATATACGCTGGGACAAATGCATTTCCAAAGCAGGAAACTATGTGGAAAACTAAATTGTAATTGCCTTGTGTTTTTCAAGAAATGAATTTAAATAAAAAAGAAAATCCCATTTATATTTGATCCCCTCTCATAATTAGAAAGATAGAAACAACAAAAGGAGCATACAACAAGATAATCAAAACGGCAGGTGAATGTGGGAAGAGGGAGAAATAAAAAGAAAACACAAAAGGACAAGAACAATCTAAAAGATAGACCTTTTGTCAGAACTCTTCCTTTTTTTTCCTCATTAGAGTCAAATGGTGTTGGTCGTAGTCCCCATTAACACATTAACTCTTTGAGTGCCTGCAGAAAATGCGTAATTCTATACTAAAACAGCCAAGTCCATTTCCTTAAAAATGCAGTGTGTTAGTTAAACATTCATAATTTCTTAGCTATTGAAGTCAGTCACTAGATTCTTCGTTTGGTAGTTGTTGAAAATTCCATTCTCTATTTTACTATTTACTATTTTAAATTAGCTTAGTATTCAAAAAATCTATATAGAATATAACAATACATGCACAGTTTGTTGGTCCAATTACGATACGTGCTCAAATTGTGAACCATCAGTCTTCATACACTTCCCGAGCACAATGCCTACACACATGGCTACATCTTCCAGAGTAGCCAAAGGGATTGTTGCACAAGCAATTACAATCTCATCCTGCAGTTGTGCTAGTGTACATGGCTACATACAATACACTACTTTCTTGATAGTCTCCCGCAAGTAGAAATAGGAAGGGGGTTAAAGCAGGCGAACAACGTTAGTGGGTATTCAATCTGACCCATTCCTCCTCTTCTGTGAGCCGGTGGAGTGTCATTCAGATAGGTGCGCACATCTTTGTGAAAGTGGGCTGGGGCACCTTCATGTTGGAAGTAAAATGGATCATCAGTAACCAAGGCACAAATGGATTAGTACATTTAATGTGTCTACGATCTCCAAGTAAGCCTGTTGAGTCTTCAAACACTTCCTGAGCACAATGCCCTACACACATGGTGACATCTTCCAGAGTAGCCAAAGGGATTGTTGCACAAGCAGTTACAATCTCATCCTGCAGTTGTGCTAGTGTGCGTGGCTTCATACCGTACGCTACTTTCTTGAGAGTCCCCCCCCTAGACAAAATCGGAAGGGGGTTAAATCAGGTGAACCTTTGGAAAAGAATGGATCTGCACCAGACATTGAGTCTTGGAACATTGACCGCTTGCTCAACATATGGGGCTCAGAACACCCAATTACGGTGGTTAACCATGCTATTTAATTTAAACTGTCTCAACAGACCACACCACTTTTCTAACAAAATTTGCATCATCTTCCGGAACCATTCAGCAAACTGAATTCTTCTATGTGGGTCATCCTTATTCAATGCCTGTAAACACTGTGGAGTGTAAACTTTCCATTTTGTTCTATACAAAACACAACTTACGCTTGCCTTACTCACTCCTATTTTCTGTGCATGTTGTACTGCTGATTTCCATAGTGGGCATGCAAGAGCAACTAACACATGGACTTGTGGCTGTGCGAGGCAGGCTAGATCTTCCTTTATGCATAGCCATTCTGATCCATCCCCTTCAAACTTATTCCAAAGGCAAGCAAGGGTTAGGTGCGTTGGCCTCTATTGTCACTGCACTTCAGAGATATTCTCGGCTTTCCAATACTGTTTCAGAGTGATTTTTCACTGCTCAAACAACAGACGTGTTTTCTAGAATAATTGCATGTCACATCAATTTATTTTGTTTTTTGCCCCTCGTTTAATGTTGCACTAATATATTGAAGGTTTTCTGCAGTGGAGGGATGGGAAAGGGAAGATGGCACCTGTGGCCTTAATTATACTCCGCACGGCCTTACTTCTAAATTGAAGTTTCATAAAACAAATGAGCCTCGCCTTTCCTCTGTTGCCAGCGCGCTACGCCCGCGAGAACAGCTGATGCAATACGACCGCGGTAAAACGCCCTTGTACCGTACTCAGAAAAACTAACAAATATGGATTGAAAACAAATTCACAAAAACTATACTTACTAACAACATTATTAAGAATAAAAGAGAATGAGGAAATAACACATCACTGACCACTAATGGCTGGCACAGGAAGGAGGTTACGGCCTACAAAGCAAAAACACTGATCTCAGAGTAACTGGAACCCTCCAACAATATGAAAAACACACTAATTACTGAAGGAAAATGCGAAAGATTGTGAACCGCACCGAATAGAATACACGCTGAGCGAAATAGGTTAACCACATGGTGAATGTAAATATTAGAGTTGGCGACTAGGTTTCGAGATCATACTCTGGCGATATCAATCGATATGAATGACAGCTTGGGATTGGTTGGATGTCTATGCTTCAGCACATAACCACTAGACAGAGCCAAAATCTATAATACCAATGTAAATGGTCCGTAATTGGACATTATAAATTTTCCAGCTAGCTCATTCTTGGTTGCCAGCGTTTCGCCCTCGTGTGCTAGGGTGGGCTCATCAGTTGGTACCTAGCACACCTACCAAAATCTGCCAAAACGTCAATTTAGAAGTAGAGCCGTACGGAGTATAAGGTACAGCTCCAACATTTGCCTGGTGTGAGAATGGGAAATCATGGAAAACCATCTTGAGAGCTGACGATGGTGGTATTCAAACCCACTATTTTCCAAATGCAAGTTCACAGTTGCGCAACCCTCACTGCATGGCCAACTCGCTCGGTTCACATAGATTAATGTATGGCATCACCTTGCCTAACGCTATCTGTCCATGATTTGTGATATCTGAAGCCTCTCTTTTCAGTTTTAACTCAGTTAATTTATAACTGTCAGGTTCTTTCATCATCATCTTCATTTCCCATTTCCAGCTTCATGGGTCGAGTTGTGAATCAAGGTCCTCCATCACCGTCTGACTCTCCACCACTCTTCTCCTTTTTTAAAGTACATCTTCTGGTTTTCCTCCCCTCTTCTCTATGCACTCCCACACTGAATCTGTCCATCTCTTTTGGTACCAATGGACCGGCATGTTTGGCCTATGTATACCTTACCGCAAGTACAGGGAATTTGTCATCCTGATGTACCCGTATCAAAGAACATGAACGTAACATTCGTCTCAACCAACCAGAAAAATCGGCAATAGCTGAGCACGCTCTATTGTCGCGTCATGATGTCATGTTCCAAGGTGCTTGAGCTCTTACCCACACTAGACACTACAGGTCCAGGATTATATGGGAAGCTGTGGAAATACGTAGAAATCCTAACAATGTCAACAGGAACAACGGCTATCAATTAAGTAATACATGATTGCCAGCCATTAAGAATTTACGTGCGTAGTCCCTTCCCTGTCCCTTCACTATTGTTATTTCGTCTCGGTGTTTTCCAAATTCGTACGTTCCTCATCGCCAGATGTTTCATTCCAGGATTGTGTCATTTCACACACCTGTCAATGTCATATGTTACGTACACATGTTATGTGAGCCTCTTAGACTGATTCTGATGGTTCGGTCAGCTTCTGCTTCGAACGCTAGCACTGTGCCACTTCCTGTGAGCCATCTGGTGGCAAATGAACGTTCCATTTCCACATCTGTTATAACGTCTAAATTTAAAGAGTCTTTGTTTAAGAAGCCTTACTCGTGGACAGTCGAGATTTCTTCTGATGATGCAGAGCACAGTTCTCTGCAAAACGTTATGAATTTCACCTTATTTTCTTGACACGGCATAAGCCCAAAAGCCTATACAGTACCATGTCTATAAGTACGGGCCGTGAAAGCATCAATGGTAACATGAAATTGATTCCTTTTTAGCCATCATCCAAAAGTAAGCAGCATGTGCATTTGTTTCATTGGCAATTAGTACAAAACTTTGTTGGTCAAATATGCTGTACTACCCACAGGAAGAGAATGGTGAGGTTCTACCACTTCATGAAGTCCTCGGGTTTGAGACAAGACAGTTTATTTGTCCACTGGAATTTAGGCCTACAACCTATGTCATCACACATGTACAGGGTTGTCGGAAACAACGTGACCAGGGTATATGAGCATTAGAGGGTTGGTCATACTTGTAAATAAATTGAAAAAAATTATTTTATATGTAGTGTTGTTGTTATTTTATGAGCTGCTGAAGTTAGCCAATCAGATTGCTTTGCAGTCAAATTCAAATGGGCTTTGGAAGGTGGTATTCCTAAATCTGCACATGGCTTAAGACCAGTTTGAGAGCATCAGTCAAAGAACAAACTTTCACCAGGGGAGGGATTTAAACATCGACCTCCAAATTTACAGGATAGTGCCATAGCAACTCCACTATGATGACACCGGCTGAAACCTTCAGTGTGGTTGTGCTTGATGCAGATTTCTCGGCATGGCTCTCAAACAAAATTTAACAACATCGCCTTGCAAAGTCCATTTGAATTAAGCCGCGAAGTGATCTGATTGGCTAACTCCAGCAGCTGATAAAATGACAACGGTGTGAGATATCAAATTGTATTTTCCAAATTATTCATCAGTATGACCAACCCTCTAACACTCATATACCCTGTTCACGTTGTTTCCAACCCTGTATATGTCATCATTTCCCCTAATGTTATCAATTTCATTATCACTCTCCACTTCACTAATTGCACTTAAGCCATTAATAATACTTTCACAGTCAGAATTATCATTCACCAAACGTTCAATCTCATTATCACATAACATATTTCCACGCAAATTAACTGCAGACATGTTTGTTTGCATTTGTCACTGCCTTCTGTATATCGCATTAAGCCTGCACATGTTTTAAAAGAAGTAAACTAACATCTGTGGTCTCTTTTTTCGCTAGTGACTTTACGTCGTGTCAACACAGATAGGTCTTATGGCGATGATGGGATAGGAAAGGCCTAGGAGTTGGTAGGAAGCGGCCGTGGCCTTAATTAAGGTACATCCCCAGCATTTTCCTGGTGTGAAAATGGGAAACCACGGAAAACCATCTTCAGGGCTGCCGACAGTGGGATTCGAACCCACTATCTCCCGGATGCAAGCTCACAGCCGCGCGCCTCTAACCGCACAGCCAACTCGCTCAGTTCTATGGTCTCTTGATAGTGCACATGCTAGTAATAGACAGCTACTGTATATTCACTTATCTGCTGATAGGTAGCTTATGAATGCAATTGGAAGTACAAGTACGCTTTACTATGCTATGGACTACTACGCTATAGGTTGGAAAGGGTTAAAACCATGTCATTAGTGCCATCTAACAAATATGGAAAGAACTGCATCAAGTTTAACAAATCAACGCCAGCACTTTTCATAACATTTCTGAGTGTTGATATAATGCAGACACTCAAGGGGGTTAATCATCACCACTAAAACGTTGATTTGTTGTCACTGGCCATTTGTAGAGTTTATAGAGTTCATCAAACAAGTTGTATCAATAGTCTACTAACATTGTGGGACTTGGTGGTATATAACCTTCAGGACAGATTTAAAAAAAAGGGTGTAGAAGATTGCAAACTTGGTTAAAAAAACATGGCTAATTAGTGGGAGAGATGTATTAAATCACTAGAAAGAAATCCTTAAAATACATAACATTTTCATAGTATTTATTGTGCAGCTTACCTCAATGTCAGTATGAGTGTTCTCTCCAGCACTGGAAAATGCAACTGCATTTAGTCCCACTCCAACAAAAGCCATGTGAGGTGTCACTTCAAACAGTCTGTGACGAACACGATCTATGTCTTTCATTGCACGACAAGTGTTTTCAGCCAGGACTGAATCTGTAAATGGAAAAAATAAAATAACAGCACTAAAGCCAGTCATAACGGAAGGTGATTGGAAAAAGTCTCTGGTAAGACCCCAATAACAGTATGGTTCCAGTGTATGGTACCCACACCAGGATTACTTGATAAAAGAACTGGAAAATATCTAAAGGAAAGCAGCACAATTTGTTCTGGGTGATTTCCAGCAAAAGAGTAGTGTTACAAAAATTTTGCAATCCTTGGGATGGAAAGACTTGGGAGTAAGGAGACGGGCTGTTCGACTAAGTGGTATGCGATAAAGATGTTGATTTCCATAGGGAACCTGAAATATTTGTTCCGAATGAGTAAATTTATAACACCAATATAGTTGGTCCGTTATTGGACATTATAAATTTTCCAGCTAACTCATTCCTGGTTGCCAGCGTTTCGCTCCAGTGTGCTAAATTGGGCTCATCATTTGGTAAATAGCACACCCACCAAGATGCATGGCTAATGCATACCATGGAGGCCACTGCGTGGACCCACCGGCAGTGCCAATGCACTATGAGAGACTTTGTCTCATTTTCAAAAATTGATGCCTGCCTGGCCATAAATGTACTTATTTGGAGCAAATATTTCAGGTTCCCTATGGGAATCAACATCTTTAATCATCTGATGGCCAGGCAGGCATCAATTTTTGAAAATGAGACAAAGTCTCTCATAGTGAATTGGCACTGCCGGTGGCTCCCAGTAGCCTATGCAGTGGTCTCCATGGTATGCAATATAGTCAAGCGTCTTGGTAGGTGTGCTATTTACCAAATGATGAGCCCGACTTAGCACACTGGGGCAAAACGCTGGCAACCAGGAATGAGTTAGCTGGAAAATTTATAATGTCCAATAACGGACCAACTATATTGGTGTTATAAGTGGTATGTTTCGAGCTGTCAGTGGAGAGATGGCGTAGAATGACACTTGTAAATTATTAAATTTGATTGGAGCTTTTGAAGGTAGGAAAGACTATAATATGAATATAAAGTTAGAATTCAAGGGGACACATTGGGGAAAATATTAATTTATAGGAAGAGAAATAACAGATTCAAATAATTTATCAAGGGAAATATTTGATCAATTTCCAAGTTCTTTGAAATAATTTAAGAATAGACCAGATCCATAGAGTATAGTTTTTTGATACAGATAATATTGATATTGTTCTGTTACTATATATGAATCAAATAATATATAGCTAGTACAGAAGTCCAAGTTATTCTGCACAAACAAACTCAACTTATTGCTGCATATAACAATCTTTCATACATTTGTTTGGTCAGTTCTTCTGCATGTCTCAAAAACTTGGAGTATAAACTGATGTAGTTGAAGGAGGCCTGGGGCCCTTGAAACTTGGTGTTTAAAAATCATCCTCAAAGTTTCATGGACAGAGAAATTGACCAATGTTGAGATCCTATGTATAGTAATCCAGAAAATAACACTCATGAAAGTAATATGCAAATGATGCCTTTTGTAATGGGGCCAGTCCTTATGTCATCCCACTTTCCTAATTACAATTTTAGGTCATATTCTTGTGAAGCAATCTCAAGGATGACCTTTTTTGAAACAGATACAGGATGGCATTATAGGAAGATCCTATGAAGACTGTGAAAAAGGCATAATTTCAGGACAACAGACTAGTCCTTGGACTGACTACTAGATGATGATCATGATGATGAATGCATTCTTTCAATATCCCAAAATTAAATAAGTTTCAAGAAATTCTGCTTAACCATTTTCCATATTCACACAAACAACCAAATGATTTATTATGGTCTCCATGGCTATACTCCAGGCCACCTTTTGAGAAGACTAGAGTGGAAGAGAGGGTGTAGGCCAGGGGAAGATGTGGCTGAGAGGGGTTACGTCTATGGTGCTGTTACATGGTAGAATAGGGCCAAGAGAGCACGTGTTTCGTGCCCTTTGTCAACATGAATTATGGCAATGCTGTCGCCAATGCAGAGCTGCCATACTTGCTCAGCACAGGTCTTGACCACGTGCGTGCAGTTACTATCATAGTCCATTTAAAACAGCAGTGAGAGAATTTTATCAGTGTGATTCGCTATTAAAAATGTGTATGTGTGTATTGTGTGCTGATAATTAATTCTGTGAGCCTCTTGCACATATGTTGCTTTATTCTTACTCTTTCTCATTACTGAGTATTATTGTGTGAATGGAGGTCCTTCACAACCTGTTAGCGAGAGGACATTGTGATGGGAACTGCATGCAATGGACATGTGTAGTCAGTCACCTCGCAAGAGGCCAGTGCTCACACAGGCACATAAAGCTGCGCGTCTTCAATGGGCTAGAAATCATCGAGCATGGTCAGTTGCTGGCTGGCGGAATGTAAAGTGGTCTGATGAATCACGTTTTTGCCTGTGTTCCAATGACACATGTCCTTGAGTGCACTGAAGGCCAAATGAAGAATTTCATCCTGGATGTGTGCAAGGTCAGGTGAAATTGCATGATCAAATCCTCACCAAGTGGCTTAACCTGGATGCAACCTACCTGCACAACTTTGTAGACTCACTTTCTAACTGAATCCAGGTGGTTATCAAGTCCAGAGACAGAGTTACATGGTATTAAATGATGGTTGTAAGACAGAGATGACTAATTTTTTGTCTGGTGAGCTTATTTGGATAATAATAGTGATAAATACACTGTATAAAAAAAAAGATGCACCAGGAAGGAATTGTCCAATGGCGATAAAAAAATGGTGGATGTGAGGAACAGACATAGAGAAACAAATGATCAAAAGTGCAGAACAATCAAATGATTTATTGCAGAGTTAGAACGTTACAAAGTGAGGACATCAATAAGGTGTTGGTTCACCCCTGGCCTGGATGCAAGCTGTCACTCGATGCGGCATAGACTGATAAAGGTCCCGGATGGTGTCCTGTGGAATTTCGTGCCAAATTGTCTCCAACTGTTGGGCTAAATTGGCGACATTCTGAGATGTTCGCAATCGCCTTCCCACGACGTCCCACATGTGCACTATGGGAGAGAGATCAGGCGACTGAGCTGGCCAAGGAAGGATAGGGCAAGCTTGAAGACAGTTCATAGCAACATGTGCCGTGTGTGGCCGGGCATTATCCTATTGGAAAGTAAGGCCTGGATGTCGCTGACGTAACGGTAACACAACCGGCCATAGAATGTCATCAACATACCGCTGTGCTGTCAATGTGCCAGGAATGACCACCAGAGGGGTCCGGCTATCAAAGGAGATGGCACCCCAGACCATCACCCCTTGTTGTGGGGCTGTGTGGCATGCGATAGTCAAGGCAGGATCCCCACGCTGGCCTGGACGTCTCCAAACACATCTGTGGTTGTCGCCAGGGCACCGTTGGAAATGGGACTCTTCACTAAAGACTATACATCCCCTGTCAGCGCAGTTTCACGTTGCTCGAGTGAAGCACCACTGTAATCTGGCTTGACGGTGAACAGGCGTGAGTGGTAAGTGGCGTAACAGGCGGCGTGAGCGCAAATTCCTCTCACTCAGGCGTCTGTTGATGGTCATGGTGGATACATGTGTGCGGGTCACATGCTGGATCGTTGATAACGACGACTCTGGTGCTGTGACAGCTGTTCTGACAATCGCTCTGTCTGCCCATGCTGTTGTGGCCCTCGGTCGACCACTGCCCTCCTGACGATGATGCCTGCCGGTGCTGACCCACGCTTGCCAGCATCGTCTAATCGCCGCATCACTTCGACCCAAATGTCCAGCGACAGCTTGATTCGACCAACCAGCTTCTTTCAATCCGATTGCACGACCTTTTTCAAACTCTGACATCTGCTCGTAATAAGCACAAATCCTTCGGCGTGGCATTCGTGCAGCCACCGTTAAGATATCGCAGTCGAATGCAACAGCTACTTTGAGCGTACACCTCAGAATCGCGCTTTATATATACCTGATGCGTGTGCAGTTCGGATGCGCGGGAGCTCCCGCTATTCATTCATTGGACATGAAACTTTAATCATTTGCATGTTCGGTCCGAATGTCGTTGGATACGTAATTTCCTTACAATCGGACAACGCCTTCCCAGTGCATCTTTTTTTGTTATAGAGTGTAATAAAATAATGTGGGCTTAATATATATAATAATAATTCAATCAATTTAATGTTTCTTGTGTATATCAATAGAATTAGTTCGCAATGCTTTAAGCATGAAATTGTAGTTAATACATAGTTTAATTCAGTAAATTTGTTATTTAAAGGTATAGCCATTAAGCAGCAGTATGTGACTCCACTTTTTGATACATTAATTATTTCAAATGTGCTCAAGTTACAATCTGTTCCGTGTATGGTGCTGAGTAAAACATTCAATCGTACGCCAGTTCATTTGGCAACCAAGGCGAGTACGACGAGGCAATGGCATTACTTCTGCTTTAGTCCACTCAAAAGGTGGCCCAGAGAATAAATGGTCCAAGAGGTCCCAGGTTCAATTTCCAACCATTTTGGGGATTTTAACCTTAATAGGTTAATTCCGATGGATCAGAGGCTGGGCGTGTTTGTCGTTATCAGCATTAGAATTTGTCATAAGTAGGGCCTCCATCTTCACAGACAGGCAGGTCACCTATAAATTATCGACTCGAAAGACCTACAACAGGCCTGTCTGGAAGTCACATGCCATTAATTAATTCATTATTACTAATGAATAGCAGAAAATGTCTCAAAAGACAACCTGGCAATGCATGAGGTGAACAACCAAATCAACAAGACAACAATATTCTACCATCATGTATGGCGGCTAGTGTGGGATGAACAAGTATCTCTTAAAACAAAGATGACACTTTAGAGGTTGTATTATGCACAGATTAGAGCCTCCATGGTTCAGTCAAGAGCATGACGGCCTCTCACTGCTGGGTTCTATGGTTCAAATTCTGGTCTCTCCATGTGAGATTTGTGCTGGAGAAAGCAGAGGCAGAAAGGTTTATCTCTGGGTACTCCAGTTTTCCCTGTCATGTTTCATTCCAGCAACACTCTCCAATATCATTTCATTTTATCTGTCAGTCATTAATCATTACTCCAGAGAAGTGTGACAGGCTTTGGCAGCTGGCACAATTCTTATCCTTGTCGCTGGATGGGGCTTCATTCATTCCATTCCTGACCCGGTCAAATGATCAGAAACAGGTTGAGGATTTTTATTTTTATTATGCACAGATTATTATATACAACCTTGAAATCACCACAGTGACCAATAGGAATAATTCTAAAATCCTGGCAGCTGAAATGATGTTCTTACCTACCATGGTAAAGAAGACCAGAAATGAAAAGGTTAGAGAAGAAGTGGGGATAGGAGATTCTCTTCTGAACATGATCCAGGAATCAAGACTGAAGTGGTTTTGACACACGAAGGGGATGTCAGTAAACAGAACTGGGAGGTAATTTGAAAGAGAAGTGGAAGGAAGTCGACCTGTGAGAAGGCCAGGAAGAAAGTGGACTGATCTTTAGTGAAGAAGGCGGTGATGTAGAGAGGACATGATTGGAACAAGTCAGTTGAAGAAGAGTGGTACACGGATAGGACAAGATGGAGAGGGCTCGCACACCACACCTGGATACCTGGAGATGGTTTAAGATGATGATGATGATGATGAGGAGGAGGAGGAGGAGGAGAAGGAGGAGGAGGAGGAGGAGGAGGAGGAGGAGGAAGGGAAAATGTTCCATCTGGGAAATCTGATTTGCTGAAGGATGGATAATGGGGAAAGGGTAGAGAACTGATTAAACCAATATGTTCAGTTTTACACTGATCTCTTACCTGGGCATATCTCCCGTCTTACAGTTTCTAAGGCATGAGCAACAGCTAGTACAGAATTAATGGTGTTCACCATTGGTGGATTCTGTAAAGAAATGAGATGGAATTAGTAATAACATTATGCATTTAAAAGAAATCATCAGCTTACTTCTAAAACCTCATAAGTTCGATTCTGGTCAGTTTTGGGAGAGATTTTTATGGTACCAGTTAAAATTAAGCTAGTTATTTTAAAGTAGGCCCACAACTTAGGCAAGTTGATATAAGCTTAAGTTGGTTGCTTTTATTACAGTAAATTGAGTATGAGGAGTTGTACATTATTGTTTCTGCAGCCCGCCAGAATTCAAAACCAGCAATTTTATTGTTTATTTATTTTGGTTCTTGTCAGTTTGCGGGAATCCTGCTCTTCGTTCGTATTCCACGACACTACTTGTCTTGACATAAGTATTCATACCGTATCCCAGAGCAGTTCACAACTCAGTGAAGAAACAGATATTACCAACTCGATCAGTAGCCCGTTTGTTTGCCTTTCCTGTATATTATTTCTTTTAACCTGGTGGGCATTAAGAACACCAGTGTCCGTGTTAGTTCAGATGAAATGTTCCCCCATTCTTGTTGTAGTAACTGTTTCAAGTGTGCTTTATTTGTTATGTGGTGTTTTCTTAATCTGGACTGCAATTCACTCCATAGAAGTATATATATATATATATATATACATATATACAGTAGAGTCTCGCTAATCCAAACTAACTGGGACCGGAGTCTGTTCGGTTTACGAAATTTTCGGATTAACCGGAAATTTTTTTCTAATAATAATGTTATTGTTTTTACATCCCGCTAACTACCTTTACGGTTTCCGGAGACGCCTAGGTGACGGGATTTTCTCTCGCAGGAGTTCTTTTTACATGCCAGTAAATCTACTTACACGAGGCTGACATATTTTAGCACCTTCAAATATCACCGGACTGAGTCAGGATTGAAAACACCAAGTTGGAGTGGGAAGGCCAGCGCCTCAACCGTCTGAGAAAATACACTGACTGACAGAGCAAATGCAACACCAAGAAGGAGTGGTCAGAACTTTATGCCAATTGCAGGGTAGACTGACGTCACTGAGGTATGCTCATGATGTGAAATGCGCCGCTGTGCTGCGCACGTAGCGAACGATAAATGGGACACGGCGTTGGCGAATGGCCCACTTTGTACCGTGATTTCTCAGCCGACAGTCATTGTAGAACGTGTTGTCGTGTGCCACATGACACGTGTATAGCTAAGAATGCCAAGCCGCCATCAACTTAGGCATTTCCAGCAGACAGACGACTTTACGAGGGGTATGGTGATCGGGCTGAGAAGGGCAGGTTGGTCGCTTCGTCAAATCGCAGCCGATACCCACAGGGATGTGTCCACGGTGCAGCGCCTATGGCGAAGATGGTTGGCGCAGGGACATGTGGCACGTGCGAGGGGTCCAGGCGCAGCCCGAGTGACGTCAGTACGCGAGGATCGGCGCATCCGCCGCCAAGCGGTGGCAGCCCCGCACGCCACGTCAACCGCCATTCTTCAGCATGTGCAAGACACCCTGGCTGTTCCAATATCGACCAGAACAATTTCGCGTCGATTGGTTGAAGGAGGCCTGCACTCCCAGCGTCCGCTCAGAAGACTACCATTGACTCCACAGCATAGACGTGCACGCCTGGCATGGTGCCGGGCTAGAGCGACTTGGATGAGGGAATGGCGGAACGTCGTGTTCTCTGATGAGTCACGCTTCTGTTCTGTCAGTGATAGTCACCGCAGACGAGTGTGGCGTCGGCGTGGAGAAAGGTCAAATCCGGCAGTAACTGTGGAGTGCCCTACCGCTAGACAACGCGGCATCATGGTTTGGGGCGCTATTGCGTATGATTCCATGTCACCTCTAGTGCGTATTCAAGGCACGTTAAATGCCCACCGCTACGTGCAGCATGTGCTGCGGCCGGTGACACTCCCGTACCTTCAGGGGCTGCCCAATGCTCTGTTTCAGCAGGATAATGCCCGCCCACACACTGCTCGCATCTCCCAACAGGCTCTACGAGTTGTACAGATGCTTCTGTGGCCAGCGTACTCTCCGGATCTCTCACCAATCGAACATGTGTGGGATCTCATTGGACGCCGTTTGCAAACTCTGCCCCAGCCTCGTACGGACGACCAACTGTGGCAAATGGTTGACAGAGAATGGAGAACCATCCCTCAGGACACCATCCGCACTCTTATTGACTCTGTACCTCGACGTGTTTCGGCGTGCATCGCCGCTCGCGGTGGTCCTACATCCTACTGAGTCGATGCCGTGCGCATTGTGTAACCTGCATATCGGTTTGAAATAAACATCAATTATTCGTCCGTGCCGTCTCTGTTTTTTCCCCAACTTTCATCCCTTTCGAACCACTCCTTCTTGGTGTTGCATTTGCTCTGTCAGTCAGTGTAGTTTCTACAATACAGTACATTACATACTGTAATTTGAAATATTCATTCTTTAGCAGTTACATTAATAAAATACTGTATAAAATTACAGTAGGGTGGTTAAGAAACCATAGAGGAGAAAACGACTAAAACTAAGTTAAAACTTGTCTCCTAAAACTGCTAAAATACGTAACGGGTTACACTTTTGCATTGTGCCCGGGATGTGAAGACAGCTTGTGATGTTTATTTAATAGTTCTGCCACTCTCTCAGTGGTAGCGCTGCAGAACGTGAACACGTGAACCATTGATGTGATGTTTTTTGAGACGCTGGTTTAACACTGCATCTTTGAGTAAGTTCCAATCACTATGGCAAAAGAAACTAACAGACTTTGTAAAGATAAACGATCAGTGATTGATGGCTTATGATGTGTAATTGTGTTTACATTAAGTTATTCTAGTAAAACATGACTAATAAAATGCAAGTAAATCTTCATTCTAAAATATGTTCTTTGATTTCAATAAGGAGAACTTTTTTAAAAATTGAATATTTCAGTTTGGATTAACCGGACTTTCAGATTAACGGGACTCTAGTGTATATAGAAAACAGAACATATTAACTTCACACTGATAAAACTATCAAACTATCCTTTCTTCTTTTGTATCGTATTGTCATATCTTAAGTTACTGGTACTTTAAACCATTGCCATACTATTTTTAATGTGCTGAGAATGCATATATACAGAAATGGAGAAAAGTATTCATACCCCAACCGTCCAAAACAAAATGCTTTATTGCTGGACCAATACGGAGTACAGGTCAAAAGTACAAACCCAAACGTATACCTTGTACAGCAGTGTACATTACAAAGCACAAAATAAACTGGAAGTAAATAACAGTACATAACAAAGCAACAAGTTCGTATTCCACGACACTACTTGTCTTGACATAAGTATTCATACCGTATCCTAGAGCAGTTCACAACTCAATGAAGAAACAGATATTACCAACTCGATCAGTAGCCCGTTTGTTTGCCTTTCCTGTATATTATTTCTTTTAACCTGCTGGGCATTAAGAACACCAGTTTCCGTGTTAGTTTAGATGAAATGTTCCCCCATTCTTGTTGTAGTAACTGTTTCAAGTGTGCTTTATTTGTTATGTGGTGTTTTCTTAATCTGGACTGCAATTCACTCCATATAAGTTCAATGGGATTGGTATCCGGCAACTGGGAAGGTGTTTTTAATGTGTGCAGCGTGTTGTACAGTACGAACAATTTCTGCCGTATGTTTGGGGTCATTGTCGTGTTGGAAGTAAAACTCATTCACAATCCCAAGCTTTTCGGTGCCTTTGCGATGTTTTCTTTCAGGATGTTCAAACATTGAAATCTGTCCATAGTCCCCTCGATAAATACCAACTCCCCGACACCTGAAGCGGCCATTTAGCCCCATACCATAACCCCACCCACACCATGCTTCACAGTGGTAACGAGGTTCTGCTCATCGAGCTCTGTGTTAGGGCATCTCCACACTAAAATGTGTCCATCACTTCGGAAAATATTAAATTTACTCTCATCTGTAAACATCACTGTCAACCAAAACGCATTATCTTTCGCCACATATTCTTTTGCAAATTGTAGTCTCTTCTGTCGATTCACTTTCGTTATGTGCGGTTTCTTTCTTGGGACCCTAGATCGATACCCAGCACGATGAAGGACCCTCCTTACTGTTTTGGTGACATTGCATGATGGAAATGTTCTGACATCTGCGATGCTATTGCCGAAGATGTAGTGTGTGGTTTTTTTTTTTAAATTTTGGTTACTCTGAACCTTTTTTCTCGTGCGGTCAGTTTCTTCGGACGTCCACTTCTTTTCTCGCTTATAGGAATAACCTGCCTTTTTAACCTTTGTGTGATGCTTTGCACAGTTGGTTTACTTCTTCCAATGATGTTTCCAATCTCGGAGTATGATTTTCCTTGGTGGTGAAGACGTAGAATAAGTCGTCTCTCTTCAACAGACATTTCCCTAGTTTTCCTCGCCATTGGACTATTACCGTCTCTGACCAGCTTATCAGTCCATCTCTGTCTGCATTTACTACACAACTAATGCCATGGTACAACACAGGTTTCTGTTTACTCGTTCAAACCCCATTTTTACACGTAAGGTATGAATACTTATGTCCATACAAGTAGTGTCATGGAGTACGCATTCGTTGCTTTGTTATGTACTGTTATTTACTTCCAGTTTATTTTGTGCTTTGTTATGATCATTGCTGTACAAGGCATACTTTTCGGTTTTTAATTTTGATCTGTACTCCATATTGGTCCAGCAATAAAGCATTTTGTATTGGATGGGTAGAGGTATGAATACTTTTGTCCATGTCTGTATATATATATATATATATATATATATATATTACTTTTCGTGCATATTGTACAATTTTACACGACTGTGTTTTATACATTTAATCTGTAACATTCTGAATTTTAATCAAACCAGTGTTTAATGTGATGAAACGTACTCTGAAGAACATTTTAAAATTTTTCAATGGTGTGAAACACCCTAAAATGCTCTGGGAAATGACTGAAGGAAAAATGGAGTGCGCATAGACTTCTGAAAGGACCAATAGGACTGAAAATGCATAAAGCAAAATAACATTTGATTTCATCTCCTGTAGAAACCATTGGTACGTACAGGAAAGTTGTTTTTTTTTTTAATTTTTTGCCAAAAGCTGATTGGCAAAACAGTTAATTTTGGTAGCCATCTCATCCCACAAAGAGTTGTGAACCCTGGGTTGAAAAATGTCTAGAAGGAAGGGATCTGGTGGGACGTTGCTATTTATGATGGGATTTATTCCAAAAATTCCTGTAAAAGCATATTTGGATAGTTTATCACCTCTTTTACTCCATTCCCAGCCATCATGCTTTCCCTTTTTTGTCCTTTATCTCTTTGGAGACAGGCTGGACTTCATTATCACTGTCACATTCAAACTCACTCTCACACTGGTGTCACTTTTACCACTAGTAAATAAAATTGTATCGGTATCACTTTCTGAAAATATATCACTGCCCAATTCACTCTTGCTATCCTATAATTTACATTCAATATCATTCCTGGTAATACAAGGTTTACTAGGGCAAGCCATTTCTGCTGACTACCAAGTGAGGAATCACTCTACTTTGAGAATGAATTAATTCCTACTACATGATGCAATCTGTGATATTAATTCCAACACCTAGACAGAGAGCAGATTCTCAGCTTTCATACAGTATACTGTATATTATGCCATCTATGGACAGAAGGGTTGAACTAGTTGCAAATAGCTACCATGTAGGAGAATGCCTCCTGAGTGTAATTGTGCACGAAACCACTTGACAGGAGGCTACATATGCCAATGAGTTAATATATGTTTGTCTACGTGAATACTATTATTCTGAGAGCCAAATGTTGGCTCTATTTCACAGGCCAAGATATATGAGAGAGGACATCCCTGGGATGTGTATACTGTGTGAATGAATAAAATGCTGAACTAGCATGCAAGCCACTGTGAGTGAATTGGGTGATTCTAGCAATTCAACTGTTTGGAAGGCTCTCCATGAAAATTAATACCATGCATTCTGTAGGCAACAAAAGCAAGCTGTGGGATCTGGTGACTATCCTGCAGATGTATGTGGCTCAGTGGTAGAGTGTCGCCTCTGGATTCCAAGATAGCGGGTTCAAACCTGGCAGAGGTAGTCATTTTTGAAGGGTTCATTTGACACTCTTTGTCATACAATGTTGGCATGTAAAAAGATCTCTGGTGACACATTTGGTGTTTACCCGACAAAATTAATTAAAAGTCAGCCATAGAAATCCAAGAGAAATTCGGTTTACTCTGTCTTCTAGTAGGCCTAGAGTAATACAAAATGTTGAAACTGATGAGTAAGATGGTGTGAAATTAAAATGCTTGTATACGGTAGCTGAGGCCATATAATTATTACAATTCTCACATAATTACATCAAGATTAAAGTAAAGTAAACTCATGTCCTCGGCCTGAGGTGGCACACACCCCAAATGGAGGTAAGCTTCATGTACCATTTTAAACACACACCAGCCCTCCTGGCATTCTTAAATCTCTAGCAATATCAGGAATCGAACCCAGGTCCCCAAAGATGGCAGCTAATAGTGCTAGCCGTTATGCTACAGAGGCGGACACATCTAGATTTACGAGAATCCATATGCTACTATTGAATGTGGCAATCAAAACACATTCTCTATTCATGTGTGAGCAGGTGCTGTTGCAGACTACTTGATCGAACCATACCTATTTCCGAATCATCTGGGTGGTAGAGTGTACAGGCTATTTCTTGAGGAAGCACTCCCTGAACTATTACTAGATCTGCCTCTTGCAGTAAGACAGCAAATGTGGTTTCAGGCTGCTAAGACTCCAGCTAACTACTCTCAACAGGCACATCAGTATTCTCAATACCACATTCTAGAACAGGTAAATAGGTTGAGGAGGACCGGTTGCTGGGCACCATTATCTCCAGACTTGAATCCTCCTGATTTTTACCTTTAGAGGCATATGAATAGCATTGTTTATGTGATTCCTGTTGAAAGTGAACAAGAGCTGGTAGCAAGGATTGCCATTACAGCTGGTGATGTTTGTACAATGCCAGATATTTTTGTACAAATTCATCAATCACTAGTCTGGTGATTAAACCTTTGTACTGAGGTAGGAGGAAGACATTCCAAACATTTGATGTGATTAAGTAAGTGTTTAAGTGATTAAGTGCGGCCAGTATCCAGTATTTGGGAGATAGTGGGTTTGAATCCCATTGTTGGCAGCCCTGAAGATGGTTTTCTGTGGTTTCCCATTTTCACATCAGGCAAATTAATTAAGGCCACGGCCGCTTCCTTCCTTCTCCTATCCCTTTCCTGTACTACTGTCTCCATAAGACCTATCTGTGATGGTGCGACATAAAGCAACTTGAGAAATTCTAAATTTCCATGGAGGGAATTAGATATTTTTCACCAACAGAGCATGTCAAAAATGTCAAAAACATATCAGATGTAAGGCTTTTCTGGCATTTGCTCTATTAACCAGCATTTCGTTTTAGGTCTGACACTAGACTCATCAGAGTGGGATGTGTCAGTCCCTACCCACTGACGCTGGGGTGTATGCAGGTGAACTTATCAGAAGCCCTTATAAGAGGCACAGTCTGATAACTGCATATGGGAGATAAATCTCCACAATGGAATTATTGCCCGCCTAGCAATTCCGAATAGAAAATTCTAAATTCCCATGGAGGGAATTAGATATTTTTCACCAATAGAGCATGTCAAAAATGACATTTTTGACATTCTAAACTCCCTCCATGGGAAGCCTTACATCTGATATGTTTTTGACATAAAGCAACTTGTAAAAAAAAAAATAATAAAAAAAATGCAAGTGATTCATAAGTAAGTGAAAGATACCATGTGAATAAGTGTACAATAGTGATTGTGGTTTCAAAGGGCAAAGCAATGTGAATAAGTGGTACATCAAGAGAGGGTTTGTCATTCAAAACATAATTTTCAATTTGAAAAATTGAACATAAAGAAAAATATACAAATAAAACTTACATGATTAAACTGGTAACTTTGGAGATCTTGGTAAAGCTTATTAAAGCACATAGCCCCTCTGCAATGGAAAACATCAGACCAAAATTGTGAAAACCAGGGGTTTCTTGTGTTTGATGCTAGATTGAGATTTTTGAAATACTCTTCAAATTCTGGTATTCTCCCAGCTGAGGACTGCAATACAATAGCTCCAATGGACTGCTCACTGTAATAAGATAGGCTTATCATTTACGTTATCTAAAAACATTTGATATATTAACATATGCTTTAAATAGTAGAAGCCGCAGTGTTAACAATCTCATTAATGTTTGATTAAGTAGCATATACTCTAAGTTCATTTTTCAGTACTGATGGTTTTAATTATCTAAAAGAAATTAAATAAAGCACCAAATGTAAAACAGAATTAACATTGAAGATTACATGAGCGAAGAAACCAAATACCAAAAGCAAATAGAACAACATAGAGAATTTAAGTGAATGGTTGTTACAGATTTTGTTGCTTATGAGACATTAATACTCTGGCATTATGTGCTACTTGCTGAGAAAATAACTGTACGTAGGTAGTTCTAGTTCTACTGCTAGATGGTACCGGTATGTCATCATTACAAGTTTTATCATATTCGCTTATGGAGTAATGTGACACAGTTTGTTTTCTTGCTTGTTAATAAACTAAATTAGGATCCTCAAAAGCTTATAGAGAAACCTGATATATTCACAAAAATACTATATGTCAAAGAAACTGGTTCACCCTGGAGAAAATTAATGTTAAGTGAGTTGTTTTCCTAAGTCATAATCTTTGCTATTGGAATAAGATTGAAAAAATGGATCCAAGCTTTGTAGTGATCACCTCTCATTGTTTCTCAGAGCAAAGAGTAATTTTACTTAACACCTGATTGAACATATGATCTCATCAGCCTATACATACAGTACAATCTCCATAATCTGGTCATTCAGTAGTTCAGCCCATCCGGTAATCTGGCCTTTTGTTTTTCTGCCTGGCGTTCTATGTTGAAACTTCAGAATTTGAATTGCAGTTCATTGTAGTGCAGCATTTATAACCATTTATCTTCTATATTGCCATTCAATTGGAATATTGTTACAGTGTGCTATGGTTCTGTGCTATTAACAATGCTGAACTCAGAGAAACACAAGCACAAAACCTAAGCTAAGAAACTGGATTGAGGTGAGAGAAATAATTATTTAAACAAATATGATGTTGGACGTGCAACACTGTACAGTATTAAAATAAAATGGCAAAAATCAAGACTTTTGTTCTAAAAACTGCTCCTGTCAAGACAGAGATAACCAAGAAGTCGATAAATGTGCAATTTCTTCAGGAATGCAGCCAGAATGCATCCATTAGTGATGATCCAGTATTCTTAAAGTAAAAGCTAAGCTCTTCTACAAACTAATTGCAGGCAGAAATGACTTTTGTGTTAGTAATAGATAACTGGACAAATTTTAAGAATGATTTAATGTAACCTCTTTGAATATGTACAGATTATTTTTCCTATAAAACCAGAAGGTATAGTTTATAAATTCCAATAATCTGGCAGCCTACTAGCCCTGAGAAGCTCAGATTACTGAGTTTGTACTGTATCTTTGGTTTAGAAGTCCCTCTTAAAGGAAGTTTTACTAATATCACAGTAATACTGTCATACTTAACCTGTATGTTTCAAGAATTTCTTGTGAACCTAATGTTATCCAGGTTAAAGCACCAGGTGTCAGCTGTCCTTCATCTTCCAGTGCTTGTGCTGTTCTCAGTACAACTTCAATTCTGTGTGATGGTAATAGCAGTATTATCACTTTATTTCCACTGGTCTTAAGTTGTTGTAGCTTCTTCAGAATTTCTCGTACATGGGATGTTGTATCAGGTGCACCGAGAGGGATGGGAATACTAAGAGACATATTTAATGTGCTGCTTGGTGCGGACACATGTTTTTCTATATACCTGAAAATATCCTCATACTCAACACCGTCTTGGTAGTATACTACTGAGAAACAGGACCATTTGAGATGGTGTAACAGTGACAGAATAGCCGATGCCTGGGCAGTATTTGTAGAAGCTAGTTGTAAGGGATAGGGAGAAAACTTCTTACGCTGAGGGGAAGGTCCTCCAGCTTGTGGAACAAGAACTGGGATTTTGAGATGGCCTACAGCTTCCATGACCGATCCTGCAAGCTCTGTTCCTCCACCTGCTACAAAGGCTATTACATTATTACTGGTGGTTGGAATCTTGCTTATATCATTGGTTTCTTCCATGCTTAAAAAGTCTGATATATCTCGCGATGTCTTGACTACGCTTCCACAGCTGTCTAGGGCAATGGCACCAATGCTAAGGTGTGTGTTATTGAGATTCACCTGTTATAAAATCAAACAAAATATAATTAAAAATACTGTTTCAACAGTCATAATCTACACTAATATTAAAAAGAGAGAAAGTTAGTTTCTTTGTATATGGAAACCAAACGAGTTGGCTGTGTGGTTAGGGACACGCAGCTGCGAGCTTACATTCAGGAGATAGTGGGTTTGAACCCCACTGTTGACAGTCCTGAAGATGGTTTCTTATGGTTTCGCACTTTCACACCAAGCAAATACTGGGGCCATACCTTAATTAAGGCCACGGCCGTGCGCATAGAGGCGCGTGGCTGTGAGCTCGCATCTGGGAGATAGTGGGTTCGAATCCTACTGTCAGCAGCCCTGAAGATAGTTTTCCGTGGTTTCCCATTTTCACACCAGGCAAATGCTGGAGCTGTACCTTAATTAAGGCCACGGCCGCTTCCTTCCAACTCCTAGGTCTTTCCTATCCCATTGTCACCATAAGAGCTATCTGTGTCGGTGCAACGTAAAGCCCCTAGCAAAAAAAAAGAAATTAAGGCCACTCCTAGCTCATCGTCACCATAAGACCTATCTATGTCAGTGCAATGTAAAGCAGATTATAAAAATATATGTATGTTGTTGTTTGAGTTAGTCCATAGACTGGTTTGATGCAGCCCTCCATGCCACCCTATCCTGTGCTAACCTTTTCATTTCTACGTAACTATTGCATCCTACATCTGCTCTAATCTGCTTGTCATATTCATACCTTGTATATGTATATGTATATGTATATGTATATGTATATGTATATGTATATGTATATGTATATGTATATGTATATGTATATGTATATGTATATGCATATGGAGGGTAATCTTGGGAACCACTGAGCAGAGTTCAGTAATTGTTTCACCATTAGAAATCTTATTTCTTACAGATTATTACGAACTATATATAATTTTTCTTTTTTTAATTTGTTCTATGTTGTACTGACACAGACAGGTCTTATGGTGATGATGGGATAGGAAAGGGCTAGGACTGGGAAGGAAGTAACTGTGGCCTTTACTAAGGTATAGCCCCAGCATTTAGTGGTGTGAAAATGGGAAACCATGGAAAACCATTATCAAGGCTGCAGACAGAGGGGTTCGACCCCACCATCTCCTGAATTCAAACTAACAGCTATGTGACCCAAACCATGTAGCCACTCACTTGGTGAAGCTTTCACTGAGGTAATCTCACATTATATAAAAATCTACGAGGGCAAGTCAAGGAGTATCTGCAATCAATTTTTAAAATATATGAGGGGGTACCCAAAAATAACAGGAATAACACTGCTGTGAGTGCAGCTTCTGTAGTATGCATTTCTCCTGCTAGGCATGAATAGCGCAACTCATTGCCAGTTCAGTACCGCCTGTGTTGTCGACCTAGCTTGTTCTGTTCATCTGCAGCGCTTGTTTTGTTCTTGTTTCAGTTTTTATGATGGCAAGTTTAAGTGAACAACATGCAAACCTTTTATTGGGAAGTTTTAAGAAGATTGTGCAAGAGTGTTCATCAAAAAGGACTCGATTTGTGGCAGACAGCAGACTGGTTCACCTACCATGACAATGTACCTACACACACAGACATCTCTTTTATACAGTTTTAGGCTAAAAATGGCATGATTCCGCTGCCCCATGCCTAACCTGGCTCCGAGCGACTTTTTCTTACTTCCACACATGAAAAGGGGCATGAAATGACACCAGTTTGACAACACTGAAGAGGTCAAGAAAAAAATGAGGGAGGAGCTGTCAGCTATTTCTAAAGATGACTACAAAAAAATGTTTTGAACAGTGGAAGCACAGGTGGGACAAATATATTAGTTGTAATGGAGAGTATTTTGAAGGGGATAAAGTTATTTTGTAAAAAATTGGAAAATATATAGCTTTTAAAAGGCAATTCTGTTTTTTTTTGGGTATCCCCTCGTATTACAAGAAGGGCACACACTTTTTAATAATATAATTTTTCAATGCACATGGTTTCACAAGCTTTCTTATACCCTCTGCAAAAAAGGTTAAAGGGCACACACTTTTTAATAATATAATTTTTCAATGTACATGGTTTCACAAGCTTTCTGATACGCTCTGCAAAAAACATTTTGATTGCACCGCTTCCTTCACCTGTTGATTTCATATGCAGAACCATGGCTAATGTGCATATGGTTTGCCACGTCATCAACAGTCACTCGTCTGTTATTCAGGATCATATCACGCAATTGTTCAATATTGGTATCAGTCACAGCTGCAAATGGACACCCTGATCTTCCCTTATCCTTCACGCTCGTGTGACCCCTTTTGAACTGTTTAATCCACTGGTAAACACTTTGCTGTCCGACTCGTTAGCTGAAAACGGTCAGCGTACTGGCCTTCGGTTCAGAGGGTCCCAGGTTCGAATCCCGGCCGGGTCGGAGATTTTAACCTTAATTGGTTAATTCCAATGGCACGGGGACTGGGTGTATGTGTTGTCTTCATCATCATTTCATCCTCATCACAACGCGCAGGTTGCCTACGGGAGTCAAATAGAAAGACCTGCACCTGGCGAGCCGAACCTTCTTTGGGATATCCCGGCACTAAAAGCCATACGACATTTCATTAACACTTTGCTGTGGCAAAACATTGTCCTCATATTGTGCTGAAAGTCTTCTATGAATTTCCCCTCCTGGTACACCCTCAAACCACAAAAAACGGGTTACGGAATGCCTTGGTGCAAACAGAGAGTAGCGTGGCCATCATTACATCGCAACAGCACAAGCTGTACTGATCTGATAATGCTGAAACCTATCACAGACGTAGACAATGGTGCCATCTAGTGAATGGTGAGCACACAACACCATAGAGCCAACCTAAAGATAATTAGAGCAAAATTACAGATACTTATTTACTTGTCTACATACATAAATCTAGTAAGGTACTCGCAATATAAATTTCATGCCAATATTGTGCATACTTTTCTCATCAATCAGTCACCATTGATCTGTATTTAGCCCTGTTATCCAGGTGGCAGATTCTCTATCAGTTGTTTATCTGCTCTTTTCTTAACTTATTTCAAAGAATTTGGAAATTTATCAAACATCTCTGGTATTCCTAGATGTATTCCAATACAAGTCTGCTTTTAAGAACATTCAGCACTTCTGTGTTTCTTTTGTGTTCCCCCTTAGTGACCCCTGCTGTTCACCGCATGTATTTCATTTCAGCTGTAGTGATTCTCCTCTCATCGCATTTCATCAGGGTCCATGCTTCACTTCCATAGCAAAACACAGGTCTTGCCAAGGTTTTCTAGATTCTTGTACGTGTGTGTCTTTGAACTAATGACGGTCTAAAACTTTATTGATGATTCACAAACATCTGTTCAATTTAGAAATTTTCTCGGGTATGTCCAGTTCTTCAAAGAAAGACAGTTTGTAGCCAAGTTATTTAAAACCATTTACTCTTTCCAAAATGTTATTATTTAAGCAGATGGACAGAAGTAGGATCCCTAAATCAGTCAGTGGGAAGAGATCTCTGGGACACGCGAGAAAAAGATGGCATGAAAATGCAAATCTTTTGTATAGACTGTAACAGTTCTTCTATAGGACTAATACAAGAAAGGATGATGATGATCAAATATCTCTCTTAATAAATTATTCCAATCCTTAATTCCTCTTCCAATTGAATGCCAAGAGCGTGGATTAACTTCCAAACCTCTCCGTAGTGGTCATGTGGATTGTGAGCACATGATGCTGTTGATGGTGATTCGTCCATCAGATGGGGATGTAAAGCTTTGAGCAGACCCTTGTTATTATTCGACAGGAGTAGGCCATGTGCTGACACCGGGTTTCACCCTCTCCTTTCCTACTGTCATATATCACATCATTCATATAATTTCATTAACTCCTCTGATGAGGTTGAAGTCAGGAAGAGCATCCAGTCATAAAACCTCACTACAAAGATTCATCTAACTTCATACGTGACCCCGTGCAGAAACAGGACAAGGGTTGGACATACATACTCAATCCCTCTTCCAATAAACAAGTACAGTATTTGCTCCAGCTTGTCCTCCTGAATATCAACTTTATCATCATATTATGATCTTTCCTACTTTTACAAACACTCCACTCAACCTTATTTGTCTAGTAATGTCATTCCACTCCATCTCTCCTCTAACAGCTCAAAACATTCTGCTAAGTCAAACTGTTTGTATCATTACTTCCAAGTCTTCCCAGCCCAAAATTTGCAAAATGTTTGTAAAGCTACTCTTTTGTCAGAAATCACCCAGAACAAATTGTGCTGCTTTCCTTTGGATCTTTTACAATTCCCATATTAGTCCTGGTAATCCTAGTGAGGATGCAATGCACTAGAACCATACTCTAATTGGGGCCTCACCAGTCATTTATATGCCTTCTCTTTTACATCCTTACTATTACCCTCAGTACACCCATAACCATATGAGAAACACGAGATTACCCCAATAAAGATATTTCCTTAAACATTAACACCCAGGTACTTACAATGATCCCCATGAGTTGCTGTTATCCCATCAACACAGTAATAAAACTGAGAGGCCTTCTTCTCCTTGCAAAACAACATGACTTTTCACTTCATGCTGAAGTGTGTATATTATGAAGGGTGATCATAAAGTAAGGTTACAAGGCCTGCAGTGAAATGTGTACATTTTATACAACCAATACAGCCAACTGAAAGCACATACATAAGGTTATTTTTCAACACAGTCTCCATATCGGTTTAGGCACCTGTTGCTTCATAGGATGAGTTTGAATATTTCCTCTTGGTGAAAATTCTGTCCTTACATGTTGAGCCATGTTGTCCCAATTCTACCATCATACGCCATAACGTGACCCTCCTGTTGCCCTGAATCAGCTCCTCCACACAAGCTGTGTTAAAATCTGTTGATGCCATGGTGGGTCGGCCACTGTGATCCTCATCGGTGACCTTTTCTCTACCGGCCACAAACTTTGGACACCATTCTGTGACATGTTGATGAGGCATTACATTTTCTCCGTAAACCTTTATCAGCTGCCAGTGAATTTTAGCAGCAGTTTTGCCCACAGAAATAGAATAACTGAGCGTATTTCTTCGCAAGACCAGTTTTCCAAATGAGTCGCCATTTGTGTTTATACAAACTAGCCCTGTAGGTGGCAGGTGATTGAAACTCTGCACAGTTGCCAAAAGCGTGTATTAGATTTTTTTTTTTTTTTTGCTAGTTGCTTTACGTTGCACCGACACAGGTAGGTCTTATGGCAACGATGGGACAGGAAAGACCTAGGAATGGGAAGGAAGCGACCATGGCCGTAATTAAGGTACAGCCCCAGCATTTGCCTGGTGTGAAAATGGGAAACCACGGAAAACCATCTTCAGCGCTGCCAACAATGGGGTTCGAACCCACTATCTCCCGGATGCGAGCTCACAACTGCGCACTCCTAACCACATGGCCAACTTGCCTGGTGTGTATTAAAATTACCGCACAGTACTAATTTCTCTATAACAGATTAAACTCCAGGAATATCGGCCTTGTAACCTTAGTTTTTGATCATCCCTCATATTTTTAGGACCTCTCAGTATTTAGCTAGGATACTTATCCAGTTCAAAAGTTACAAGAAATTATTTTCAAATGACTCAGACTAGACCTTATCAATACCAAGATTTAGTTTAACTGAACAAAATTAATGTTATCAAGGAACTTCAGAGATATATTCACCTGTTCAACTGCCCATAAGAAGGCTTCCAACTGTTCAATGCCTTTCTTGTTTATGACTGAGCTGCACTCCAGAGGATGCTGTGATGGCTCATGTATATCAAAAGTAGCAGCAATGGTCAATTTTATCTGTAATTTCTGCTTTTCTGAGTTTGGTATTACAGACATCCAGTCGAGAGAAGCGAGTTTGTTATGACGGCCTTGACAGCGAGAACAGCTGGTACGAGTCCCACATTGCGAAGTCAAAGCTGATATTTCAATTTCTTCAACAGCATCACGATAGGCCACCATACGATCCAGAGTTTTAAGTGTCCCATTCACATATGTTCCTACCTAAAAACAAAAACACCAGCAGTTTAGAATTCCTGAAAACTTTTTACAATATTGTATAGAACAGAAAATCCTAGGTGGAAAACTAGGAAAAAATTTCACTTTATATCTTCTCACACAGTCAATAAAAACAAGTGTAAATTTGGCAAAATATCTAAATTACTACAATCTCATTAGAGAATTATTGTATTTACTCACTCATTAGACCCCCTCCCTCTCATATATTGGACAAGGAAATAAAAAGCTTGCGTATAACACACTCCAATATAATTCCACTTCATAGTGCTACAATAAAAGTGTAAAATTATATTTTGAATATAATGAATCAACGGCAACAATGCCATCAACTTCCTTTTGATAGACTGCTGCTAAGTGAAGTTTTGTTTCTTTGTTTTTTAAAATTATGGAGAGCTGAATAATGAGAAGTATAGTTTTACCACAGTTTTCAAAGTAATAGTCAATCTAACATGATCATATATTGGTGCAACCAAATGGAGAAACTGAAAGAGATGAATAAAAGTGCACTGGTTTCTCATGATACCAAAAAGGTAAATATTCTGAGATCAATATCGAAGTGCCAGTCTAAGTTGAGAAATTAGCTTTTAGTCGTAACTCATGATACAACTCAACTAAGAGCAATGGAAGTGGCAAAAATATTCAATCTCGATAGTCAAAAATAGGTGCACTTTTCTTTTCCAATATTGATGACAAAATTAGAGAGCCTCTTTTATGAGAGGAAGAAACTATTCATATTAAAACAAACATTGTCTCGAATATGAACTAATCTACAACATGAAAAGTGATATAGCAAATCAGTAGTGACTACAAACAAAGTATTAAAAGTCTTGCTACAAGCAAGTCTACAGCTGAACTACATAAAATCCAATATTTGTTTTTGTGTTGGGAGTTTAGTTTGGCATATATTATTACTATTTGCATTGATTATTGGGATGGAAGTTTTTCTGTAAGATATAGAGTTGAAGATGTTGTTCAGTTTCTTTGTAGCTTCAAATCTCATTTCTTCTTGTTTATCTACCGACATTTTACTAATGGCTAACTCGGATTCCATTGTAGTGGTGATGACATCATTAAGAAAGATGGAAGAGGGCCATTTGTGTTTCGGCCCCTTGCTCAATATGGATGTCTCAATATCATTCAATGTCACTTTAGAGACTCATCTCAAGATAACTAACCTTCTTTCTTATGCTCATTGGAATATTTTTCAATCTTATGTTGATTATAGACTACAATACACATTATAAAAAAAACATCAGATTGTAGAGAAAAAGTTAAAATTCTTAAGACTCTAAATCCACTACCATTCCAGCCAAAAGAACATACACTCCCTCTGACAGACTTGTTCAGTTTCGCTCTCCTGTTATTAATTTCTCTAAAGTGACATTGAATGATATTGAGAAATCCAAACTGAGCAAGGGGCTGAAACACAACTGGCCATCTTTCTGCTTTCTCAATGACGTAATTACCACTACAGTGGAATCTGAGTTAGCCATTAGTAAAATGGTGGTAAATAAACAAGAAGAAATAAGATTTGAACCTAAAAAGGAACTGAGTAACATCTTCAACTCCATACCTTACAGAAAACCTTCCATCCCAATAATCAATGCCAATAGTAATAATATATGCCAAACTAAACTCTCAATACAAAAACAAATACTAGATTTTAAGAACAAAATCACTGACAATATCATAACAAAAGCTGATACAGTCAACTATCGATCAACAACTAGCATCAGCTGTGTAATGTAATGAAACACAGATGGTATACGGTGTACTGTTACTTAAAACTGGAAATGAAGTACAGCAGCAATTATTAGTAAAAAGCAAAGTCATCTCCGTAAAGGACATGAAAGCCCTGGGAGGGGTGGAAGGTGAAGGCTTCCACTATCCATAACCTCGGCACTTGATGGGGGGAGAGTGGTTAGCTCTATGCCCGGCCGCCTTTGCCCCCAGGAATTAACCTGGTACTCATTTTTGATATAGGCTGGGTGAACCTCAGGGCCATGTGCAACTCTGGAAGTGGAAATCTCGTTTCTTAAATTTTAAGACTTCCTGATGGGGAATCGAACCCATGTCCTTCCAGGTAAACCGAGCATGCCTTCTCCGCCTCGGCCAGGCAGTCCCTCATAATTATTAGTAAAAGTAAATATTTTACAACATGCTGTGTAGGTTGAACACAACCTATTCTTATCCATTGCAAAATAAATATTTATCAATACAACTGACCACTGTGGTGTTCTAACGATGCTGGGTTATTTTGCGTGAATTAAAGTGAGTGAGACGCAATTAAAGTTTTCTTCTTTTTGTTAGTGGAAACCATTTATTTTCAGTGTTAACTTAGTTAATCTGTAACTGTGAGGTTCTTCAGTCTGATTCTATTAGTTTTTCATGCACTATTGTTTAAAAACTTGAAGAGAATTCAGTGTGACATATTAACAGTTTAAAAAATCATGCATTGTTTAAAAGTTTTGATGAAATTCTAAAATGAGAACAAAGAGGGAGAAGTGACCATTATGGTCTGTCTAAAATTAAGAAGGATCATAATAAGAAGATAAAGTCAGAATTCAAGAGGATAAATTGGGTCACATATTCATTTATAGGAAGAGGGTTTAGAGATTGGAATAATTTACCAAGGGAGATGTTTAAGGGATTTCCATCCATCATTTTTTATCCATATTTCTCATTTTGGATATTTTAAGTTGACTTGTTTACATGTGTCAGGTTAAGTGATCAATCAGATGACAAGATGGATGTGCATACCAGATATTGGCTATTTACTAATATGTGTAACTCTGAGATGCTATTTATTCTCTTTGTATGTTTTTGCCAGTTACTTAGTGTTGAAAATTGTTTTATGTTGATATGCTCGTTTGCCGAATAAAATAATCAGTCGTGTGATTGTAGAATTGAATTCTTGTTTATCGAATTTATTTCATTTCCCAACATATGACGCTGCAGACAGGAGATTATTAGCGATGGTTGTTTTATTCTGAACAAGTAAGCAGTTTATTACTGGAGTGTTGTAGACATCAATCTAACCATCATGTCAATCAAACTGGAGAAATTAATCACTCAGTCAATCACTACTGATCTGCATTTGGTGGCTGATTCCCTATCTGTTGTTTTCCTCACCTTTTCTTAAATGATTGCAAAGAAATTGGAAATTTATTGAACACCTCCCTTGGTAAGTTATTCCAATCCCTAACTCCCCTTCCTATAATGAATATTTGCCCCAATATTTCCTCTTGAATTCCAACTTTATCTTCATATTGTGATCTTTCCTACTTTTAAAGACACCACTCAAACTTATTCGTCTACTAATGTCATTTCACACCATCTCTCCAATGACAGCTCGGAACATACCAATTGCAAGTGATAATTCTCATGTTTGGTCCGTACTGACCATATTTAATACTCTAGATAAACATACCACTTAGTTGAGCAGCTCGTCTCCTTTCCCCCACGTCTTCCCAGCCCAAACTTTGCAACATTTTTGTAACGCTACTCTTTTGTTGGAAATCACCCAGAGCAAATCGAGCTGCTTTTCTTTGAATTTTTTCCAGTTCTTGAATCAAGTAATCCTGGTGAGGTTCCCATACACTGGAACCATACTCTATTTGGGGTCTTACCAGAGACTTATATGCCCTCTGCTTTACATCCTTGCTACAACCCCTAAATAGCCTCAAAACCATGTGCAGAGATCTGTACCCTTTATTTACAATCACATTTATGTGATTACCCTAATGAAAATCTTTCCTTATATTAACATCTACGTACTTAAAATGATCTCCAAAAGGAACTTTCACCCAATCAACACAGTAATTAAAACTGAGAGGACTTTTCCTATTAGTGAAACTCACAACCTGACTTTTAACCCCGTTTATCATCATACCATTGCCTGCTGTTCATCTCACAATGTTATCGATGTCAATTTGCAGTTGCTCACAATCTTGTAACTTATTTATTATTCTATTAAGAATAACATCATCCACAAACAGCCTTATCTCTGATTCCACTTCTTTACTCAAATCATTCATATATATAAGAAAACATAAAGGTCCAATAATAAAAATCCTATGGTTTTATCTGAAGGTCATTTAGCAAGATCCGCAGGGAACTAGAAGTTTTACTGGATGGTGGAGAAGATCTAGATTGTGAGCTAATATGTACGTACCATGGATGTGATTGAATTACGCTTCCAAGAGTTGCAAGGTAAGGACGCAATTATTTATGACCATATGCTACACAATGATACTTTGACTGAGAAAGAGCTTTACTTGGAGATGGATAAGGTGGAAGAATATGTCGTCAAGTATTTTAGGATGAAACGTAATGTCAATAAGATAGATGAAGATGAGGTTAGGTCTATTCATTCGAACCAAACGTTTGCAACTTCATCCCCTGTAAATGCTTCAAGTTACACTTACACCATGTATACTAGCTGAAGAGGTCAAAACATGTTCTACTCTCACTAGATTTTGCAAATGTACAAACAATTTAGTTTTAATGGTTTACGTTAGAATTGCATTGAACAGGTGGACCAATATATAAATATATTCTTCTAAGAAATGTATTTTAAAAATTGTTAACTCAATACAGAACTAGGTATGAAATTCATCACTTGTAAATAATAAGCACAGGGAAGAGTAAAACAGTAGTGATGACAAGAGGGTGGAAGGAAGGAAGGAAGGAAGGAAGGAAGGAAGGAAGGAAGGAAGGAAGGAAGGAAGGAAGGAAGGATTAAATGGAAAACCAATAGAAGTTGTAAAAAATTTCAAATACTTCGGAAGTTTAATCACAGAAGATGGGAATATAACTAACGAGATTGGAGTGAGAGTACAAAAAGCAAATGGCTTTTATCAGAGTGTGAGGGATAATACTGTGGAACCAAGAAGTTCCAAGGAAATCCAAAGAAGTTCTGTATTCGACCTATCGTGTACAAATATTGGCATATGCAGCAGGTACATGGATGACAACAGTATGACAGTATAGTTCGGGAAGCTGAGATGAAATTCCAAAGAAGTATCATAGGGAAGACAAGAAAAGACAGATCAGAAATGAAGAAATTAGAAAGGGAATTGGAGTTACAAAACTACAGAACTAGACAGGAACCAGCAATAAATAATACTGTTATTTGCTTTACGTCCCACTAATTACTTTACGTTTTTTGGAGACGCCAATGTGCCTAATCTCGCAGGAGTTCTGAAATGAAATGTCGTATGGCTTTTAGTGCCAGGATATTCCAGAACGGGTTCGACTCGCCAGGTGCAGGTCTTTCCATTTGACTCCCGTAGGCGACCTGCGCGTCATGATGAGGATGAAATTATGATGAAGACAATACATACACCTAGCCCCCGTGCCATCGGAATTAACCAATTAAGGTTAAAATCCCCGACCCAGCCGGGAATCGAACCCGGGACCCTCTGAACCGAAGGCCAGTACGCTGACCGTTCAGCCAACGAGTCAGACGCAGGAGTTCTTTTACATGCCAGTAAATTTACCGACACAAGGCTGACATATTTGAGCACCTTCAAATACCATCAGACTGATCCAGGATCGAACCTGCCAAGTTGGGGTCAGAAGGCCAGTGCCTCAACCATCTGAGTCACTCAGCCTGGCAGGGACAAGCAAGTTGAAATGGTATGGACATATGATGCGAATGGAAGAAACTGAGTTCCAAAGAAAGTATTTAACCGACAGGAAAGAGACCATAAGAAAGGTCTTGATGATGATGATGATGATGATGATGATGATGATTATTATTATTATTATTATTATTATTATTATTATTATTATTATTATTATTATTATTATTATTATTTTAAGGAGCTTAACATCTAGGTCATCAGTCCCTGCTGGGAAGACCTTGGGGATGGATACAATAAAGTATAGAGAAGAAATATTGGATCTAGGAAGGTTGTGGTGAAGAGACAGGCAACAATGGAGGTCCTTGATTCACAACCCATCCCATGAGAGAACTGGAAATGGGAACCGAAGAAGAAGAGAGACAAAATATAAATTCTACTTATAAAGATACAGTTTACTTACTCGATCATAGTAAACATCTCCTAGAGAGCGGCTACGTTCTTTAAACTTTCTTCGAAAATTCAAAATTTCTACTGCAATATTGCTCACTCCAGAATTTGTGAAAAGGAAATCCTCAGTAATGACAGTATCTGCTCTTTGGGTGATAGACTGAAGCACATATTTGTTGAAAGTCAGTTTCATGGTTTTTCTATAACAGAAAGAAAATTAACATGCTATTTATGAACAGTCAATTATAAATTCAAGTATCTAGGTGAAATTATTCAACCATCAAGGAAAAATCAACAAGCAAACAAAGAAAGAATTTCAAAATTACAAAAGACATACAAAATCATGTGGAACAGTTAAATCTGTACCACAAAATGCAAAATTACCACTCTACAACACAACTGTAAAAGTAGAAGAATTGTATGTATCCATAACTCTGATAATTAGTGGAAGATCAGAAACAAAAAAACAAAAAAAACAAAAAAACAAAAAAAAACCACTGGATAACAAGACAGAAAAATCCTCAAAAAAATTCTAGGACTTAAACGTGAAAATTAAATTTGGGTGAAACAGAAACCACAGGAAGTCAATCAAATCACAGAAACAAAGTCCTTGGGTCACGATACTCAGTCATGAGTGAAACGACTGGAGAGAGAGAGCACTGAATTGATAACAGTAGGCTAACAAAGAAAATTCTAAACTTAGCACTATCCCTGAAAACCCACAACAACTGGCAAGTAAAAATAATTAAAGACCTTCTTACAAAATTGTACAAAACTATTTTAATCCTCCTAGTCAATACTATATATTTTACGTCCAAATTAAGATGAAACTTCACACATAAATAGACATGTTTTGACCCGACATTGGGTATAATTGTATAATGAATTAAAAACATAGGAACGCACAAAATGAAGTGTTAGTTAAAAAGTTTTTTAAAAATCATGATGAAAGTTAAAAAACTGTGTAATGTTGATCGTTAAAACAGTCTTGAGCTGGAGGTTTTTCTGTTTCAATGTTTTTGTCCTTTGATATGATTCACTGGCACCTGTATACTGTTGGCTTTGTTGTTGTGTTCCGACAGGGGCTGATATAACTTACATAAGCATTCTTGAAGTTCGTCTGATTTTTAGTCTGTAAAATGGATAATACAAATTGAAATAAGTTTGAAGAATGGTGAGTAACAGGAACAACATTTAGATAAAGTTATAAAGAACAAAAATCAACTTACGCTACATGGCCCGCTTGAATCACCCATGTTCTCTGACTTTGGAGTCCAGCTCTCAACCGACTTGCTCCCACAGTTGAGACACAAGACGTCTTACTACAAGGAAGTGGAGTGGGGAAATTGGGCGGGGTTTGCGAGAGAATTAGAGTGTGGGGAATAATGGGGGCAGTGACTGAAACCGAGTGTAATAATTGTGAGTTATGTTCCTGCTTTTTACTACAAATGATCGGAATAAAAGTTTCCCATATTACATTCTTTTTTTCATTTATCTCATTTAAGTTCAGGGCTGGATTCTTATATTGATCCATGCTGATGTAAAATTTCTCTAAAATGTTGAGTATGTGTATGTTTAGTCATCAGCCCGAAGGCTGGTTGGATCCTCAACAGCTCCGCCATCAGCTGTCATAGATGGCCTAGCCATCACTGAAGAGGCATACTAGGGAAATAAGGAGTGAGGTAGTTTCCTGTTGCTTTCCTCACCGAGCCAGAAGTTGCTATTACTTATCAGTCTGCCAAGCCCACTGAAATGCATTCACCAACCGACCCTACGAGCAATATTTTCACACCATTCATAGCAGGGACTTGCTGCAGAAAGAATGGCATTACTAGCATCACTCATACCTCAGTCACTTTCATTTTGTCAAAGACAAGGATAAAGCTGAGACAGATCAATGAAAGTAACAAAATTGCTCTAGCCCATACCAGAAGACATAGTGCACTTGTAAACACTAGGTCCCACCAGCAAAGGCACAAATGTTGATTAGTGGACCTTTTTGTTCATGTTGTAGAATTTTTAGATCTTGATCTATTGCAGTATAATTGTGATTATAGTCTTTGTGGTGGTTACTCATGGCAGAGAAATGATTATGTTTTAAAGCACTTCAATGTTCTGTATATCTTATGAGGAAGTTCCTACCCTGATGAAGGCCAATGCAATTTGGCTGAGAGCTTGGCTTTATTACTAAATAAATGTGTATATAGTGGCTTTAATCCAGTTCATTTATTTCTTTATGTTAAGTTCCTACCAGTTTGTCCGACATAATTTGACCCGCATCTCTGACATTCCAGTTTATATATCCCAGAATTTGTGTATTTATTGCTAGTATTTACTGTGCGAGAGTTAAATAATATTCTTACATTAGTGTTGCTGGTTTTGGAAGCAATTTTTAGGTTCTGTTTTCTTAGGATGTTGGTGATTATGTATATATTATTGCTAAATGTGAATGTGGCATATTTTTCTTTAGTTTCTGACTCTTCCGTTAAAGTAGTTTTGGGCTAGTTAGTATGTTTATTGATCAGCTTATTTATAAATTTTGTGCTGAATCCTTTGTTCAAAGCCATTTCGCAGATGGTCCTGATTTCTTTTTTCAAATTTTTCTTTGAGAGCAGGATTTTCAATGCTCTTTCTAACATGCTATTGTAGGCAGCTTTTTTGTGAGCTTCAGGATGTATTGAATTTTGTTTAATGGTGTTAGCAGTGTAAGATGGTTTCCAGTAAATGTTAAATGTCAGGTAATTAGTCTTATGGTGTGATAGTGTTATGCCTAAATAATTAAGCAAGTTATTGTTCTCCATATCCATAGTGAATTTAATATTGCTGATCTAAACTGTTGAGTAGTTCCAAAATTTCCTTTCCTTCATTAACGCTGCTATCTATGATGGCTAGCACATCGTCGATGTAACGTGTCCAGTATTTTATAGCTTTGATCTTATCTATGATATTTGTTTGTTCTTTGTAAGCGGTCCATACATATGTTTGCCAACATACTTGAGGACGATGCTCCCATAGGTAAACCTGTCTGCTGGTAGTTTCTATTCTCAAAAATGAAATAATTATTACTTAAAGAGAATTTTAATAGACCTATGAACTCATCTATTTCACCAATGCTTAATTTACTGAATTTAGTTAAATTATTCCATATCAAATTTATAGTGGTTTTAACGGGGATATTGGCATACATATTGATGACATAAATGAAAGGATCTTGTTGTGTTCTGGTACCTTTATATGTTTTATTGGTTTGCAAAGTTCTATGGAGTTCTTTATCGTTGTATTTGCTTGGTAGTGATAATGTTTACTAAGGAAATCTTGAATAAATTGAGATTATTTTGTACATCGGGCTACCCCTAAAATTGTGATTTGGTCATATAGGGGTGTTAGCCTTATCAATTTTTGGTAACGATTTTGCTACGGGTAACTTAGGGTTCATGGCAATGAGTTTTTTCTTTTCAAATTCATTGAAAAGGAAAGTACTATTACTGACTATTGATTTTAATTCTTTTTGCAGGTTATTTATGGGAACCTTCTTGATTGCGTCAAATTTGTTTTCCGTGAAAAATGCATGCGTTTTATTTATATAATTGTTCCTCTCCATGATTACAATTGCATTGCCTTTATCAGATTAAGTTGCTATTAGGTCATTAACTTTTAATTTTTCTTTGAGGTTTTAAATTTTCATGTTAATGGATCGGTCTGTGTTATGATTAAATACTTGTTTATGATAAGGTAAAAGTTTGTTTTTTATAATGCATTTTATCTCTTCCTGTTTATCTAAAGGTAATTTGTTGACTGCCATTTCTGTTTCTACTAAAGTGGTAATTAAACTATCATGTTTGGAGGTAGTGGGCCAGTTATGTTTGGGTCCACTACTCAGAATTTCAAGGTCGTCCTTGCTAAGACTTACTTTACTCATGTTCATAACTGGTGGATGAAAACCTTTGGATTTTATGTTGGTTTCAATTGTGTTGATTATATTGGTAAAGTTTTTTGTGTTCTGTTTTTGGTATTTATGAGGACCTGCCTGGCCGAAGTGGTAAAGGCATGCTCGGTTCGCCCGGAAGGACGTGGGTTCAAATCCCCATCAGGAAGTCGTAAAATTTAAGAAACGAGATTTCCACTTTCGAAGGTGCTTATGGCCCTGAGGTTCACTCAGCCTACACCAAAAATGAGTACCAGGTTAATTCCTTGGGGGCAAAGGCGGCCTGGCGTAGAGCTAACCACTCTACCCCATCACGAGCCGAAGTTAACAATGGTGGAAGCCTTTACCTTCGCCTCCCCCAAGGGCCTTCATGGCCTGTACGGAGATGACTTTGCTTTGCTTTTTGGAGTTTATGAACAAGTTCCATTTCTTGTCAAGTGTATTTTCTTTACTGAATAGTGTGTTCTCTAGTTTATTTGTGACATGTTTTTATAGTGATTTCTATTTTAATGGGGCTAAAAGTATGGTAATTTCCAAGTGGGCCTCGTAAAGTCTGTTGTTCATTGACATTTTCTTATGTAAAAAAACTGATCTCTTCGTGTATCCAAATCTTATCTGTTTTTAATTGAGTGAATCTAGTTCTTGTAGTGTTCCTGTGCATCTTTTTAGTAAATTTTAGAAGCTTATTTCATTAATTCATTACTGAGGATGACCCAATGCTGGGTCAAAACATGTCTGTTTATGTGTGAAGTTTCGTCTTAATTTGGACGTAAAATATATAGTATTGACTAGAAGGATTAAAATGGTTTTGTACAATTTTGTAAGAAGTTCAACCGTCAATATGGATTCATAGTGTGTAATAAATAAAGACCTACTAGAAATTGTAGTTAGTGCGACATAAAACTAATAATATTATGTCGTTTCCTCCTGGTTTCAGAGTTTCTCGACAAACATGGAACTCTGTACCTCAAACTAATAATATTATGTTGTTCCCTGCTGGTTGCAGAGTTTCTTGACAAACATGGAACTCTGTGCCTCAATACCCTGCCTAATCATCTGATTTAGACTACTGTGAATTCTTCTTCTTCTTCTTCTTCTTCTTCTTCTTCTTCTTCTTCTTCTTCTTCTTCTTCTTCTTCTTCTTCTTCTTCTTCTTCTTATCTGCTCCCATCTACTTTTTGGCCTGAGATAAAAACCCATCTCCAGTACTCTGTTCTGTCCTGAGCAGTTGTTACTTGTTCCAGTCTTTTCTTGGTATTTTGCAATTTACCTCTTTCCAAGGATGAAACAGGGCTATGGGGTAAACATACTATTAAGAAGCTCTCAGAAGACTGCAAAGCAGGGGAACTTGTAGCACCGAGCATCGCATTACGGCAAAGTGCTTGGCGGGAGACAGGCTCACATCGCAGGCTACCGGGCAAGTGAAAATCCCCTGAATAGATGAAGTAATGTCTCTGTAAGACAAGGATGAATTGCACATCATGTACTGTTGTCATCCCTGGGATGGGCTCTCTCCAGTTATGGGAAGAGTACAAGGAAAAGTAATTGGGCTCGATTACAATTGCTGGAGAAATATTTTGCTCAATTATGATTACAAATTACTTTCACAAAAAGTAATCAGTAAAATTACAATTACTTTACAGAATGCTAGTCTTAAGGGAAATCACTGATTTCTTTTTGCTTGAGGCTGGAATAATACAAAAATTTGCAAGGAAAAGGAATATGTTACTTCATTTTGAGTGTGTGTTGTTTTTTTTATCACAGAGGCGTTAAGTGGCTATCATCACTAGGTGAGACTAAACATGATACCTTAGAATTTTTAAAATGGGCTTTTCCATTAATTTAATTTTTATTTTAATCAATGACTTTTAGCGTTTGAAGTTATGTGCCACTTACTTCGCAAATGAAGTGAAATTGCGTATGGCTTTGAGTGCTGGTACTGTCCGAGGACAAGTTCGGCTTGCAAGGTGCATATCTTTTGAATTGACACCCTTAGGCAACCTGCCCATCATGATGAGGATGAAGACGACGCATACACCCAGACCCGTGCAGTGAAATTAACCAATTATGGTTAAAATTCCTAACCCTTCAGGAATTGAACATAGCACCCCTGTGATGAAAGGCCAGCCATGCTAACCATTTAGCCATGGAACTGGACTTCTTCGAATAAATTTATTGGTTCTTAAAATTCTCATTGCTAATCCTTGAGATCTTGGGGGAGGGTGAGAAGTATTTACTGGTAAGACCTACAGGGGCGCTTGAAGGAATACATGTGTTTAATTTTAAGAACATCGTTGGAATATCTTTGAAGGTACTGGAGAGGTAAGAAAGTGCCTCATCCAAAACTTGTGAAGCTACTGGTTGTGCTGTAGGAGAACTGAAAAAATTTTCTTCATCATAATTTATCTTTTAACATTTCTGCTTCCATGTGATGTGTATCAGTTCTTCTTTCTTCTTCTTTTCTAGCCTATTTCAATCCTCTGCTGGATGTAGGCCTCTTCTATATGCTTCCATCGTCTTTGGTCTTGAGCCACTTGGAACCAGCGTGTTCCAGCCAACAGCATTATGTCATTGAGTCATCTCTTCTGGGGTATTCTAATGCCTCTCTTGTGTTCCCACGGTCTCCAGTGAACAATCCTAGAGGTCCACCTGTTATAGTCTTATTGATCTCTGTGTCCTACCTATTGCCATTTTAGTCTTGCTACTCTCTCCAGGATGTCTCTTACCTTCGTTCTTCTTCTGGTGTTCTCTGAATGGATCTTATCCCTAAGGCTGTTCCCTAGCATCTGTCGCTCCATGGCTCATTGTGTTCACTGAAGCTTGCGAGCACTTGCCTTAGTCAGAGTCTTCGTTTTCAGACTGTAAATAGTAACTGACAGCACGCATGTATTATAAACCTTGGTCTTCAAGTTAATTGGAACATCCTCGTTGGTCAGGATGAATCTTAGTTTTCAGAATCCTATCCAACTCATACCTATTCCATACCTGCCAACTTTCCCAATTTAGGTGGGAGACTTCCGATTTTTGCCAGTTTTTCCTGCCTCCCAATTATTCAATTATTTCTCTTGAATTTAGCTTATTTTTTGGTGAACTTCAAACATTTGTTTTCAAATCCCGCCATTTCAGTTTTGTACGCCAGTGGCCGGAAGTTCTTTGCTCATTGGCCGCTTTCAAATGAAATATTGACGTTTATTAATACGAGAAATGCATGCGAATGTGCGATGTTTATTGAAACCAGTATATTGCAACACGTATATCGATTGTCAATCTCTCGTTCTCGCATGTTATGCTCGTGTTCGTTCAAATCAGTCTAGTCAATTCTAAAGACTAGTCACTAGATTTGGAGTTTTTTTTAGTACCGATTATTTAGTGACAGAATTTCAAAAATAGCGACTATTGACTTTTCTAGAGATTTTAGGAACCATTTGGAGACAATTCTAATTTATTAATTGATAAAAATAGATTTGCGCTTCACATAATTGTGCAGGTGCGTGATGCAATATAATAATCTATGCATTTGTAAGTAATGGCATCTAAGTGCATGACTGATCCACACGGGTGGAGCATGAGTTCATATTATTTTCGGAAGGCTTATCACAGACCAATCATCTCACTCACATACTCCCTGTGAGGGAATAGGGATGTGTAATTTTTAGCCTTATAGCCTTGTATAGCAACAGTCGGGATTTGAGATAATAAGTGTTATATACCATAGTACTCCTGTATTGCACAAGACATGTAGAATAAGTAGTTTTGAACAACTGTATCTCCTGATTTCTCCTGATTTTCATATCAAAATCTCCTGATTTTTGTTTCGTAAACTTGGCAGGTATGCTGTTCTGCCAGGAATATCATTTACTAGAATTTAACTATTACAATTTCATTTCAAGAAGTAAATTAGAAGTAAATATTAAATTTTGTAAAAATTAATGATTACAAGTAAAAATTACTAAGAATATAATCCTTAAAAGTAATTTGATTAGTTTTACTTAATTACTTCCCAATTCTGGCTCTCTCTCAATTCTTCTAAATCTATCTCTTTTCTCTTCTTTCCTGGATCATTGGAATGGGTCATGAAATATGATACCGTAACTTACTTCTCAAACACTGCAGTCTCTTCTAACACTGTACGAATAAAAATAATGAGTTACAAGTAATAGCAAGGAATGACAAGGACAATCTCCACATCTTCATCCACATCTTCATATAGTGCTGTCTTCGAATAGGCTCCCCCGTCATCAATTTAAGTTCTTCTGTATCCAACTGAAACAGTGATTTCAAAAAACATCCCAAGTCCAGAGACTAAAACTTTTCAACAGAAACAAAAAACTGTTTCTTATTAAAAAAATAGTGTCCAGCTCCATGGCTAAATGGTTAGTGTGCTGGCCTTTGGTCACAAGGATCCAGGATTCAATTCCTGACAAGGTCGGGAATTTTAACCATTAATGGTTAATTTCGCTGACACGGGATGGGTGCATGTGTTATCTTCATCATAATTTCATCCTCTTTACGATGCACAGGTCGCCTATGGCAGTTAAATCTGGTATCATCCCATTCATTGTTTTATCTATGCTATCCTCATTCACATGGCGACTATCAAATGTGAAAAGTTTATACTTTGTAACACAAAACCTCTCTTTGTTTTTGGTTATGCTGGATTTAAAGTGTCTTGAAATCTTCTTTGAAATCAATAAGTTCTTCTGTTTCTAAGCAATGCACAGGAAATTTCTTCTTTATCACTTGCACTCATCCTTTATTTGGTAGCAGCAGTGCTATGCAAGACAGAAGTTGAGTTCAAGAACCTCCCAAGTCCTTGATTATAAAATTCAGTTGTCATTATACATGGAAGTGAAATGCAAAGTTGGATAGTTTTCTTGTCAATGGATGTAGTCCATTTCATACAATGAACATGCAGTAAAAAGCCTGATTTGGTAAAAATGTGGACTTGGAATGTTTTTGAAATCATCATTTCAATTCTTATCATCCCACAGTGAGTTCACTTCTGCTTTCTAGCTTTTTTAGAAAGGCAGGCTTCTATACTCATTGAGGGACCACTTTGACAGATGTTCAGTATTGATGTAGGAAGTGTAGAATACAAAGAAAGCTGTATAAAGACAGGGAGAGACATAAAGATTAACACAGCTGGCAAAAGATGAGGGACACAGGACGAACATACAGGAACCTTATAGGTCAATATAGCAGGTGTATGCATAAGTTTTTGCCGGTTTTTGTGATAAAGAAAACATGTAATTTTCAAGGGAAATTAATTTCTTGTTTATTCAAAATATTGGCTGTCGGCTTCTACAACACCCATCTTTCAGGTAAGTTATGAATACCATGCTAGGCAAACTGCTTGTCTTTTGCGGCAAAAGATTCGTCCAGCCATTTTCGAACTTCCTCAAAATTGCTGAAGTGCTGCTCTGCAAGCGCGTGCCCCATTGATGCAAAGAGGTGATAGTCAGAAGGTGCCAGGTCGGGGAAGTACAGCAGGTGCGGAATTCAAGGTGTCTATCACTGGTTTTGCTGTGACGATGGCGCATTGTCCTGTAACAAAATCACGTTGCTATGTCTTCTGGCCCATTCCGGTCATCTTTCAATCAATGAGTGATTTAAATTAATCATTTGTTGGTGACAGCATTGTGCATTAATGGTTTTGCTGGGCTTCAAGAGTTCATAATACACAATAGCGCTACCAGAGTGCGCACTGTATTTCACATTGAAATCACCATGTTTAAATTGTCGAAACTATGTCTCACATGTTCTAATTGATGAAGCATGTTCACCATATGTTTCTACCAGCAAATGTTGATTTTCCACAGCCTTTTTATTTTGATTAAACAAAAAAAGCAATGCATGCCGCAAATGTTCTTTTTCAGGTACAAATGTTGACATGATCACTGAACGATACAACACAGACGCTAGTGTTTGGTGGACTCATCTTGTGCGTGTTGGTAGGTTAATGTCGACGAACAAACTGACATATGTGTCAAATTCATACCCTGCATACACTTCACTGGTGCCATCTCTTAGTGAAACAAAAAAAGACTTATGCATACACCTGGTAGGTAACGGAAAGACACAAACAAGTGACAAATTAAGAGGGTTGAGTAACATATAGTGTAGTCTTGCTTAAGGTTGAGGGACATAGCCTATCATGGTTGTACTGGCACTGACCTGTTAAACATACTGAAGCAGTGACCAACTTCAGAGACATTAGAGCACAGTTCAGATAACATCTGGGAAATAGCAGCCCCAGCAGAATATACTGCTTGAATTGTGTTGAAGTCCAAGTAGGCATTTTCTTCCAGTGACAGCTGGCACTGAGGTGTATTGCACTGTAAGATCTGTAAATTAGAAATTATATATGTAATGAATCCAAATCCAAATTAATTAATATCAGGAACCTACTAGTAACATTATCTATACTAATATTAACATTGATGCTTTCACGGCCCGTACTTGTAGACATGATATGGGCTTTTGGGCTTATTACATAGCAAGAAAACAAGGTGAATCTCTTTACATTTTGCAGAGAACTTTGCTCTGCATCTTCAGAAGAAAATTTCGATTGATTGTTTCCAAAACCGAACATTGTTTCTTAGTTTTTCTCGAGGAATTCATCGACAATAATGATGGTTTGAATTTAAGAATATTTACTGTTGGAGAATAGTAGTGATATGTTCGTTCGTCACCAGGTGGCTCACTGTATTCTGGCACAGCACTCCAAATAGGAGCTGACAACAATATAAAGCTCCAATATGACATTAACACATAACACATAGCTTGGAATGAACCAGCTGGTGATGACGAACGTACAAATTTGGAAAAAACCTAAATGAAATAGCAATATAGAAAGGACAGGGTCCTTCATGCTAGCAACCATGTTTTACTAAATTGATAGCCAGTGTCCCTGTTGAAATTGTTAGGTATTTTACGTATTCCCACAGCTTCCCACATAATCCTAGACCTGAAGTGTTTAGTGTGGGGAAGACCCCGAACTTCTTGGAACATGACCTCATGACCCAACAATAGGGCATGCTCAGCTATTGCTGACTTGTCTGGCTGGTTAAATTCAAACGATTATTATTGTAGAAGACCACCTCGGGAACAGTCGAGATATTTCTCTGAAGACGCAGAGCAAAGTTCACTGCAAAACGTAAAGAGTTTCACCGTGTTTCCTTTACATGGCATAAGCCCAAAAACCCATATCATGTCTATACTAATATTGTTACATTCTCATGTGACCTCCAACCCTCTGTAAGCCCCTCTTCCTGGAAGGTACGAGTGAGTCAGGTTGGGCAGTGCCTGGCTGAACTAAAGGCATGTAGTGTGCCTTTTGTCTGTTGTCTCTGTGGATCTTCTGGAAGACAAAACTAGAACATTCCCATTCCAGAATCAGAACTGGAACTTCATCAGCAGGTATATAAAAGCAGGCTTGCTGCAAATAAGTGTAGTGTGTTGGAATGTTGGAGTTGCAAGTTGTTGTTGTTCAGTTAGAGCTATGTCTTGTTGAGTGATGTGTGTCGAGTAGTTTAGTGTGTAGAACAGCCACACGAGTTGATTGTGCACGTTATCAGCCTTGTCTGGAGTCGAGCCAAGTGAGTGGTAGTCGTGCATTGTGATACTCAACAGACCTATGTCTGAACCTGTCTACATGGAGCTGCTGAGTGAAGTGTCTCGTATTTGCCAAGCCAAGTGATAGGTGAGACCTGTCAATCAAGATTATGGAAGGATCGCCTGTTCCAAAATAAATACCAACCAGGGATCTGCTATGAGGACAAGATACTTTTGTAGGTAGCTAGTATTCATTGTCATTCATTACCATTCCATTCACTGTCATTTATAATTGTGTGTGTGTGTTTACATACTGACTGGGTCATCCTCGATTAATTTAGTCCAATAAAACAGTCAGAGTTTTATTTGTATAGTATTATAAAGATAGAAAGTTTGCAAATTTGTTTGCATGCGGTGGGCTATTTTGGGAACCACTTAACTGATTTCTTTTACCATTAGAAAGACTATTTCTTCCACATTATTATAGACTATAAGCTAGCTTATCAGGAGAGGAGGTAGTTTAAATGTGTAATCAGGAAAATGGTGTACCTCAGACCCTTAAAAGTGTTAGTCCTATTAAAAACAGAGTCAAACAAGTCAATTTAAAACTGAAGACATGCCCAGAAAAATGGGTTAACCCACACTTTTTTTAAATGGAGGAAAATTGAGTTTTCTGAGTGAGGCTGAAAGAAATATATGAAATTATACTATGTGATCAAAAGTATCCAGACACCTGGCTGAACATGACGTACAAGTTCATGGCGCCCTCCATCGGTAATGCTGGAATTCAATATGGTGTTGGCCCACCCTTAGCCTTGATGACAGCTTCCACTCTCGCAGGCATATGTTCAATCAGGTGCTAGAAGGTTGCTTGGAGAAAGGCAGCCCATTCTTCACGGAGTGCTGTAGTGAGGAGAGGTAGCGATGTCGATCGGTGAGGCCTAGCATGAAGTCGGTGTTCCAAAACATCCCAAAGGTGTTCTATAGGATTCAGGTCAGGACTCTGTGTTGGCCAGTCCATGACAGGGATGTTATTGTCGTGTAACCACTTCACCACAGGCCGTGCATTATGAACAGGTGCCTGATCATGTTGAAAGATGCAATCGCCATCCCCAAAGTGCTTTTCAACAGTGGGAAGAAAGAAAGTGCTTAAAACATCAATGTAGGCCTGTGCTGTGATAGTGCCATGCAAAACAACAAGGGGGTCAAGCTCCCTCCATGAAAAGCACAACCACACCATAACACCACCACCTCAAAATTTTACTGTTGGCACTACACACGCTGGCAGATGATTTTCACCGGGCATTCGCCATACCCACATCCCGCCATCGGATCACCACATTATGTACTGTGATTCGTCACTCCACACAACATTTTTCCACTGTTCAATCGTCCAATGTTTACGCTCCTTACACCAAGAGAGGCGTCGTTTGGCATTGACCTGCGTAATGTGTGGCTTATGGGCAGCCACTCATCCATGAAATCCAAGTTTTCTCACCTCCCATGGAACTGTCATAGTACTTGGAGTGGATCCTGATGCAGTTTGGAATTCCTGTGTGATGGTCTGGATAGATGCCTGCCTAATACACTTTACGACCCTCTTCAACTGTCGGTGGTCTCTGTCAGTCAACAGACAAGGTCAGCCTGTATGCTTTCATGCTGTACGTGTCCCTTCACATTTCCACTTCACTATCACATCAGAAACAGTGGACCTAGGGATGTTTAGGAGTGTGGAAATCTCGCGTACAGACTTCTGACACAAGTGACACCCAATCACCTGACCACGTTCGAAGTCCGTGAGTTCCGCAGAGCACCCCATTCTGCTCTCTCACGATGTCTAATGACTACCAAGGTCGCTGATATGGAGTACCTGGCAGTAGGTGGCAGCACAATGTACCAAAGTGAAAAACATAGGTTTTTTTGGGGGTGTCCGGTTACTTTTGATCACATAGTGTATCTGTATTGATTTTTGTGAACTTAAGACTCGAGCAGACAGTATAAATATACCTATTTTATTATAAACATTCTTTAATAAGCCTGAAACAAGACAATATTAATAACAAAAAAAGAAACGTACATTTAATTTCTTTGATCTTTTGCAGTGCTATGTTTGAAGGCGGTGACTTGGTAGTCAAGAGACACTTCCCGATCTTGATATTTTGACATTTTATTACAGTTAATATTCATGTTTATTATAGTTTTTCTGGTCTTGATGATATTTTGAAATATGTTTTATAGTTTACATTGTGGCTTGTGTTGTTTTCTGCATTTATAGTTGTTTTGTCGTATATAGTTATAGGTTAGTACACGTATTGTTTGTTTAAGTTCATCGAATGGTTGCTATGTTATTCTATATCACGAATATTTTGAAGATTATCTAAGACAATCTCCATTTAGGACAATTGGCAGTCTTTAGGCCCTTATGAGTAAGAATTGTATTATCTCGTGACCATATTGTTTGTGGCTAAACAGTCTAATCTGCTTACATATGATACCAACAATCTAGGTTAGGTGCTGCATTTGGACATTTGATTGGATATATTGAATTTATATAACAAATCTTACAATATAATTAACTGGATGGTACTGTGGTAGAACCTTTATGATATAGTATAGATTATTTTAACGATCTGCATCTGATCTTCCCCTGTTATATTACCAATGTACAACCTCAGTGATAACATTGGGGGGTACCTTCTATGACGGCTTCGTTGGTTGATTTCTGTACCACTGTCGTTGACATATGACGATATATAAGCATTATTATTATGCTGACACTTCACATCAGCTATTTACCTTTGTGTTAGCAGTGGAAAGAACCATCTGACTCGGTAAGATCTATCATTAAAAAACAGCGTTATTACAGATTAGCCAAACACTCCAGAGCATGGTCGATTCTCGGGAAGCATCAAGCTAGCTAGTTGCTTTACGTCGCACCGATACAGATACGTCTTATGGCGACAATGGGACAGGGAAGGGCTAGGAGTGGGAAGGAAGTGGCCGTGGCCTTAATTAAGGTACAGCCCCAGCATTTGCCTGATGTGAAAATGGGAAACCACGGAAAAACATCTTCAGGGCTGCCGACAGTGGGGTTCGAACCTACTATCTCCCGAATACTGGATACTGGCCGCACTTAAGCGACTGCAGCTATGGAGCTCGGTAAGCATCAAGCACTTGAAGTGGTGTGCCTACATTTATTGAATGCAAGATATGTCACAGAAAGTTTACAAAGAGGGGCATTAACATACACATAGCAAGAGCTCACGAGCCACTATCTCAGGACTCATCATTGGTAGATAGTGAACTACCTGGGTGACTGCCCTAAATGCAGATCAGTATTGATTGATTGATTGATTGATTGATTGAAAATAGCACCAAATCTATGGAATAATCATAATCACAGGTCGAATCATACATAAAAAGGAAAGGAACATGTAACAGGAACTGAATGTAGAAGACAATTTTTCTACATATTTAACACAATTTATTGTATTGAATAGGTGGACAAATATATGAAAAAAAAAAAAAAAAATAATTGCACGTTAATTTAGGAATTCCTCAGGCATCTCAAACTCTTCATACACGTTTATCACCTAGACACAGTGTGAATACTTCAAATCAGGCATTTGACAACATAAATTGTCAGTGTCCACACTGCAGATGTCATTACTCCAGTTCCCGTGGGGTCAAAATACACATCAGCAGAGCTCATCCTGATATTCACCATCAAATTTTAGTTTCTAGAAATCGACAGAGGGTTGATCCCTCCGAAAATGTCAAAACAATCGTTCAAGAAAGTGACCCTCATGCTAACACGGAAACTACAGATTTCAGCACATTACCGCATGAATTTAAACAGAAAATGATGCAGTGGCGAAGTAGATTTTTAAACAATTTGACAGACGAAAAATTTGACCATGAGATTAACATTTGGTGTGAGTTCTTGGCCTCTGTGATTGATCTACTCCCTGGCCCCAAACATCCGTCACAGAAATACTACCAGTATAGGAAAAATAAACAAACCACAGACAACCAAAGGAAATATAAACAGACAACCAACCCTGAATGGGTAACAAAACGGGGCCGAATAAAACGCTGCAAAAAAATACAAATATCAGCTTACCCAGTACCATTTTTACAATCAGCGACAGAAAGGCTATTAGATCTGTTTTAAATTCCAATGCTGAAAACTGTAAAATTCCTTTGGATGAAATATTTCATTATTTCTCTGAAATTCTCGGGCAACCTAATGACATGATTCGATCCGAATACCCATCTCATACAAGTGATATTGATAGGGAACAAATTGACATTTTATTTAATGACACTATAAGCCCAGATGAAATCAACTTTGCTGTTAATCATATAGCCGTAGAAACATCACCCGGTCCAGACCACGTCCTCGTCAGAGTTATCAAAGACAGTATTGCAATCGACATAATATCTCACATTGCCACACATATGTTGAAAACTGGGGTTGTACCTTCTATCTTCAAAAAGGCCAGGACTGTTCTAATCCATAAAGGTGGAGATACACTCAATATTAAGAACTGGAGACCTATCACAATCTGTTCAGTAATAAGGAGAATAATTGAGCGGGTCCTTGAAAGGCGTCTTTGTGAACATGTTGTCTTAAACCCCAATCAATGAGGATTTACTAACTCCTCTGGAATGCATGTCAACACTGCAATACTCGACTCTCTTCTCCGTGAAGCCAAAAACAAACAAGCTAATCTGACTACTATATTCTTAGATATTGAATTTTTGAGAAGAAGAATTAGGAAGTCAAATAGGATATTGGGTTTTTCAGATATGTCGTTTAAATTGAAATTAGGGTTGAAGTATTGGTCAAGATGAATAAAACAATTTTCAGTAGTGTTTAGGAAGGGCCTTTGTTAACAATTTTAAGTATTTTTATATCTCTTTCAATATTAGTGAAATTATGCTTGGAGTCTTGTATGTGTTGCCCTATAGCAGAGAATCTGTTGTATTTAATGGCGTTGATATGCTCAGAGTATCAGATGTTGAAGTTGCGGCCAGTTTGTCCGATGTACCAGGAGCTGCAGTTGTTACATTTGAATCTGTATACTCCAGATATAGAAAAAGCATTAGATTTATTTAGTGATTTAGAGTTGTGTAATATATCAAGATTTCTGTTATTGGTTCTAAAAGAAATTTTCATGTTGTGTTTTTTAAGAACATTAGTTATTTTATAAGCATCTTGAGTGAAAGTGAAAGTAGAAAATGCAGTGGGTTTGGTTTTGTCTTTTGATAACGTAGTTTTAGGACGGTGTTTGAATTTGTTGATGATACGGTTTATGAAAGAGTTGTTAAAGCCATTAAATTTAACGATATTACAGATGGTGTTCAATTCGGTATTTAAATCTTTTTTAGACATAGGGGTTTTGAAGGCGTGAAAAATTAGATTGTTATAAGTAGCACGTTTATGTGCTTGAGGGTGTGAAGAATCTTGCCGTCTTGTGGTTGCTGTTTGGGTTGGTTTTCTGAAAATTTTGTAAGTTAAAGAAGAAGGATGTCTAGTTATAGTTAAGTCTAGAAAATTAAGAATTTCGTTGTGTTCAATTCAAGGGTGAATTTAATGTTAGAGTCAATGTTGTTGAGAAGAACAAGTGTAGAGGCTGCGTTGGTTGATTCTTCATTTAAGATTACTAATGTGTCATCAACATATCTGGCCCAAAAGAGGATATTAGAGAAATTATTATTATTATTAATTTTTGTGTTTTCTAAGAAGTCGAGGTATATTTCAGCTAGAATGCCTGAAGCTGGTGAGCCCATAGCTAAACCATCTTGTTGGTAAATGATGTTATCAAAGGTGAAATAATTATTGTTGAGAACCAATTTTAAGATAGACATGAAGTCTTGAATTTCTGGTTTACTCAGATTACTGAATTTGTTTAAGTTGTTGTTTATTATGGGGAATAATTTGGAAATTGGAATACTAGGATACATGTTTATGATGTCAAAAGAATGGAGAGAAAAATTTGGTTGGAAGTCAAAGTTCTTTAATTTGTCGATTAATTCAGAAGTGTTTTTGATAGATTTGTTGGATAAAAATTGATAATTTTTTAGTAAAAATTAGTAAAGATTAGATCCTAGTTACATATTCCAGTTATATTGAATTGTATTATATGTGTAGGCCTATATATATGTACATTTTCATGACCGAAGCAAATACTGGATCATTAAGCTATTCATCAAGTTCAGTCGGCATTTGAAAGCACAGTGCCTGACGTTGAATATGTCACCCTGATCTTCGTGAGCTGGCAATTTACTTCAATTGAGCTACTTGTCTTCGGCTTCTGCACGATTTTGGATCTTCACATTTGTTGAATTGTGTTGTGACTTCGCGCCTGATAGTGTATGCAAGCTGGCTCATTTAACTGATCTCCGCTTCTCGTAAACATTATGCGATAATGCCGAACTTTGCGTGTGCTATGCTGTTGTTCAGAAGATTGCGCCTTGCTTCTTTTAAGTGACTTACCTTCTACTTCTTCTGAATTTTACAGTGCCTATCCCCGTTGTTTTATTTTGCCTCTTCAACTGTTTTTGTGGGGACTTGATCTTTAATTTCTTTCTTACCTATGCATTGTTTTTTGCGTTTTATTCGGCTGATGATGACCCGGATTGGGGTCGAAACCGGTACTGCTTCCACTTATAATTAAATAGGAATGTAACACTACATTTCCTATTTATTTGTATTGAATAGGTTGAACTACCTTATTTATTATTTCAATTGTATTGAATGTAGCAGAAACAGAATCTATTTGAGACAAAAGGCATGGTTTTGTAGATACAAAGAAAGTCCGACTCGAATTGAAAAGAATTTGACGACTGGAGCAAGAAAGAGCATAAAGGTAAAGGTGTAGTCCTATTTAAACAGTATACTCCAACGAATACATGGATTCATGATCATAAAGGATTGTCTTGCAGTGAATGGCATGATGCAGTAAAAATGAACGACAATGTTTCTGCTGTGCGTACTGTACCTGGCAGATCCCAGGGCAATAGCCTCTGTCGGCGCTGCCACAGAGAGTTTGAATCTCTTTCACATGCCCTGGGAGCCTGTCCACATGGTGAATTACTACACACCTCACGTCATAATGTAGCCAGATCAATGATAGCTAACACTCTGAGAGGACAGGGTTATAATGTCTATGAAGAAGTACATGGTCTCTACAACAGAGGAAGCAACTGACGCATTGACATTATTGCTTTTAAGCCATCCTGTTTTGAAGGTTACATCATTGATCCAACAATTAGATTTGAGACCAACGGAAACCAGTTGGAAGAGGTTGATGCAGAAAAAAGAAGAATTTATGAAACGGTGGACTTCTACAAGCGAAAATATAAGCTCTCATCCATTTTTGTAATCGGTTTGATGTTAGGTGCTCGAGGAACCATACCTATTTGTTTTGTCAACTTCTGCAATACCTTTGGGCTAAATAGAGATTTTTATCTATAACGCCACCATTACCACATTCAAAAAGTTCATCATGATCTTCAAGAACCATGCTTGCGGACCTCAAATAAATGTTTGACATGCCTCACTCAATTGCCTACATTTAACATCATACGATCACATTGTCTATTGTATCCACATCCATTATTGTTGTGAAGGTACTCTTTGTCTTTGGGCAACCTGCAACTGTTACAGGAAGATTGTATAATAAAAAACTCAAAAGTAATAATTAAATCTAGTTTTCTGGATTACTCTTCCTTTTTAGATGATTTCCACTAATTTTCAAATTTTTGTCCATATTTCCCACTTCTACATCACTACTGTTTCTGTGGACATGATATAGGCCTTATCATGTCTACAAGTACGGGCTGCGAAAGCATCAGTGTTACCACTGTTTCTGTTCTCAGTATTGAGTGACAACATAAACGCTGTTTAAGCACTGCAAATTGATATGATTAACTATTTAATCTTTCTTAAAATTAGTAGATAATATTTTACCCATTATTTTGGTTGTTATTGGATAAAACATGGACAAAAGGAGAGATAGGAATTTATTCCTGGAAAAATACTAGAGCTAGGAAGAAAATGCATTGGAATATTTTTTAGAAAAATAAACTGCAGGCATGGCCAGAAAAACAGGTTAACCCTCAAAATTAAAATATTTGAGTTAAGTGCTACCATCTGTTGTCTGTTGTAGCTTTCGTGATGTTGGACTATCCTTGAGTGATCATATTAGGTTAAATATAAAGGGCAAAAGTTCTTGTGTTTCCAGATTTGTTTTATGTGTAAATGTCAAGAATGGGCTAAACCACTGCTGCAATACACCTGCCCTCTAGTGGCAGTAGTGGAACTATTGCATAAGCATAGTAACCAACTCGGTAAAATGTTCTAAATGAGAAAGTATATTCGTGAGTGGCTCTTATAATAGTAAGTAGTACATGTATAATTTAGTTTTACAGAACAGAATATTTTATATATATTAGTCATATCAATTCTGGAACACTGTCCAGCCTTGTGATATTTAGCAAGGTTTTTGTTTTGTCATCTATCTCTTGTACCTTGTTGATAATTAAACCATCACTTTCAAATTCTTGCCTTCACCTCTGCAACCTCTCTTTCACATCCTTTTCAGATGCTTTCAGAGTAATTATTAAGCTATCATAATGTAATGAATTAATTCACAAGCTATATTATATGACAAATTTTAGTTCGTGAGTTATATAAATGAACAACCTGCATAAGGAGAAATGTTTCAGGAAGAATAAGAAGTTATATAATTAACTGACAAACAACTTACTTCTTTATAGTATTGTTTTAACCAAGGATTGGTTGATGTACTCTTTGATTCCAACTGAATATGATGCAAATGCTTCAGGAATTCAGGAACATGTTTATGCTGAGGACTGAAAACACAAGAAACATGAATTAAATCCTTCATTAACCACCTCAGTGTTTGGCCTTAAAGTAAGTTCATATGAAACGGTAGCCTTAACTTCACTGTATAAAATAAAAAATAAAAAATTAAAAACACAAGATAAAATTTATACTGATATAGCATTAAGAATTTTCAAATACGCTGCTGAACATTATAACTGCACCCATACAAAATAGAAGATCAATTAAGGCCATATTTATTGTTCTGAGACTTATGGCATAAATATGAAAACAGCTATACACACAGCTTAATTTAAATATGCAAAAGGAACATATAAGTGCAATACAAGCAGTGCTGTAATCCCAAAATTCTCAAAGGGTATGCTCTAAGACAGAGCATTACAAATCCCAGACGCAAGACCACCTTGACATTTAAAATTAGTGGGTTACAGCTGGTTACAACAAACATCCCTCAATTTGGCATAAATCAGGCATGTAGAAGACATTTTATGTTGACAACAAAGAAATCCATATTTGAATGCACTAGTTTGAAAATCTTAATTTGTTTACACAACAGTTTTCTACTCGATGTATTTTAAGCTATTTATTAAAAAGCAATCCAAGGAGCCTTCCTTTTTGCGGTCACACTTTTCACTGGAACAAACTCTTCAATTCGTGTATGTTGCAGTATGGTGGTTTACCAGCCACGTCTTCATATATTTCTTAGGCTTAAATCGGTTAACTGGGTGAGCCGTTTGAATGTGTGAACATAAGGCTGGAGAAGTAAGCAACGAACAGTGGTGACCTTAAATAAGTGATGGCTGATAATGTTATTCATCAAGCTGAACCTTCGATGTTCGCGATTACAAGAGTACTTGGAGAGTTAAAGCTCACTGACAGAATGGTGAAATCTTTTTTTTTTTTTGCTATTTGTTTTATGTCGCACCGACACAGATAGGTCTAATGGCAATGATGGGATAAGAAAGGCCTAGGAATGGGAAGGAAGCGGCCATGGCCTTAATTAAGGTACAGCCCGAGCATTTGCCTGGTGTGAAAATGAGAAACCATAGAAAATCATATTCATCATATTCAGGGCTGCTGACAGTGGGGTTCGAACCCACTATCTCCCAGATGCAAGCTCACAGCTGCGCGCCCCTAACCGCACAGCCAACTCGCCTGGTAATGGTGAAGTAAAAAGAAAAGAAGTCAAAGCAGAAGGTAGAGTATACACAAGAGATCAGAAGGCAAACTCTAATGAGTGCAGTTAACCAGAAGGCATACGGCGAATACCCGCCGTGTATCCTCAGTAGTGGTGTTTGGGTGGGGGCGGGGGGTCGGGGGGTCAAGTTCCCCCCCACTTTCTGGAGAAAAAATTATATTCTATTTTTGTTGGCTGAAACTAGGAATTATAAAAAGAATGTGCAAACCCTGTTGTATTTTCAGCTAATAATTTTCTTTTCAGAATGAGGAGATAAAGGCTAATTTAGGAATGAACTTGATGGATGAAGCTGTACGCATAAACCGGCTTCGGTGGTGGGGTCATGTGAGGCGAATGGAGGAGGATAGCTTACCTAGGAGAATAATGGACTCTGCTGTGGAGGGTAAGAGAAGTAGAGGTAGACCAAGACGACGATGGTTAGACTCGGTTTCTAACAATTTAAGAGGTATAGAACTAAATGAGGCCACAACACTAGTTGCAAATCGAGGATTGTGGCGACGTTTAGTAAATTCATAGAGGCTTGCAGACTGAACGCTGAAAGGCATAACAGTCTATAATGATAATGTATGTATGTGATGTGACCGTATTGGCACAATTAATATTTATTTCAAGTGATATGCTTGGTAAGGAAGCAGCCAGCAAGCTTCCTTTGTGTGGATGTTGGGAGTAGCATCAGGTCGTGTGATAGGACGCCCGCCAGAGAGGCCCACTGGGTGGCTTAAAGAATCCCCGAACTAGGCACACGTCATAGAAGAAGCAGTAGAAGAACACTATTTAGCGACTCCATATTGGAAAACAAATGCCAGCGTACAGCGATGCCAAAGCGATCGGGCTAAATTTAATGTATTTTCGGCGTAAATAAGGCTTGATTAACAAAACGGTACCCGTCAGAGTAGCGTGCTGAATTTTGGTGGAATTATAAAGTCAGGAGTTCTGATAGAAAATACTCTCCAAGCGAAAGGCGTTGGTAAACAACTTATATAACTGCATTAGCGTACGGACGTTTAGTGAAAATCCAGATGCCTTCGGGGACTCCCTACTTCCCCTCCAAGCTGATTAATTAATTTCTTGCGCGTAGAGGCGCGCGGCTGTGAGCTTGCATCCGGGAGATAGTAGGTTCGAATCCCACTATCGGCAGCCCTGAAAATGGTTTTCCGTGGTTTCCCATTTTCACACCAGGCAAATGCTGGGGCTGTACCTTAATTAAGGCCACGGCCGCTTCCTTCCAACTCCTAGGCCTTTCCTATCCCATCGTCGCCATAAGACCTATCTGTGTCGGTGCGACGCAAAGCCCATAGCAAAAAAAAAAAAATTAATTACTGCGGATCCGCCGAACATATTCAACTCCGCATGGCATAGCGCACTTGTGCATAACCAAGTCACACAGTCTAGCGTATTGCTAATTTCGACAGGCTGGTTTATCCAGGAGCAGTCGAAATAAGAGAGGGGGATGAACTCGCTAGCCGCCCCTACTGCCGGGTCCAGTATAAGTTTTTGCACGTCCTAAGGAGCTGCAGCATTCGGTGAGGAGCTTTCGACGGGAAACGATGGCCGGTTCGCTATCGAATTTACCGCTCCTGTGTATACTATGTGAACAAAGCGGGAGTGAAATTTTTCAGTTTTTTCGCTTATAATTTGTGATAGGCAACAGAAGATTATGGTAATGAGATGTACTTAAGATATCGGTTGCAAAGTAGACTAAGACTTCGTGAAATATGAAGTAGGATTTTGTATAGCAACGAGTACATGATAGTACGCAGAACTTCAGTGGGAGAACGCTCTCGTACACTAACAATCAATAGCTGTAAGAATGAACTAGTGAGAGGGACGGAATCACAGTATTCGAAGACCTTTTCGAAATAGGTAGGGTAGAGGCAAAGAACTGTATAAATCTACACTGGTTTCTGAACAAAGCGCAGGTCAGATTATTAACTGATTAACAGGCAGTGAGAAGTGTTCCTGAACTATTAAAACATACAGAAGATAGGGATAGAAAATCCTGCATCATGCGGATGCTGGGAATGCCCGGCTTAACAGTGCAATTGGGGTAGACTAGCTGAAAGTAGCCGGTATAATCATCTCCATGTAACTGGCAGTGGGTAGACAAAGAAGTAGTAGGAGTGAATGGTGACACGTGAGCAAGAAATCGATAAATTGCGTAAATTACAATCTAATTTCAGTGATCCGTGTGCTACTAAAATGGATTACGCGAGACAAGATACGGAACTTCTGAACTCCAGGACTCCAGGATCCGGCACCATGGAGTAATCCAACATGGGTAGGCCTCCGGAACTTTTGGAGGGGGCCGAAGACATCACCCGTTGAGTACAAAGTTATGTTTCTATTTCAATGCTAGTATTTCCCTTTGTAAATAACAGTCATGAAGTATAGGGTTATTAATAACATGATTAAATAGGCTAAATCCGCCTAAGAATGGTCGGGAATCCTTTTATTCATTTTGGTTTTAATTAATTAGATATGGGAAGGGAGTGATCCTATGTTAGTGTATAGAATATGGGACCCCTTTTAGTGGCTATATTTGCATGTTATCATATTTTGTTTATTTCGTGCTGAGAAGGAATTGAGGGGGGAAAAGGAGTAGAATGCTATGTAGATTAATGATGTAGATCTCATCTGAGCAATTGCCTAAGTTACGCAGGGATTAGCGAGGTGACAGAGTCATCAACAAGTGCCCGTATAAAAGGAAAGGCTTGGGCTAGAATCAGCACTATGTTCGTAAAGATAGAAATAGTAGTTTGTTGCATGGTAATATAAGTTTTGGCTGTAACTGAAGATGTTCAAGGAATGAAGTGCCGAGGTTTGAACCCCTGTCCTCCACTACACTAGTGAGGTTACACGTAGAAGGTCTGTTAGTGGTTTGGCAGGATTTAAAAACTTAAATTAATTTTTATGTTATTATTATTATTATTATTATTATTATTATTATTATTATTATTATTATTATTTTACTGAAAGTATTTTGATTGATGATTTATACCGATAGATTTCGAGCAATAGGGTAGTATCTGATAGGTACACACTCTCGCCTCAGAGGCGGAGAAATAGGAATATTGCTGTGGTCAGTGGCTGACGGATGGTGGACTTTTGGAAGGAGAGAAGATACGAGTCGAACTCCAGACCTCCAGAGATATGAGAGAATGAGATGTGAATTAACGGTTGAATTTGAGAAATGATTCTCGTGTACTGAATGTATGTGGGCTGGCCCGAGCATTGAATAAAATGTGCCAGTTTCTAATGAATTAATTTGATGGACACAAAAAGAATCCTAGCGGGAAGCAGGTTGAATAGTGTCTTTAGTCTCCGGACAGTGGGACGAGTGTCAGCCGTGAGTTATGGCTGAGAGGGGGAGAGTCTGGAACAGGGAGGAATAGATACAAGCAGAAAGGTTGGTCGGACCAACAGTCTGTTTCCTTTTGAGAATAAAGACAGCAAGTTCTTTAATTGCCACGCTGTAGACCATGACCCACAGAGCAATATAAATGTTTATTTTTGTTATGACTGTTCTATACATGATTAGACTAATTAGGGCTTGATTACAGTACCCTGGATGGAGACGACCAGAGTCTCAGGTTCAAACCTCGTGTGAGCACAGCAGGGATCAACAGCTCGCTAAGATAGCGGGTTACAACGGATCAACTACAGCCATTGTATTTATTGATACATGTGTTTGATATATTTCTTTTCCAGGATGTGTTTTTGTTTACTTGTAATCGATGTCGATTTGAATCTAGACTTCGTGAAAGTCCACTGGCAGTGATTGCAAGTGATAGTTCGTTGTTCAAGTCTGTGTTTAATTTTATGGAAGACTTGAGTCCATTTATTTTTATTTTCCGTGATTTAGTGATGGATTTCTGATATGTTCGGATTAATCCTGTTTTAATATTTACTTTATTGATACCTTAAGTTAGCCGACCATTCAAAAAGCGGACATTTTTCTTTTGTGTAAATAGATTTTAATGTGTAATACGGGATTCAGTCCCATGGAATACTCGCATTGGGGGAAACATGGCTTGTTTTGTTTTTGTGAATATGGTAGGGTCATTTTATTGTGTATGTCGTACTCAGTGGTTTATGGTAAACCGGGTGATAGCACGCACAAAACAATCGCGATAATACACAAAACAATCTGTGTGGCATACATCCAAACCAATGTAGTCTTTAGGTAAGCAATGTAGGGCACAGGCAATTCAAAGTGATAGTATGTGAAAAAGTGAGATCATATTAACAACCTCTCGGTTATTCTCTGTTTTGGTAGAGAGGGATATGGATATTAACGTCTGTGTCAAAAAGGAAAATTTATTGGGTTAGAGATAGTACCAGCTAACGTTGCCGTCCACATAGATTTTGTCTGTGGAATGTGGAGGTAACAGCTGATGTCAATCGCAGCACGGATTTTTCCGCTGCTGAAATAAGTGATTGCTTATATCGATTGTGTAATAAGTATCAAGAGTGTATGTAAATTTTGTATATTTCACCAAGTGAATAGTAAATTGTTCTAGACTATTTCGTGCCTATCTATACCGAAAAACATGCATCCAGAATCCTCTTCCGTTCATTGTAGGCCTTTAAGATAGTTTATGTATGATAGCCTTTATATGCCGCGAACGGTCTTCGGCCCTGAGGAGTCCGTGTTCAGACCTCAGGAACGGAAGAGTAGCTTTGACCTAGCTGAGCCGCATGGCCGGTAACTTCTCATGTGAGTGGATTAAATATACAATCCCAATGAGGGGAAATCGGCACAGGCCGAAAAGGTCCCTTGACTATCGACTTCCGTGGAGCATGGTCCCATGTGTTCGTGACCCGAAAGGGTTGGTTGGTTGGTTGTCACATGGTCCCATGAGTCATGGGGGACGGTGGGAAAGGTCCCAGTATGTATGTATGTATGTATGTATGTATGTATGTATGTATGTAGTATTTAATTATTAAGAAAAAATACTTAGCGGAAACATGCACAAAATGTCGTTCGGCGCGGTTAACCGAATTGTAGAGGAGAGCCCCACAGCAAGTAGTAGAGACTCGCAGAGCAATGTGTAGCATGTTCTGCGACAAAGGCTAGCAGGGGTGTATTTTTTCCAATGTGACCCACTTGTCGCGTGCATTCGTTAGTGTGGAAGTTTCACTTAGTCATGTGTGTGTTCAGTTCTACTTAGTGTCTGATATTTTGTGAGTGTATAGTCAAATACTACATGACTTTCTAATTGTATAATTATGTCGTACTTCTGCTTAATTGTAATACATGTGTAATTATTGTTCCTTTGGTGAAACTCCTATTATTACCGCATTTAAGTTGATAGACTATCAATCTTTATTTCTCTATCGGAATTCGTTCAAAGAGCATCAAAAACTTCCCATTTTATGACTATTTTTAAAATCCCCCAGATCCGGGTACTTTTGTTGTCTATACATTTTTGTGCACCCCCCCGCACTTCTTATTCTCAATCGCCATTACTGTGTACCCTCGACTACAGTCCTGAATACAAGTCGCATGCATAAAGACAGCAACATAGAAAGGAACACACATAGTAAAAATACAATGATAGTTTAATAGGAGGAAAAGGAGAAATAGAAAACACAAAACACAAGGACAATTTCCACATCTTCATACACTGCTGTCTTCAAGTAGTTTGGCTCTCTCCTCGTCAGTCTCAGTGCTTCTACATCCAGCCTCCCACAAGCTCATTTCTACTTTTCTTGTGTGTTCCTTTTATTATTCTCATCTTTCTACAGAGGACTTGAATATTACACTTGGGTTACCTTTTGGATTACTTTCCTCTTTTTATGGTTGTTCTAAGTCCCTAGTCTTTTATTCATTATCTTCCTGTTGGGGATGTGTGGGATCTGGTAAATGCAGCATGGGTGAAGTTTAAGGAAGTGGAGATTGTTATCAGTGGAATACTGTGTAGGAGGGATACTCACTCGAAGGTGATTGGGGGTCTAAATGAGACTATAATAATTTCATGTGGCTATTTCTAGCCGAGTGTAGCTCTTGTAAGGCAGACCCTCCGATGAGGGGCGGGGGGGCGTGGGGGGCGGCATCTGCTATGTGTAGTTAACTGTGTGTTATTGTGGTGGAGGACAGTGTTATGTGTGGTGTGTGAGATGCAGGGATGTTGGGGACAGCCAGACGCCGCACCATTGGAATTAACCAATTAAGGTTAAAATCCCCAACCCAGCTGGGAATCGAACCCACGACCCCCTGAACTGAAGGCCAGTACGCTGACCATTCAGCCAACGAGTCTTACTAATATGCAGTGGGTATATGGGAAACTGGGAGTGAGATTTATTGATCCTAATGGTTGGGTAGGGGATAGGGATCTGCGCTCCGTTAGAGCTGTATAGGGAAGACAACAACCTTTAAAGTACATTTGTGTGTGTGCGTGTGTGTGTGCGTGCGTGCGTGCGAACGTGTGTGTGGATTACTTTGTTTAGAAGTTTGTTTAATTTGTTTAGAAGGGATATAGGGAGGTACATTCAAGGAAATGGGGTGGCCTAGGCAGTGGTGATAAGGGTACAGGGAATTGGAAGTCAAGTAGGGATAACATAAAAATGTTAGTGTTGAACTGTAGAAGTACTGTAAAGAAAGGAATAGCTAGTGGCTTTACGTCGCACTGACACAGATAGGTTTATCGGATAGGAAAGGCCTTGGAGTTGGAAGGAAGCGGCTGTAGCCTTAATTAAGGTACAGCCACAGCATATGCCTGGAGTGAAAATGGGAAACCATGGAAAACCGTCTTCAGGGCTGCCGACAGTGGGATCCAAACCCACTATCTCCCAGATGCAAGCTCACAGCTGCGCGCCCCTAACCGCATGGCCAACTCGCCCGGTAAGAAAGGAATAGATTTAAGTAATTTAATAGATATATATTTACCAGATATTGTAATAAGAGTTGATTCATGGCTGAGAAATGATATAATGGATGCAGAAATATTCTCACGAAACTGGAGTGTGTAATACCAATATAAATGGTCCGTTATTGGACATTATGAATTTTCCAGCTAACTCATTCCTGATTGTCAGTGTTTTGCCCCGTGTGAGAAGTTAGGCTCATCAGTTGGTACCTAGCACACCCACCAAGATGCATGGCTAGTGCATACCGTGGAGGCCACTGCGTAGGCTACTTGGAGACACTGACAGTGCCAATGCACGATGTAAAACTTTTCATCACCAAAAATTGATGCCTGCTTGGCCATCAGATGATATAGATGTTGATTCCCATAGGAAACCTGAAATATAAATTTACTGAAATATTAATTTACTCATTCGGGACAAATATTTCAGGTTCCCTATGGGAATCAACATCTATATCACTTGAGTGTGTATCGTAGAGATAGGACAGGAATTGTAGGAGGGGGAGTATCTATTCTGGTGAAAGAAGAATTTGTAAGCTACGAAAAAGTTAAAGATAACAAACATGAAATTCTAGGTATAAGGCTCATCTCTAAAGATAATAGGCAACCTGATGCCTTTGGAGTGTACATACCAGAAAAGCATGGTGCTGACGCTGATTCAGAGTTATCTAATAAGATAATCAGCTATCTGGAAAATGATATGAGAAGGAACGTGATAGTAGCGGATGATCTCAATTTACCAAATGCCAATTGGGAAGGTAATGTGAATGACACGAAGCATTACCAACAAATGGCAAATAAGTTAATATGGGAAGGGCAGCTGATTCAGAAAGTGATGGAACCAACTAGAGGGAAAATATCCTGGATGTGGTGATGGTAAAACCAGATGAGCTCTATAGAGAAACCAAAGTAATAGATGGTATTAGTGATCATGAAGCTGTTTTTGTAGTAGTTAAAAATAAATGCGAAAGAAAGGAAGGTATTAAAATTAGGCAGTACCATGTAGCTGATAAAACAGGCATGAGGGAGTTTTTAAGAAGTAACTATGATCGGTGGAAAACGGTAAGTAAAAATGTAAACAGACTCTGAGATGGGTTTAAAGCAATTGTTAAGAAATGTGAAAACAGGTTTGTACCTTTCAAGGTGGTAAGGAATGGTAAGGATCCACTATATTATAATGGAGAAGGAAAGAGACTAAAACGGAGGTGCAGGTTGGAAAGAAATAGAGTTAGAAATGGTTGTGGAAGTAAGGAGAAATTGAAGGAACTTACTAGGAAATTCAATCTAGCATAGAAGTCAGCTAAGGATAACATCATGGCAAGCATAACTGGTGCTCATACAAATTTTAGTGAAAAATGGAATGGTATATATAGGTACTTTAAGGCAGAAACAGGTTCCAAGGACATTCCAGGAATTATTAACCCTCGGGACGTCGCGCCGCGGTCTTTTCGACCGCACGCATTCTTCTTTTGTTACTCTGTCTACAATTGTTACAGGACAGATTTCTCCCTCCACCATACCTACCCTGCAACCTCTTCTAGTGTTTATAGCCTGGTAGCGCTCCCTAATTGCTCTTCTGTTGTCACTGTTGATGTTTATGTGAGTGCGCGGTGCTTTCGACAGCGGGCGACTACTGCTGTTTGTTGAATTTAGTTCTAACCCTGGACGCGCAACTATCCGTGTACATGAATTGTTTGACTGTTTACTTGCGTTGTGAGTGAAAATGGATTCCGAAGCAGTTGATAGGATAAAGAAATTGATTGATGGTGTGGAAAAGGAAACAGAAAGACGAAGACTTTGTGTGCTACCTGCTCTCTGTGTACATGCCAGGAGAACACTTTCTTCACCTGTCAATCCTGCAGTATGGGGACAGCAGGTGAAGATGAAGAAAATGAAGATGACCTTTTTATTATCTAAGGACACAGTCAGCTCATGAATATAATGAAGAATGACAAATAAATTGTCTTTAGTGAACAGTAAATCTGTAATTGCTGTACCCTTCTATCTGTTGTAGCCTAGCTCTTACCATTGGACTGTATAACTTATTTATATTGCTGTAACTTTTGTTTTGTACATATTTTTACTGATAGTTGTAAATTACTTGCACATTGCACTATACTTCTTTTACCAGTTTACTTTTGTGAATTCTGTGAATCTAAGTTCTTCCCATTTCACTGTTTTTTGATGTGTGTTAAGTAGAATGTAACATTAATTAGTGTATTATTTTAAAGCACTATTTAAATGTAAATAAATAATATTTGTATTTTTAATAATGAAAATAGAGAGTAAACAAAAATATAGCAACATAACAAAAATAAATAGCAAATTGAAATACAAAAATGATATGGAATTCTCGCACGGTCTTTTCCATCGCATGTGACGACTGACGTTACACTACCTCGCGCGACGTCCCAAGGGTTAATGAACAAGGGGAGTGTGTTTGCGAGGATCTTCAAAAACAGAGTATTCATTCAGCAGTATGTAAAGATTGTTGATTATAAGGATAATGTCTAGATAGAGGAGGTGACTAAAACTAAAGATGTATTAAAATTTACCTAACAATGACATTTACAGTAAGATACAGAAGTAGAAAACTAGAAAAGCAGCTGGAATTGATAAGCTTTTGGGGGATATACTAAAGACAATGGGTTGGGATATAGTTCCATATCTGAAGTACTTATTTTATTATTGTTTGCATAAAGGAGCTATACCAAATGAATGGTGAGTTGCTATAGTAGCCCCTGTGTATAAACGAAAAGGTGATATACATAAAGCTGAAAATTACAGGCCAGTCAGTTTGACATGCATTGCATGAAAGCTTTGGGAAAGCATTCTTTTCGATTATATTAGACATGTTTGCAAAATTAATAACTGGTTTAATAGAAGGCAGTTTGGGTTTAGGAAAGGTTATTACAATGAAGCTCAACTTGTAGGATTCCAGCAAGATATAGCAGATATCCCGGATTCAGGAGGTCAAATGGACTGTACCGCGACTGATCTATCTACGGCATTTGATAGGGTAGATCATAGGAGACTACTGGCAAAAAATGAGTGCAACTGGACTAGAAAAAAGAGTGACTGAATGGGTAGCTATATTTCTAGAAAACAGAACTCAGAAAATTAGATTAGGTGAAGGTTTATCTGACCCTGTAATAATTAAGAGGGGAATTCCTCAAGGGAATAATATTGGACCTTTATATTTTCTTATATATATATCAATGATATGTGCAGAGAAGTGGAATCAGAGATAAGGCTTTTTGCAGATGATGTTATTCTGTACAGAATAATAAATAAGCTACAAGATTGTGAGCAACTGCAAAATGACCTTGATAATGTTGTGAGACAGACTTTCTGCAATGGTATGATGATAAACGGGGTTAAAAGTCAGGTTGTGAGTTTCACAAATAGGAAAAGTCCTCTCAGTTTTAATTACTGTGTTGATGGGGTGAAAGTTCCTTTTGGAGATCATTTTAAGTACCTAGGTGTTAATATAAGGAAAGATCTTCATTGGAGTAATCACATAAATATGATTGTAAATAAAGGGTACAGATCTCTGCAAATGATTATGAGGTTATTTAGAGATTTTAGTAAGGATGTAAAGGAGAGGGTGTATAAGTCTCTGGTAAGACCCAAACTAGAGAATAGTTCCAATGTATGGGACCTTCACCAGAATTTCTAGATTGAAGAATGGAAAAAATCCATAGGAAAGCTGCTTGATTTGTTCTGGGTGATTTTGGACAAAAGAGTAGCATTACAAAAATGTTGCGAAGTTTTGGCTGGAAAGACTTGGGGGAAAGGAGACAAACTGCTGGACTAAGTGGAATGTAATACCAATATAAATTGCCTATTTGGACATTGTAAATTTTCCAGCTAACTCATTCCTGGTTGCCAGTGTTTCACCCCAGTGTGCTAAGTTGGGCTCATCAATTGGTAAATAGCACACCCACCAAGATGCATGGCTAGTGCATACCGTGGAGGCCACCTTGAGCCATGGGCAGTGCCACTGCACTATGAGAGATATCTGGTTGTAAAAACATGCCATATAAATTCATTTCACCTCATCCTCAACCTCGTGTCAAGAAATGAGACTAAGGGGTAGAAACAAAACAAGACAATGATTGGTCGATGTGGGAAGAGAACTTTAAACATGAAAGGACAAGGAGATTTGCATTTGTTTGTTCTTTTAGAAGTTCACATCATGTACATTGCAAACTTACTTTACCTGAATACTAGAGCCCCACCTAGAAGATTGCCTGCCTGTTGTAGGACATGAAGTGTCTGTCTGTCAGGACTGGCAAGCAGCCAGAATAGATCCTCTCTACGGAGAGTTCCATGACCTAGTGCTTGTCCTACAGCCTGCATGAGCATCTTGGTGTCTTGAGAATTTGTCCACAATAGTACAGCACGAGCTCCAGCTGCACGGGCCCCAACCAAGCGAGTGACCAACTCGTCCAGACCTGACTGCAAGAAGACACCATTTACTAAATGTTTTGTGCCACTATTAATTAGGAATTTTCTCAATATACCCATAAAAATGTACAATGTTACAGCTTAACAGTTTATTTTGATTAATAATAATAATAATAATAATAATAATAATAATAATAATAATAATAATAATAATAATAATGATGCCTATGATTTGATTGATAGAATCACTCTTATTCAAGTCCTAAAGGGATTTGCCTTGGATAACAAAACCAGGGCAATCATTGAATGGACCCTAGGTGACACAATCTCCAGAGTTAAGTTTGGAGGAGAAATTTTGGACACTTTCAAGATTAAGACAGAAGTTAGATAGAGAGATGGGTGCTCGCCCCTGTTCTCCAATTACGCCCTTGAAAAAGTTACATGCATGTGGCACACAGAAATTAAGAACGATGGGCTCCAAAATGGTGTGAGATTGGGTTACAAGAACATGAACCTTTCAAGTGATTGACTAGCTTTTGCAGATGATCCAGCAATTTTCTCTGATTCTTTAGACATGGCTACAAAGCAAATTAACCACATCAAGAACACAGATGGAAAAAGCAGGCCTCTAGATCTCTTTGGAGAAAATGCAATTCATCAAGCTAGCAACAAGAGAGCAAAAAGTAAACCAGGAAGCAATCAAACAGTCAGATAAGTTTAAATAGAACCAAACATCTATGAAAAAGAAGCTTTCACAAGACAAATGGATAAAATAGAAATGGCTTATCTACTGACCAAAGACATTTTCAAAAAAACACAAAACTAAGACATTATTGCATGTCATAAGATCAGAGGATTTGTATGCAGTGGAATGCCTTGCTATGAACAAGGAAGTTCTGATAGAAAAATTGGAAATTAAAGAAAGATAAGGGAAAAATCTTGGCCCAAATAAATACAAAGATAAATATAAGTTCTTGCATAACCATGAGCTGTATACTCATGTCTAGAAGATCTCTATGTTATGCAGAGAAGGAGAATTGCATTTTATGGCCACTTGCTAAGGCTGAAACCAACATGATTATCAAACCAGATCTTTAGCTATTTTAAAGATAAGAAGACCCAGCCAACTTGGTTCAAAGAGGTGGAAAGGGACCTACAGGAGATGGGGGATCACGTATGAAGATATACAAGAATGCAACCCACTCAGGAGGAAACTAAAAGTCCACCAGGATTTTCAAGAAAGGCCAAAGTTGAAGACAGAAACATATAGACAGAGGAAAGAAAAGAGCAACACCGACAAAGAATGAAGGAGCACTGGGCAAAGATCAAAGCCCAGAGAAGACAGTTGAAATAATGTGGTCCTTAGTAGGCCAATATGAACAAATAATATTTTAATAATAGTAATAATAATAATAATAATAATAATAATAATAATATGGCCTCCCTTCCCCTGCGAACCATGTGACCTTGCCGTTGTGGGGAGGTTTGCATGTCCCAATGAAGCAGATAACCGAGCCACAGGTGCAACCATATTGGATGGGTATCTGTTGAGAGACCAGGCTAATGAATGGTTTGAATGGAAATTCTAAGTTACCATGGAGGGGATTAGATATTTTTCCACCAATAGAGCATATAAAAAATCAGATCAAAAATTAGATGTATGGCTTTTCAGGCGTTTGCTCTATTAACCAGCGTTTTGTCTTAGGTCTGACACTAGACTCTTCAGAGTGGGATGTGTCAGACCCTACCCACTGACGCTGGGGTGTATGCAGGTGAACTTATCAGAAGCCTTTTAAGAAGCACAGTCTGATAACTGCATATGGGAGATAAAACTCCACAATGGAATTAATGCCCACCTAGCAATTCCGAATGGAAATTCTAAGTTCCCATGGAGGGAATTAGATATTTTTCTGATAAGTTCACCTGCATATACCCCAGCGTCAGTGGGTAGGGTCTGACACATCCCACTCTGAGGAGTCTAGTGTCAGACCTAGGATGAAATGCTGGTTAATAGAGCAAACGCCTGAAAAGCCATACATCTAATTTTTTATCTGATTAATGAATGGTTCATCGAAAGGGGGGTAGCAGCCTTTTGGAAGTTGCAAGGGCGACAGTCTGGATGATTGACTGATATGGCCTTGTAATAATACTCAACATGGCTTAGCTGTGCTGAAACTGCTACATGGCTGAAAGCAACAGGAAACCACAGTCATAACTAACTCCCGATGACATGCAGCTCTCTCTGTATGAATGATGTACTGATGATGGCTTCCTCCCAGGTAAAATATTCCGGAGTTAAACTAGTCCCCCATTCGGATCTCCAGATGGGGACTACACGAGAGGTGGCGATTATCAGGAAGATGAATACTGACATTCTGCGAGTCGGAGCGTGGAATGTTAGAAGTTTGAATTGTTGTGATAGGTTAGAGAATCTGAAAACAGAGATGAATAGACTAAAGTTAAATGTAGCTGGTATAAGTGAAGTACGTTGGCAGGAAGAACAGGATTTTTGGTCAGACGACTACCGAATTATCAACACAAAATCAAACAGGGGAAATGCAGGAGTAGGTTTAATAATGAACAAGAAAATAGGGCAGCGGGTAAGCTACTACGACTAGCATAGTGAAAGAATTATTGCCGTCAAGATAGACACCAAACCAATGCCCACCACAATAGTGCAGGTCTATATGCCTACTAGTTCAGCAGATGATGAGGAAATCAAAAGAATATATGAAGATATAGAAGATTTAATACAATACGTAAAAGGTGCTGAGAATCTAATTGTGATGGGAGACTGGAATGCAGTGGTAGGCCAAGGAAGATAAGGCAATACAGTAGGAGAATTTGGATTGGGACAAAGGAACGAAAGAGGAAATCGGCTGGTTGAATTCTGCACTGATCATAATTTAATCCTTGCCAATACTTGGTTCAAACACCACAAATGACAGCTGTCTACATGGACGAGACCTGGAGACACTGGAAGGTATAAAATAAACTTTGTTATGATTAGGCAGAGATTCAGCAACCAGGTGTTGGATTCCAAAACTTTTCCAGGAGCAAACGTGGACTCTGACCACAACTTGTTGGTCATGAAATGCAATCTGAAGTTGAAAATATTGAAGAAAGGAAGGAATGCAAGGAGATGGGATCTAGACAAGTTGAGAAAAAAGAGTGTGAGGGATTGTTTCAAGGAAAAAATGAAATGGCGTATGGCTTTTAGTGCCGGGAGTGTCCGAGGACATGTTTGGCTCGCCAGGTGCAGGTCTTTCGATTTGACTCCCATAGGCGACCTGCGTGTCGTGATGAGGATGAAATGATGATGAAGACAACACATACACCCAGCCCCCGTGCCAGCGAAATTAACCAATGATGGTTAAAATTCCCGACCCTACCGGGAATCGAACCTGGGACCCCTGTGACCAAAGGCCAGCACGCTAACCATTTAGCCATGGAGCCGGACTGTTTCAAGGAAAATGTAGCACAAGGAGTAAATGAAAAGGCTGAAGGAAACACAATAGAGGAAGAGTGGATAGTCATGAAAAATGAAGTCAGTAGGGCTGCTGAAGAAAGGAAGGAAGAAAAGATCAACTAAGAATCAGTGGATAACTCAGGAGATACTAGACCTGACTGATGAACAACAAAAATACAAAAATGCTGGAAATGAAGAGGGCAGAAAAGACTACAGGTGATTAAAGAATGAAGTGGATATAAAGTGCTAGGTAGTTAAGGAAGAATGGCTGAAGGAGAAGTGCAAGGGTGTTGAAGGTTGTATGGTCCTAGGAAAGGTAGATGCTGCATACAGGAAAATCAAGGAAACCTTTGGAGAAAGGAAATCTAGGTGTATGAATATAAAGAGCTCAGCAAGAAAGCCACTTCTAGGAAAAGAAGACAAAGCAGAAAGATGGCAGGAACATATCCAACAGTTGTATCAAGGTAAAGATGTAGATGATTTGGTTCTGGAACAAGAAGAGGCTGTTAATGCTGATGAAATGGGAGACCCAATTTTGTGGTCAGAGTTTGACAGAGCTGTGAGAGACCTAAGTAGGAACAAGGCACCTAGAATTGATGACATTCTCTCTGAATTACTGACTGCCTTAGGAGAAACCAGCATGGCAAGGTTATTCCATTAATGTATAAGATGTATGAGACAGGAGAAGTCCCATCCGATTTTTGGTAGAATGTTGTTATACCTATTCCCAAGAAAGCCGGTGCTGACAAGTGTGAAAACTACCACACCATTAGCTTAGTATCTCATGCCTGCAAAATTTTAACATGTATTATTTAAAGAAGAATGGAAAGACAAGTTGAAGCTGATTTGGGAGAAGATCAATTTGGCTTCAGAAGAAATGTGGGAACACATGAAGGAATCCTGACTTTACGTCTGATCTTAGAGGATCGAATTAAGAAGGACAAGACCATGTCCATGGCATTCATAGATCTAGAATATGCATTTGATAATGCTGGTTGGACCAACCTATTTAAGATTCTGAAGGTGACTGGGATCAGATACCCAGAATGAAGAATTATCTACAATCTGTATAAAAATCAGTATGCAGTGAACCTGAGCAGAACCTGAGGAACTAGGAAATGCCTCTATGGTCCTAGTTACAATGATGGGGAAATCCAAGCATTCGCCTCCCCATGGTAAAGATGGGGCAATGAATGTATGTAATGACAATGTTATTACATACAGGCGGCTAACAAATGATGGGACCAAGTGTCTCCCGGTATAAGGAGATCCCTCTGCCAAGTGCCAACACTCCCTTTGTAGGGTAGATGAGCGGGTGGAGGGTCCAGGCGCCCTATTGCCCATGGGGTGAGAAATTGCCCCTAAAGGGGGATGAACTGACTTATTTTGGTCAACGGCATTGCGATGCAGAAGGCAACAGAAAATCACTGCATTATTATCCCTCATAATGCAACCCTGCAACCATATCTACTTAAGCAAATGATTACTGATCATGAGCATCGGAACTCAAGATCTGGCAGGGGAAGACAGACTTGCAAGGCTTCCCAGGTCGTCAGTCAGCGAAATCCTTGCAGAGGACAGGAAAAACCGATGAGAATCGCAACGTGAAATGTCAGAACACTAATGACACCTGGGAAGTTAGAAGAGGTAAAAAGAGTGATGGAAGTTAATAATATTTATATTTTAGGACTTTGTGAAACACGATGGCAAGGAAATGGTGATTTCATTAGTGATTCATTTAGGATCATCTATAGCGGAGGAACAATACCTGGTCAATATGGTGTGGGACTAATTCTTGGGAAGAACTAGGCAAAGAATATTGAGAACACCTACCATGTAAATGACAGAATACTGATGGTGAAGATCAAAGCAAAACCTAGGGATATGACCATTGTACAAGTGTACTTTTCCAACACTGAACTGTAATGAAGATGAGGTTGAAGAGCTTGTATGAGTGTCTTGATGAGCTACTAAAACTATTGATGACTAGGAAAATCTGGTGATTATGGGAGATTGCAATGCTGTGGTTGGCTCAAAACCAAACAGAATGGGAATAGGGAATTTTGGACTGGGAAAGAGAAACAGCCGAGGTGAAAGGCTACTAGATTTTTGTGAATATTATGATATGGTAATAACTAACACCATGTTTGAAGTGCCTTTGAGAAGATAATATACCTAGAAAAGTCCCAGGGACATGCAAAGATACCAAATTGATTTCATACTAGTTAAAACTAGGTATAGAAATCAAATCAAATCAAGCCACAGCTACCCTGGCGTTGAAGTTGACAGTGATCACACACTTGTGATGGAAAAGTGCAATTTCAGACTTAAAAAGATAATCAGAAGGAAGAAAGTCAGATGGGATTTAAACAAATTGCAAAACGAACAAATTAAACAGAAATATGCAGAGGATACAAATGCACTCACGGAATATAATAATTGTGAGATGGACTGGGAAATGATGAAACAAGGAATCTCTGAGACAGCACATAGAACTTTAGGGAACAGAAGACTAGAGCCAAGAAAACCATGGATTACTGAAGAGATATTAGACCTCATTCAGAAATGAAACCAGTATAAGAAGATAAACACAGCATTAAGCTAAGATCAGTACAGAAAAACAAAGAATCTCATTGTTACAAAATGTAGGGAGGCCAAAGAAGTATGGATGAAGGAAATTATGAGACTATAGAGAATGATATAATAGAAGGAAGACAGATAGAGCATATGGTATGATCAAATCACTCCAATATAAACCCAAAACAAGAAGTTCAGTTATAAAGGATAAAAATGGGCAACTACTTATTGATAGTGAAGATATCGCAGAACGCTGGAAGGAATATCTTGACCTGTACTGGAATGAAGAAGTAATGGCAATTCTGGACTATCTTGAACCTGAACAGATGGTGGAAGAAGACAATATAGGCCCAATAATCACATGGGAAGAATTTGACCTAGCACTAAAACAATTAAAGTACAAGAAAGCAACCACACCGGACGACATACCAGCAGAACTTCTCAAGGGAATAGGAGAAAGAATGAAACAACAACTGTATAATATCGTTGCAAAATGTTATTACAATGGCGAAATTCCTGGAGACTTTACTAAAAGTAGGACGTTACCTTACCAAAGATAGGAAATGCCACTGACTGTTCCAACTACAGAACACTAACACTGCTATTGCACACATCCAAAATACTGCTTAATGTAATTAAGAACAGGATTAAAAGAAAATTGAACAATATACATCGCACGATCAGTTTGTTTTCACAAGAGGGAAGATAACAAGAGAAGCTCTTCTAGCATTAAGAACTATTCTAGAGAGAAGACTGAGTGTTAATAGGAAAACATACATTGCATCTGTGGATATAGAGAAAGCCTTTGACAAAATAAACTGGAAACAACTCTTTAGGAACATGAAGAGTATAGGACTGGGCTGGAGGACAGAAGACTCATTTTACTTCTGTACAAAAATCAAAGCACAACAATAGAAATCAACGGTAATGTTAAGACAGCATCCATTAGAAGGGGAGTGAGACAAGGTTATGCGCTATCTCCATTTTTGTTCAACATGTTCATTGAGGAGGCCATATCAGAACTTAAGCAAAAAACCAAAGGCATAAAAATTAATGGACAACAAATCCACTGTATAAGGTTTGCCGATGACATTGCATTAATTGCAGATTCACAGAGGGAAATAAGTAAAATGCTACGAGTTTTAACAACAACACTACAAGAATCAAAATTGAAACTGAACATCTCAAAAACTAAAGTATTAGTTGTCAAGAAATCAACTTAGGAAATACCAATAAACATGATGAATATTTTTACTTTGGTAGTAAAATAACTAATGATGACAGAAGTAAGGAAGACATAAAATGCAGACTAGCACAAGCAAGGTAGAGCTTTCTTAAGAAAAGAAATTTGCTCACTTCAAACACTGATATAGGAATTAGAAAGATGTTTCTGAAGACTTTCATCTGGAGCATGGCATTGCATGGAAGTGAAACATGGACGATAACTAGCTCAGAAAGAAAGAGAATAGAAGCTTTTGAAATGTGGTGTTACAGAATGCTGAAGGTGAGATGGATAGTTTGAATCACGAATGGAGGGATATTGAATTGAATTGGTGAGAGGAGATCGATTTGGCTAAATTTGACAAGAAGAAGAGATAGATTCTTAGGACACATCTTAAGACACCCAGGACTTGTTCAGTTGGTTTTTAAAGGAAGTGTAGGTGGTAAGAACGGTAGGGGTAGAGCAAGGTATGAATATGACAAGCAGATTAGAGCAGATGTAGGATGTAATAGTTACATTGAAATGAAAAGTTTAGCACAGGATAGGAGTGCATGGATAGCTGCATCAAACCAGTCCATGGACTGATGACTCTGGCCTCAGTTATTGATTCCAGGTATTGTTTATCTGACGCCATCTTGGCTGCCTGCACATCAATTTCAACATTATATATCTTTCTACTAGATGGCAAAGTGAACCAGTCCTCTGTTGAGTGATCTATGGCTGAGTTTTAATTAATTTTGTCAGGTAAACACCAAAGGTGTCATCAGAGATCTTTTACATATCAACATCGTGTTACACAGAGTGCCGAATGGAATTTATTTTTCCCTTAAAAAATCTGATACCTCTTCTGGGTTTGAAGCCTTGATCGTGGGATACGGAGGTCAATATTACCACTGTGACAGAGAAAACAATGCAAGTGGTATGAGCAGCACATGAAATACGCTACATCAGAACCCTCCGTTTAGAGATAACAATGGCATTATTCACAACTAAAGTCATGCCTATACTAACATGTGGGATAGAAATCATATGGACATACCTCACAGAAAAGAACCTATCAGCACCAGAAAGTGTAAAAGCGCTATACAGTACATCAAATGAGCGATCGGAGTATAAAAAACTACAAGATCACAACTCGTCTAACTCTTCGCATGAGAATCATTCCTCCTTGAAGACCTCAGAACACTTTTGCCTCACTCAACACTAGAGCCTCAGAAAAACTAGTAACATCACTCAACAAAAAATAAATAAATAAATAAATATATATATATATATATATATATATATACCTCCAGAATTCTATGAAACTGGGGCCAAGATAGATCGGACGTGGACAACATCCAACTTTGAGATGAGGAACATGTTTACGAGATTGGCAATACATAGTTTTCATCATATTATTTGTACAAACACATTTTACCATGAACCAACAGAGATGTGTGAATGTAAACTATGAGGACATATGAGAACAGTGCCACTTATAACTCTGCAGCAAACAAACAAAATTAAAGGTTATGCAGTTTTAGAGTATTATACCTCTCTTCTTTTATGGCTATTTGGCTGTAATAAAAGTACAGTATTATTATAATACCACTGATCCACATAGAATATTTTGAATGAACTACAACATCTACAGTATTTTAGAACCTGAGGTCATATCAATATTTATTTATTACTTTGACGTCTCATGAACTAATTTTATGGCTTTTGAAGAAGCCAAGGAGCCAGAATTTTGTCCTACAGTTCATTTACATGTCAGTAAATCTAGTGACAAGAAGCTGATGTATATTTGAGCACCTTCAAATACCACTGGTCTGAGACAGGACCGAAACCCCCAATTTCAGCTGAGAAGACCAGGGTTCTACCGTCACAGCCACTCAGCTCAGCCTGTAATATTGGCATTTTACAAACAAAATGTACTGTAGACTAGAACTACACCAGAAAGTGAGTGACAGTGAATTAATTTCTATGAACTCAAGAGACTGATAATTGTTGGACATCTTCCACAATATTAGGCCATATTGGCATTGCAAATATTTCCATTATTCTTCAAAGCTCCTGTCAGGGCAAAACCACATACAGTAACTCTGACACAAAATTACTCTTCTTGACAATCTGCTAGGTACAATAAAAATGAGATCAAGATATAGCTGTTGTTTCCTCTGCTCCCCAAGAAGAAAGAAAAACAGAAGAGACATGTTAAAGGAAACAATTCTTATCATGCATTCCCTCAATTACTGACATCATCAGTAAGGTTAAAGTTAAAGGTATTCCTCCTATACATTCCATCAGTTACTGATATGATCAGCAAGGCTAAATATTCCTGTTAAATATTCCCTCAATAACTGACAGGATCGGCTATGTTAAAGTGCCATAAGATCAAAATGGCCTTTATAACTACAGTATAAGAAAATTAACTCAGTACTTATGCTAGGCTAAAGACCTTTAGGACCCTCCCTCCACTGCAGATGTGCGCCATATTATCCGTTCATATAGGAAGGTTCATACTGGGACCACCAAACATAGTACAGCATTAACACCAGGATAAGGAACATAAGTATCACTGTCCCATTATCCAACCAAAAAAGTTTTTTAGTGTGAGACAGAGCACTTCCTTTTCTTGATGATGAAATAAAATTTGAAAAATATAATTGTTCTGGGAGAGACTCTATGGCTCAGGTGGCCTCTCACCTCTGGGTTCTGTGGTTCGAATACCGGTCACTCCATGTGAGATTTGTGCTAGAGGTGGGGCAGATTTTTCTCCAGGTACTCCAGTTTTCCCTGTCATCTTTCATTCCAGCAACACTCTCCAGTATCACTTCATTCTATCTGCCAGTCATTAATCATTGAACCAGAGGAGTGCGACAGGTTTTGGCAGCCGGCATAATTCCTAACCTTGGCGCTAGATGGGGACTTCATTCATTCCATTCCTGAGTGAATGGAAACACGCCGTGGATTTTCATAGTCTGGGTGGCTGAAATATTGAAGGAAATGGCTTTATCCACTGTGAAAATGTAACTTATGACTACATTTTAACTAGCTATGTATTTCTTGTGCTTCCTAATCACCTCATACCCCCCTCGCTTCTCTGAGCAGCATTCAGTGTCAATTCCATTTATATTTGATGTGTTGCTAGTGGTCAGGCTGTAGCTTCACTTCTTCAGGTTTCCTCCCTCTCAAGATACGTGCTATTCATGTTTGCATACCTAGGTACGAAGGTAATCGCAAAAATTAGGTCTCCTATCTTTTTATGAATTTCTACAGTGGTTTACATCATTTTACAGCTTGAACATTTAGCTATTTTTCTGCATAATCACCATTTTGGTTGATGCATTTTTGTAGATGTTGTGACAGCTTTTGTATTCCCATGTCATACCAGCTCTCCGCCATGCTGTTCAGGAAGTTGTGAACCTCACCTTTCACCTCGTCATCGGTGCTGAATCGCTTTCCAGCCAAATGTTCTTTCAACTTAGAGAACAAGTGATAGTCACTGGGCGCCAAGTCGGGACTATAGGGTGGGTGGGTGATGATGTCCCACTGAAACTGTTGCAGGAAAGCAATGGTTTGCTGGGCGATGTCATGGAGAATGTTTACACCCTTGCTCAACATTCCTCTTTTCTGGTTCTAAATTGCCCTTCTGAGATTTTTCAGGGTCTCACAGTACCTGTCAGCATTAATGTGATCCCAGCGGGCATAAAGTCAACCAACAATACCCCTTTTCGATCCCAAAACACAGTTGTCATGACTTTACCGGCAGACTGTGTTTGACCTAATTTCTGCGGCTTTGGCAAAGAAGGTTGCCGCCACTGGCATGATTGTTGCTTGGTCTCAGGTGTAAAGTGGAACGCCCAGGTTTTGTCACCCATAACAATTGAGTCCAGAAAGTTGTCCTGTTCGGCTGCAAAGCCTTGAAGAAATGCGCGGGAAGAATCAAGTCGTTGCAGCCTGTGGTCTTCAGTCAGCATGCGTGGCACCCATCTTGCGCACACCTTCCGGTATTTCAACTTTCCCGTTAAAATTCTGTGAGCAGCGCTTCGGGAAACCTCAGGAACCAAAGAGCAGAGATCATCTGAGGTGATCCGTCGATCTTCACGCATGATTTGCTCAACCTTCATCACTGTCTCAATGGAAATTGATGGTCTCCCACTCCTTTGTTCGTTGTGAATTTCAGTCCAATCGGCTGCAAACTCTCTACACCACTTACAAACATTTTTAACATCCATGCACGACTCACCATACACTTCCGTCAATTGGCGATGGATTTCAATCGGTTCAGTACCTTTTGCGTTCAAAAACCAAATAACTGCACACACTTGGCGGTAACATTCAACGGGAGCTCCATTCTCAATGGCTGCCAAGCCAAGACTGAGTGCCTTAGAGTGGTGTGTGCATGTTTATACGCGAGCGCAGGAAACACTCTTCACAATATCATGACGAACAGCCACACGAACAGAGTTCTGTATTTTTTTAAACTAGGAGACCTTATTTTGGGGATTACCCTCGTACAAAAGTGACTCAGTGCAGAACCACATTTTTGCCAAGGCTACTTTAGACAACAGCTTCTCCTAATGTGGTTGTGATTCTAAGACAAAAGAGCTGAACATGTGACAGCTCTTGGGATTCAAACCCAGATCCCCTGCTCTGTGGATGGCCACTAGGGTACTTGTATAGTGGCATATTTTAACTTATTTCCTATCAAGCAAATTGTTAGCACAGTATGGGGCATGTAACTGTAAGCTTCTATTTGGAAGATGGTGGCTTCACCAGCAGAACTAAAGATAATCTTCTGTGGTTTCATATTTTCGCACTAAACAAATGATGGGGCTAATAAAATCGTGACCATTACTTTCCCAGTCCTTGCCTTTTCCCATTGCAGACGGTGTAAGGGTTGAAGCAAGCTACAGATCCTGAAGAAATCGAATGACTGGTTAAGGTTTTGCTACTCTAGTATTTACGCACTACAATGACTGCTAAATTAATCCACTGATTGAATTCTAGTTCTGAAAGTCTCAGATGCACAAAGGGTCAAGCAATGCCCAAATACCTAATACATGACAAATAAGAGGGTTGTAAGTTAAAACATAAAAAGATAAATATGACAGCTTACCTGCTCTTTGTCACTATCTATTGCCTCTTCTACAGCAAAACATATCCCAGCAGTAGTGGCTACAGTCTGGAACTGTTTAAAGCCAGACTCAAGTTCTCCTGCATTTGTTGAGTAGACAATACTTATATAATCCCAACCATGATGCTTCATAACACTTATAATGGCGTCTACGATGGCAGAAGTGGGGGCTTCAACCTGCGACAAAACAGAACTGAAATTTAGATCTGACCTGGTTAAGGTAAAAAGAGATAAGAAGTGACTTCAGTGACATCTGGGCTTTCTATAATAGTTGATAGCAGAACTCTAGGGCATCCAATAATCTTTTGCTGAGAACTCAACAAACAAACGAACAAACAAACCATTTTAATCTTAAATTTTAAACACAGGAGCATTTTTATTAAATTTTCTCCTCAATAATAGAACAAAATACTAATTATGATTACCTGCAGGATGAATGTATTATTTTCATTATTTTTGTCTGCTAAAGCTGCAGATTGTCCAATTGATAGGGTAGTTATATTAAGTGAGGACAGAATTTCATCAGCAATCTTAGCATCTTCAAATGGTAAAGCATTTACTGCTGCAAGTATTTGGTATCCTCCAACATGGTGATTGAAACTATCCAGCCCAGCTGTAAGTGCCATAGTTCTGACATGAGAGTTACACGTGTCAACCAGTAAAGCTCCTATTTGTAAGTCACTGGCTGAGTATTTGAGCAAATGAAAATTGACTCTCTGCAAAGCCCATAAAAACGCTTCAATCTTTCGAACTGTATCCAGGTCTACTACTTCATCATCTTTACAGTGTAGAAATGAATCTTGGTTGGCACTTTTATGAAGTGAAAACAGTGCTGCAATATAAACATTTTGGGGAGAACTTATTAAAACATTATAGTTAGATTGAGGCTGTAGCTGATATTTGGATACTTTTGACTGAAGGTAGGGTAAATTTTGATTCCGTTGAGTAAAGTAACCAAAGTGCCGACTAGAATTGCTTCTGTCTTGCTTTAGATACAGACATTCTTTACATTTGCTTTTATCCTCATTATCTTCACAGACATTGGTAGCAACTCTGTTGAAAGAATCATCTAATACATGAAGTCCTTCAGATGAGCTGTACACCATAACCTATAAAAGAAAAGAAAAGAAAAGAAAAGTTTAAATAAATAGAGGATAGCAGCTGAACAAACCAAAATAATGGCCTTCAGAGTAAAATATATTTAGGAAACACAAATTTAGAGAATTGTATTATCTGGGGTGTAATCTGTCTACCAAAATAGTGAAGTATACCAGTACAAGAACAACAGGAATACTGAACCACAGGGGCGGTTTCTCCTTAAGGTTGCAGGTTTGCGCTACCCCCATTAATTTTTTATGTTTATGTTACTGTAGGTAAAGTTTTATAATTTGGAGTACTCAACAACGGTATTTTCATTCAACAAGACAAACCTTTCAAGGGCTTGAAAGAGCAAACACTGACTACAGGAGACTACAAGCCGGTACTCTTAGATGTTCACTGCAGGAGCCGGAAAGTTTGCAGCAGAGAGTCAACCTGGGGTAGGATGAAATCTGGGCTGCCAGAGGGGCGAGCGGGACTGATCGAGGGGTGCTTTTAGGCTGTTAGAGGGGTGCGCGGAGAGAGGAAAAGATAGGCGTGGCTTCTTATACATTGCTTAAATGGAGGTTTATCAACCTGGCTCCTCCTACCACGGCCGACTTGATGCGTCGCTCCAGCTAGCTCCTTGCAGCGCAGTGAGGGATGCAGTCGGCCGTGCTCCTACGCAACCAACTACTAACAAAGTCGCTAGAGACCATTGGCGCTCAATGTGAGAGTCTGTTATAGAACAGGGATGTCACCTAGTGACATTGGATGGAAGTTCATCTGTTGGATATTATAACTAACGGCTTTAAATTTGAAAAAGAAAACCGCCATTTCTTTCAGTATAGTTGTGAGCTTTGTTATGTGCGTACAAGCTAAGTAGTTTATTGATTTCACTCTGTAAACATTCGTGTCAGCGTGTGTGTTTTTATTATTGTGCATTTTTATCAGTTAGTGGCATTTTGCCAGATCATGAATTTGGTGCAGTTTTTAATGTCTGGGCCGTTTCCGCAACGGACTGCCAAAGAAAAATCAGAGGTGAAACGAATGGGTAGACCCATGCGACGTTTAATTTTGAAACCAGATACAAACTGGAATTAGGCTACCTCAAAGTGTTTCATTTCCATATGGTAAAAGAGTTTTTAAATGAAAAAAATACTGGGTTGTAGTAATATTCCTGAAAATATAAATATAAAATGTTTGTTTTATTTTTAATAATAAACAGTATTGTTGATGTATCTGGATTTGAAAATTAGCCTGTAATCATATTATATCAATGGTAAAATAATTGTGCACCACTGAACTTTTAAACCACCAGCCGCCACTGCTGAACCATATAATGAATCAATCAATTAGTCATCAATGATCTTCATTTAGGGCAGACGCCCAGGTAGCAGATTCCCTATCAGTTGTTTACCTAGCTTTTTCTTAAATATTTTCAAAGAACTTGGAAATTTATTGAACATTTCCCTTGACAAATTATTCCAATCCGTTATGCCTTGTTCTATAAATAAATATTAGCTCCAATTTGTGCTCTTGAATTCCAACTTTATCTTCAATTATGATTATTTATTCATCTTATGGTACAGTTGAAGCCACACACAAATTCAGCAGCACTATGAAAAACAATGATAATTTACGAAACAGAAAAAATATAAAAAGTAAAGATAAAACAAGGTAGAAATCGAGAGAGATGTGTGCAATACAAAAAAATAGAGAGAAAAACAAACAAAAGTACAAAACCACAGAAATGATGCAAAATATAAGTAAATACACAAATTAACAAATGAAAAATGTGAACTAAACTAGGATGTCCAGTTGTTGAGCCACTGAATAGCCATTGTTGAAGCTACCAGGAGCTCATAGATAGTTCAGAAGGCTCTATGTGGGCATCTGAAGGTGATATGTCACATTGTCTGGAATTCTTCACCACAGTCACAGCTTGACAGGCTCTAAGAATACATCACAGAGCCACTTCTTCCATGTCCAGTGCGCACTCTGTTTAGTGGGAGCAATACATTCCTCGGAAGATGAAATCCGGGCGGGGGCTACGTAAGGTCAAAGATCGATCTCCATTCATCGGGGGCTTAGCAGTCCATACTTCATTCCAGGTTCACATTCCACAACAGTTTTCTTTCATCAGTTTTTGAGCCAGCAGCAGGGGAAGGTGCCTGGATTTCAGTCGGGTTGAAATGATTCTATGGATGTCTTGGTGGATTGGAAGTGATTAATTGGCCTGTATTTTATTTGCTTCTCAGACGAGATTGTTCATGCGGCATAGATCTGGAGGAAGGATGTGGCTAAGAACTGGAAGCCAGTGTAATGGGGTCGTTTTGATGACAACGCTGATAATCCGCATTATCTGATTGAGGACAGTGTCAATTTTCTTGGTGTGGGTGCTATTCATCCAGACGAAAGAGCAGTATTCAGCTGCCAGACTTAATGCAAAAGTATGTATGGATCCCTATGTGCTGCCAGATGGCTTAGATAGGATATTTCGTACTTTTAAAATCTCTACTCAAGCTTATTTGTCTACTAATATCATTTTGTGCCATCTCTCCACTGACAGCTGGAAACATATCACTTAGTCAAGCAGCTTGTCTCCTTACTCCCAAGTCTTCTCAGACCAAAGTTTGCAACATTTTTGTAATACTACTCCTTTGTCAGAAATTACCCAGAACAAATCATGTTGCTTTCCATTGGATCTTTCCTAGTTCTCGTATCAAGAAGTCCTGGTGTGGATCCCATACTCTAACTGGGATCTTACCAGGGATTTACAAGCTATTTCTCATACAAAAATACATCCGTTTGCACTTATAACATACTTTGGCCAGACCAACTGTATGCTATCGCAGTGAGGCATGGACTCTTCAAAACTACAGTTGTCTACAGAAACACAGCATGTAAAATGCAATATATGTGCCACACAGCATGCTGCACAAAATGAGACTATAAAAGAAATGAGGACATGTTGATAAAATTGAAAGTCAAGCTGATAATTAACCACATCTACAATTATCAGACAAATATGTTCAAAAGATGGAAGCAGGAAGACCAACACCAGAATGCATACTCACACATTTTGACCGCTTTTCAACCATACACAACCCCTACCCACACCTCATAAAAGTCACAAGTTTTCATATTTGAAAACTTGTGATAAAACTGTATGAAGCATGTATGAACATACATGTTCCAGTAACTTTTATTGAACAATCCTTTTAAAAACACTTCAAAAAAAAATCCTTGGGAGGTGCTGGAACACTGTTGTGGTGCATTCTGGCTGAAATTAAGCACTGCAATGATGATGATGATGATGATAGTTTTGGAAAAGAAATAATAGTGTAACAGGCTTCTCAATCTTATAAACAAGCATTACTCCATAGTGTGACAGTATGAATGTCAGGTCTTCTCAATTGGTGAAAATCAAATCATAGTTTTCTTATGGGAACTTACATAATCAGTAATCTTAAAATAATAAATTTATTTGCTTTATGTCCCACTAACTACTTTTATAGTTTTCAGAAATTCTGAGGTGCCTGAATTTAGTCCCGCAGGAATTCTTTTACATGCCTGTAAATCTACTGACTTGATGCTGACGTATTTGAGCACTTTCAAATTCCTGTGGACTGAGCCAGGATTGAACCTGCCAAGTTGGGGTAAGAAGGCCAGTGCCTCAACCATCTGAGCCACTCAACCCGGCAATCAGTAATCTTCACTAACATATATACGACATCGATGAACTACAAACTCTAATACAAGTCTCAGCCTGTCAAAAAGTGGGACTATCCATGAACCTTTCTAAAACCAAAGTAATGCTCAACAAATGGGCCTCAGCAGAAAAGCTGCATGTGGGAAACACCACATTACAACAGGTCAATGAATTTGTCTATCTTGGGCAACTTGTAAACATGAAAGGGGACTTAAGATCAGAAATCTTACGACGTATCAAACTAGGATGGCAAGCATACGGAAGAAATTCTTCAGTCTTCAAATCCAACATGCCACCCCACCTAAAGAAGATAGTCTTTGACCAGAGTGTTCTCCCCGTACTGACTTACGGTTGTGAAACCTGGACATTGAGCGAGTTTGTTAAGCAAAAACTCAGAACAACCTAAAGAGCTATAGAAGAAGACAGGAAGAAAGACAGGAAGAGAGCAGATTACATCAGGTCAGTCACAAAGGTCAGTGACATTTTAGAAAGGGTGTTTACCCTAAAATGGCAGTGGGCAGGCCATGTTGCTCGGAGAACTGATGGTAGGTGGACAAAGCTTGTGCTGGAGTGGTGTCCGAAAGATCATCTCAGACGAAGGGGAAGACCACCGGACAAATGGGATAAAGACATCCGGAAGATTACTGGGATCAACTGGCAGAACATCGTTCAAGACCGTCCCAGATGGAGAGACCTCATGAAAACCTACCTTGCTTCGGACTTAAAGAGGCCACATCGTAAAAACGATTGAATATGGCTGATAGTGATAGTGATAATGATATGAGTAAATAACTAGAATCACAGATAAAGTTATTTGCGGATTATGTTATACTCGAAGTATGAAGGCTTTCACGGCCGGAGTGAATATATTAAAAATCTTTCGGGCTATTCTGCTGTGGTCCACTCCTCTCATTCTTGCCCAGATGTTTTGACTACTGCTATGGTAGTCATCTTCTGTGGCGTCGTCTCAATACACTCTCATGTATCGCGCAAGCTGTCAATGAAGAGTTGACATGAATCTCATTAGTAGATGAATAAGCTTGAGTGGAGTTTTTAAAAGTACAAAAGATCCTAATATGAAGATAAAGTTGTAATTCAAGAGGACAAATTGGGGAAAATATTCATTTACAGGACGAGGAGTAAGGGGTTGGAAGAATTTATCAAAGGAAATCTTCAACAAATTTCCAAGTTCTTTGAAAATGTTTAACAAAAGGCTAGGTAAACAACTGATAAGCAATCTGCCACCAGGCAACAGCCCTAAATGTAGATCATTGATGACTGAAGTTGAAGTTGAACATGCATTTATTCAGTTTCTGAGTACAAAAGGCAATATTCAAGCTATAGGCTGAATTTCTCTTCTACGGCAAAAAGCAAGGAGGTAATAAAGAAGTTTAAAAAAATTGCCGGGATATACCAGGCAGCTCGCGAGCACTGTACTTTCTACTTATAAATGTCCCACATGCATGAATGATGAATGGGATGTCTACTAACTGATTTTCACAGAGACACTACTGCCAGCAGGCAGGTTACATCAGAATATGAAGAGATAACAAGCAGACGGTCGCTCGCAGCATGTTCCTCAGCGCTGTTTGACCGAGATGAAAATGTTGTATTATTTCCGATCAAAACTTTACCTCTGGCGGTCGCGTATGATAACCACACATAAAACAATGAATTACACTTTCGGAGGACCACTTAAATGTTATTAAGGCAATACAGTATATAAAACATTTAGAGCACACAAGTCACTTATATATTCAGATGTACATGAACTACAAAACGCACTAGTACTGTACGTACTTCTTATACATATACAATTATATTTACACATGCGGTACGTACTGACACAAATTAACACTAGAAATATGCTTTACATTTGTGTTCCTAATTGTATTGTGCCAATGGTTTGGCTGCACCTGAAACGTTAGCACTGTTGTGCTAGTATTTTGTAAGACTGTTGTCTCCACATGTTACTAGCGGCCTGTCTGACGCGCTTCTTCCTCTTCTCGCCAGTCACTGGCGCCAGAAAACAGTCCCGGAAGCCAAGTGCTGCCCTCTATTCACAATTTCAAGAAATATAAATAAATACTACAATAATGTAAGTTAAACACAAATATGTTATAAAATTAATTAAATATATTGTTAATGCGATATATGCAGTAACATACCGGCCCACTTAAAATGTGCTCACATTTTACAAATTAAATGCAATAACAATGAAATTAAATACCCTGAAAATAAAACAAGTAATGCATTGAGTTCTGTCTCAAAAAAGAAAAAAACTGTCAAGGCAAAGATAAATACATATGCACAAATACACAAGAAAATATGGACGACGCACTACACTGAGGTCACTAGTCAATTGGGAGTGGGCATAATTTGCACACAGGTCTCCTATAAACTCCTGTGGGTGTACGGACATCAACGACTCTCACCAACCCGTCCTTGCCTGGAAATGTTTGCTCAATGATGCCTAGTCTCCAGTCCAATGGTGGAGTGTTGTCCTCCTTAATTAGGACAACAGTTCCTGTAGATACACTGGGCTGTGCTGACCTCCATCTCATGCGTTGCTGCAAGCTGCCCAGATAGTCGGATGACCACCTGTTCCAAAAATGTCCCTTCATTTTTTGAAGATGATTCCACCTGGAAAGCCTTGAAGCATTAGATAAGGTTAGGTCTGGTTCAGGTATGGCCATCATGGGTTCTCCTATCAGGAAATGTCCGGGTGAAAGATAAGAGGTGTCATTTGGGTCATTGTTCAGGAGAGTGATTGGACGTGAATTTAAAATGGATTCAATCTGACAGAGAAGAGTAGTCATTTCTTCGAATGTCAAGTGAGCGTGCTTGGTGATTCTAGTAAGGTGAAATTTCATAGATTTCACCCCAGCTTCCCAAAGACCTCCGAAATTTGGTGCTCGTGGAGGAATGAATTTCCAGGTAAATCCTTCTTGGATTCCAACATTATCAATTTCACGTTGGTGTTGCTCTGATTGGAATAATTTGTTAAGTTCTCGAAGTTGATTTCTGGCTCCGATGAATGATGAACCATTGTCACTGTGAAGTTGAAGTACCTTTCCTCTCCGGGCTATCATTCTCCTTAAGGCAGCAATGAAGGCTTCGGTGGTTAAATTGCTTACAAGTTCCAAGTGAATGGCCTTGGTGGCTAAGCAGACAAAAAGTGCAACGTAGCATTTTACTCTCGTGTTACTACGTGGAGAACCTTGTTTAATGAAGAAGGGTCCCGCAAAGTCTACACCGCTATATAGGAAAGGACGAGTGGGTTTAACTCTTTCAGCAGGCAGCTGGCCCATCAATTGCGATGAGCTCTCGGCCTTGAACCTGTAACATGTCACACATTTGCGAATGACACCTTTGACAGTTGTCCTGGCGTGAGGAATCCAATACTTCATTCTAAGTGATGCAACTAGTAGCTGTGTGCTAGCATGTAGTAATCTTAAGTGTTCGTCACGAATAATTAATTTCGTGACATGGTGATGCGCTGGTAGTATAATCTGATGTTTCTGGTCATATGCTGCGTCTGCATTACGTAATCGCCCGCCCACTCTGAGACACTCATCTTTATCAAGAAATGGAGCGAGAGATTTTAACTGACTTCTCTTGTCAACTTCTTTTTTCAGTTGAAGATATTGAATTTCCTTCTGAAATTCCTGGTGTTGAATATATCGTACACAGCAAAGTAGTGCATTGTTGCATTCTTCCGTGCTTAGATTTCCTGTAATCTTCGCATGTGAGTGCTGTAAATTGTAGGTGAATCTTTTACAGTACGCAAAGACACGTTTCATTCTTGATAACGAGGAAAACCGTGTAGTGATGTCTTCATTATCGCAGCTGTTGATTGCACATGTAGTGGGTTTGGCTTCAAGTGCTTCTGAGGTACATTCTGCAGTACTGATTGGCCATAATTCTTCAGGCTGGCACAACCAGGACGGTCCATGCCACCAGAGGTCATGTGATTTTAATGCTTGAGGCTCGCTTCCTCGTGACAATATGTCAGCTGGATTCTCTTGTGTAGATACATGATGCCATGTGCAGTTTTCTGCCGTGTCCTGGATTTCAGAGACCCGGTTGGCGACGAATGTTTTCCACCTCGTCGACGGTGACGCAATCCATTGTAAGACAATTGTAGAGTCTGTCCACGCATGAATAGAACTTATATCCAGGTTGAGACTCGTGAGCGTTCGCTTAAGTAATCTTGCTAACAGGAGAGCGCCGCACAATTCTAAGCGTGGAATTGACAATTGTTTAAGTGGGGCGACTCTTGATTTAGAACACATCAAATTGCATGAAATAAGCCCTTCTTCATCTGTGGTACGAATGTACACGCAAGCCCCGTAAGCACGTTCAGAGGCGTCGCAGAAACCATGTAATTCACAATTTACAACTTTAGTCTTACTTAAAATGTACCTGTCAATTTTGATATCGTTAAGTTCTGGTAATTGCGAGTAAATAGCATTCCAAGTGTTAAGAAGCTGACTCGGCAGGTCTTGATCCCATTTTAATTGAAAGGTCCAGAGTTGTTGCATGAAGACCTTGCATGAGAGAATAACTGGACCCAATAAGCCCAGAGGGTCAAAAATTGCAGCAATAGTTGAGAGTACACTTCTCTTGGTTGCATGGGAAACCCTTTTAACAGTTATGTCGAATTGAAACTGGTCCGTAGAAGGGTGCCAGAGTATTCCCAATGTTCTTACTGTGTCTGCATTGTCGAGTTGAAGTGGTGATTTGGTTTCTCTATTTTCTTCTGGTATTTCTGACATGACCTTACTGCTGTTAGAACACCATTTCTTAAGTTCAAATCTCCCTCTTAACAGTAATGTCTCTAATTCTTGCTGTAAACGAATGGCTTCTGATTCAGTACTGGCTCCGGTTAGGAGGTCATCAACATAAAAATCCTTTCTAAGGACAGCTGCTGCTTGTGGAAATTCCTTTGACTCGTCATCGGCTAACTGTTTCAAACACCTCACAGCGAGAAAGGGAGCACTTGCCGTACCGTAAGTAACTGTCGTGAGTTCATAACACTGGAGAGGTTCGGTGCTAGTGTTTCTCCATAGTATTCGTTGTAGTTTCATGTCCTTGTTGTCAACTTGTATTTGTCGATACATTTTTGTAATATCTGCGACAAGAGCAATCTTGTGTGATCTGAAACGTAGTACAATAGAATGCAGGTCGTCTTGTATGGTAGGACCTACGAGTAACTTGTCATTCAAAGATACGCCACTGTCAGTCTTAGCAGACGCATCAAAGACAACACGAGTTTTAGTGCTGGTACTTGTTGGTTTGAATACGGCATGATGTGGCATGAAGTATCCTCCATCTTCAGTGCACGTGGGTACCGGTTTCATGTGGCCAAGTTTCAGATATTCATTCATGAATGCTGAATATTCTTCTCTTAATTTGGGATCACGATTAAGTTTCTTCTCAATACTGTAGAATCTCACTACTGCCTGAGGGTATGAATTCCCTAACTGCGATGAAGTCTGTTTAAGTGGCAGTCGAACTCGGAACCTTCCTGTAGCATCTCGCGTTGTGTTCTTAGTGAAGTGTTCTTCGCAATCTCTTTCTTCTTTGGTGATTGGTGGCATATTCAGTTCTTCTATTTCCCAGAATCTTTTAAGGTGTGTGTCTAATTGGTCTACCTGGATGAATAGTGATGTTGCATGTTCCCCTTGGTGTTGTATGGGTGCCTGGCCAGCTACTACCCAACCCAGTTTCGTATTCTGCAATGTTGGATACCCATCACGAGTTTTCTTGCCCTCCAATATAACCTTAAAGAATATGTCTGCACAGAGTAGCAAATCGATCTTGCTTGGAATGTGGAAATTTCTGTCGGCATATTTTATATTGGTGGGTAGATTCCATCTTGAAATGTCGATTTTTCTACTTGGCAAATTGTTTGTAATCTTTGGTAGCACTAAGCATGTGGCATCTACATTGAAAGGGCTGACCGCAGATTGCAAATGAACTGTAATGCAGTGTGAGGTTTGAACTCCTGCACCGTTAATTCCAGTTACTGGTGTAACATGTTTTTGTTTTCTTAGACGTAATAATTGAGCCAGTTCTTCGCTCACGAAATTTGTCTGAGAACCTGAATCCAAAAGACATCTAGCCTCATGCATATTACCGTGAATGTCTTTAACCTTGACTATCGCTGTTGATATCAAGACTGTAGACAGATCGGATTCCTTGACAGCGCAGTGAGTAACATCTGTTGAACGGGTTGTGTGATTAGCTACTGCTTGGCGTGAGCTGTGTTCTCTCTCTGTTTCCCGTGAGCTAAGCATTGGCCTGCTGCGGTCACGTCTGGTGTCATCATGCAATAGTGAATTGTGATACTTTCTGCACATCTTGCACGAGCCTGATTGGCACTGATTGACATTATGATTACTGCCCAAGCAGTTAAAGCATAATTTGTAATCTCTCACAACATTATGTCTCTCATGGACATTGAGCCTTTTGAAGGACTCGCACTTAAATAGGTAATGTGAGCCCTTGCAGAGTACACATTGGTAATTAACACTAGCATGCACATTGCTTACTTGATGTTTGGGTGTAGATCTAATCGACTGTTTAATCTGTTGAACTTGAGTACCTGGCTTGATTGCCTCAAGTGCTAAACATCTCTTTTCTAAAAATGTCCACAACACCTCCAGAGATTCTAACTCAGAACCTGAGGTGTGTATTTCCCATGCCTTCCTAGTCGCTGGGTCTAGTTTGTTGATTAACAATTGTGACAATAATAAATCTTCAATTGAAACATCTAAGTCAAGGGCTTGTAATGCTTTTACATTGGCCTGACTTGTGTTTATAGCCTCTCTGAGAGAATTGGCATTCTCTTTCTGGATTGAGTCTTGCTCTAATATCCGTTTAATGTGGATTGACGAAATTAATTTGTTGTTTTGAAACCTGTCTATTAACCTTTGCCAAACTATGCTGTAGTTTTCAGCAGATAGAGGGAGACTTTGTGCAATTGAAAGAGGTTCGTTTCTTAGACTGCTAATTAGGTAGTGAAATTTCTGTATATCATGCAGATCTTGATTGTTATGGATCATAGATACAAAGGAATCGTGAAATCCTCTCCAGTCTTCGTACTCGCCTCCAAATGGTTTCAGTGTAATAGTAGGTAATTTGATGTGCGCCCCGTTGTAATTATTGCTTACTGAGATATTCCCTTGACTGGAGTGTCTGGAAAGACCTGTTATTTCATGCTGGGTGATTATTCTGTCTATGTCGACCTTTATCTGATGATATGTGTCTTCAAATATTTCTCTATCTGCTTCGTATGTTTCTCCCTCCTCACTGATTTCTAGCTGGGATTGAATGTCCTCATACCTTTGTTTCAATTCCTCTAAACTTTCCCTACGAGAGATAATAGCCACAATTCCCTGCTCACTGTTAAACCCATCTACGAAGTTTTTAATACGTGTTACGCTGCCCTTTATTACACCTCGTTTGCGTATTAGAATTTTAATACTCTCCTCTGCCATAATGAAAGGATAGGAATAAAGATATGAATTGGATGTGACCTTGTAAGGTGTGGGAAGTAGTTGTTGTCATCAAGGAGCCATCTTGATATGGCTCAGGGTTGCTACTGCCAACAGTCCACAGGTTGTATTCCACAGCGCGGAAGATTTGACCGGCGCGGTTGGTAGCTCTGATTTAGCGGCGTGAGTTCGCGCGTAAATTAGCCATGTGGCGAATTGCGTCATAAATTGCACCACGATACATCACAATATATTATCGGCATAATCCAGTCACTGTAAATGCACTATGTTTGTTGTCACATAAAATGAAAGCTCGAAGTATCCGGCCCGGAGGACCAAAATGTTTGACCGAGATGAAAATGTTGTATTATTTCCGATCAAAACTTTACCTCTGGCGGTCGCGTATGATAACCACACATAAAACAATGAATTACACTTTCGGAGGACCACTTAAATGTTATTAAGGCAATACAGTATATAAAACATTTAGAGCACACAAGTCACTTATATATTCAGATGTACGTGAACTACAAAACGCACTAGTACTGTACGTACTTCTTATACATATACAATTATATTTACACATGCGGCACGTACTGACACAAATTAACACTAGAAATATGCTTTACACTTGTGTTCCTAATTGTATTGTGCCAATGGTTCGGCTGCACCTGAAACGTTAGCACTGTTGTGCTAGTATTTTGTAAGACTGTTGTCTCCACATGTTACTAGCGGCCTGTCTGACGCGCTTCTTCCTCTTCTCGCCAGTCACTGGCGCCAGAAAACAGTCCCGGAAGCCAAGTGCTGCCCTCTATTCACAATTTCAAGAAATATAAATAAATACTACAATAATGTAAGTTAAACACAAATATGTTATAAAATTAATTAAATATATTGTTAATGCGATATATGCAGTAACAAGCGCTACCCATCTAATGCAATCCCTTGGATTAGTAAACTTCGTTTACGACCGCATAGCACTAGGCTGGTGTATGTACTAGTGTACAGGAGCACTACATTTGCTGTCTGCATATAGGCAATGGCTAGTGTGTTCAGCAACGATGAACACACAAACGCCATTTTAATCTGTGGAGAATTTGGTGAGATGCAGCCGAAGCTCCAAACAGACGTCTGCCTTCTACACATGTATTTTGCTGAACAATATTAGTTTCTGTTTCATACAAATAACTCTTTTATAGAATGGAATGTCTACACGTGTATAAATTAAAAAATTATTACATTTTCTTTTCTGCACCTTTGGCATATTTACTAATACACCCTGTTATGCAACAATTGTATGCTGCTATGACAGCAATTGCACATCCAGACCTGGATCTGTTGATGCTAGAGCAACTGTCAGTTCTTAGTAACATTCATAACATATGCAATCTAAGTGTGAATGTGTACAATGGGTATCTTACTGCAATCTGTGGGCAGACTGTTCATGAGTTCACCTCAGGTAACAATGGTCTATGTTGGGCCAAGTAAGAAACAATGTCACAGCAGCTGCTCGAAGCAATTTCCATTGGAAAGTTAGCTGTGTCTAGAAGCAATGCAACATAATGCATGTTCTCCAACTTTGATAGAATGTAATTTACAAGCAAACAATAGTTCTTGGGTTACTGTCCTACTTAGCATTGCTCTAATCACCTCCCTATGTTTAGCCATAGAGGAGAGACTTGTGTGTGTGTGTGTGTATGCGTGCGCGCGTGCGTATGTGTGTGTGTGCGCGCGCGCGTGCGTTTGTGTGTGTGTTACTTTTCATTTCATACTTTGGAGCTGGGATTTGAATCACATCTGCCTTGGTGAAAAGCCGAAATGAGACAGAATAATATGCCATTATTTATGTAACTGCTGTCAATATCTTGGTACTTCCAATTTTTTTTGGAAAAGCTGCACTGTAGTCTATAGAAAATATATGTGCAAAATTTCAGCTTCCTAGCTTGTTGGGAAGTTATATACTTAACATCTGAACCCAAAAAGAAATACACTCATTAACTATCTTAATATTTACAATAGGCATGTAGAAACTTGGAAGATTGCAGCGAGCAATTATAAGTCCGTCTTGACACTACCCTGCTGGGGGCACAGAGTTTAAGTTTGGAGCTAACTTCACGCAAATAAGACAAAGTCTTAAGAGGCATGAAAGAGTCTCTGATAATGTTCTGACACTATCCTGTTGCAAGGAACAAGTCAAAATAGCGTCCAGCTATTCAACACATTAACATTAATGCCACATACAACTAAATTTTATAAAAATCTGTTATATCGTCATTAAACATTAAACATTACTAGTTTCAACACTTTGGGTCATCTTCAGCCAATATAGTCAAATTGGTACATTAAAAACATTGAAAACCAGCACATCCTTTTTTCTTCTTTTACAATACTGTGGTTTATCTTTCCTTTTTTCTTTCCCTTTTCCAGATATCTTTTCTGGTTTTAAACACATTATCCATATTGTAACCTTCCAGGTTTTGACACCCATATATAAATTATTTATATAGCCCAAATTATGTGATATCATACAATATCAGAAGATCTGTCATCGGGAATATTTAACTGAGATCTGTAAACTTTATTACAGGCAATTGTAAATCTATATAATATTCAAATCATTTATTATTTATATTATTACAGCATATTTTATTATTTATATAATGTTGGAAGAAGTTTTCATTATGTTCTGTATTTTGGTCTATACTAGAAACGTACAATTGTATCATTTCACCCCATACTTTGTATAAGAAAGTGTTCTTATACACTTTCATGTTGTATCTGATTACGAAAAATAATAAACAAGTAAGCCGTAGTGTGGATATCATCTGTTGAAACGCAAGTTTTGAACAAACTGATTGCCGATTCATACCGATTTTAAAGTGCATGAAGGGGTATCCGACTTTTATAAAAAAATCGGATATAACGACAATCCGTTGTAGCGAGTAAATTTTTCGCTGTTATGAATTCTCGCTATAACGGACTTCTACTGTACTTTAAAAATTACATTACAACTTACCTCAAGAAGATCAGATGTCAGATTAAGGTAATTTATCAATATGAAATTACGAGATGCTGTTGAATTCCTTTTAAGAATTTCTTTCCTCAGTTTGAACATATTTTGTTCTTCTTTTAAAGGCTGAACATAGTGCTGTAAATATTCTTGTTGAGGTAATTCCTGTAATAATGGACAATCACCTCCATGGTTACTTTTAGAACATTTGACCCTCCATGCTTCTCTAAGAGCATTAGCCAGCACAAGTACTGCAGAACTTGCTTGGACGACAGCTCTTGTGCGTAAGGCAACATCTAGTAAGTCATCACATTCGGGAGAATCAGATCTCCTTTGTGATTCCCTGCAGGCGTGCAGTTCAAAATAATCTGCTAGCCACTTATCTTCTTCTGATACATGATTTGAATTTGCCTGTAAGAAAAGGAGAAAACAAGGTGAAGAAGATCCAAGCAATGTACAAACAATGATGGCAAGTGGTTATAAATCAATATTACTGAACCTTAAAATAAGAACATTCATTTAAAAAGAACTTATGCAAAGTTTTGTTGTTGAGTTACCAAAAGAGCCCTGCCAATTTTTTCTTGTGTTTACCTTTTCCAGTGCGCTTTCATTTATTATTGTGTTCTCGAACATAGAAAATAATCCTATTGTAAGACAGACACCTCACCTCATTACAAGATTACAACATTATGAAACGATAATCAAGAATGGGACCGCTAGATTGAGAAGATATTGAGAATGATGCTGTTCTAAAGCTTTAAATTTCATCGGTGTTTTTTCTTGTCACAGGCTTTTCACCTGCACATTGTGTCAGGCTTGGTTTCTCAAATGGTTTCTACTAAGATAGATTTTCTGCCTGAATTTTTGACAGTGATTTTGTCCTGTTTTGTATTGTTACAAAACCAATATTTTGTAAACTAAGAGGTCCACAACCTCACTATGTGCATTTGTTGTTCATTATCATTTGTTTTCATTTCTTTTCCTCTTGGGTTAACACAGTTTCTAGTTTCAAGTATGTTTTGTATTAACCACTGTTTCACTGAATTTTGTCACAGTGAGTTTTTTTTTGCTCCACATGATGATGTAAATATTGTATATTGTGCTAATTTTGTTTCCTCTAGGCTCTCTTTTGTTTTTTCATTTGTTCCTTCATTATGTTTTTTTTTGGCATTTTTTAGCTTGTATTATGTAACATTATTTCAATCCCCGCTTTTTCACTGAAGATTGCTCAAATGAGCCGAAACAAGTCTGAATTTGATTACTCCATCTAATGATGGGATATACGATGTATTGAATTAGGAGGATACACTCATTTCTTCACATTTGTACATTTAAACCTCACCTCATTCACATACTTCACCTTCCCTTTCCCATATTTTGTTAACTAGCTTTCTCTACAAAAGCCTTGAAATCAATGGATACGTCACATTGCCTCTACAAGACATGTTCACGACTTCTTACTTTGATGCTATGTTGCCTCGTAGCAAACGCGTGTCAACACATCTAGAATGTATTGTCTAGCCTTGTGCTGCTGTTTTTTAAAAATTTACAACTGATCTGCATTTAGAGTTGTTGTCCAGGTGGCAGATTCCTCAACAACTGTTTGCCGAGCATTTTATTAAATAATTTCAAAGAATTTGAAAATTTATCAAACATCTCCCTTTGTAAATGTTTCCAATCCCTAATTCTTCTTCCTATGAATGAACAGCAAAGCAAAGAAGCAAAGTCATCTTCGTCCAGGCCATGGAGACCCTTGGAGGGGTTAAAGGTAAAGGCTTCCACTATCCCTAACCTTGGGACATGATGGGGTAGAGTGGTTAGCTCTACGCCCGGCCGCCTTTGTCCCCAGGAATTAACCTGGTACTCATTTTTGTTATAGGCAGCGGGAACCTCAGGGCCATGTGCACCTCCGGAAGTGGAAATCTTGTTTCTTAAATTTTTTGATTTCCTAGCGGGGAACCAAGCATGCCTTTACCGCCTCAGCCAGGCAGCCCCTCCTGTGAACAAATACTTGCCCCAATTATTTTTCATGAATTCTAATTTTATCTTCACAGTATTTTTATACTCCTACTTTTAAAAACTCCACACAAGCTTATTCATCTAATAATGTCAATCCTCCACTGACATTCTGGAACTTCAAATGCTGTATGGTGTACCCTAAAAGGCACGTTAAAATATTTCCATTATTTCAAAAATAATTTGTTGTAATGTGAAAATACATCTTTGAACTCATAACAATTTGGACATTTTTGCCAGCTGTATTAATTAGTATAGTTCCACTTAAAAAATAAACTTAATTTTTTATTGAAATCTCAGAGCCTCTGTGACTCAGGTGGCAGCACACTGGCCTCTCACCGCTGGGGCCGTGGTTCAAATGCCAGTCACTCCATGTGAGATTTGTGCTGGACAAAGCGGAGGTGGGACAGTTTTTTCTCCGGGTACTCCGGTTTTTCCTGTCATCTTCCATTCCAGCAACACTCTCCAATATCATTTGATTTCATTTGTCAATCATTAATCATTGTCCCAGAGGAGTGTGACAGGATTTGGCAGCTGGCAAAATTCCTATTCTCGCTGCTAGGTGGGACTTTATTCATTCCATTCCTGACCTGGTAAAATGACTGGAAACAGGCTGTGGATTTTCATTTTCATTGATATCTCAGTTATTAACCATCCCATGAGATAGTTCTTCTTTATGAAAACCTCATTACTATTTTTTTTTTTTTGCTAGGGGCTTTACGTCGCACCGACACAGATAGGTCTTATGGCGACGATGGGATGGGAAAGGCCTAGGAGTTGGAAGGAAGCGGCCGTGGCCTTAATTAAGGTACAGCCCCAGCATTTGCCTGGTGTAAAAATGGGAAACCACGGAAAACCATTTTCAGGGCTGCCGATAGTGGGATTCGAACCTACTATCTCCCGGATGCAAGCTCACAGCCGCGCGCCTCTACACGCACGGCCAACTCGCCCGGTCATTACTATTTAAGAATATGAAAACTGCATATACAGGTGGTTGGAAACCACGTGAACTGGGTGTTTGAGCGTTAGAGCATTGATCATACTCATAAATAATTTACAAGAAATAATTCTATATCTCGTGTCATTGTCATTTTATCACCTGCTGAAGTTAGCCAATCAGATTGCTTTGCAGGCGAATTCAAATGCGCTTTGGCCAATACTGTTGTAAATCTGCACGTGACTTAAGAATGGCTCGGGAGCCATGCTGAGCAATCAGATTCAAACACAAACACACCGCTGGTTCAGCCAGTGTCACCGTAGCATACTTGCTTTGGCATGATCCTGTCATCTTGGAAGTCTCTACTCAAACCTCTCCCCTGGCAAAGTTTTATTCTTCTTCTGATGTTCTCATGCCAATCAATCAGTCACTACTGATCTGCATTTAGGGCAGTCACCCAGGTGGTAGATTCCCTATCTGTTGTTTTTCTAGCCTCTTCTTAAACGATTGCAAAGAAATTGGAAATTTATTGAACATCTTCCTTGGTAAATTATTCCAATCCCTAACTCCCCTTCCTATAAACGAATTAGTCTTAATCAGCATACAAATGCAATTGTGCCATGCAAAGCGATCTAATTGGCTAAATTCAGCAGGTGATAAAATGACAATGGCGTGAGATATCAAATTATTTCTTCCAAATGATTTATCAGCATGACCAACCCTCTAATGGTATGATGATGATGATGATGATGATGATGATGATGATGATGATGATGATGTGGATGATGATGATGATGGCATGTGGGCTCCGAAGAGGCCTGGTGCAGGTCTTTCGAGTTGACACCGTATAGGTGACCTGCACGTCTTTGAGAATGGGGCGCTGCCTATGATGAATTCTAATGCTGAAGACCACACACACCCAGCCCCCGAACAATCGGAATTAACCATTGGAGGTTAAAATCCCCGACCCGGCCAGGAATCAAACCCGGGATCCTCTGGACCAAAGGCCAGCACACTAACCATTTAGTCATGGAGCCGGACCTCTAACGGTGATATACCATGTTCATATTGTTTTCAACCACCCTGTAGATATTTTCAATGGATTAGCAGTTATTTGACTGCAACAATTTCAGAATAATCCTTAAGGTTAATTTACTGGTATAAGATAGTAAAAATTGCTTTAACACTGTAAAATTGGTCATTTTATTCATTAACCTAAATTATTACTTCATTATACTAACCATCACTTGTTGAATGTGTTGCCACCAGTGCAACTCAAATTCTGGTATGTATTCAGGCAGAGTCAAAGAAAAGACATCAAATGAGTCTTTTGGGAACAATTCAAGATCTTCATGAGTAAGAAGGTCAGAAAAGAGTATTTGAATCTGTTTATGATGCAAAGTATTCTCTTTGTCACTTTGAATGGTGTATGAAAGTGACTTTATAAATGCAGGGTATTCTGTGTAACTCATCAGTACAATTAGAGGGTGTCTCAGACCAATGACGGATGAAAGAGTTTGATTGTAGTTTAAATATTTCCCTGATGAAATGTAGGTTGAAGGAGAAGAAAATTTATCTGCAGATACAATGCATAGCTCTTCATCAGAAATGAGTTCAGAAAACATCTGTGAGCTTTGGTCATCATCACCATACATTACTGCTACATGATGCCACTGTAGTTTCTTTATCATGGTACGGATCACCTAGAAGAGAAAAGAACAAGGAACATGTTAGCTTTAATCTGTATTCTAGATTATCACTGCTAAATTAACATCAGATGGTTCAATATTTCTGAAAGAAATGTCTAAAATATCATGGTGTGGGTTCCTGTATTCTTATTATAATTAGTGAACCATGTGCAACAGCTGTGTGATGTAATAAGTGGTCCTTTTCCTTTTTTTTTGTTTGTTGGGATATTATTTACAAAGGGATCATGGACGTCTCTCGGTCTAGAAAGCCAAGAATAACGGCCGAGAGAATTCGTCGTGCTGACCACACGACACCTCGTAATCTGCAGGCCTCCGGGCTGAGCAGCGGTCACTTGGTAGGCCAAGGCCCTTCAAGGGCTGTAGTGCCATGGGGTTTGGTTTGGTTCATGGACGTCTCAGACATGTTTTGACTTGTGAGCCTCCTTGTTTCAGACAGCTAGGGCTACAGTGTCTAATCCAAAAATTGTCCCTAAACTGTTTGAGTAAAATTCACGTTGAGGCTGCGTATAATTAGAGCTAGCACCCTGCAATACAGAATTTTTTGTTTCACTTTTGTAATGCCTTTATCAAGCCTTGGACCTATGTGATGGAGTCCCACTTCTATCCGATAGCCCAGGGACTCCCTGGAAACAACTTGGTAACAAAATGAAATTTAATGGATTTCAGTCAATATTAATGAGGCTTATGGAATAAAGAATTAAAGGGTGGTCCATAAGTCAGTTGGCAGTAGCAGTATGTAGACACTTTAAATATTGTTGTACAATATTTTGTGCAGTCACCAAATAAATCAACTTGAATAGTACCCATTAAGTATGGAATACCTTGAATAAGCATGCAAAGGATGCAGAAAAAGTATTGTCATAGGCTGACATGTGTTCCATTTTCATGTAATGTGAATTCTTGTACAGAAGTGCTACTAAAAAAGCTAAGTCATCTCCGTACAGGCAATGAAGGTCCAGGGAAGGGGGGAAGGTGAAGGCTTCCACTATACGTAACCTCGGCACTTGCTGGGGTACAGTGGTTATCTCTACGCCTGGCCGCCTTTGCTCCCAGGAATTAATCTGGTATTAATTTTTGGTGCAGGCTGAGTGAATCTCAGGGCCATGTGCACCTCAAGAAGCGGAAATCTCATTTCTTAAATTTTTGGACTTCCTAACGGCGAATCGAACACACGTCCTTCCGGGTGAACCGAGCACGTCTTCACCCCCTCGGCTGGACAGCCCCTTACGGAAGTGCTGCTAGGGGGAGCAAATGTCCTTCTCTCATTTGCTTGATAGATGTAAAGCACTGAATAAGGTCTTAGTAGCAATGTGAGCTGTGTGAGCTACGGAGGTAAGTTGAGTGATGTAGCATTCAACAAGCCTTCGACCAGGTAGATGAGTTTGACAGATGCCACATCATCGGGTTAATTTAGGCAGGTTGAATGTTGTGATGTATTGCTCAATACTCGAGCTGTTCTGATTGCACTGAGCATTGGTGTTGGATGCAGCAGGAACATGAGGGTATACACACAGGATGAGAATATTTGGAGGGTCAGTCACAGGCATAATGAATATGATATCGGCCTGTCTGCAGGAAAAAAAGATTGGGCCCTCTTATCAATAACATATAAAAATTATTTTGCTAGTGGCTTTACGTCACACTGACATAGATAGGTCTTATGGCGACGATGGGACAGGAAAGGCCTAGGAGTTGGAAGGAAGTGGCCGTGGCCTTAATTAAAGTAGAGTCCCAGCATTTGCTTGATATGAAAATGGGAAACCATAGAAAACCATCTTCAGGGCTGCCGACAGTGGGATTCGAACCCACTATCTCCCGGATGCAAGCTCACAGCCGTGCGCCCCTAGCCGTACGGCCAACTCGCCCTCCTATGAATAACTTTTTTTTTTTTTGCTTTTGGCTTTATGTCGCACCAACACAGATAGGTCATATGGCGACGATGGGACAGGAAAGGCCTAGGAGTTGGAAGGAAGCGGCTGTGGCCTTAATGAAGGTATAGCCCCAGCATTTGCCTGGTGTGAAAATGGAAAACCACAGAATATCATCTTCAGGGCTGCTGACAGTGGGATTCGAACCCACTATTTCCCGAATGCAAGCTCACAGCCGTGCGCCCCTAAACATACAGCTAACTCGCCCAGTACATATAAATTTAACTACAGTAGATACTTTCATATTTGTAAAATACTTACTATAAGAGTACAAAACTAATTAATTCAGTGAGTTGATGAATTGTGTAAATTCGGTCATGTTTTTGGAAGCATCTTTTGATAATCACAGTCTAGGTAGTTAAAATCTCTCATCGGTAAGAAAAGCTCAAATTTTAGAAATCTGTTCATATCTGTTAGATTTAACAAAAATATGGGGATTGTATGGTTTTTGTTCTGTGCAGAGAAGTTATCAAAGAATAAATGAATTTCATCATACTGAGCTGGGACAGAATTCAAATAGTGAAGAAGCATACAGCATACCTCTTCAGGGCCTTTCTTTGCTTGGCCTTCGTGATAGATATATATGACTGCTTTATTTGTTTTTATATTGTGTATATAAAAAATATGATAAGTCGGTTTATATCCACTAGGGTTTTTTCTTCTCAACTTGCATAGGAACTGTTAACTCTGACAATGTGTTATGTGAACAAGACAACAATGACCAGTACTGCATTATCGTGAACCATTTATTCACTTTGTTTCAGCAAGATAACCAACTCTGAATATAATCAGAATTAATATTTTTTGTTAAAAGAGCCCGCCTGGTGGCTGTGATCATTAAGGCGCTGAAGTCTAAATGGTCTGACACCGTGGTTAACATGTTCGAGTCCCGTTGGTCGAAAAAATTTTCACCATCAGAATGTTGGCTGTCTGGCCCCGCGGTGTAGGGGGCAATGCATCCGCCTGTCACCCGGCGGCCCCGGGTTTGATTCCCAGCTGGGTCAGGGGTTTTTAATTGTAATGATTAATATCCCCAGGTGGGAACTGAGTGTTTGTGATGTCCTTAATCTTCCTTTCCTCACACACAACATTCCACACTACCACCATTCCAGTTACATGCAGGTTCATACAATATGGTGCCAGTAGGGGCAAAAGATCCAAATGGGTCGACACCCTGAACAAATAGCATTTTTTGTATATAGATTGTCGGCCGGTAGGGTAGGGGAGGTGGTGGTATACAATTTTGAATCACTAGATTGTGTGCCAAAAGCCTGGATTAAATTCCAAACCTCTCTGCAGTGTTCATATGAAGTGAAAGCATATGATGCTGTTGATGATGATTCGTCCATTGGGTGGGAACCTTCAGCCTTGAGCAGACCCCTTTGTGCCATTCGACAAGAGTAGCCTTTGTGCTGGCACCAGGATTCACCCTCTCCCTACCATCATATATCACATCATTCATTTCATCTCATCAACTCCTCTGATGAGGTTGATATCAGGAAGGGCATCCAGTCATAAAAACCCGCCACGACAGATTCATCTCACCTCATACCCGACCCCGTGGAGAAACAGGACAACATAAACTATTAAATTTTAGAAACAAGTTGAACCATTTGTACTGGAATTCTTAAAGCCGTTTTAACATAAAAGGATGTGTCTATGGTAGGGGAACACATATTGGAACAAAAGTGGATTTCAAAAAAAATTGTGACTTCCACCCTTTTAACAAACAGTGATTCATATATGACTTGACCTTTAATTGTGTTTATCCTGAAGCTTGTGAACAATATTTCACAGTTATTCTGTTAAGAATGTCATATTTCTTGACAATTATATTACAGAAGGAGAAAACTAGATGTTATACCTGTATTCTTTCTTTTGCAGACACGTATGCTGTAGTGAATGACACAACAGGAATACTGTTTGCATCTAGCACAGCCTGGACTTCTTGATCCTTGGAGAGTCCAGTTCCATCCACAAGTCCAAGCTTTAAGCCCTGTGTTATCTGCTTCTTGCCTTCTTTCAGACTGGGATAGAACTCAGCAAGTTTCTCTGCAGCAACTAGTGGATGTCCGCAACTGTCAAACACCTTTACATCTATAACAAGAAACCACTTAAAATACTGTGTCAATTATCAGTAAATACATTTCATGAAATTTTGAGGGGAGTCTTGACTGAAATGTTGCAAGTTTTGACCAAAAGGTAGAAATTTCAAATTTAACCTTAAAAATTTCCAATTCTTCCTCTTTCAATCCCAGTTATCAATTTTTCCCTAACACCATTTTTAAAGCTTTAAATGCTGGATTTAAAAGGTAGTGGTACGGCATGAACAGAGTGAGCTCACACCCCTTTCTCCCACACTGTCAGACAACATTAGCTTCAAAGTTATTTCACACTACCATTTCAATAATACCCCTGGAATGCAGTAGTAGGCCTACGTTGTGTGTAAGATGAGAAAGATGAGGGAATAATTTACAGTCCAGCACGTGTGTTTCTAAAATCTTTCAATTGCATTTTTCCACCTTCACAATTTTTCAGCTCTTTGCCATACATATACCGTGTGACAGAGTTCTTCCCAGATTCACCTGAAATTTTTTGAGAATGTTTGAAAGTATAAAGGAGTGAAAATTAGTTCAGCACTTTATTATCATTTGAAAATTACCATCATAAAATAGAATGAAACTAGATTTGTTACCTATGGAATGAATAGTGAAAAACTGAACAAAAGGTATATCTCCAATTTTTTATACCTGATTGCAAAACCTGGAGTTGTTCTTAAATGTATGAGATTTTTGACAAGCCTACCAAATTACAGCCCCAAAAAATTAAAACTGTGCTGCATGGAGCATTTTTCATACACATTATTTGTCAATTACTTTGCAAACAACTAAACCTACCAACTCCAACTTTTGTGTGGGAGGAGAGAGAGATTTATTAAAGAAATAAATCATTCGTCCTCCAGTGAGGGTGACCATTTGGATCTGGAATACAGTTACAATTTTAATGGAGTTTAAATATATCAAAAAATGAAAATTTAATTGTTAATGCTGTTATCTTCTTTTTTCCAGGGTTAGTGGTGGAGGAATGTTAATCATATTCTCAGGTATAGATGTAAATGAATGATTTTCAGAGAGTCCCTCAATATCTGTGGAAATGAAAACCTACAGCCTTATTTTCCAGTCTTTGACCGGGTCAGGGAAGTAACGAATGAAGCATATGTAGACTATTAGTACGATGGGGTTGCCACTCCCAAAGTGATTTATGAATGACTGATAGATCCTATGAAATGATAATGGATAGTGTTGCTGGAATGAAAGATGACAGGGAAAATTGGAGTACCCGGAGAAAAACCTGTCCCACCTCTGCTTTGTCCAGCACAAATCTCACATGGAGTGACCGGGATTTGAACCACGGTATCCAGCGGTGAGAGGCCGATGCACTGCCATCTGAGCCACGCAGGCTCCCTCAGTATCTGTATTACTATTTTTTCCAACTCCCAGAATGGAACTTTCAACTTTTGTAGGAAGGTCGATGTTTGACTAGGGAGGGTGCTCTTGCTCCAAATAACAGGCCTCTGACAATCCACCAATCGATAGGTATTAAATACTTAGGTGACAGGTAAGGTAAGCACGGAACATAAATAGCTTGCTTTTCTAGGTCCACATCCTGAGCATGATTGAGGTCTCTTTCAAAGCGAATGGTGGGATATAAGACCATTGCTTTAATGTCCTTTCTATTGATGTCAGCCCTCCGATTAGAGTGATTGGTAGAGATGCAGTGAACCTCCTCGTGCACCTCCCATCCAAATTGCCTCAAGCCTTGAGCAATCGATGTTCTTACGCGGTAGTGGCAATGGTTGCACATTAGCTCAGTCCTCCGGCAGAATCCCAGCACATGTCCAAGGGTTTCTGTCTCTTATTAATATGTGCTTGTGTTTAAAATTTTGGTTTGATTAGTGGTAAATTGTAAAAATTCAAAATTTCAGTTGACTCCCCTTAATCTTCTAAAGATAATCTAACTGTTAGCTAGCCAAAGGTAGCAAGAGGAACTAACCATCATGGGGATGCATCATGGTACATTCAGGTGACATATTTTAACACCTCATTTTAATTTTGTTTTGTCTTTTTTCTTTTGTTTATTTGTTTGTTTGTTCTCTTCTCTTTTGTTTCTTTACTGAAATCATCTCATTCCAATAAAAAAGAAATTAAATTAAAATTATTAACTTAAAAATATTATTGACAGTTCAAATTAAAAACAACAAAATAAAATCCATTTTTATTCCATTATTTCCTCCACACTTTGGTATAAGGTACACAAAAAATTGAGATAGCTTTAGTTTTGAGTATTTTGGTATTTGTTTTTGTTTCCTTACACTTTTTGAAGTTTATTTATTTATTTATTTATTTATTTATTTATTTATTTATTTATTTATTTATTTATTTATTTATTTATTTATTTATTTATTTATTTCATGGTATTGCAGAAACCTTCTCCTTATTATACTCTGATCACTACTTATTTTTAGCTACATATTTAATCTTTCCTCAGCTTCATTACCTACTTTCCAAATTTTGAATACTGATCATATATTGTCACTTTATTCATATTTTGACACCATTCTTTTATGCTTTATAACATCATTTCTTTTCCTTTCATCACAAAATTTGATAACACTATTCACATGTCTGAAAAATAAATTATGAAAATTGTAAGAGAAAATAATGTTTTGAACCAAATATCAATCTCCTTTTTTTTCTTTTTTTAAAAATTTCTTCCAAGTGAAAGCTCACCATAAAATCGACAAAGAAGTGTATATTCGATTGTGAGCAACTTCTGAGAGAACCTGTATAGCACATGGACGGCCAAGCTATCTTGCTTGATAACCTTGGGCAGGGCAATGTATTACTGTGTAACATATATATCTTACTTGCATAATTTGTAATTTTACTGATTCTACTTGGCCTTGAGTTTGAAATAAAAAAATAATAAATAAATAAAAAGTAATGAACTGAAATGTCTGTCATTTGGGCACCACAGTTTACCAAACTGGATCCCTCGAATTTAGATAGAACATTATATTCTCTTCTCTACCAGAGTGCATGTGCTGGTGCATCCACTATGGCCTTACCTAACCCACTGAAAATGATTGAACTGTACCTAGGTTTTTCAATAACTTATTCACAGTAATTTAAAAATGAAGTACAATATCTATATTCTGATAAAACCATAATCAGTGCATGAGCACTTCATCAACACATGATATAAAATAAAAATACAATCAATAAACATTGACAAATGCTGGAAGCTTTTTACTATATGCAACAAAATGGTCCTGTATTAAAAAGATTTGGGAAATACAGCAAGAAATGAACAAGCATTTGTAGCGCAACGGAGGACTATTTACAATGCATGAATATATATCCTTCACTTGTTTTGTGTTGTTTCCAGTGGTTTAACATCACACTAACACATCAATTTTTGGTGATGGAAGGATGGGAAAGGGCTAAGATTGGGAAGGCAGTGGCCGTGGCCTTAAATAAGGTACAGCCTGAACATTTGCCCGGTGTGAAAGTGGGAAACCACGGAAAGCCATCTGCAGGGCTGCGAACGGTGGGATTCAAACCCACCATCTCCCAAATGCAAGCTCACAGCTGTGCTACCCTAACTGCAAAGCCAACTGACTCAATTTGTTTTGTGTATAACAATCTATGATTAAATGAACGACTGCACGTCGTATATTGGAATTATACCCTTGGCATGACGCCTTGCAAGTGCTGGGGCTCTAAAGTTGCAAAGTTCTGAATGTGATATATATCAATTACTATAATGTAATGATTAAAATTTTATTTTCAGAAGTAACTTATGAGTAAAAATTACATTTGCTGAAAAGTAATGATTGAGAATAAAGGATTTTTTAGAAAAAAATATTTGTTTGTGGCATCGACCTCTGCAGATCTTTTGCCACTACTTTCACAATATGATCGGAACCTGCATGTAAGTGTAATTGTGGAAGTGAACAGTGTTGAATCTGGGGAAAGGAAAGTTAAGGATGACACAAACACCCAGTCCCGAGGCCAGGGATATTAACCATTTACAATTAAAAATCCCTGACCTGGCCGGGAAACGAACTCGGGGCTGCCGGGTGACAGGCGGACGCATTGCCCCCTACACCGCGGAGCCAGCAGAGTAAAGGTTACTAAAAAGGTAGTTGTTTCATGTAATTCAATTACTTTTATTTGATTTGATTACTTCCCAAGAGATTAATTAAAGTATATAATTATTGAATAGATGGACATGTAGATACATTTTTTAATCATTATAGTAAATACGTAACCTGAAAAATAAATTTCATTACTTGTAAAGTACTATCACATAACGCTCCTTTACTGAATCGATGATATCACATTAGGATTTAATACAATGCAGACCTACACAAATAATCCTAACATGATATAAATTTTTTTTTGCGCTATTTGCTTAATGTTGCACCGACACAGATATGTTTTATGGCGACGATGGGATAGGAAAGGCCTAGGAATGCGAAAGAATCGGCCGTGGCCTTAATTAAGGTACAGCCCCAGCATTTGCCCGGTGTGAAAATGGGAAACCACAGAAAACCATCTTCAGGGCTGGCGACAGTGGGGTTCGAACCCTCTATCTCCCGATTACTGGATACTGGCCGCACTGCAGCTGTCGAGCTCGGTTAATTAATATTTAAATTACTATCTGATAAAGATGCAGAATTACAATATAATTGGTCTGTTATTGGAAATTATAAATTTTCCAGCTAACTCATTCTTTGACGCCAGCGTTTCACGCCAGTGTGCCAAAGTGGACTCATCAGTTGGTAACTGATGGCCTAGCAGGCATCATTTTTCATAGAAGAGACCAAGTCTCTCTCACAGTGTACCACACCCGTTTAACACCAACTCTCATCTATGTTTTGGAGAAATATGTTCCGTTAAACAAAGACCTCAGTGGCATTCAAGCAACAGAAATGAGATTCATCAGAATTATGAATCAAAAGACCAGAAGGGCAAGACTAGGAATGAACTAAATAAGGAAGCTATTGTCAAGGTCCCTATCATTAGTGTTGTAATGAAGTGTAGACTTTGTGGGGAACATATCAGTAATGTACTCCTTGACATTATGTACATTATGTACTCCTTGAAGAGAAGGAATGGACTGAAGGTCATTATATCTTTGGAGATTGTTTATTGTTATGATAGATAATCATTATATAATTTCGTGTGGCTATTTCTAGCCGAGTGCAGTCCTTGTAAGGCAGACCCTTCGATAAGGGTGGGCGGCCTCTGCCATTTTTAGGTAACTGCGTGTTATTGTGGTGGAGGGTAGTGTTATGTGTGTGAGTTGCAGGGGTGTTGAGGACAACACAAACACCCAGCCCCCGAGCCATTGGAATTAACCAATGAAGGTTAAAATCCCTGTCCCGGCCGGGAATCGAACCCGGGACCCTCTGAACCGAAGGCCAGTGCGCTGACCATTCAGCCAACGAGTCGGACAGATAATCATTGATAGTGGCATTTGAATACTGTGCTTCATTGTACTAGTCCCCTACAATTACTGGTGGCCCCGACGTGATTGCCGATTTTTCTTTGTCTTCTGCCTGCAGTAGATGTAGTTTACTAAAGATGGTCTTGTTCTCTAAAATTTGACTGACATCATTGATATGTGGATTGGGGTACCTGTCTGGTATTGTCCAATCACTTAGCCATCTGTAGTCTCCACACACTCTCCAAGACCCATTCTTTCTCGTGACGAGGTATAGAAGGATGTATAGTATACCACGGTCTAGCATGAACTGAAACTCCTGTTTAGCTATCTTTAGTCTACCAGGATCCAGTCTTCGTGGTTTACAGAAAAAGGTCGTCAACCAGTGGTCGTGATGTTATGCTTAATATTATGGAGAATTTCGGTAGGCACAATTGAAGGTTTTGTTAGGTCACGAAAATTGCTCAAGAACTTATAAATGTGACAGGTGGCATGTATAGTGCTCATAGTGTCAGTTTTAGTGATTAGGGCAACAACGGTGGCAACATTGAGGTTAGTTTTTCATCTATTAACCTTTTGTGCTTTAAATCAATCAGTAGATTAAAATGACTAAGAAAATTTGCTCCTAGTATGCCTCTTGAGATTTTGGCTGTGAGAAATGGTATGAATGTTCTTTTTAGTCCTAAATCAATATTAATAATTTTAGTACCAAATGTTGGTATCTCTACTGCGAGCAGGTAGGGGCCCTCTTCAGAGGCGCCTCTGGCTATGCAAGTGCACTGACCTGGTGTGTAGCATCTGGTAAGGGTCCCAGCTCGGGGTTATGAGCGAAGACCTCAACAGAATCTACAGCAGAGAAGATGGACTTCAGAACGGTGGAGATTGCGGAAGAGGCAGCCCAGTACTGGGGAATAATATGAGTACACCATTCATCAGCAGTGTTTGTTTCCCATGTTCCCCACATAAGGGGTGGCCTGAATAACTGCTGGCAGTAGCTCTAAAATACCTTTGGGAGTGACGACCCCAGCGTAACAGTAGCCTAAAATGAGTGGTGGTAATAATCAGCCTCAGAAAAGGTTAGGGCATGTCCTGCAAAAAGCGATGTGCAGTTCTTGTGCTGTGGGAGCTGTGATAAGTGGGCAATCAGCCTTTAATATTATGAAGGTAGGAATAACAAATGTTGTGACCCTGACAGGAAAATCAGACGAGTTGGTTGATTTTATGGAGAAAGAGAATGGTGCATTGATAGTAGTGAGGGAGGTCAAGTGATGGGGAGAGGCAGTGAAGAGGATGAGTAGAGTGTACACCCTACTTTGGAGTGGAGGAGGTGAGGCAGAGAATGGAGTAGGAGTGATTGTTAACAAAGTCCTAGATAAAAATGTGGATAGGATAGACTACATAATGATAGAATAATCAGAGTATGACAGAGGTTGGAAGAAGGAGTGAAACATTTCATCCAAGTTTATGCACCCCAAACTGGAAACAGTGAGGAAAATATAGAGGAATTCTTGGAGACACTCGAGGAAATAATCACTGGTGTGGAAGTGATAGTCATAGGAGACCTCAATGTGCATGTTGGAAATGACAGAATTGATAAAGAAGTGATTCGTCCATTTGGATATGGAGAAAGAAACAGTGAGGGAGATAAGTTGATTGATTTTTGTGAGAGAAATGGAATGATTGTGGGTAACACCTGGTTTAGAAAGAAGAATAGTAGAAAGCTCACTAGATATGGCTGGGGTGAAAGAAGGACAAAAACAGTTGTGATTATTTTTTGATTGAGAAAATAAATAGAAAACAGTTAATGGATGTAACAGCACTACTAGGTGAGGTGTTTGATGGAGACCACAGACTAGTGGTAGCAAAGTTGGAAAAAAGGTAAATATGAGAGTACAAGAAATACGGCATCATCATTATAGACTGCTATGCCTTTCAGTGTTCAGCCTGCAAGCCTCTATGAATTTACTAAACGTCGCCACAATCCTCTATTTGCAACTAGTGTTGTGGCCTCATTTAGTTCCATACTTCTTATTTTTAAATCATTAGAAACTGAGTCTAACCATCGTCGTCTTGGTCTCCCTCTAAAAGTATGGAAAGTAAAAGATAAAAGAACTCAGGAGAAATTTTTAGAGGAATTAAAACACCACATCCATAAATTAGAAATATATAATGTAGAAAAAGAATAGACCAAATTTAAAAACACGTTTGTAAATTGTGCAGAGAAGTTTTGTGGCAGAATTTTGGTGAGAGTGAAGGAAAAGGAGACAACTTTGTGGAATGAAAAGGTGAAGGAGCTTGTTAAACAAAAGAAGAAAGCATGGCAAGAACGGAACAGAGATAGGAAAGAAGGAAGTTTAAATATCCAAAAATTAAAAGTAAGTGTAAAAAAGTGGTAAATGAGGAAAGAAAAAGTGTTGGGATCGATTCACACAAAAGTTGGAAAAGGATGTAAATGGTGGAAAAAGAAGTTGTATGGATTAATAAAAAATAAGAGAAAAAAATCTACACAAAACAAGTGAAGGAAGAGAGTGGAAATGTAATATCAGACCCAGAGGAGTTAAAGAATAGGTGGAAAGACTATTTTGATAAACTCTGAATATGAGAAATGATGCAGAAGTGAGTCTAGTGTTAAATGAGGATGATTCAGAAATGGAGAGTGATATTATAATGGCAGAGGTGGAAATGGCTATTAAACAAATGAAAACAGGAAAAGCAGCAGGAATGGATGAAATATGTGTGAAAATGAAAAAGGCAGCAGGACCTATTGGCCTACATTGGTTATATTGGCTAGTAAGGTGTATATGAAGTAAAAAGCAAGTACCTGATGGTTGGTGTAAAGGTGTAATAATACCAGTACTGTATTTAAGAAAGGTGACAGGAAAGTATGTGATAATTATCAAGGAATTACACTGTTGTCACAAGTAGCCAAAATATTGGAGAGAATAATAGAAAGGAGGATGAGAGGAAGAGTGGAAAGAAATTTGGAAGAAGAGTAGTATGGATTTCAACAGCGCAGGTCAACGATAGACCCTATATTTGCCATGAGATTACTGATGGAGAAACAATGGGAATATGAAAAAGATCTAGTGATGGCATTCCTTGATCTAGATAAGGCAAACAATAGTGTTAATAGAGAAAAAAAATGTGTGGAAAGCAACGTGTGAGATTTGTTTCAGTAGTGTCCAGACTCTAGCGAGGAGAAAAGATTGTTTAGAAACCAAACTGGACTAAGACAGGAATGTGTGTTGTCTCTACTTATGTTTATAATGGTTATAGATGAAATTCTAAAGGAAACAAAGGTGAAGTATGAAGGGGATATGAAAATATTGTTGTTTGCAGATTACATAGTGATCTGGGGAGTCTTCAACACAGAAGTGCAAATCCAACTAAAGGCTTTAAATGACAATGACAATCAGTGTGACGAAGAGGGAACCAGTGGTGATGACAAGAGGAGAAAGAGAAGGAAAAGGAATCGTTAGTATCAGGGGACAAAACCTTGAGGTTGTTGAATACTTCACATATTTGGGAAGTGAAATAATTTTTTTTTTTTTTTTTTTTGTTATTTGCTTTACGTCGCACCGACACAGATAGGTCTTATGGCGACGATGGGACAGGGAAGAGCTAGGAGTGGGAAGGAAGCGGCCGTGGCCTTAATTAAGGTACAGCCCCAGCATTTGCCTGGTGTGAAAATGGGAAACCACGGAAAACCATCTTCAGGGCTGCCGACAGTGGGGTTCGAACCCACGATCTCCCGGATACTGGATACTGGCCGCAATTAAGCGACTGCAGCTATCGAGCTCGGTGGAAGTGAAATAATGCATGATGCAAGGTTGAATAAGGAGATCAGCAGAAGTGTACATGCATGAAGTACGTTCTATCAGAGAAGTTCCTATGAAATATAAAGGGATAATATACAAGATGTACTATACCCCTATATTATCAGAGAGTTGGACTTTAACAGCAAGAAATGAGAGTAAAATTCAGGCCAGTGAGATGAATTTCCTGAGGAGTATGGTAGAACAGACAAGGAGGGAGAGAATAAGAAATATTGAGGTCAGAAAAGAGATAGGGGTAGAAAAACTAAGTGATAGCATGGAGAAGAATAAATTGAGATGGTTTGGACATGTTATGAGGATGGAGGAGGGAAGGAAAACAAAACAAGTGTTGGAGGAAAGAGAGCAAGAGGGAGGCCCAGAGCAAGATGGATGAACTCTCTCAAGAACAGTGTAAAGAAAAAGAAGACTGGACTGGAATACAATTACTGAAGAGGAGTGGTGGAAGGAGAGGCAATGGTGGAGAAGTGCCATCAACACCCCAACCTGGCAGGAGCTGGACAAGGGGAAATGAAAATGAAAATGATGATGATGGTGATATCTCTGTACCATTTGCTGCATACAGTTTAAAGTCTATAGTTTCTTTTGTATTTGCATGGACTGCTGGCAAAACTGAGATGTCAGCACCACTATGCATAGAGGATGGTTGCCTAGTTGTACTTCCTCTTAAAACAGTAATCATACCCACCACCATCCAAGAGGAGCCTCATTTCTGAATGTTTGTCTTTAATGAATAACCTCCGTTAGGCCTAACTGTAATGTATAATATAAATTTGCTGTTGATCTCTATTGACAGTTGTATAATTAATACAGTGAAATGGGTCCACCAATTCAATACAAGGTAAAGATAATGTGACCAAATTCTCACAATAGTCAGGTATATTATCATTTCAATATTAACATTACAATAGTACTAGTTTCAGTCACTTGAGCCATCATCAGCTATATACATCTTACTACAATTTTTACATGTTTACTTTTTCTTTTTTCATTTTTACTTACTTTTACTACAGACTCATATTTTCTTCATTTTTACATGATTTTGTGTATTTTAATGTGTATTGTGCCTATTTTTAATGTGTAATGTACTTACCAAATAATACTCCAGGCAGGAATGACTGGCCATTGTCCTTATTGAGAATTGTAATAATCCATCTCACCGCCTCAACCATTATCATGCCTTCCCTCGTGAGTGGGCCACATCCGAATAATCCTTGACCAGCCTCATGAATGCTCAGGATTATACCTTAAACAAAAGAAAATGTTTTGCTTATAATGTCATTCTTTTTTAAACATAAAGCAATCTACCATTTATTTACAAATAAGGACTTTTGCTTCTAGCAAATTATACAGTGCACCTGAGAATTTCCCCTGCAATGAACTTATTTACGATCTGCTATTAGAGAAAGCATCAGTGGCGTTTCTTGGGCCAGAAGTTTAAGCATTGTTATAAATTAAATTAATGGAGTAAATATAAGCCCACCTATTTTGCCCCACCCCTATTTCTTTTACCAAGATTATTCAGATCACGAAATGAATTAATATGATAGAAAGACATAGAGAAATAAAAGAGAAAATCTGCAGCAAATTACGATTTTCTTTCAAACTGATTGGCCATTTCAGTCACTTCACCATTGTAAAATTTTATATAATGAAATAATATAATGTTGCAAAACTAAAATACATAAAATTAACAAACCACTGTCAGAAACCTTGAAAATGGCTGGGCATATTCGGCCACCATCAATCACTTCTTTCTTTCACTGTAGCTGCCTCTGTGGATCCGTGGTAGAGTGTCGGCCTCTGAATCCCAAGATAGCGGGTTCAAACCCGGCAGAGGTAGTCGGATTTTTGAAGGGCGGAAAAAAGTCCATTCAACACTCCATGTCGTACGATGTTGGCATGTAAAAGATCTCCGGTGATACATTTGGTATTTACCGGACAAAATTAATTAAATCTCAGCCATAGACGCCCAAGAGAGATCCGGTTTACTCTGTCTGCCATCTTGCGGACCTAGAGTAAAATGGAACGTCGAAATTGACGAGCAGACAGCCAGATGGCGTCAAATCGAAATGTCTGCACACGGTAGCTGAGGCCATACGATTATTATTATTATTATTATTATTATTATTATTATTATTATTATTATTATTATTATTATTATTATTATTATTATTATTATTATTATTATTATTATTCTTTCACTATAAGAAAGTGATGAAAAACTGGTATTTAATGATTGTTTTACTATGGTTTCATAACCCATATTAAAACATTTAAACCTCCAACTTGACTGCGTAAGCAATAATACTCTCAGGCAAAACTCAAAAACAAAAATCAACACGAAGCGTTTGAAACAGGAACAACGCCTTGGTCAGGTTTAGCAAGCATGAGGTAAGGGTACTGAGAGCATATATGCGCATGCGTGGTTCCAGGGAGTGAAACTGCCGAGTCCCGAGTCATTGGAAACAGAACCAACACCTTGGCAGCGTGGCAGATGGTTCTGGACGCTGCTGATAGTAACTACAGCATATGGAGCGGAACAATGAATTATAACGAAAGAGAAACACACTCTAATGTAACATTACATTTAAACAAATGAAATAAAATAATTTATTATTTTTCTTTTGATTTTATTTGGGCATTGATACACAATTTATGCACTCTGAGAAAATGACACTGGAAAGCGTTAAGTTAGAAGCAGTAGCCATGCTGGGTCTTTGGCATGGACTTGGATGGCAAAGGATTGTGCCGACACTAGTTTTTACGTACCTTCTCCCTACCCCATCATCATCTCCCATCCAGACACACAGATCGCCTTTGGACATCAATTAGGAAAACCTGCACCAGGTGAGCTGAACTTGTAAAGGTAGTCCCGGAAAGGTTAGTGAAAAGTGAACAGTCCAGCGTCTGTGCATTTAGGCAAAATACTGATGACAGTGTGACAAAGTACTAGTGATAATGTTTACTGCTGAAGGCTTTTGAATATTGTTACTGTACACTACTATGCTAAAAGTGATGCGAGACAGAATCACAGCATTTTCTGTAATTCTATGCAGATGTATCCAGACAGTTAGCGATTTCTGACAAAAGTGCTGTTTGAAAGAAGGCTTTTAAATGCAGACATTATCAAACCTGAATATCTGGTTTATTTCTGCAACAAACATTCTATTTTTGAGCTCCTTGTCAACTTTTTGGGGTTACATCAGAATTTCAAACAACTGGCTTCAATGATTGGAAGCAAGAAAATCAGCGGTTAACGGAACATGAGAATTTGTACTCTCATCATGATTACGTGGTAATAGTTAAAAGCCAGGGTAGTGAATTGTGCAGAGTTGACAGTTGTCTGCTCTTTCAGTTTGAATAATAATAATAATAATAATAATAATAATAATAATAATAATAATAATAATAATAATAATAATAATAATAATAATAATAATAATAATAATACTCCAAGCAGGAACGATTGGCCATTGTCCTTATTGAGAATTGTAATAATTAATCTCACCGCCTCAACCATTATCATGCCACTTATTAATTTTGCAAACATTTTTAATATAATCAGAAAGAATATGTAGGGCGCCCCTAGTGGACTTTGACCGAAAAAAGCCATAGGTAACCTTTCTTTGCCGAGAGAGCAGCGGCAGAAAAAGTAAAGATGGAGTGAGCTATTAATGTGGTATATTTTTGGGCTTATGCCGTGTAATTAATTATAAAAACACACTCAACGCGTTTCGAAAGGACCCTTGCCTTTCTTCATCAGGAGACACAGAGAAAATGAAACGACGCATATCAGTTCCTTGTTACTGGAGGGGTGTAGGGCGCCCCTAGTGGACTTTGACCAAGAGAGCTGCGGCAGAAAAAGTAAAGATGGAGTGAGCTGTTTTTGTATGTTTGTGTAATGATAATTGTGGTGTAAAATAAAAGTGTAGTTAAAGCAGTTTCAGTGTGTTGTGTACTTCACTACAAATACTTTCCCAAAGCTTACATGCAATGCATGTCAAATTGACTGGCCTGTAATTTTCAGTTTTATATTATTATTATTATTATTATTATTATTATTATTATTATTATTATTATTATTATTATTATTATTATTATTATATCCGGATCCTTGGCTTAATGGTCAGCATAGTGATCTTCGGTTCAGAGGGCCCTGGATTCGATTCCCAGCCGGGTCGGAGAATTTAACCTTAAATTACCTTGGCTCGGGTACTAGATGTCTCTGCTGTCCCCAAAATCCCTGTATCTTGCACATCACACACAACACAATCCTCCACCACAATAACATGCAGTTTTCTATGCATGGCAGATGTCGCTCACCCTCGTTGGATGATCTGCCTTACAAGGTCTCCACCAGGCTAGAAATAGCCACACTTTATTATTATTATTATTATTATTATTATTATTATTATTATTATTATTATTATTATTATTATTATTATTATTATTATTATTATTATTATTATTATTATTACCATGCTAAGCAGCTCAGAAAGTTGAGGGCTGTTTTCCTGAGCATAGGGTGGCAAATTCGATCTCAGTCAGTCTGGAGGCATTGGAAGGTGCCCAGCTAAGCCATCTCCATGTTAGTACTCGTACATTTACAATCGTACCACAGAAGGAGGCTGGGACAAAATTTTCATGTTAATGTCTCCAAATATAGTAAAAATAGGGACGTAAAACCATTCATTATTATTATTATTATTATTATTATTATTATTATTATTATTATTATTATTATTATCATTATTATTATATTTAACATAAACACTAAAGAGAGTAAGGTCTAATATTTAGATTATTAGACGTTTTTCTTGTCACATAGGTACGGTATCTGTTGAATTCCAAATTAACTTATTTTAATATCCTTCTAAACATACATTTCCTAATGGGGTCTATAGCCTACCAATTCTTTACCTTTCTCTTTAGCCCTGTGATTGAGAAGCGAGAAAATTGGATTCTGCATCATTTAAATAAATTGCATCTGAATGTAATATAATTAAACTACATTCGCCACAGGAGAAAGTGAGGAGAACTCGTAAAGAGCAAAAAAGTTACAGTTCCGACTTCATGCTGTATGTAGCCTTCGTCTTTCTATTACAGTGAGGGATTCAAATAATGCAATCTGTAAGAAGGACGAAAGGCGTGTTATAATTACAGACGGTGAGGGTGCGTTCACGGGAAAGTCGAATTGCTTACTACCATTAACTGACTCCCATTTTATTTTATTTTATTTTATTTTATTTTATTTTTATTATTATTATTATTATTATTTTTTTTTTTTCACGATCGCACAGACTACAGAAAAATCAACTGCACATTTTGCGCTAAGTTTGCTCGTTTATAACACCTTCCCGGCTTAACACGCTTTGTGGCCAGGACCGAGGCGTGAAGTTTACATGGTCTGACACCGCGGTTAGCCGGTTCGAGTAACCATCAGAATGTTAGTCGGTAGGGTAGGGGAGCTGGTGGTAAACAATTTCTAGAACCGTAATAATAATGTTTCGGGCGAGTTGGCCGTGCGGTTAGTAGGCTAGCGCGCAGCTGTGAGCTCGCATCCGGAAGATAGCGGGTTCGAACTCCACTATCGGCAGCCCTAAAGATAGTTTTCCATTGTTTCCCATTTTCACACCAGCCACAATGCTGGGGCTGTACCTTAATTAAGGCCACACCGCTTCCTTTCCATTCCTAGGCCTTTCATATCCCATCGTCGCCGTAAGACGTCTGTGCGACGTAAAGCAAATAATAATAATAATAATAATAATAATAATAATAATAATAATAATAATAATAATAATAATAATAATAATAATAATAATAAATTATTATTATTATTATTATTATTAAATTATTATTAATAATAATAATAATAATAAATTATTATTATTATTATTATTATTATTAAATTATTATTATTATTATTATTATTATTATTATTATTATTATTATTATTATTATTATTATTATTATTATTAATTATTGTTCAGGCCATCTATGGACCACGTTTTACAGTCTTTACGTTATTTTTCACCAGTCCTGACTTCACATTCTGCCAGTACTTCTTCATCCTTGCACTGACTTCTTTCTTCTGTTCTTCTGTGTAGGTTCTCTTCTTCTTCTTCACAAGTTCTTCCCCAGTCTCCTGAAAACCCTTGAACTCCTTCACTTTTTGTCTAAATTTGTTTCTGTCCAGTACGTCCTCTTTTTCTACTCCTATCCTGGCCAGGTCGGTCCTTACTTCCCGAAACCATTTTGGTTCCGTCTTCCTTAGGCTGAAGAAGCTGAAAATCCTTTTTGTCAGTCGGTTGGTGTCCATTCTCTGTAGATGTCCATAAAATTGAAGCCTTCGCTTTTTCATCAATACGACGACTTCCTCTGTCTTCTGGTATAGTTCTTTGTTGGGTCTAAGTCTCCTCTCCCCACCTTTCATTTTCGGGCCCAAGATCTTCCGGAGCATTTTCCTCTCTTTCTTTCTGATGTTCTCTAGATCTCCCTTTCCAATCATGTCCAATGTTTCTGCTGCGTATAAGCATTCAGGTCTGATGACTGTGTCCAGATGTCTTAATTTGGCTCCATATGACAAAGCTTTCTTGTTGTAGGTGTCTCTAGTGAGCTGATACGCTGTTTCCATTTTTCTCGCTCGTTCTATCAGAGCTAGCTTCTCTGATCCATTCTCTTGAACTATTTCTCCAAGATACTTGAAGCTCTTTACTCTTTTGACTTTCCCCTCTTTCAACTTTAACATTTGGGGAGCCTCTTTCATGTTGGTCATAAATTCAGTCTTACTGTATGATATTTGCAGTCCAGTCATTTCTGCTATGCTATGGAGTTGTTCCACTCTTTTCTTTGCTATTTCTATGTCACTGGCAAAGACTGCGATATCATCAGCATATGCCAGGCAGTCTATCCGTATAGCACCTGCCCCTCTTCCAATACGGAATGCTTCTTTGTCTGGGATTCCTTCTTTCCATTTCCTTATCACCTTTTCCAAGACACAGTTAAAGAGAATTGGTGAGAGTCCATCCCCTTGTCTCACACCAGTCTTGACTTCAAAGGACTCCGATATTTCACCCATGAACTTGACCTTTGACTTGATGTTGGTAAGTGTCTGTTTGATGATATTCCTTGTTTTACTGTCCACACCAAATTCTTCCAGCGTTCCGAATAACGTCTCTCTATCTACCGAATCGTAGGCCTTCTTAAAATCCACGAAGACTACAACATATTTGCTTCGTCCCAGCATCTTGTACTTTATGATGTTCTTGAGATTAAAAATCTGCTCAGCGCATGATCTGCCTTTCCGGAATCCAGCTTGGTACTCGCCCAGTTCTTGATCGAGTCTTTCTTCAACCCTGGTTTGAAGGGCTTTAGACAGCATTTTATATGGGACCGAAAGCAGCGAAATTCCTCTATAATTATTGACATCCTTCTTGTTCCCTTTTTTGTGTAATGGATGTATTAAAGCAGTTAACCAGTCTTCTGGAATTCTTTCCGTTTCCCAAATAATTTTAAATAAATGGGTCAATGATGAGATTAATTCTGCATTTCCCATTTTGAGCAGTTCTGCCACAATACCGTCTTCACCTGCTGCCTTGTTATTTTTTAGCTCCTGGATGATTTTGGATACCTCACGTTCGTCAGGTGGCTTTGAATCTGGCATTGTTACCTGCGGTCGCTTAATTGCCAGTCTTTCTTGTGGACCGTCGCAATTCAGTAATCTTTTGAAATATCTGGCGAGAATTTGACAGTTTTCCTTATTGTTCATTCCTAGTTTACCCTCTTCATCCTCAAAACATAGACCAGGTGATTTATATCCTTTTAACCGTGACTTAAAGGTCTGATAGAAATTTCTGGTGTTATTTTTCTGGAAATCTTCTGAGGTCTTCTTCAGCTGATCTGTTTCATATTGTCTTTTCGCTTGCCTGAAAGTTTGTGCTGTCAATTTTCTTTGATCTCTGAAGGCAATCAAGTCACAGTTCCTTCTGGTGGAACTCCATTTCTTCCATGCCTCCATTCTGCGCAAGAGTGCATCTTCACATGTTTCATTCCACCATTCACGTTTACTTCGTTTCGCCAAGAGAATGGTTTTACTTGCAGCATGTTTAATATTGTCTCGAATGTCATCCCAGTTTACTGAATTCATGTTTTCCAGCTCTTTTTGGTATTGATGCTTTATTTCCTCACTAAGTTTTAACCTTCCCACATCGTATCTTGGTACTCTTTTCTCCTTTCGTCTTTTCCTGACTGGGAGAAGTCTCATCTTTATTTTGGTTAAATAATGATCAGAATCAACTTGGGCACCTCGTAATACTTTCACGTTCATGATTTCTTTTTGCGCTTGTTTAGAGATCGCCACATGGTCAATTTGGAATTTACCCAGAATCGGATTGGGAGATCTCCACGTTTTTTGTTTTCTTGGCAAGTGTCTGAATTTAGTTGACATGAGTTGTAGATTAAAGGCTCGGCACAACTCAATAAGCCTCTCTCCATTCCTGTTTGTCCGCCTGTGTGCCGGATATTCCCCTACTATTTTTCTGAACTTTTTCTCTCTTCCTATCTGAGCATTGAAGTCCCCCATTAATACCTTCACATTTCTTTCGGGAATCCGGGAGATCTGATCTTCCAATTCCTCCCAAAAACTATCAACTTTGTCTGCTTTTTTTCGGTTGTCTTCATTGGTCGGGGCGTGGGCATTGATTAATGTGTACGTTTTGTTTCCACATCCTAAATGCAGAAATGATAGGCGTTCAGAGAAACTCTCGAAACCTACAACGGAGTCTATTAAACACTTGTCTACAATGAATGCTGTTCCGAATAGTGGGAGAGATTTAGTTTGGTCCACTATGATGGCTGGTTTTCCTTTAAATATCCTAAACTTTCCAGTATCGAGTAAGTCCTCGTCTCTGTATCTTGTTTCTTGAACAGCCAAAACTCTTATTTCCCTTTCTTCCATTGTCTTTGTTAGTTCTTTCAATTTTCCGACCTTAAGTAGTGAGTTTACGTTCAGAGTTCCTAGCCAGAACTTGCGTTTCATCTTGAGTCTGTGGTTCCCAGGGGACTCCGACTTCCCTCGCGTTGTGGTGCAGGCTCTCCAGAACCCTTTGGCCTGCTTGCGCCACTTATCGTGGCGGTGGATTTCCCTTTTGGGCTGCCACCTGGAGTAGTTTCATCAATGCACTGGTAGTCCATAATGCGTTAACTGTCTAATCATTAGACGTGGCGAAGCAATTCTTGCTTCGCAGATATAGAACTGAGATTGTAAGTCCCAGAGCTTCCATTAACAGCCGCCCCTAACATGGGATAACAGACGCTGACCAGCAAGCCGCCCGATGCGGGAACAGACACCATAGCTGGATTTGTGGTTCATTGCCCCTTCCGCCTCACTTGCCATACCGAAGAACTTCTTCTCTGCCAAGTCAACCGTTGAGGTCTTAATAATAATAATAATAATAATAATAATAATAATAATAATAATAATAATAATAATAATAATAATAATAATATTGATTTTACGTCCCACTAACTAATTTTACGGTTTTCTGAGACGCAGAGCTACCGGAATTTTGTCCTGCAGGACTTCTTTAACATGCCAGTAAATCTACCGCTATGAAACTGCCATATTCGAGCACCTTCAAATACCACCGGAATGAGCCAGGATCGAACCTGCGCTCTACTGTTTGTGCTATTCAGCCCGGCTTACCCTATTTCTAATCACTAGACTGCGTGCCAAAAACCCGGATTCTTTTCCAAATCTCTCTGCAGTGTTCATATGGAGTACAGTTAGACGTGTGTCGTCCTAATGTGGTGCAGCTCTTTTCAGGTACACTCCCAATGGAGGCGAGCTGAACGTACCATTTGAACCACACACCAGCCCTCCTGCAAATCTCTGGCAGTACCGGGAATCGAACCGGGGCCTCGAGGACGGCATGTAATAGTACTAACCGTTACGCTACGGACTTCATATGACGCTGTTCATGGTGATTTGTCCGTCGGATGGGGACGATTTTGAGACCTCTTGGTGTTATTCCACAGTTGAAGGCTTTGTAATGGTAATAATGTTATTGGCTTTACGTCCCACTAACTATGTTTATGATTTTTGGAGACACCAAGGTGCCGGAATTTAGTCCCGCAGTTCTTTTTCTTTCTTTCTTTCTTTCTTTCTTTCTTTCTTTCTTTGTTTCTTTCTTTCTTTCTATCTATCTTTCTTTCTTAATCAGTTTACCCTCCAGGGTTGGTTTTTCCATCGGACTCACCGAGGGATCCAACCTCTACCAACTCAAGGGCAGTGTCCTGGAGCGTGAGACTTTAGGTCGGGGGATACAACTGGGGGAGGAATGGTACCTCGCCCAGGTGGCCTCACCTGCTATGCTGAACAGGGGCATTGTGGGGGTGGGGGGTAGGAAGATTGGAAGGGATGGACAAGGAAGAGAGAAGGAAGTGGCCGTGGCCTAAGTTAGGTATCATCCCGGCATTTACCTGGAGGAGAAGTGGGAAACCATGGAAAACCACCTCGAGGATGGCTGAGGTGGGAATCGAACCCCCCTCTACTCAATTGACCTCCCGAGGTTGAGTAGACCCCGTTCCAGTCCTCGTACCACTTTTCAAATTTTGTGCAGAGCCGGGAATCGAACCCGGGCCTCCGGAGGTGGCAGCTAATCACACTAACCACTACATCACAGAGGTGGACAGGAGTTCTTTTACGAGCCAGTAAATCTACCGACACGAGGCTGACGTATTTGAGCACCTTCAAATACCACCGGACTGAGCCAAGTTGGCGTCAGAAGGCAAGCGCCTCAACCGTCTGAGCCACCCAGCCAGGCAGTAGGCTTTGTGCCGACACCGGGTTTTATCCTCTCCCTACCTCTGGACCATCTCATACCCAGACGTGCATGGGCGTCAATTAGAAAGACCTACATCAGGCGAGCCGAACTTGTCCTCGGACACTGCCGGCACTAAAAGCCATATGTTAAATAAATAAATAAATAAATAAACAAATACATTCTGGAGTGGCATTTCTTTCCAATCAAGAGTCTTTCTATGCCAAGAGAAAGCAATTCCAGTAATGACCTACATCCTTTAACTTAGAATCTTATTGATAGCTATTTGTAAAATTAAAAACCATGACATTACCAAGAATGTTTATTTACTGCAAACTTGAACGTTCTTTAATGAACTACAGTATGAATAAGACATCTAGGTTTGAAAATAAGACAGTACAAAAGAAATTCTCGTGATGAATTTTACTCATATGACAAAAGGACCCGGATGAGTGCTTCGTTGTGTATTGATGAAATAATTTGAACATTCCATTGTGGATGAGTGAAATACCGATTGCCTAAATAAATGTATGAATTGATGGATGGCTGAATGCATGAATGAATGGACTGGATTCCAAGCCCACTCTCCCAGTCACGGATAACCACCAACCTTGTGGTACATTTGGTGTCCACCCAGCAAAATTTATTAAAAACTTGCGATCTGGTGGAGCAAAACGAAACGTCGAAATTGACACGCTGGCTGCCTAATTAGATGGCGTCATTTCAATATGCCGGCTCCTGGTGATCGGGGCATTTCAATTATTATTATTCTTGGAATTTGTAAATAAAACATATTGATCGACTAATACATTGATTTACTTTCTGGTGTCTAGAAACACTTTCAAACACTTTCAAAGTGTAAGGTTAATTATATTTTGGGATTATTCCGAACCCCTCATCCTGCCAAATTTTCATACCCACTAGGGTTGACGGTCGAAATCACTAAACCACTAAAAATGCTTCCTAGATCCACCCCTGGTCGTAAGGTAAACTGAGATCCTTACTAGAAAACTGTATCCACTGCCTTACACAAGAGCTGAATTCTCTTCAAGCAGAGCTCAGCTTTTACTCTCTCGAAAATGATCGCTTGTAAGATTTGCGGAGGTGTATCTCCGTCAAAACTCCCTTATTCACAAGAATCCCAGAATAAGGTTCTACACATTTATGTATACGGTACCGTTCACACTACGTCCATAATTGAATTCCAACTTTATCTTCATATTGTGACCTTTTTTAAAACTAGGAAAGATCATAATATGGAGATAAACCTGGAATTCAAGAGGACAAATTGAAGCAAATATTCGTTTATAGGAAGCGTAGTTAGGAATCGGATAATTTACCAAGGGAGATGTTCAATAAATTTCCAAATTCTTTGCAATTAGGCGTGATATATGGTAGTACGAAGGGAGATGGTGAAACCCAGTGCCGGCACATAGCCTACTGTTGTCGAATAGCACCAAGGAATCTGCTCAAGGCTTAACGCCTCCATCCGACGGACGAATCACCATCAGCAGCGTCATATGGCCTCACTCCATATAAGTACTGCGGAGAGGTTTGGAATTTAATCCAGGCTTTTGGCACGCAATCTACTGATCAGAAATAGTATACCACCACCTCCCCTACCCTGCCGCCCAATATTCTCATGGTGAAACTCTTTTCGACCAACGGGACTCGAACCGGTAAATCACGGTGTCAGATCGTTTAAATTCCAACGCCTTAACGATCATGGCCATCAGGAGGGCTTATAATAATAATAATAATAATAATAATAATAATAATAATAATAATAATAATAATAATAATAATAGTAATTTCGCGTGACTATTGCTAGCATGGTGCAACCCTGTATGAATTACAGGGATGTTGGAAACTGCACAAACACCGAGCCCCCGAGTCGAGGGTATTAAGCATTTAAGATTCCTGAACCGGCCGAGAATCGAACTCAGAGCCCTCTGAACTACGCTGACCACTCATCCAAGGAGCCGGGTAGTATTAGTAGTAGTAGTAGTAGTAGTAGTAGTAGTAGTGCGTAATTCCTCTTTTGACGGGCAGGGATTCCTCTAGCCACTCTTCTCCTAGTTCCCATATTTATAGCCGTCCGGACCTGTGGAAAGAATCATGGCCACCAGGCGGGCTTATAATAATAATAATAATAATAATAATAATAATAATAATAATAATAATAATAATAATAATAAATCGCTTTTCTCATTAGGCAATGCTCTCGAACCCTCTGGAAGACCAATCATATAGTCAGAATCCAGTGTCTTTCCAATGCGTCACGGTTAGTTTCGACAAGACTGAACCATGCGCTTATATACGCATACTTCTATATTAAATCTTTCTTTCTTAATCCGTTTACCCTTTAGGGTTGGTTTTTCCCTCGGACTTAAGAGCGAGGGATCCCGCCTCTGCCGCTACAAGGGCAGTGTCCTGGATTGGGAGACTTTGTATCGGGGATACAACTGAGGAGGAGGACCAGTATCTCGCCCAGGCGGCTTCACCTGCTATGCTGAACAGGGGCCTTATGGGGGAATGGGAAGAACGGAAGGGATAGACAAGGAAGAGGGAAGGAAACGGCCGTGGCCTTAACTAAGATACCATCCCGACATTTGCCTGGAGGAGAAGTGGGAAACCACGGAAAACCACTTCGAGGATGGCTGAGGTGGGAATCGAACCCCACTCTACTTAGTTGACCTCCCGAGATTGAGTGGACCCCGTTCCAGCCCTCATACAAATTTTCAAATTTTCTGGCAGAGGGGGGGGGGGGGAATCGAACCCGGGCCTCCGGGAGTGACAGCTAATCACACTAACCACTACACCACGGAGGCGGACTCCTTTGTAGGTTACACCATATTAATTCTCAATCTAGTGAAACTTAACTGCTGTCACAAGAAAATGTTCTTACATACAATTTTATATCCTATAATGAAAATGAAAATCCACAGCCTGTTTCCAGTCATTCATCCGGGTCAGGAATGGAATGAATGAAGCCCCATCTAGCGGCGAGGATAGGAAATGTGCCGACTGCCGAAGCCTGTCGCACTCTTCTGGGGCAATGATAAATGACTGACAGATGAAATGAAATGTTAATGGAGAGTGTTGCTGGAATGAAACATGACAGGAAAAACCTGCTCCGCCTCCGCTTTGTCCAGCACAAATCTCACATGGAGTGACCGGGATTTGACCCACGGTATCCAGCGGTGAGAGGCCGGCGCGCTGCCGTCTGAGCCACGGAGCCTCCTTTATATCCTATAACATGTATCCAATTACCTTGTTCTCTTGAACATCTTATTCTATCAAACGCTCTATTCCAGCAACATGATTTCTCCTACGTTTCTAAATTTAAGTTCGATGAATGTCTTGGGTTCGATTCTGTGGACATGACAAGGTATACTATACTGGAAACCTGTATCTTCTACTCCTGCGCGAACCTCTATGGACAAGACTTTGTTTCTTTTATATTGTTTCCCCTTGGGCTTGAAATCTCTGATGTGATGGTAAGTAAATACATGTTCAGACAACGGGCTGCATTGTTTTTACTCATGTCATAGTGAGAGCAGCAACTTTCACACGGCATCTGAAGAATACAGGACAAGCTGAAGAGCGAGTGAGAGCTCCTTCACGTGAGACCCGGCATCCTTAATTGGAACAAATGGAACCGAGAGTTTTAATTCGCTCTTAACAAGATTTGTCTTCTGCATCAATGGAAATCTGTATAGAATGGATGAAAAGCGACTGACAAATCAGATCTTCAAAATAATAGTCGATATATCTGAAGTTTCTGATAAGTGGTTTCAGGAGCAGTGCCGGATTAAGGTGTTTGGGGGCTCTGGGCTATTTAAAAATGTGGGGCTCCTTCTTCATAACATCACGTAAGACTAGCATTCTGAAATCGTTATAGAACTACTTCCATTTAAATTGATGAATAGGGAAGTGTTGAAATAGACTAAAAATGTTTCATGTTAATATTTCATAATGCCAAAACATATTTTACATTTGTCTCATCATCACTATCAAATCGACATACAAAACAGAACTTACGTTTTTTTGGCACCACTAGGATATTTTCTATCCATTTTACAAGAACATTACAGTTGTAACCTACGAATGGTTCAATAATCAGAGGTGAACTGGAAGTTCTCTTCCTGGTGCAAAGATATAGTATAGCATGCACATTCCACCATGCTTCTCCTGTCCCCTCCCGCTCACTTCCTAGACCTCTTTCTCATTCCCCCTCTGCCCGTACTCGCAAGCTGCCAGATTTAAATTTTCGTCAACAATAACCTTTACAATAATTACAGTGCATAAGTAGCGAGGATTCGTGTCTCCGGACGGTAATTGATTCTAGCAGTGATGAAATACTAACGCGGAAAGCTGATAAGAAGGAAGGAAGAGTGCGTGTTCGATATTTTGCGAGCATAAATATTCATATACATCCACGGAGGTGGAGCAGCAGGCCTTTTTATACAATTTTAGGTTCGGCCAAGGGCCGGGGCCCTTGGCACGCGGAGCCCGGAGCTGCAGCCCCTTTAGCCCCCCATTAATCCGGCTCTGTTCAGATCAGAAAGGACTTCGGCAGGGTCGATATCAGGAGGGAGGACATCTCAGATCGAGCTCAATACAGATTAATGATCAACAGCTTCAAGGACTTCCATGAAGAAATGAAGCGGAATGGAGGAAAGGAGGCAGATTGCCAGTGGCATCACCTCGTAATCTGCAGGCCTTCAGGCTGAACAGCGGTCGCTTGGTAGGCCATGGCCCTTCGGGGCTGTTGCGCCATGGGGTTTGGTTTGGTTTTGCCAGTGACATAATGCAGGTATTCTGAGCTGCAAAAATAGGCTTCCAGAAATCTTACTTAACGTGGTCTCCAAGTGCACTAAACGAATTAAAAATTGAATAAGTTACACATACAATACAGGGAGATCTTAAGATTCACGATCAGAGATGGCAATTTGACCAACGGAAGAAAACGACCGATACAATTTGAACCATTGGTAGCGCGTGGATAAAACGCCCCTGCAGGTCCGTGTTCGATTCTCGGCTTTGCCACGAAATTTGAAAAGTGGTACGAGGACTGGAACGGGGTCCACTCGGCCTCTGGAGGTCAACTGTGTAGAGGGGAGTTTGATTCCCACCTCAGCCATCCTTGAAGTGGTTTTCCGTGGTTTCCGACTTCTTCTCCAGGCAAATGACGGGATGGTACCTAACGTAAGGCCACGGCCGCTTCCTTCCCTCTTCATTGTATATCCCTCTCAATCTTGCCATCCACCACAAGGCTCCTGCTCAGTACAGCAGGTGAGGCCGCCTAGGCGAGGTACATGTCCTCCTCCCCAGTTGTATCCCTCCGACCAAAAGTCGCACACTCCGGGACACTGCCCTTGAGGCGGAAGAGGTGGGACTCCTCGCAGTGTCCGAGGGAAAAACCAACTCTGGACGGTAAATTGAGATAGAAAGAACACTCCATGTGAGATTTGTGCTGGACAAAGCGGAGGCAGGACAGGTTTTTCTCCGGGTACTCCGGTTTTCCCCGTCATCTTTCATTAACATTCTCCAATATCATTTCATTTGTCAGTCATTAATCATTGCCCCAGAGGAGTGCGACAGGCCTCGGCAGCCGGCACAATTCCTATCCTCGCCGCAAGTTGGGGGCTTCATTCATTCCATCCCTCACCCGGTCATTGTCTGGAAAACAGGTTGTGGGTTTTCATTTTCATAAATTCTTTAGTTGATACATTCCCTGTTCTCACCCTAATGACAGCTCTGAATTATTGTACACTGACATTGAAATGTCGTGTGGCCTCCGGAGAGGCCTGGAGCAGATCTTTTAATTTAACGCACGTAGGCGACCTGCGCGTCGTGATGATGATGATGAAGTGATGAAGACGGCACATACACCCAGTCCCCGCGCTAGGAGAATTAACCACTTATGGTTAAAATTCCTGACCCTGCCGGGAATCGAACCCGAACCTCTGTGCCCAAAGGCAAGCACGCTAACCATTTAGCCATGGAGCCGGACTGTACATTGATAAAAAGTATATGATTAGTAGATGAAGATAACCAAAAATTACATATAAGAATTGTTCTTTTAAAATAAAGATCGAGTAAGTCGCTCTGCGGCTTGAGTCACGTAGCTATCAGCTTGCATTCGGAAGATAGTGGGTTCGAATCACACTGTCGGCAGCCCTGAAGATGGTTTTCCGTGGTTTCCCATTTTCACACCAGCGAAATGCTGGAGCTGTACCTTAATTAAGGCAAAGGGCGCTTCCTTATCACTTCTAGCCCCTTTCTATCCCATCGTCGCCATAAGACCTATCTGTGACGGTGTGACGTAAAGCCACTAGCAAAAAAAAAAAAAAAAAAAAAAAACTTACTCGTCCACTAATGTCACTTCACGCCATCTCTCCACTGACAGCTGAGAACATAGCACTTAATTGAGCAACTCGTCTCCTTTCTCCCAAGTTTTCCTAGCCCAAACTTTGCAACATTTTTGTAACGCTACTCTTTTGTCGGAAATCACCCAGAACAAATCGAGCTGCTTTGTTTCGGATTTTTTCCAGTTCTTGAATCAAGTTATCCTGCTGAGGGTCCCATACACTGGAACCATACACTAACTGGGATTTGTATGCCCTCTCCTTTACACCCTTACTAAAACCCCTAAATACCCCCATGACGATATGCAGAAATCTATACCCTTTATTTGCAATCCCATTTATGTGATTACCCCAATGTAGATCTTTCCTTATATTAACACTTACAGTAGGTACTTACAATGATCCCCAAAAGGAACTTTCACACCATCAACGCAGTAATTGAAACTGAGAGGACTTTTCCTATTTGTGAAACTAACAACCTGACTTTTAACCCCATTTATCATCATACCACTGCCACTGCCTCTCACAACATTATCGAGGTCATTTTGCAGTTGCTCACAATCTTGTAACTTATTTATTACTCCATACAGAATAACATCATCAGCAAAAAGCCTTATCTCCGATTCCACTACTTTACTCATATAATTTATGTGCATAACTTATAAGAAAACATAAAGGTCCAATAATACTGCCTTGAGGAATTCCCTTCTTAAATATTATAGGGTCAGATAAAGCTACGTCTAATCTAATTCTCTGAGTTATATTTTCTAGAAATATAGCCACCCATCCAGTCACTATTTTATCTAGTCCAAATGAACTCAGGGCATATGCCTCTGTCGACGATTTTAATTCCGATCCGTTTCGAATATGGACATTTTAGAGATGTGAACGATTTCCATATGTTGACGTTACCAAACAATGGGCATTTTCGTATATGGACCTTTGAAAGAAGCCCATATCTCTTCTAACCTACTGCAAAGGGAGAACATAGAGAAAACATGTTAAAATCATACCGCCCATATCCTTCCATTTACTCCACAATGACATATGTAGCATATTCTTAAACCTGAACAAGAAGGTGTGATTACAGAGCAGCAATTTTGTATAATTGTCACATTGTCACTACTGTCAGGTACCGGTCGTGTAGCGAAACGAGAGACTTTGGTTACAAGTGGCCAGCCACACGTGACATCCTGCGTTTGCGAATGAGCCATTCCTTCCTACACGGCCAAAAACGGAGATAAGCTTTCTTTAAGAAGAGTTCAGATACTTCCGCGCTAACTTTCTCGTTAAGGGAACTTCGATTTGAATCTCAGTGAATATGACATTTTCTTACAGGGAGGTTCTAAGTCCTGTACTGGGAACATTAAATTGACGAACTTTGACTGCACTTTTCTCAGAATCGTATTCATCCTATGAAAATGAACTTTTATGCATTTGTCAACATTGAATTATTTGTTTTAATGCACAGTGAAAAAGTTTATTTTCTATTTTTTTTAATAACACGCTAAATTAGCCCCACATCTTGCCATAAAAATGTTTGGTAACTTCCATGATTAAATTAGAAACAAAAAAAATTATATAACATCACCGATGAGTATGGAATAACTGTAAAAAATTAAACACATCTAGATAAACTAACTTCCTGGGGTAAAATGTAATATGTTTCCATGGCAACATTTTGAAAAACATTGATTTTAAGTTGTATTTTATTGCGAACCACGCTGTTTTGCATTCCTCCTGAGTTGTGTTATATTTCGCTGTTTTTCTTTGTTAAAATGGAACTTGATAGTGAGATAATAATAATGTAAGATGAGGAATATCCGGTTCTTTCTAATCCTGCGAATGAATTGTAAGAACAGGAGTTTGAAAATTGAAGGCTGGAAGAAAGGTTTCCTCTCCGCGTCTGTGGTGTAGTGGTTAGCGTGATTAGCTGCCACCCCAGGAGGCCCGGGTTCGTTTCCTGGTTCTGCCACGAAATTTGAAAAGTGATACGAGGGCTGGAACGGGATCTACTCAGCCTCGTGAGGTCAATTGAGTAGAGGTGGGTTCGATTACCGCCTCAGCTATCCTCGAAGTGGTTTTCGTGGTTTCCCACTTCTCCCCCAGCCAAATGCCTGGGTACCTAACTGGGTATCTAACTTAAGGCCACGGCCGCTTCCTTCTCTCTTCCTTGTCTATCCCTTCCAATCTTCCTATTCCCCCACTAGGCCCCTGTTCAGCAGAGCTGATGAGGCTGCATGGGCGAGGTTCTGGTCCTCCTTCGCAGTTGTATCCCCGGCCCAAAGTCTCACTTTCCAGGGCACTGCCCTTGAGGTGGTAGAGGTGGGATCCCTTGCTGAGTCCGAGGAAAAAACCAACCCTGGAGGATAAACAGATTAAAACAGGAAGAAAGAAAGAAAGAAAGAAAGAAAGAAAGTTATCGAGTCATCGTCGGGAAACTGTACCAAACATTAGATGAAAAACAACAAAACGACATAGGTAAGTGCATTTAAGAAAAATGCATACAACTCTTGGGAATTTACTAAGAAATTCTTTAACATTAATGTTTACCTTATATTATAGTGTAGTCGTTTCATCTAGAGTTGTATCTTGGTTTTCTTATTTTCTATTGAACACTACAATTTAAATACAGTCCTAAAAATAACATTGTCTCGATTAATGTTTATGTCTCTCTAAACTTACGGCATACTTGTTTTGCCAAGGAACTGATCCTCCATCAGAATAAAAGATACACACAAAATAACAGTTTACAAAAAATGACAGTGATATGGTGTAGCCTAAACCAACAATAAAATATTTATATCACTTTTTTATCGGCTTGCAGTATACTTCCACTTCACAGCACACTGCTCGTTTTATTGTTTATACAGTATATTATTATATTCGGCACACAGTACTCAGCGCAATTGCACAGAACTGCTAGTGGAACCGAACTTGAGAAGAGAGTAGCAGTAAACTACTGCTTTCATTCCCGATAAATTTACAGTTAAAGGAGCCATACTTTTTTCAGTACAAATCGAGATAGAAACACACAGCTCAAAACAGAAGATAATTGCAGCTAGTTGAGCACTGGCCTAAATCAATTTGAACAACCCACATTCTGTCGAGATATTGGAAGATCTTCAGTCCATTCCTTCCAGGCTGAATACCTACTGTAGTTGAAGACGTCCAACATTTCCCTCATTCAATGACAATGCTGCACAGTAACACATGGAATGTGTGTCTGTTACCAACACATACTCTTTTTGGAACAATCCCTTCCTTTTCTTGAATATTCTGTTGGTCTGGACATGTAATGTGTTAGGTACATAAAACCACACGGCCACGAGGCTAAAAACGAATTATGACAGCACATGTGATCTAACCTTCAAATAAACAACAAAATGCAGAATAGCATCTGTTTATCAGGCTGGCCAGCACACAAAACTCTATTAGAACACACAAACCTCCCCCTCCCCCCAAAAAAGAAACAAACCCAGAAAACAGAAAATGCTGCAGTTCTCAGGCCTCAAGGAACAGATCTAGAAAGGAGTTTTGGCTCTCTCATGTACGTGGCATTGAAATGGACATTAAATGGCGTTTGGGGGTGCTTTTACAGCACAAAAAACCAAACAAAACACATGCACCTTATATAATGGGCTTCCAGCTATTAAGATGATAAAAAATCTAAAAATGGGAATTTTCCAACCCAAAATGGCTTACAATACAACCTCCCCTTAACGAAATGCCAAGTACCGATAATGATTAACACAATTTCACGGAAAACTCTATACGATGTTAATCTCAAGGTTTCAACAGAAAGCATGTTTCCATGCATGTGATCGTGTAATACAAATCAGTTTCTTACTTTTTCAGTAATCTTAACTCTTGAGTGTCATTATAAAACCCAGGTTTCGCCAAAACATCGCAATCAGAGTGATATTAACACATCGAATTTATCCTGGAAAAAGTAACAGTTATCTGTGGTTTTATTTAACCAAATACTCGAAAAGGCTGTGTCACGATCTCGGCAACAAGTTTTGACGTAGAATACGCCTGGGCATTGTTGATATAAAATATCCGATCAGTATGGATTTGAAATTTTATGGGTTGACATTTTATTTCTTCATTTTAAACAAATGAAGTCGATCAGACCGGGGTGATCCACCTGTGGGTGGGAGCGGTAGAATACATTCACTGTATCCTCTGCCTGTAGTAAAAGGCGACTAAAAGGGGATCCAGGAGCTTTCATATCGGGAGCGTGGGTTGGCAACCACGGAGCCCCTAGCTGAGTCTGGAATTGCTCCCATTTACTCGTCAGGCTCTTCATTTTCATCTATCCTATCCGAACTTCTTTGATCTATTCGTGTCCCGACGGTATTAGGTTTCCGACGCCCAAGGTGTCTTTCATTTTCACGCCCTTCGTGGCCCTTCCGTTTCTTTTTCCGATACCTTCATTTTTCGAAGTGTTAGACCTCTTCCATTCATTTTCCTTCTGATTAGTGTTAACAGAGGATTGCTGCTATAAATTAAAACAATAATCACCACCACCATCAGACCAGGGTGATCAGTGCCACTGCCTTCGTGATGTCCAGGCCGTACTGTAACGAGCGCGGGAAAGCAATCAGCTGATCGTTAGGGGGGAAGTTTAGCATATGAGTTAGTAGAGTTAAAGATAGATTTTCGCAGTTTTATTGAAATTTTTAACGATGGCTGCGTGTTCACTCAGATATATGAGAGAATGAGTCGTCATCGACTGCATTATTAAGTGAAAAGTCGTTAATTAGTGAAGAAAACTTAGTGTGAGCGTGTATTTGTGTGAGGCTATAGGTTAAGAAGATCGTTCTTCAGTGTTTTAATTTTGTAGTTTATTTGTGTAAAGTTATATTTATAGTGTAAAATTAATTGAGTTTGTGCATTCTGTGTTTTAATATTAACCACGAATTGTATATACTTGAATTAAGATGATCAGTGAGAGAAATCACCATGCCTAAGAGTTGCTGTGTGCCTGGCTGCAAAGCCAATTATAAACAAGGAGAGTACTCCGGTATTTGTGTTTCCTTCTGATGAAGAACGAGTTAAGTTATGGAAGAAGGCTATTCCCAGGGAGAATTTAATAGTTAATCAAAACACAGTTGTGTGTATCAAACACTTCCCTGAAAATCACATCCTGAGAGAAATAAGAGTGTCTCGTCCAGATGGTGAGTTAATTTATTTTATTATGTTATAAACATGGGTAACATTAGGTAGGTCCTATATTTTTATGTAATCAGACCTATGGCTTATCTGAATTCGGTGTATTTGAAAATGCAAGTCTTATTTATGAGTATCACCGAGCTCGATAGCTGCAGTCGCTTAAGTGCGGCCAGTATCCAGTATTCGGGAGACAGTGGGTTCGAACCCACTGTCGGCAGCCCTGAAGATGGTTTTCCGTGGTTTCCCATTTTCACGCCAGGCAAATGCTGGGGCTGTACCTTAATTAAGGCCACGGCCGCTTCCTTCCCATTCCTAGACCTTTCCTGTCCCATCGTCGCCGTAAGACCTATCTGTGTCGGTGCGACGAAAAGCAAATAGCAAAAAAAAAAAAAAAAATAAAATAAAATAAATAAAAAAATATATATATATATGAGTATCAAACAGCAGTGTGATTTATGTAAATCTTATCTTCTGACAGATTCAGATCTTATATATGAATTACCTCCAGAAGTAAGATATCTGAATTTCATAAATCGAGGGGGCTTAAAGCATCCATCAGACATGTCAATAGAACTTGGAAGTGGGGTGTACAAAGTATTTTGTGTGTTGGTGTCATATACATATAAGATGGTATTTCTAAATTCAGACAATCCTAAGTGTGTCACAAAATCCTTGGGTTTGGAGTCAATGCGGTTGGCAGATTCCCTAGTCATTTGTGACTGCGAGAAGAAATTGGAAGACCTGGCCGGACAGTGTAGGCCTATTTATATTTGGGTGAATACATTTTTAAATAACTTTTCCAAAATTCACACCGACTTGTGTATTCAACAAAGTGCTTCAAAGAGAGCAGACCTACTCCATACTGGTGTAACTTCCTGTAAGAGGTCCAGGAAAGCTGCAGTGGAAAGAGTGAGGTACAGAAATAATTTATATTTGTAATAAATAGTAATGGTAATTGGCTGCATGTTTTCTGTCAGTGTGTGTGGTGTGAATGTTCCAGTTGACCAGAAAATGGATAAAATCACAAGAACATGTCTCAAAGTGTTAGGCTGTACTTACGCAAACGTACGTATATATGCGAGAAATAGAACGTTACGGAATGTCAGAATTAACAAATATTTGACGATAGATTTTGGTTATAACTTGTTAACAGTTCTTTAAGTAATTTAAACGAGTGTGTTATTCAAGCGGAGCGTATGCGTATCGCCTTCAAGTCCCCCCCAAAGCGTGACGTCATCGGAGGTACAGTACGGCCTGGACATTACGAAGGCAGTGTCAGTGCCCACATCCACGGGATCCTTCTCTGGGGCAGTCCTACATATTTAGTGAAAAGTATATTTTCATCTGTATAAATAAAATCTTAATGACCATGTGTCTGTACATTGACGATTTTGGCGAAATTTTCATTCAGTTAACCGTTTCAGGTTAGGTAATAATGATCATCTGCATATTTTTTAACTTTGGGTTTGTTTGTTTTTCTGTTTGTTTGAGTTCTTATGACTTGAAAACTGCTGGATATACCGCATTTACGCGAATAATCCCCGCACCCTAATTTTAGTAAGGCTCATTAAAAAAAGTGAAATGAACTAAAGTTCCTTCCATCGAAAGGGTAACGTGGGCATAAACGAACATTTAATATCATTCCGCGTAAATTTACGGATGTAGCTCCTTTTCCTGAGATGATTATCACTGCTATGAAATATATTTGGTATGAAATTAGCAAGTAGTTCTACTTACGTGACAGATATTTCATGAATTTGAAATTGCAATAGGCTCGATTCACTATAGATCGAAGATTCGTTGTCTCTTGCATCACTAGAATCCTCTCCTAAATGACTTACAAATTCGTCACAGTCCACGTCTAAAACACTTCTCACACGCGGTCTAGTCGGAGAGTAACACGACCGGTGGTGGATAATTCTTTTCCTTCAATGTAAACACTTGGAACAGGCACACTGGCGCATTCGGATGAGTTTTGCGATACAGTAAAACTTCGTTAATTCGAAGTCTTTGGAACGCAGTCATCGGACTTCGAATTACGTGATTTCGGATTAACCGCCGACTTGTAATTAAGAAATGCTAATCCTCGCCGCGTCACAAAACATTATAATACCTATTACTGCAAGCAATTAACATTGATTCACAGTTTAAAACTTTCAAATGCCATGAAAAAACTATTTCCAAAACGTATCCAACAAGGTGCATTTACAGTATTCAAATAATGCACTTGGATAATTCACTGGTAAACATAACCTCATGCAACGAAAGAAAATTATTTAAAGGCAAGGACAAATCTATGCTGCCTCCCCTGTGCAGGTGCTTTATTCATTGGATTACTGTACTGTATGCATTTTAGATGCTTTGTACTTGCACGGAAAGTGTCCGATGCCCTTAAAACATCGTGGTTTATCGAACCTTCCTATGACGAGGGGAGGAAGTAGGAAGTCTCGCTCACGCGTTATGTCCAGCCACCAGTCGTATACATAATAAAGGGGGAATTTTCGTAAATAAATGATGTTGAGACAAATTTATAAGTGGACCCTTGCCGCATAACAAAGTATTCTAAGACCCATTAAGCATGCAATCACTTTGATTCACAGCTTAAACCTTTCAAATGACATAAAAAAGCTACTTCCGAAATGTATCCAACAAGGGCCATTTACATTATTCAAATAATGCACTTAGATAAATCAGTGGCAAACATGTCCTTACGGAACGGGAGAAGAAATAAAACACGATTCTTCTTCTTCTTCTTCTTCTTATTATTATTATTATTCTGGTCTGTTATTGGGCTTAGCTTTTGCTCTTTACCCAGTAACACACTGTTTATTTATTTTTTGTTTTCTTGTTTTTGCATTATTATGTTGGCAGTCTTGAATATCTATGAACTTGGGATTAGATGGCGAGGATGGGGTTGGTTGTATGGTTGTACTCTCTAAAGATGATTAAAATATATATGCTAGTCGGATATTACATTTTAATTTCGTGTAATTTCGTCGGTTTATTCCATCGAAGTTAACATATTTCTTCTATATTCGACTAGTTGAGTATTCAGCATTGTTTGTTTTCGTATAAAGGTTAGGTGAGTAAGTTTGAGTGGAAAACGCTGAATACAAAAGAATTATGATTTCGCTCAAACTTCAACTATGAAACACACTATAGACGGGTGAGTGAAAGTGCGGAGAGCTACTGTTGCACGTTCCGGAAGACGCATTCTGTCGTGACGCGGATAAATTTTGAATTTAAATTACTCTGTAAAATACTATTTTTTAAAATGTAAAGGCAATTGAGAATTAAAAGCTTGAATTGTTTTCCGTTTAAATATGGCATTTGGGGGCAGTTTTCTTCCATCTGCGGTATAGCTGTACACTCAACATCGAAAACTAGGTGAGCCAGGAGCGTGTTGCCAATCTTGACGCAAATAAAACCAGCACCCCAATTTCGTGCCTCAATTATTTTAATATGCGGGGATTATTCGCTTAAATACGGTATTTGTACCAAACTTCATATTTTGAATCCACCTGTCCTTGGGTAGGTTTTAGGGACAATATTGTTTCTAAATCCCTGAACTGACTGGGGATTTATACGAAACCGAAACCGTGATTTGGCACTCTCACAAAATATACACAACAAAACTTAATGTAATTCTACCTGGTGTCATGTCATTTCAAGGTGGGTTACAGGGTTTAAATAAAGAGCCATTTTACTCTTTTCGATATAAGAGATAATAAGAGAGGTTTTCATGAACGATTGGTTTCATGCGTGTTTAGCCACAGCGCCTCTCCCGGTTTCAGATGAACAACAATATGTAACCGAGAAGTAGGGAAAATTACGCAAAACTTCAGATCAGGATCTGTACCATTCAATAAACTCTGTGATCATCCTCATTCTGTCTCCACTTTGTTCAGTTTCATCGTACTTCACATTAGACTACAGCCACTTGCTTTTGTACAAGAATATCAGTTTAACATGCCGTATTAAACCTTTGAATACAGGGATGTCATTTCACATAAATTCACGAAGGAATCATGAAATTTCTTACCAATTCCCGTGCGAAGAACAGGTACATATGCTAGTATATTAAAAATATAGTCGAAACCATTCATTGTGACATAGCTTTTAACACCATATTGGATATAACGGCGAAATCTAAATCCTATAAACACACTACAGATTTTAAAACATCGCTTAGTACTACATTACTTGTCCCGACATATCGTATGCAACGGCGGTTTTTTACAACATTTTCGGGGAAATATATCGATTATAACGACCAGTGTTGACTTTTGTTTGTCACGCGTTTGGGGATTGATGACAATAAAGTAAAGCTTATTTTAAAACTCTTGTTTTCAGTAGACTTCAAATCAGTCTGTCTGTTAAACAGTCAAGCCAAGAATAGCTGGGAGATGTCGCAAAAGGAAGGGAGAGTAACACCTAATATGGTGATGACAAAATGTGGGAGCAAACGTCAGCGTCGCGTTGTTTAACTTCGCACTAACACATTGGTTTTAAGATAGTAGTCTATCACACTCAACAATTTCCATAATTTGGAAAGACAAAGAGATATAATTTATTTGCCAAAACCGTGTGCGACATCATTGATCAATTTAGATTGTTGCTACTTCTTTCCTCACATTTTATTTGATATTTTGCTGACATTATTGCTGTACGTACTGTGTAAACATTAGAGGAAAAACCTCTCAATCCCACTCCAAAAATGCTGTATACAGTACTTATTTCACTTATGGTTTTTGAAGTTTTGAAGAGTACCAGCCACTGCCTGCTGCTGTGCGTCACAGGAAGGAAGGGAGGGGAAGTGGGAGACAGAGATAATGCTGGGTGCGAATGCACAAGTTTCTGGTCCGTTTTGCATAGTCAATTCCCAGCCCCAGAAGGCAGCGATCAGTTTGGTCTGCACAAATTTACTACTATGCGAACTCCGTAGAAAGAGAAGATGAACTTGTACCAAGAATATAGGTAGCTTTCCAGGTCGTTCGCGACACACCACACATCCTGAACAGAGTCCAAAAGTCACTACTACACCGAATCAAACCATTGGGCGTATTGTTTTATTCGTTCAGTAATTCACTCCGTTTACAATGTTGTGAGTGAAGGAATACACAATTGTGGGGCGTCAGCGTTGCATTCTTGAGCATGATAAATAATAAAGAACATTACTGCGACCACAGACGAGAGAGAAAACGATCTGGTGCATTCCTTGACTGACAAGTGTGTCTTAATTACAGTGTGTTCTTGTACTGTGTGTGCAGTTACAGCTGTTTAATAAATGAACTGTGGACATTGCCTGTAAAAGTCAAGGATAATCCTGTGCGAGTCCAGCGAGGAAACTTGTGCATACGCGCGGAGCATTATCTCTGTCTCCAACATAGACTACACCCCCACTTCCCCTCCCTCCCCTTCCATTCCCTGAAGCAGGGCAGTGGCTTGTGCTCTGGCATAGTAAATATGGCGAGTTCGTCAATTTGAATCGCGCGCCCGGAAGTAACAAAGTAAACTCATTTTCTCGAGAAAAAAAAAGTTCTCCGCCAATCAGATTTCACCATCGTTCATAACATAACACGAAGAGCATCCATGATTTTTGTTTTCGGTGTAGTTCTGATACACGCTGTATAACATATTCTTCACTGACACGGACCGAGCAAGTGGCCGTGAGGTTAGGGTCGCGCAGCTGTGAACTTGCATTCGGGATATAGAGGGTTCGAACCCCACTGTCGGCAGACCTGAGATAGTTTTCCGTGGTTTCCCATTTTCACACCAGGCAAATGTTGAAACTGTGCCTTAATTAAGGCCACGACCACTTCCTTCCCACCCCTAGCCCTTTCCTATCCCATCGTCGCCATAAGACCTATCTGTGTCGGTGCGACGTAAAGCAAGTCCTAAGAATAAAAGCACTGACATGAAACAAACCAAGTTTAGTTCTTAATGAGGCTTATGGATGTCCTTTTTGTTCACCAGTTCAATGTTAGGGTTTATAGATGATGTTGCCATAAGCGGCAAGTTCCTATCAGTGAATACTTTTCGAAAAGTTTGTTCCGCCATGCTCATAATAGAAAACGTTCTCACGTACTGTGCATTCGACCCAAACTTACAGCAAAATCACATTGCCGTGTCTGGTAGCGCTGGAAACTGAGAGGGAGGAAGACACTAGATCCACCACAGAGAACAGTTTAATGTCATTGGTGCAGAGGTGAATAGTGCAGTGATACAAATTTGAAAAATCTTCGCTTCAAATAACCTTCCAATAGAAAGCTACAGTATGATAGTGGTGGTACGCTGCATGTTTCGTTGAGTAGATTTTTAAAATCAGTAGATATATTTAAAAAATGTTTACTAAAATCAGCTATTTTCAGTTCGTCCGTCCGTTCTACTGGACCGATTCGCTTCTTTTTTGTTTTATTCTCTCCGGATGTACCTGCCAGTGCATCATCAGGCACTGAAAGATCACTTAGTTCAGTCAAATTTGAGTAATCCTAAAATCAAAATGATCACTCCAATAACTACTAAATGATTAAAAATGACAGACGACTAGGCAAACTCCATGGACCTACTACGCTGGCGTAGCAAGGGGGAGAGGTGATACTCCCACGTGGCGCGTCCCAGGTGGCGAATAGAGGGGTCCTAACCGGCTTGCTGGCGGACTTGAGCGAAATAAAATAGCTCTCGCGGACCACACACACAACCCCTCGTGGGTGGGGGACGCAGACGAAGAATACACCCACGGTATACCCTGCCTGTCGTAAGCGGCGACTAAAAGGGGCGGCCAAGAGATGATTGAATTAGAACCATGAAACTACTTGTGATTAGTACCATCACGCGGGGAACACCATGGGTGGCCTTTACTTGCGCGTAGTACCACTATATTAGGTACACAATAGGTTTGTGATTAGTAGCGACAGTGTGTGTGAATCAGGGTGGGTTTTACAGTACCTGTGATTACAGTATTACCACTATATGAGCGACACCATGGGTCTGCCTTGCCCACTATATGAGGAACACCATAGGTCTGCGTTACCTGTACGACGTACATTACTTGTGATTAGCACCATAATGTGTGGAACACCGTGAGTCTACGCTACGTTTGCTTAGTACCGCAACATGACAAATGCCATGGTTCTACTTTCCTAGCGATAAGTACCATTATGAGGGGCCGATGACCTGGACTTTGGACCCCTTTAGACTGTAAGCATCATCGATACAGGATTGTGTTTTAGAAGCAGACCTTTGGTCGGTAATACTGTTAAACGCTAGTTTCTGGGAACGTGGGGCATTGCGGGTTGGATCCACTGATTGTTTTAAATTCATTTCCATCCAGTAATTCTTCATCATCACGTTTTGAATTCTAGTCAGTGGATGATTTTGGACTTTTAAATTGTCATTACATTTCTTCTCATTTCGTTCCATTACGGGCCGATGACCTAGATGCCAGGCACCTTTAAACAACAAGCACATCATCATCATCATCATCATCATCATCATCATCACTATAGGCAAACCTGCAATTTCAAGAACACTTGGTGCACATATGACTTAATACTATCTGGAGATAAATTTTGTTGGGGTAAGACACCCACTAGCACACCTACGGTTGGGTGTTAGGAGGGAGTGACAGGGAAAAATAATCGTTTTTTCGGGTTCGTTAGGTTGATCATGACTGCGATGAGCTGTTTGATGAGAGTCCCATTTACCGTTGGAATCGTGTACATCATATGTACAGCGCAACGCATAAATACATACAGTTATGACTTATTTTTTCAACACGCAACAATAACTATAAAACTATCCGACTCATTGGCTGAATGGTCAGCGTTGAGGCCTTCGGTTCAGAGGGTCCCGGGTTCGATTCCGGGCAGGGACGGAGATTTTAATCGTGTTTAATGAATTCTTCTGGCTCGGGGACTGGGTGTTTATGTTTGTTCCAACACTTTCCTGTTCATACTCGGACAACACACTACACTACCAACCACCAGAGAAACACGCAATAGTGATTACATCCTTCCATATACTGGTAAGGTTGGCGTCAGGAAGGGTATCCGGCCGTAAAACGGGGACAAATCCACATGTTCGACACATTTCGCACCCGCGACCCCACAGGTGTGTGGAAAGCGGTAAAAGAAGGAGAACTATAAAACTACAACATAGTTCCTAAAATATCAATCAACGTTACAATAAAGAAATATACAAATATACACTTAGACTCCATAAGAGACGAAACATAAATTCTATAATATTATAAAGGGAAGTGTTTGTCTGTGTGTCTGTGCGTGATGCCCAGCAAAATCTACAGCACGTAGAACATAGGTAGATGGAAAGGGATCCGAATGCACCTCGAAGCCGGAATTTTCATTTTCGATTTCGTTGGTGAGTTATGAACGAAAAACCATCGGAAAACGTGCATTGGGATATGACAATCCAACGTGCTGTCACCAAAATTAAATGCATAGAGTCGCTGTCGCTAGGCAACGTACATAGGATAGGTAGAGAACACAATATTCAAGGAGCCATTTTACGTCCAGGACGTAGGAAGCTTATATGGTGTGAGGGCATATGACGGTGTTGATGATGATTCGTCCGTCAGATCGGGACGTTAAGTCTTGAGCTATTCGAGAGGAGTGGCATATGTGCCGGCACTGGGCTTCATCATCTTCATTCTTGCATTCATATATCATGTCATTCATTTCTTTCAACAAGCAACTTTTACAAGAATTACCCGATGTTCTACACAGTTACAAGTCTATCGACTACACGGCAGAGCTTCGAAAGACTTGGAGTCACCTGGAGTACGCTCGAACATCTTAGAGCGGACGATTGTGGCACCAATTATCCTTCTTAAGAATAAGAATCCTGCCCTCTGCAATGAACACGACTCTGAAAGTGATGACCAAGCCATTCTCATGATTGGGCATGCCGCGAGCGAATTAATATTCATTCCTTGGATTCGAATAATTTCTTCGGATATACAGTTTAATTTTAGATCTCTGCAGTGTTCATAATAAAATTTCTCTATGTAATAATAAAGCAAGCATAATCTTCTTTTTCTTCTTCTTCTTCTTCTTCTTACTATATATATATACAAATGGATGTATGCATGTATGTGTGTGTGTAAAAGACACATCTCCTAAAAAACTGGAGCAATTTCATCCAAACTTGGTACACTTATGACTTACTATCTGGAGACGAGCACTGTGGGGGTAAGCCATCCGTAGCTCCCTTAGGGGTGGGGGGTCAGGGGGGCAAGGTATAAAAATAATCGAAAAAAGTGCCGAATCCACAGTTTTCGGGGTCGCTGAGATGAACAGTGACACTCCTCATTTTTCCAAATGTCAAAGTTCAGCTCCCTTTCGCATGGGGGGCGAGGGGGGAGTGATATATAAAAGTAAACGAAAATAATGTCGAATACAAAGTTTTCGGGGGTCGCCGAAATGAATTGTATACTCTGGATTTTTAGTATCAGGAAATAAACAACGTGGGGGTAAGAAACCCCAGGAACCCTTAGGGGCAGGGGGGAGGGGGCTGAGATATAAAAATCATCGAAAATAGTGTCGAATGCATACTTTTCGGGGTCACTGAGATGAACAGTGACACTCCGGAATTTTTAAAAGTCCAAGTTCAGCCCTCTTCGTGGTGGGGGGCGATGGGAGAGTGATATATAGAAATAATAATGATATATAGAAATAATAGTGTCGAATACATAGTCGCTGAGGTGAATAATGACACTCCGAATTTTTAATATCAGGAGAAAAACCACATGGGGGTAAAACACCCCAGGAACCCTTAGGGGCGGGGGGTGGAGGGGCAAGGGGACTGCGATATACAAATCATCGAAAGTAGTGTCGAATCCATACTTTTCGGGGTTGCTGAGATAAATAACATTCCGATTTTTTAAAACTCAAAGTTTAGCCCCCTTTAGGGTGGGGGGAAGGGGGAGTGAGATATAATAGTAATCGAATATACTGCCGAATCCATAGTTTTCCGGGTCGCTGAGATGAATAGTAACATTCCGGATGTTTAAAGACTAACTTCAGCCACCTTTGGCATAGGGGGTGAGAAAGGGTGAAAAAATAAATTGTCAGAAATGACCGAGATAATGGACGTGTGTATGTTCCAATATGACTTTCAAGTATGACTTACTACCTGGAAAACGTACTGTGGGAGTAAGACGCCCCTAGAACCACTAAGGAAGCGGGTAAAATATTATCCACACTAATAAATGGAAGTCTGTTTCGCGCGATCTATATACACTGTACTATATATATATATAAAAAAATTAAGGCATAAAAATGAAAACAGACGTAAATTAGTGAGACCATTCTATGCATTCCTTTGGATGTATTTCGTGGCTAAACGGTAAGTCGTATCACAAAACGGATGGCACTATCTCCGTTCAATTTGGAGTGATCTACAACTTCGGTCCTATGACCTTTTGTCGTATCTCTATCCCTTATATTTTAAATGTTTCTCTATTTCTGGATTTACCTAAATTTTGCACTTTGTACACGTACAATTAATGGTTTGATTCACTTATAGGAAAGATGGGAGCATCAAATTCTACACTAATATTGGCCCACCCAGTAGCCATATGTGAGCCAAATTCTATGTTTGAACCTGTCGCATGAGTATCTGAAAAGTAATGCACTGTGTGAAAATCTTACACAAATTTCACCCTATTCAATGTTTCTAAAACATAATGAATTGTGGTAGACAAGTGCACCTGTCGTTATCATCACAACTCCACAACTCGCACTTTACATTGGAAACATCGTCTGCGGACCTCCTTATGCTTTTTCTCGGATAACGCCAATTTACATGCAATTTAAATATTATTAACTTCATGTACAGTAATTTACTTCGATATCCGTATACAATCTGGAATACCGTAGCGAAGCACGGGCAAAATTGCTAGTATAATACATAATTAAATGTATGATATAAAAAATGTTGAAAAGGTGGACCTTTCACTTGAATACTGGGTATCCTGTCAACACGAATATTGCAATAAGATTAAATTCATCAACTGTAGTACATAATTAACAGATAATACAAACCCTAAAAGTCAAAAAATTATCTCCATACAGGCCATGAAGGCCCTTGGAGGGCTTCCACTATCCGTAACCTCGGCACGTGATGGGATAGAGTGGTTAGCTCTACGCCCGGTCTCCTTTGCCCCCAGGAATTAACCTGGTACTCATTTTTTGATGTAGGCTGAGTAAACCTCAGGGCCACGTGCACCCTCAGAAGTGGAAATCTCGTTTCTTAAATTTTACGACTCCCTGACGGGGATTCGAACCCCATCCTTCGGGGCGAAACGAGCACGCCTTTGCCGGCTCGGCCAGGCAGCCCCTAAATCCCAAAAGTATACATTCAAAAAGTACCCGAGCAGCGCGTGGAACAAGACACGTTATAGATATGATACTGTATAGGTGAAATTCTTTACGTTTCGCAGAGAACTGTGCTCTGCGTCATCAGAAGAAAATCTCGACTGTCCGCGAGAAAGGCTTCTTAAACAATGCATTTTTGAAATTTAGACGTTATAATAGACGTGGAAATGGTACGTTCATTCGTCACCAGATGGCTCCACGGACGTGGCACAGCGCTAACTTTCGAAGCGGAAGGTGACCGAACCATCAGAATCAGTCTAAGAGGGTCACATAACATGTGTACGTAACATATGTTACGTCTAAATTTCAAAAAGTCATTGTTTAAGAAGCCTTTCTCGTGGACAGTCGAGATTTTCTTCTGATGACGCAGAGCACAGTTCTCTGCGAAACGTAAAGCAATTTCACCTTATTTTCTTGACACGGCATAAGCCCAAAAGCCTACATCATGTCTATAAGTACGGGCCGTGAAAGCATCAATGGCAGCAAGACACGTTGTCCGACCTATTTATAACGAATGCTGTCGAGTAGCACGGGCCCTCTAGTTGTAGTATATTATTAAATTTGACATATTCCTATGTTACTAATTCAACCGAGCCACTAAATATGATTTTGCGTACCGTACCACAAACGGCACGCATGCCTGTCCACCTCTGATCTAGTGTAAATATAACAATAACCACACTGACATTCTTAACTGCGGGACCTAGGCCTACAATTCTGTAGGAGTCCTAACGTGGAGATTATCAAGTCTCCATTTAGAAATCTCCACAATTATTGACCAGATCTGCCTGATGGCAGAGGCGTCGCGTGCTTAAAATATTTGGGTGTGCACACAGAGCAGACAGTTGCTGCTTAGTCAGTTACGTTAACGGGAGCCCAGTCAGCCTATATTGTGTTGTCAATAATATTATAGAATTGTTGAATTATAGATATGAAAACAAATATGAAGTTAACACCCGAAATTTAAAAACAGTTTCGATTCACTGGCATCTTGGAAGGGAGGGTGCGGTCAATCGTTGAGAGGAAGTTGGATGAAAACCAGTGTGGTTTCAGACCACAGAGGGGCTGTCAGGATCAGATTTTCAGTATGCGCCAGGTAATTGAAAAATGCTACGAGAGGAATAGGCAGTTGTGTTTATGTTTCGTAGATCTAAAGAAAGCATATGACAGGGTACCAAGAGAAAAGATGTTCGCCATACTGGGGGACTATGGAATTAAGGGTAGATTGTTAAAATCAATCAAAGGCATTTATGTTGACAATTGGCCTTCAGTGAGAATTGTCGGTAGAATGAGTTTTTGGTTCAGGGTACTTACAGGGGTTGACAAGGTTGTAATCTTTCGACTTTGGTGTTTGTAGTTTATATGGATCATCTGCTGAAAGGTATAAAATGGCAGGGAGGAATTCAGTTAGGTGTAAATGTAGTAAGCAATCTGGCCTCTGCTGACGACTTGGTCGTAATGGTAGATTGTGCCGAAAGTCTGCAGTCTTGGAACTTGAAAATAGGTGCAATGAGTATGGTATGAAAATTAGCCTTTCGAAGACTAAATTGATGTCAGTAGGTAAGAAATTCAACAGAATTGAATGTCAGATTGGTGATACAAAGCTAGAACAGGTAGATAATTTAAAGTACTTAGGTTGTGTGTTCTCCCATGTTGGTAATATAGTAAGTGAGATTGAATCAAGGTGCCATAAAGCTAATGCAGTGAGCTCGCAGTTGCGATCAACAGTATTCTGCAAAAAGGAAGTCAGCACCCGGACGAAACTGTCTTTACATCGGTCTGTTTTCAGACCAACTTTGGTTTATGGGAGCGAAGGCTGGGTGTACTCAGGATATCTTATTCATAAGTTAGAAGTAACAGACATGAAAGTTGCGAAAATGATTGCTGGTACAAACAGGTGGGAACAATGGCAGGAGGGTACTCGGAATGAGGAGGTAAAGGCTAAGTTAGGAATGAACTCGATGGATAAAGCTGTACGCATAAATCGGCTTCGGTGGTGGGGTCATGTGAGGCGAACGGAGGAGGATAGGCTACCTAGGAGAATAATGGACTCTGTTATGGAGGGTAAGAGAAGTAGAGGGAGACCAAGGCGACGATGGTTAGGTTCAGTTTGTAACGATTTAAAAATAAGAGATATAGAACTAAAGGAGGCCACAGCACTAGTTACAAAAAGAGGAATGTTAAAACGTTTAGTAAATTCACAGAGGCTTGCAGACTGAAAACGCTGAAAGGCATAACGGTCTATAATGAGGACGTATGTATGTATTTTAGTGTATTGTATAGTGCAGCAGTTAACCTTCAATACCGATGTGTTGTAGGTGTGATCTGTGGGTTTTGATTTAACTCAGGAAAATGCATATGCATGTGTGTGGCTGCTTGTGTTCCAAGTTACCCCGTTTCGAATGCCGTAATGCGTTGTCAAGCATTGAAGAAAATATGGGTTCATATGTTCCTATTTTGTTGAAACAAAATGATGATGCAAATGGATTTATCCTAATGTAATGGTAAGTATTGCTTATAGGGAAATTTTGAATGTTTTTGAGGCTAAATTTCTACATTTTCTTTCTGTTAGTAGGCTTCAAGTTAAGAGAAAAATTGTCCAGTTCTTAAATGTTAATTCATGAATCATGTATGTAAGGAATGTCCTGATATTTTTATTGACAAGTGTCTTAATGTGATGATACAATGCTTTTTAAATGAAAAAAAAGGACGAATCTAGCCGTAGAAGTTCAGGCAGGAATGCTAAAGCTAAAAAAGTAATGCATAAATGAAAGATCAAGCCCTCTCACAGCAGTTCATTTCACATCTTGATTATATGTCTAATTTCAGTCTTTAAACCTGTTAAATATTGCCAATGATGCTTTCACGGCCCGTACTTATAGACATGATGCAGGCTTTTGGGCGTATGTCGTGTCAAAAAAATAAGGTGACATTCTTTATGTTTCGCAGAGAACGGTGCTCTGCGTCATCAGGAGAATTTTACCTTATTTTCTTGACACGGCATAAGCCCAAACGCCTACATCAAACGTGTTAAATAATTCTTCATTCATTTATCCAGAATTACTTTACCAACTTTGAAGTTAATATCTTAATAACACTTTCTTTCTAGACGTAATTTATGTATCCATTTCCGTATATGCATTTCCATTGATGTTTGAATTTAGCGCGAAATTCCAGGTCACGCCACTAGGAGCGCGACTTGCGAATTGTCTCCCATTTTAACAAGGCTAATTGCGGAAGTGTCGCATATCGTCTCTAGTGTATTTGTCCTGGTCAAGCTCTTGATCTGGTCTATCCATCGTAACGGTGCACGTCCTCTAGGTCTTCAGCAGTCAACTTTTCCCTTTCTTCTGTCAATATGACCATAATAACTGAGTTGTTTTTGGTTGATAAGGGTCGACAGTCTTCTTCTGATGCCGTGCTGTTGAAGGATCGATTTATTAGTAAACAATAATCATACTGACATCCTTAACTGCGGGACCTAGACCCACAATGGTGTAGGAGTCCGGACGTGAAGAATATAACTCTCCATTTAGAAATCTCCACAATTATTGACCAGATCTCGAATTCCACCTGTCCTGATGGCAGTGGCTTTGCGTGCTTAAAATATATTTGGGTGTGCACACAGAGCAGACAGTTACATTAATGGGAGCCCAGTTAACATATACTGTGTTGTCAATAATATTATAGAATAAATAGATATGAAAACAAATATGAAGTTAACACCCGAACACCCTAAATTTAAAAACAGTTTACATACCGGTAATATTGATGTAAAACAAACCCTTCACTCCACTTCACAAAATACATACTCCCATCCGACCGAAGGGATGCCAACACACTCTTAGGAGTTGTAATTAATAATTAATATTTTCAACTACACAAGCTGAATGTGCAAATCTATTTTGGAAGCAAATAGTTAGTTAAAAGTCTTTTTGGTTTATTAAGCAATATTATGCTATACCTGCGTCTGACAAGAACAGCGCCATGTGGTTGGTCAGTTAGCTACGGTTCTCCGTGGTAACAACCCTGTGTCTTATCCACTGCCACGGACTACGTGATACATGCTGCAATCTTTGAAATTTGAGAAGAACTTTAGGAGAAGGCACTGGAAGCGTGCCAGCGAACCGTGATCACACAGGAATTGTGCTCATATTCGCCATACCGACAGCATAGCCCCTTCAAGCTCTAGCTATGCAATACGCCCAACTTTGTAGTTCACAACGGGGTTGTGATCAGCTGGCGTGGCGCGTGATTCAAATAAAAACTTCGTAGATACTTTCTCAACACACAAAAGTCTTGTTCTCATCATACAGTACTGTGTAAATTTCAATTGTTTGAGATTAGCAGGGTGTTCACGTGCTCGTGTGATCCTTAAGACGAGACGCCCCTGTCTGATGGAAATCTAACGATCATATATTTGTAAAATAATGTCCTTCCTTCATTTACAAGTAGATAAATATCATGGAATGGCATGGAATAGCGTATGGCTTTTAGTGCCGGGAGTGTCCGAGGACGTGTTCGGCTCGCCAGGTGCAGGTCTTTCGATATGATGCCAGTATGTAACATACAGTCGCTCAAACCAAGAACGAGCGCATAGTACTGTACATGTTCCTCGCTGGTACATTTTTCTCAGAAACAATGAAATCTATTTATAGTGGATATCCACAGGGTTTGGGAGGTGAATTATATGTTAGCGATATATTTTTAAAGTCTGATAAAACATTAAATGCAATGAGCATAATTTTCTTGAGCGACGATACATAAAAATGATGAAGCCTAGATATCTTACCAATGGTAGCGTTGGTGTGGGAAGTGGAGGCATCCCTCATCAGTAACAGTCCGCAGAAAACAAGCCACGTCAGAGCATACCGCTCTGACATCTCCATTTATCAATGCTGGAAAGAGAAAAGACACAAAAGTTAATATCCAGATTTTCGAAATTTTCATTGCCTTCCACTCAGTGTAGTGCAGATGGATGGCTGAGTTATTTTTAAAATATCATAAAATCTTGTCATTAACCCGTTACAATGGATATAGATTATTCGTATTGGCATACTTTTTTTCGCATTAATGTATGTATGATTTTGCGAAAAGGAACCAATTTTTCGCATTGTTTCAGGAAACAGGACTTCCGGATCGCTTGAATTTCGCTTTAATAAATTTCCGAAATTATTTACCAAAAGTTTAGTTCGTGTGATTTGTGAATTATTCGTGTAGAAGATAATAGAGAAAATATTGATAATTATTCATTATTCCTTATGTAATCTTGATTAGGACTGTAATATAGCCCCAATCAGTATTACATAATAAATTATCCTTATACTCTACCATACCATTACGGGGTTTCCTAGAGAAGATTACGGAGTGATGCGTGCCAGCGTGACGAATCCTTTTGGGTCGTTTGGATTTCTACACCGAGGCCGCTACCTCACAACAGTTGTCGTGTTTGGTTTAGAGAAGCCTGGCAGTCTTGCGTGCCGAGCGCAATGACAGCTCGGTGCGGAGGGGCGAGGATGAGAGAGGTCAGCAGTCTGGCCGCGCGACAGCGCCACAGTCGCCATGCTATCTAGTCCACTTTCAAAGACGTTTCAAGAATTTTGAAGGACTCAAGACTGACTTTACTTATTTATTAGACCTTTCTCTCTTTTGGCTCATTACTTTCAGCCTGAGCTGATACACATGCAGTGCTCAAGGATGTATTTCTGCAATCCCGAAATCTGCATGAATTTGATCAAATACTTCCATAACAGCAATATCTTCGACTGCACAGCCTAGCTATGTTTTCTGTGTACGGGTGTGTTTTTCTTCCTATTACGAAATTAACCAAGACCTGGGAATGTGCAGGTTTAAGGGATCTGATGTGCGCAACTCAGTGTGCTTGACTGTATCGCGAACCCTTGTTTCAAAGTGAACATACTGGACAGTTCAGATGTAAATAAACTAACACTGCCCTACCCCAGGTAACGGTGTTCTTTATTTTACTGAAAACAGTGAATGGCATGAGTCGGTATTATTATTATTATTATTATTATTATTATTATTATTATTATTATTGATAATGGACTATAACAGGAGAAGAAACAGAAATATGGTGATAACATTTGTAGCTTTCAAGAAAGCTTACGATTGCATCCATAGAGAATCTCTGTTTAAAATTTTAAAGACACCTTGGACTACACCCCAAATTAATAAACATGATAAAATTGACTCTCACTAACACCAAATCAAAAGTGAAGTTTAGGGGCGAAACATCAGAGTCATTTGAAATTAAAACTGGACTATGGCAGGGAAATGGGCACTCACCACTATTATTTAATTGTGCTCTAGAAATGGTAATGAGAGAATGGTTTAGGAAATGTCCCCCAAAAATAAACATTGGCCGAAATATCAAAACAAATTGCCTGGGTTTCGCCCACGATTTAGCATTACTAGCAGTGGACATAGTGAGCCTCCGTGGCTCAGACGGCAGCGCGTCGGCCTCTCACCGCTGGATACCGTGGTTCAAATCCCGGTGACTCCATGTGAGATTTGTGCTGGACAAAGCGGAGGCGGGACAGGTTTTTCTCCGGGTACTCCGGTTTTCCCTGTCATCTTTCATTCCAGCAACACTCTCCATTATCATTTCATCGCATTTTTCACTCATTAATAAATCACCTTGGGAGTGGCGACCCCATTGTAATAACAGCCTATATATGTTTCATTCATTACATCCCTGACCTGATCTATGACTGGAAAACAGGTTGTAGGTTTTTCATTTCATTTTTTTTTCAGCAGTGGACATAAAAGAAGCAAAAACCCAGACAGGCTCAAAATATAATTTGAAAAACATAAATTATGCCCTAAAAACGAACACAACTAAAAGAAGTTACCATAAATGGTAATAAAATCAAAATAGTAAATCAATTTAAATATCTTGGAGAAGTAATAACACATAACCTGAATGAAAAAATCTCAGTCCAAACAAGAACAAACAGATTAGCTAAAGCACAAAAATTGATATGGGATAACTACAAAAAGAAATGTTTATCAATAAATGCAAAAATAAAACACTATAGCACAGTTATAAAACCGGAAGTTACATATGCAGCACAAACACTTTTTCACCTGAATAAACGTCCGACTCGTTGGCTGAATGGTCAGCGTACTGGCCTTCGGTTCATAGGGTCCCGGGTTCGATTCCCGGCCGGGTCGGGGATTTTAATCTACATTGGTTAATTCCAATAGCCCGGGGGCTGGGTGTTTGTGCTGTCCCCAACATCCCTGCAACTCACACACCACACATAACACTATCCTCCCCCACAATAACACGCAGTTACCTACACATGGCAGATGCCGCCCACCTTCATCGGAGGGTCTGCCTTACAAGGGCTGCACTCGGCTAGAAATAGCCACACGAAAAAAACCTGAATAAACAATCAAAAACTGACAGACTTCAGAAAATTGAAAGGAGGATTGGAAAAACCTGCATCAACAAAAAATACCAGAAAGATAGACAGTGGCGGATAATACCTAATAAAGTCGTGTACAAAGAGATAGACCCCAATGTAGATACTATGCGTAAGAGGAGACTGGGATATTTTGGACATATGAGGATGCAGGATTCGAGACTTCTGAAATAACCAGTACAACACAATCTCGTCTCAAAAAATACCACAACAGGATGTAAATGGATCAGAGAAGTAAGAGAGGATCTGAAGGAAATATGCCTTACAATAGAAGACACCACAAATAAGATAAAATTGAATACAAAACTCAAGAATACAAACCTCCGCTTTACCCTTAAACGAAACAAACCAACAACACGCATATTTTCAACCGATGAAAGGGCACGTCTGTAGAAGTACTGGGAGGGCCGCAAAGCCAGAACAATCCCTTCAAAGAGACCTGAATGATGGACTGACTAAAATGATCTCTTGCGGTCAAAGAAGAAGGAGAAGAAGAAGAAGATCCTCCGTGGCTCAGGCGGCAGCGCCCCAGCCTCTCACCGCTGGGTTTCATGGTTCAAATCCCGGGCACTCTATGTGAGATTTGTGCTGGACAAAGCGGAGGCGGGACAGGATTTTCTCCGGGTACTCCGATTTTTCCTGTCATCATTAATTCCAGCAACACTCTTCAGTATCATTTCATTTCATCCTCCAGTCATTAATCATTACCCCAGAGGAGTGCGTCAGGCTTCAACAGCCGGCACAATTCCTATCTTCGCCGCAAGATGAGGCTTCATTCATTCTGTTCCTGACCGGGTCGAATGACTGGAAACAGGCTGTGGATTTTCATTATTATTATTATTATTATTATTATTATTATTATTATTAGTATTATTATTATTAATCCGACTTAATGGCTGGTCAGCGTTGAGACCTTCGATTCAGAGGGTCCCGGGCTCGATTCTCGGCCGATTCTGGGAATTTAATCGTGTCTGATTAATTCTTCTGGCTCGGGGAGTGGGTGTTTGTGTTTGTTTCAACACTTTCCTCTTCATATTCACACAACACACTACTTTACCAACCACCACAGAAACACGCAATAGTTATTACTTCCCTCCATATAAGGTTGGCGTCAGGAAGGGCATCCGGCCGTAAAACAGAGCCAAATCTACATGTGCGACACAGTTCGAACCCGCGACCCCACAGGTGTGGGAAAAGCGGTAGAATATTATTATTATTATTATTATTATTATTATTATTATTATTATTATTATTATTATTATTATTATCTTCTCAAAACAATTATAACCTCCACAATCAAGAATCGCGTGCAGTTTCTTTCGGCACTCGAAAATCACTGTTAGGAGGTTAGGTAGCTCCTTGGCCGGTCTCGCTGTCGGTTGAGGATCTAGAGGTTCTTAATAGCGGGTGTTGGAGCATGAAGAATCTGCCGCGGGTGTGTCGAGCACACCACCGGAATGTTGCTGGGGAGAGGTGAATGACGCGAGTCGCCCGCATGTAGGTCAACAGTGCGAGTGTGTGCTCAGAGAAAACGGTAACTCGGCCAACTTTACCTGTTAACACACCTGCCACTGCGTTACTAGCCCTGAAACGTCTAATGGGAGGGGCAGCGTTTTATTTCATGTGTAGCACATGTTACTCATCATACTGCATGTAGTTTTGTATCAAAGTAGCGCATAGCCATTACTTTAGTTGAAGTTACACAAGATCCTCGTTTATCCGGCCCTCATTAATCTGGATCACCGGTTTATTCGGATCGAAAATAATAAAAAATATTTTTACTTGTACAGTATTTCTTTTACGGGGGTCTATTCTTCTTGAATGTCTTTTCCGCCAATGATAGTTAAGGACAGGAATTGGAAGTAAGTCACCGGCGGTCTATGAAAGGTACCGTCCCGGCATTCGCCTGGAATTGAGAAAGGGAAACCGTGGACTCTTCTGAGTTCCTTGACACATTTGCACGCATTCCCGGATGCTCGGACGTAGATGTGAACGACGTAAATGAATGGTTGAAATATTACTGTAATTTAGGCTACGGCATAATGACAGATGAATAAATTATTGCCTCTTGTTCCTCGGCAGGTAATGACGAGAGTCACGGTGACTTCGAAAATATAACCGGCGCTCCATCAGAAGAAACAATGACTCATGGAGAGGCAACAATGCAGCTGGACAAACTGATGACCTATTTAGAATCCTTGACTGAAACTACACCCGCAGAACTGTTGTTAGTAAAACGCCTTCGTGATCATGCTGCGCGCAAATGCCATACAAATGTAAAACAAAAAGCTTTATACATAAAACAGAGTCGTAATTGTAAGAAAAGTGTTCTTATATTTTTTGTACAATTGAGAAAAAAGGTATTACTGTACAACTTACGTTGATATATTATATAACATGTACTATATTTGTTTTTGTTTTTTAATTTTACGGATTATCCGGACTTTCGATGATCCAGATCAGTTCCTGTTCCACTTAATCCGGATAAACGAGGTTCTTGTGTTCCTACATCTGGCCATGGGTCAATGTATCTGAAATATACAGAATCCCACTTCAATTCTGTGAAAAGAACAGTATACTATTGACAGTCACAATAATTTCATAGCAATTTTCTTTTAACAAAAATATTTCAGGTACATTTCTTAAAAATGTTCTTGCTTCCTTAGTCCGTTTACCATCCAGGGTTGATTTTCCCCTCAGTGGTTCGGTGAGGGATCCCACCTCTACCGCCTCAAGGGCAGTGTCCTGGAGCGTGAGACATTTGGTCGGGGATATAACTGGGAAGGAGGACCGGTACTTCGCCCAGGCGGCCTACCCCTTGTGTGGGTAAGGGGACAATGGAAGGAATAAGTAAAGAACAGGGAAGGAAGTGGCCGTGGCCTTAAGTTGGAAGTAAGTCACCCGCAGTCTATGAAATCACGCGGAAATCCGGGAAATCACGGAAAATTACTTGAAGAATTGCTGAGGTGGGAATCGAACCCCCTCTACTCGGTTGACCTCCCGAGGCTGAGTGGACCCCGTTCCAGCCCTTGTACCACTTTTCAGACTTCGTGGCAGAGTCGGGAATCGAAATAGGGCCTCCGGGGTGTCCCCTGTGGGTGGGGGCGGTAGAATAACACCCATGGTATCCCCTGCCTGTCGTAAGAGACGACTAAAAGGGGCCTCAGGGGGTCTGAACTTTGGAGCGTGGGTTGGCGACCACGGGGCCCTTAGCTGAGTCCTGACATTGCTTCCACTTACTTGTGCCAGGTTCCTCACTTTTATCTATCCTATCCTACCTTCCTTGGTCAACTCTTGTTCTTTTCAGACCCCGATGGTATTACGTATGGAGACTTAAGGAGATTTTCATTTTCATGCCCTCCGTGACCCTTGTCTTCCTATGTCCGATACCTTCATTTTTCGAAGTGTTGGACCCCTTCCATTTTGCTCTCTCTGATTAGTGTTATATAGAGGATGGTTGCCTAGTTGTACTTCGTCTTAAAACAATAATCACCACCACCATCACCTTCGGGGATGGCAGCTAATCACACTAACGATTACACCACAGAGGAGGATACATTTCTTTACAATGCCATACAAAAATAAAGCTACCGGGCGAGTTGGCCGTGCGGTCAGGGGCGCGCAGCTGTGAGCTTGCATCCGGGAGATAGTAGGTTCGAATCCCACTATCGGCAGCCCTGAAGATGGTTTTCCGTGGTTTCCCATTTTCATACCAGGCCGCTTCCTTCCAACTCCTAGGCCTTTCCTATCCCATCGTCGCCATAAGACCTTTCTGTGTCGGTGCGACGTAAAGCCCATAGCAAAAAAAGACCTATCTATGTCTGTGCAACGTAAAGTAACTTGCAAAATAAATAAATAAATAAAGATATTCCACAAACACAGTATAATATTTAATAATAATAATAATAATAATAATAATAATAATAATAATAATAATAATAATGTCGTGTGGCTTCCGGAGAGACCTGGTACAGGTCTTTGGAGGTGACACCTTTTTTATGAGATGTCTGCGTTTGTAAGGGTGGGGGCCTAACTATGATTAACTGTAATGCTGAAAAAGGCACACACCAATCCCCGAGCTATTGCAATTAACGAATGAAGTTTAAAGCACCCGACCCGGCTGGTAATTGAAGCCGAGACCTTGGACCAAAGGCCAACACGCTAACCACTTAGCCATGGAGTCGGCAGAAGTGGGGCGCTAGAAGTGGGATCCCTCGCTGAGTCCAAGCAAAAAACCATCCTTGGAGTAAAAACAGATTAAGAAAGAAAGAAAGAAAGAAAGAAAGAAAGAAAGAAAGAAAGAAGCCATTACTTTAAATAACGTCTTGTACTTATTTATGTCACATTGCTATTTATACAGATGCCACTACTTTGCCGCCTCTGCCGTGTGGTGTTTAATGTGATTAGCTGTCACTCCTGGAGGCCCGGGTTCAATTCCCAACTCTGCCACGAAATTGGAAAAGTGGAGGGCTGGAACGGGGTCCACTCAGCCTCGGGGGGTCAACTGAGTAGAGGAGGGTTCGATTCCCACCTCAGCCATCCTTCAAGTAATTTTCCATGGTTTCCCAGCAAATGCCGGAATGGTACCTAACTTATGGCCACGGCCGCTTCCTCCCTCTTCCTTGTCTATTCCTTCCAATCTCCACCCCCCCACCCCACAAGCCCCCTGTTCAGCATAGTAGGTGAGGCCGCCTGGGCGTGGTACAGGTCCTCATACCCATTTGTATCCCAGATCCAAAGGCTCACGCTCCAAGACACTGCCCTTGGGGCGGTAGAGGTGACATCCCTCGTTGAGTCCAAGCAAAAAACCAACCCTGGAGTTAAAACAGATTAAGAAAGAAAGAAAGAAAGAAAGAAAGAAGCCATTACTTTAAATAAACAGACGAATAAAATGTCCCACAGCAGCAATCCTAAATACTTTGTGGAGCAACCCTTTTCTTTAATGACAGCTTGATATCTACGCGGCATAAAATTTACAAGCCTCCACGCTTTTCGCGGATGATGACACTGAACCACTTTCCTCTTTGTATGAAATTTTCTACTGTGGAACATAGATTTCAAAATGACCCTAAATATTCAGCAGGGTTGAGGTCAGCAGACTGGAGAGGCGTTCCCAATTGTTTTGGAACGTTCCAAATTAACCACTTCTTGTTAGAGCAGCGTAATGTTTCGAGTCGTTATCATGTTGAAAAATGTAGGTCGGTAGACTCCCAATTTTTCAGCACTTTGTTTAACATTGTTCTTCAGAATGTGATTATAAACTACTTTGTCCACCGTGCCTTCAATAAATTGAATATTTTCTACACCTTTATTTAAAGTTATTGACGACATATTGAACTGTGGCGTGACTTTCTTCACAATTCACCTCTACCAGCTTCCCCCCGCCAACTCCTGTCTACGCGGTGCTTAAATGAGCAAACTTTGACACACACCCACAAAGCATAACTGAAACACATCCATGTTTCACTGTGAGAATTGTATTCACCACATCGTTGTCCGTATTGGTCTTTCTCCATACTCTGTGGGGAAATCTAATCTAATCCCAAAAAGTTGATTTTAGTTTCATCAGACCAGTACTCCAGAACTCCTGGCACTTAGACTATTCACGCATGTGTTGTTTTGCGAAGAGCAGTCTTGTAGCACAGTTCTTATTAACAAAAGGCCTCTACCTCCGTACTCTGCCATTGTGACCATGTCTGTGTAATACCCGGCGATCTGTCTCAGTACACATTTTCTTCCAATTTGTATCTTCCAGTACGACCCGCAGTTTAGGAACACTTATGTGGGAGTTGGATTTCACTCGAGTCAAAATTAGTCGTTCTTTTTGTGGACTTAACTTCTTTGTTTGGGTTTTCTTGGTACATTCTTCACTGATCCTTCATATTTAAAGTTATTGACGACATATTGAACTGTGGCGTAACTTTCTTCACAATTCTGCTCTACCTGCTTTCCCCGCTAACTCTACGCGGTGCTTAAGTGAGCAAACTTTGACATCCCAAAACAGGTACTAAATATAAGACTGGGCATCTAATTTTGTTGTCTGTCTGTCTGTTAGGTCATCAGCCCAGAGGCTGGTTGGATCCTCAAATAGCACCACCAAAGGTTATGCGGTTATAAGGAAACTGCAAAAACCAATGGCAGCACCAAAACGAGGCGTACTGGATGAGTAAAATATTCCTACCGAAGTCATCGTACCAAATCTCAATCTAATCGGAGATTTACAGATGGAAGAGCCTCCTTGTAAGCTTCCTTCCTATGGCATTTCTTCTCTACAAGCAATCTCACAGACTGCGGACGGAAACAACTATAGTTGGGCCCTAGAGAGTTTAAGTCTGATATTTGCGCGGCGAACATCACTTAAAACATGTCATTCTTTGTATCATAGTGTGTATTTTTACAGGTATGTTTATAGTGTTATAATTTATATTGTAATTGCAGTGTGTTTGACAGACTGAAACGTTTTTGTTACATTACACACACCATGCAAATGCTGGGGCTGCACCTTAATTAAGGCCACGGCCACTACCTTCCCACTCCTAGTCCTTTGCCATCCCTCCATCGCCATAACACCTATCTGTGTCGTGCGACGTGAAGCGAATTGTAGAAAAAGGAAAAATTTAAGAAAATAACACTTGGTAAATTTAGATCACCATCTCCAGTCACGCTCCTTTCTGTGTTGTTTTCCACATAGCTGATTATCTTATTAAATAATTCTACGTCATCATCCACTTTCTAGATCTGTACACCAAAAAGTTAAAGTTGCATATTATCTTTAGAAATGAGCATTGCACCTAGAATTTCTAAGTTTTAAGCGCCGGTTCATCCCAGAAGTATTTCTGTCGACTTCTTATGAACAAACAACACAGCGGGCTGTGCTATGTGGCAACTCTTAAAAATAACCTACATCCACGATATCTTCTTAAAGTTGTCACACTAAACAATTACACATTGCACCGTCATACACCGAAGTACATAATTATGACGCGAATACTCTATAACATAGTAGAAAATTATTTCCATCGTCACCAAAATATCGGTAAACACAAGGAGTGGTCATATGATATTGAATGTGGGGTCTGATAACTACACTAGTGTCCAAAAGTTAAGCATGTTACGAGTAAGCAGGGCAACAGGAAGTAGACTGCAAATCGCACGACATGTGCACCTACCAACCTTAGCCTACGTGTTCGTTATGTATAGGAAAGGAGTGTTCCCTGCTTTGACTAGCGGCGTAACCGCAAGGTAAACACAGCCAGTGCCTGCGCCCCATATTCCCTCAGTCGTGTTTGCCCTGTTACAGTGTGCGGAGCGTAGCCTCGTGGTGAACGTGACAACATAATGGCACAACGACGCCATTTGGACCCCGTTTTACTGGGTAGAATGGCCGCCTGGAAATAGGCCAGACACAGACCGAAGTTGCCGTATCCTTGAATGTGCCTCAATGTGTCATTTCCAGGCTCTGGAGATGATTTCGAGACACAGGAGATGTTAGTCGTAGGCCAGTACCAGATCGACCAAGGGTAACCACCCCACAGCAGGACCGATATCTGGCCTTAACCGCTCGACGAAATCGGAGTGCACCTGCAAGACAATTGTTGGCAGAGTTTGCAGCCGTCTCAAGGGTTGCTGTTTCCCTGCAAACTGTGTACCGGAGGCTCAGAACAGCCGGCCTGTTTGCCCGACGTCCAGCGGTGTGCGTCCCGCTCACTCCAGCACAGATACAGGCCCGTTTACAGTGGAGCCGTCAAAATCGAAACTGGACCATGAATGAATGGAGGCATGTGCTCTTCACAGATGAATCCCGCTTCAGTTTTCAGAACGATTCCCGTCGCACATGAATCAGGAGAGAACCGCGTAGCCGATACAACCACAGGAATATCGTAGAACGGGACCAGTATGGTGGTGGTGGCGTCATGGTGTGGGTTGGCATCATGTTGAATGGCCGTACGGACCTCCACACCTTCATGGGTGGTCCGAGGAACACTGTTAACGCTCGGAGATACAGGGATGAGGTACTGAGACCACATGTTCGACTCTTCAGAGGTGTGGTTAGTCCAGACCTCCTATTAATGGACGATAATGACCGACCGCACCGCGCTGTTCTGGTGGTTTCTGGCTGGGGAAGACATTCATCGCATGGACTGGCCAGCGAGGTCTGCGGATCTGAATCCTATAGAACATGCCTAGGATGCATTGGGGAGGAGAAATTTCATCCCGTCAGCCCCCACCAAGGACCCTCCAAGACCTTCGCATTGCCCTTTCGGAGGAATGGGATCGACTGCCACAAGAGCTCTTGGACCATCTGATAGAGAGCATGCCACGTCGCTGCGAAGCATGTGTGGCCGTTAGGGGTAACCATACACCCTATTAACAAGATATTTTGTTGTGGAAGACATTGCCACGTTTTGTTAGCTGTTGTCAAATGTGTACCTTAGCTATAAGAACCTTTCTGACACTTTTTTTTTGGACAAGTTGTGTGACATATGGTGCGTGATTCAGATTCCGTTTGTTCAGCAATCCGTCTGACATTCCTATCAGGTGGTATGGTCTCGTTTAGTGATTATGCTTAACTTTTGGACACTAGTGTATGTACACCTACCTGTCGAAAGAATTGGAGCAAACTCAAGCATTTTAGATCACACGTTCCTCTCATGCGTAATGATGGTTGCTTTTGCAACAAAGCAAATCTTTCCCCGTTTAGAGTTCGAATAATGCAGCCTCTAGCATCTTACCTGAGCCTCCATGGCTCAGGCGGCAGCGCACCGGCACCTCACCGCTGGGTTCCGCGGTTCAAATCCCGGTCACTTCATGTGAGATTTGTGTTGGACAAAGCGGAGGCGGACAGGTTTCTTCTCCGGGTACGCTGGTTTTCTCTGTCATATTTCATTCAAGCAACACTCTCCAATATCATTTCATTTCATTTCATCTGCCATTCATTAATCATTGCCCCAGAGGCGTGCGACAGACTTCGGCAGCCGGCACAATTCCTATCCTCACCGCTAGATGGGCTTCATTCATTCCACTCATGACCCGGTCGAATGACTGGAAACAGGCTGTGGATTTTCATTTCTAGTATCCTACCTAGAGTAGCGTCAGTTTCTGTGCGTATCCTACTCATTCTTGTACTTACCACTGCACACAGTGCCAGAATGCATGTCCTTTATAATTATGTTACACTGCGTTAAAATAGACCTCACTTGTTGACACATGTTTACGGGATGGAGAAGGCCCGTGGTTGGCTAATCGCATACTCGACACAAACAGCATTCAGCTGCGTCTATCTGAATGCCTGCGATACGCTGCTCGCCACACAATGCGGGGACAACGCTCTCGAGATCTCTCGAAATTTTTCGCGAGAAATAGAGCCTGCGCTAGTATCTGGTTTGATGCAGCCCTCCATGCCACCCTATCCTGTGCTAACCTTTTCATTTCTACGTAACTATCGCATCCTACATCTGCTCTAATCTGCTTGTCGCCTTGGGTGAAGGAGTTCGTTCACGCTCAACCGAATTATTTATATCTGCAAGTATTTTAAAGATTGTGCCCATTCTCGTTATTTATTTCAGTACTGTATTTATATTTTATTCACACTACAGCATCTCAAAACATACACCTTCGAGGCTGGCGTATGAGTTAACGGGACTTTATAGAAGGTTTGCAGTAGCGGCTCGTGTCTCAAATGGCAGGTGGGGCTAATGTGGGTATTATTATTATTATTATTATTATTATTATTATTATTATTATTATTACACTGTTATATGTTACTATTATTAATATTATTAATGAATTTTTTGTTTCTTCTGCTGTTGTATATACACCCATATTAAACCTTGTCATTACATTGTTATTGGCAGTAACAGTATAGTTAAGCATGCTTGATTATAATGCATGCTAATAATAAAATGACCGAGCTCGATAGCTGCAGTCGCTTAAGTGCGGCCAGTATCCAGTAATCGGGAGATAGTGGGTTCGAGTCCCACTGTCGGCAGCCTTGAAGATGGTTTTCCGTGGTTTCCCATTTTCACACCAGGAAAATGCCGGGGCTGTACCATAATTAAGGCCACGGCCGCTTCCTTCCAACTCCTAGGCCTTTCCTATCCCATCGTCGCCATAAGACCTATCTGTGTCAGTGCGACGTAAAGCAAAAAAAAAAAAAAAGCTTTAAAAGTGAGGGCCTACCTCATTTATAAAGGAACTGCGCTCATCGATTATTCTGCGGTACAAACTGTTCACTATTTTAAACGCTACATATTAATCACTGTTAAACAAAAACTATCCAGAACTTGAGCTCTCCACTCCGCAACTGCTAAAAGCGAACTGTAACTGTAAACTAACATTCGAAACGTGTCGAAAGCTTCACTCTGTGAATGATCACAAGAACATGTTACATAAGGTTAGAAGAACACACGTGAGTTTGCAATAACATCGCCATAACACCCGCCGCTACAGCTTCGTCTCCATTGTCCTTTTTTATTGCAGGTATGTCAAAACTAGCCCCTAGCTTGACATTTTAAAACGCATTGAAACTTTCACTCCCTCGAAGGTTCACTAACCTTCAAAACAGTTACCAATACTTATTGTGACGACTGAGAGAGAATTAGCCCTAGCGTCAGAATAAACGTAGAAAACATGTAATACAATCCTACTTTTATTTTATCATATCATTAATTAGTTCAGAACAGTGGTAATCCGATAACAATTTTGTCTCATTAAATTATCTCCATTTTTGTTCAACATGTTCATTAAGGAGGCCATATCAAAACTTAAGCAAAAACCAAAGTAATTAAAACTAACGGACAACAAATCCACTGTATAAGGTTTGCCGATGACATTGCGTTAATTGCAGATTCAGACAGGGAAATAAGTAAAATACTAAGAGTTTTAACATCAACACTACAAGAATCAAAACTGAAACTGAACACCTCGAAAACAAAAGTATTACTTGTCAAGAAATCAACTGAGGAAATACCAATAAACATTAAGGTAGGTGAAGAAAATGTACAACAAGTAGGTCAATTTTGCTACTTGGGAAGCATTATCACTCAGGACAACAGGTGCACCACAGAAATCAGGAGAAGGATTGCTCTAGCTAAACAAGCCTTCAGTAACAAGACACAGCTTCTGACAAGCAGGAACATTAACATTAAATTTAGGAAAGGATTTGCCAAAATGTTTGTGTGGAGTGTTTTGTTGTATGGTTCCGAAACATGGGTCTTAGGAAAACAGAATATAAAACGCCGAAGCAATGGAAATGTGGATATGCAGGATGATGCTGAAAATTAGTTGGACAGAGAAAAAGTCAAACAATAGGGTCCTTAAGGAAATAGACGAAACAAGGGAATTGATCAACACTGTAGAAAAGAGGAAAATCAAAATCCTTGGCCACACACTTAGACATAACACATTCCTCACGACTATGCTTGAAGGAAAAGTTCTGGGTAAGAAGGGAAGAGGAAGACCGAGGATGAAGTATCTGGATTCCATGATGGACAGGCTGAATTTGAAAAAAAAAAAAATGTTGACCTGAAACGCTCAGCAGAGGAGAGACAAATGTGGTTGCAGCGACAAGCCCTTGCCTTTAGGATATGAATGAATGAATGAATTAATTAATTAAATTATCTAAAATATAAATAATATAACATTTCCAAATTCTTTATGTTCGAAACATCTGGTGGGGCTAATCACCTTTAGCCCTTATTTACGCACCGCCCCTGAAGATTTGAAATCCATGACGATGTTACCATATAATTCACGAAGCGAAGCAACATTGTGAGAGATAAAAGAGAAGAAGAAACTCATTTGGGTGGAGTTCTATTCTGCGGCGGCTACGGTATGACTTCTGTTAAGTGGACACAGTCAAGATTCGAAATGAGACACACTGTAACACGTTTTTCAGTGCATGGATTTCACCACAGAATTTGTAACATCAAGAAGCTTCATGAACCGTCTTCAGAATGTATTTGTGAATGGTGTGAACGATTTTGCGTCATATATCACGCATGACAGTGTACAAAGATCGCGTTATCAATTACGCAATTCTGTAGTGAGTGATTCACTTACCGTGTTACTTTAATATTGTCTTTCTTTCTCATATATATGGCCGTAAATAATAATAATAATAATAATAATAATAATAATAATAATAATAATAATAATAATAATAATAATAGTGACAATAATAATAATTCCCTGTCCGTGGTCCCGTTGAGCTTGTTTATCACCTGCTTGCCAGGCTTCTATCCATCTGAAGATGGTCTCCAGTTTGTATGTTGTTAGATGTACGATTTGTTCTGCTGAATTGCGAAATCACCGGAGTTAGGTTAGATACAGAATAATTTGTCAACCACCGAACGAGGAAGAGAATGCGCTGTTCCTGGTAACTCCGCCCCTCGCGTCGGGCAGGCGAACCTACGCTTGTTTACAAGACGATGCCTGTGCAGTGATTTATTTAGCATACAGTGTGAAATGAGTTTGTGAAAGATCCAGCAGAGAACGCAAACTGGGTCATTCATGTTACATTACAATCTATTGTTATGATCACGTTACACATAAGATGTATTCTTTGGCGATTTCCCAGATAAGTCTCAATGGTATTCAGAATGAGACGCGTGTCTCTTGACTTTGAGGAGAAGTGGAACGATTAAATCTTGAAGAAGGCTTCAAGGAAGTACCGTAATGTGAACTGAATTATCTGGATCGTCTATCAGCGCTAACCAAAAGGTTCGCTGAAAGAAAGTCACCTATCGTGATCTAGCTTTTGCCCTGTTAGCCCAGATTCACATCTCGGCTACGCTACGAGTCTGGAGAGTCAGAGAGAGTATGCAAGATGTGAAAATGGGGAACCACAGAAAATCATCTTCAGGGTTGCCGACAGTTAGGGTTTGGACCCACTATCTCCCGAATGCAAGCTGACAAATACTTAAATCAAATCGTATAGCCGACCCACTTGCCAGTAACATATCTAAATAAAGATTAGAGCAGAGGGGTCATTCTCCCTCACTTGACTGACTCTGTCGTCGATTCCTTCCCGATCTGGGGATTTTTAGCCGTATGTGATTACTTCTTCTGGCTCAAAGACTAATTATAATAGTTAATAATTAATGTTATTGGTTCTACGTCCCATTTGTTACTACATTATTACGATTTTCGTAGACACCTACAAGCCGGAATTTTGTCCCCCAGAGTTCTTTTTTGATACCGGTAAATCTGCCGACTTGACGCCAACTCACTCGGCGTATTTGAGAGCCTTCAATAGCACTCGCCTGAGCCGGGATCGAACCCGCTCGCGAGTCTTGGGCATGGCAAGTCCGTGAATGTGATTCCGCTTGCAAGCCATCTGTAAGCGCGGGAATCTCTCTCTCAGGTTTGGACGGCCAATTACCCACGCTGTGTACGTCCTAACAAGTTAGAGGAGGAAGTTGGAGACTCATACAAGCGTGTGCCGACGCGGTCAGCTGTCAGTTATCAAGTATCTACGTATTATCAAGGGTTTATCAGCAAGTGTTCTTTCTTCTTTGTCCAGTGTACAGTGACGAGAGTATAATAGTCTATAGACTGTCATGATACGAAAGTAATAAGCAACGTGTAGAGCAATTTGTAGTGAAAGCTTTGATGGTACATACAGTACTATATATCACACCCACTCATTCAGCTCTCTGTTGTACAGTGTTCATTAGACGTCTATGGTCCCTATCCATTTGCCTACTGTCTATAAGGTGATATCTCGTATGTGTTGTTGAACTGCTACAGTCTACGGACTGGTTTCAAGATGTAGACGAGTCTTTTGAAAAAGACGCGTGTTTTTGAAAAGTAATAGTATGATTATACTAGTGTTTCAATTTCAGTTTTTATTTAGTGTCTATAGAACTTGACATTCGTCAGACGCCATGCTTTACCCTATATACGGATACGACATACATTCTAATGTATATACAAATAAAAGCACACATTCTGATTTTCAGTTCGTTTATGGAATACAGGTACCTGTTAATAAAGTGATGTTATAATGATTTCTGAAACTGGTTACCGTATAGACTTGTATATCCTTAGGCAGTTTGTTATGGAGTAACATACCATCACATATGGATTATGTTAGTGCGGTGGAAATTCATGTGGTAATCATTCCTACTTGTGTTATAATTGTGAATTTCGCTGTTCCTTACAGTCAATGTTTTATTGTGTTTAATAGAGAGAAGAGAAGAAAGTGTCATAATATTATGAGTTATGAAAGAATGTTTGTACGTACTTCGATTCGAAATGCGAAAGATGATGATCCTTGGATCATTCTGTTGTAAAATTTTAAAAAAATTATTCAAAACTGTCAGTTTCCAGACAAACCCAAACAACTACCCCATGGCTCAAATGAAGGTATATTACTCCACAGTGCACTTTTAATAATACAATTTTATCTACAATTTTCGATAGCATACGTAAAAAATCCCAGGTGTTCATTTTATTTTACAGGCATAATTAACACGATTCTTACACGACGTTTGTCTATCTCCATACTTAGTATAATCGGGTTGTTTGAAGATACCGGTATGTGTAATTTAGCCTAATACTTATATCATAATTATATATATATACTAAAATCAGTGAGTGGCTAAAAAATACACAGTAGGCCTATACGAAAGGTGAAATTGTGTATGCTGCATGAAATATTGAAGCGTGTTGCCGTTTATCATCTTCCCTTGTTGCCTATACGATTACTACAAATACCAGCATATCGTAGTACTTGAGTCTCCATGTAATTATTTCAGCCCTCGATTTGTATTTTCACGTTAATGTGTTAAGAGAAACCTTCCAGTATTTCCTTTGTTCATTTTGAAGGGTTATTTATGTGTTTGTTACAAGGGTTTAATGAAACAGACCTCCCCGGATAATATCATTTTAGAACATAGCTACCGTAGTTTATTCCAGGTCATTTGGAGGTTTTATTTAATGTAGGTAATTTTGGTGCAGTTCCCACATTTTAATCATTTTCAGAGGCTTAGGTAAGACCCGCAGTGGATGTTCTAGTACACAGTCTCAGTACAAGCCCTGGGAGAGAAGAGAAAATGTATTATGCTCTTTCTGAATTCGGGGGATCCATTTGGTGAACTCTGGGGCCCAAATTACAGAGAAATTATTTTATTGATTTCAATCAATCATTCATTCATTTAATCAATCAACCAATCAATCAATGACCGGCTCCATGGCTAAATGGTTAGTGTGCTGGCCTTTGGTCACAGGGGTTCCGGGTTCCATTCCATGCAGGGTCGGGAATTTTAACCATAATTGGTTAATTCCGCTGGCACGGGGGCTGGGTGTATCTATTGTCTTCCTCATAATTTCATCCTCATCACGACGCGCAGGTCGCCTACGGCCGTCAACTCAAAAGACCTGCATCTGACGAGCCGAACTTGTCCTCTGACACTCCCGGCACTAAAAGCCATACGCCATTTCATTTCAATCAATCACCACTGATCTACTTTCAGGGCTCTCTGCCAGGTTGCAGATTCCCTATCAATTGTTTACCTAAACTTTTCTTAAATTATCTCATAGAAGTTGAAAATCTACCGGTATCGAACATCTTCCTTGGTAAATTACTCCAATCCCTAACTCCTTTCCTTGTAACCCGTTACAGGCGAAGTGTAGAAAAATGTCCGTTTGTTAATCGGCACAATCATCACTGAAATTGGTTAGCGTGGTGGCCTTTGGTCCAGTGGGTCCCGGGTTCGATTCCCACGACGCGCAGGTCACCCATACGGTGTCAACTCGAAAGACCTGCACCAGGCCTCCTCGGAGGTTACACGCCATTATTATCATTGAAAATATGTATTTCTTTCACAAAGGCTAAGCAAGTGAAAGTTGCTACAAGCAAGCAATCGTAACAGGTTGAATGAATAATAAGCAATGGTTTTCAATTCTATTCTTTAGACACTTCTGGAAACTTATCTCGTAACATGTGCACCCTGCGTGTCCACGTTTCACGTAATGTGAGATATGATTGGAGAAGGCCGCGGACACCTCTGGCAACACCAACGCTATTATGCGTGTGTGAGAGGGGGGTGATACATTATAATGAAACTTTCTTCAGCTTATACAAGACATTTCTGGTGTCACTGGTAGCTCCAGGGTTTTTGTTTGGGGATTCAAGACCGGAAGCTCTTTCTAACGCTAGTGATTTGCAGATAGAGGTAAGTCATCTGCGTACAGGCCATGAAGACCCTTGGAGGGTTGTAAAGTAAAGGCTTCTATTATCTGTAACCTCGGCATTTGGTGGGGTGGAGTGGTCAGCTCTACGCCCGACCTCCGTAGCCCCCAGCAATTAACCCGGTACTCATTCTTGATGTAGGCTGATTGGACCTCAGGGCTAGGTGCATCTCCGGAAGTGGAAATCTCGTTTCTTAAATGTTTCGATTTCCTGTTGGCGAACAGAACCCACGTCCTTCCGGGTGAACAGAGCACGCCTTTATCATCTTGGGCGGGGAGACGCTGACACTACTGACTTCCGAAGTGTAAATTTCATCCCGGGATTGACCGTGCTTGACCGGAATTCGAACCGGAACCGTCCGAGTGAAAAGCGAGCAACTAAGATTACGGTAATCCCCAGCAATACATTTTTAAAAAGTTGAAAAATAATAAAGTGAGCTCAAATAAAAAAGTCGGAAAGAAATGGCAGTGGAAACCAGGACAAAACAGGGACGTGAAAGCTAGACCGATACTCCAAAACGCAGGACAAAGAAGCTGGTCCGAGCTAGTTCGCCGTGAGGTTAGGGTCGCGCAACTGTGACCTTGTATTCGGGAGATAGTGGGTTCGAATCCCACTGTCGGCAACTCTGAAATTAGTTTTCCGTGATTTCCCATTTTCACACCAGGCAGATGCTGCGTCTGTACCTTAATTAAAACCACGGTCGCTTCCTTCCCATTCCTAGCTCTTTTCTATCCCATCGTCGCCATAAAACTTATCTGTGTCGGTGCGATGTAAAGCAAATTGTTTATTTTACCTTTTTTTAAAAAAATTGACTTTACGTTGCACCGATACAGATAGGTTTTATGGCGACGATGGGACAGTTCTGTATTTCCCTCACCTCAAGCAACGGCAACAACAACAACAGAAACATCTAAAGACAGTATGCATCCAACTTAATGAACATTTAAATGGCAATCCATTTACGTAAACATTTCTTTGTAATACCCTGAGCCAGACGCTTGGTCGAAGTAGTTTTGGGCTTTTCTGATTTCTCCGTAAGTCTTCTCTCATTTCTTGAGGGCTACGTTGTCTATGAGCTTTTAGCTGCTTATTTTAATGTATTTCAACAACGTGAATTTTCGCAGCTTCTCATGCACTGAATCGTCTACACTTTTACATGTAGTTCTCAAATCTCAAATACCGGGGTCGATAGCTGCAGTCGCTTAAGTGCGGCCAGTATCCAGTAATCGGGAGATAGTGGGTTCGAACCCCACTGTCGGCAGCTCTGAAGGTGGTTTTCCGTGGTTTCCCTTTTTCACACCAGGCAAATGCTGGGACTGTACCTTAATTAAGGCCCCGGCCGCTTCCTTCCCATTCCTAGGCCTTTCCTATCCCATCGTCTCCATAAGACCTATCTGTGTTGGTGCAACGTAAAGCAAATAGCAAAGTGAATGAGGGAGAGAGACAGGCAGAGAGAGAGAGAGAGAGAGAGAGAGAGAGAGAGAACGTGTGTACACAAGAGAAAAATGTTGCACACCCATTTGAATACCCTGTGGGCGGGGGTGGTAGAATAATACCCACGGTATCCCCTGCCTGTAAGAGGCGACTGAAAGGGGCCCCAGGGGCTCTGAACTTTGGAGCGTGGGTTGTGACCACGGGGCTCTTAGCTGAGTCCTGGCATTGATTCCACTTACTTGCGCCAGGCTCCTCACTTTCATCTATCCTATCCGACCTCACTTGGTCAGCTCTTGTTCTTTTCCGACCCTCAGGCTATTAGGTTTGCGAGGGCTAGGGAGTCTTTCATTTTCACGCCCTTCGTGGCCCTTGTCTTCTTTTGGCCGATATCTTCATTTTTCGAAGTGCCGGGCCCCTTCCGTATTTTCCTTCTGATTCGTGTTATATAGAGGATGGTTGCCTAGTTATACTTCCTCTTAAAACAATAATCACCACCACCACCACCAAATAGCAAAAAAAAACCAACTCAAATATTGTCTGGCACTAAACGTTAGAATTTGTCATTACGAATGAAATGAAAACTTACTCGTCGCTGCAGATCGCCCATACGCTAAGCAGTGAGTGGTGGTAACTGACTTTAGACCGTTAAAAACTCCCCTGCTATGTGTGGTGCCGCTGCGATGACGTCATGCCCGTCGTGCGAGCCGGGCCGAATGCACTGCGCACTCTGATCGTACTGTCAAATGGTATATATTTCGTTGACCCGGAGCCAGTGGCGGCTCGTGGTGTATTCAAATGGGTGTGCAACATTTTTCTCTTTTGTACACACGTTCTCTCTCTCTCTCTCTCTCTGCCTGTCTCTCTCCCTCATTCACTTTCACACCTAGACAGAGTGGCAGATTTACCCCTCCATTAGCCGTAGACACTCCCCATATAATGGTTTAGAAGAGATGCTGATGAATTAAGTCCATCCTAAGGCTCTTTTTGCTGGCAAATTTATCTATTACTGGAAACGAAGAAGACGAAGGAAGGGGAGTTTTTTTTTATTTTTAAAATTTAGCTAATATATTTACAACCCGTGTTTCACCTACAGGTGCATCACGGGATATTTACAGTTATGATAACAAAATATGGATAAATTATTGAAGTGAATGGAAGATTTTCTTGAAGAATTCTGTTACTTGGACAGTGTTCCAGTGGTATTTCACAATCATTGACAGGGGAGTTGATCGTAGCACAGGTGGTCGTTCTCTTGAGTACGTGGTGCATTCAGTCAACAGGTGTCGAGCAGTTTGTGGAGATTTTTCCGGGCAGCTGCAGAGTGGTGAATCCATTATGTTCATTTTGTGGAGATAGGATTTAAAGCGACCATGATTTGTAATAAACTGGGTGGTTATGAAGTTGGGCCAGATAGATTAGGACAGTCTGTGTGGTATATTAGGAATGAATAATTTTGTATGGAAGGAATCTTCGGAGCTGGTATATATGGAGTTCCAAATTGTTGTATAGTATTCAGTTAATACTTGTTTGGCATAATTTAGAGGTGGTGATTTGTAGTCTATTGTAGATTTATAGCTGGCAGCAATCCTGGCAAGATAGTCAGCTCTCTCGTTCCCCCGAAGTCCTGTGTGTCCTTCAATCCAGTGAAGAGTAATCTTGTTCATTTTGTTGAGGGTAATAAGTTTGTCTCTGATCTGAGTGGCGAGAGGATGGGTAGTTTTCTTATTAGCTACGGCAAAAATTGCAGCCTTTGAGTCAAAATGAACAGCATAAGTTGAAGTATAGTTTTTATGTAGTTCTATCCATTCCACAGCCATGATGATGCCCAATAGTTCGGCTTGGAATACTGAGCAATTGATATCTAACCTTTTTATTTGAATGAAGATTTCCTTCGAGTTTTTCTCGACTACCATTCCTGCTCCGACATGGTTTTGCGTTTTCGATCCGTCTGTGAAAATGAGGACGTCTGCTTTATCTACAGCTCCCGAAGTATTTATGTTTATATAGGGATTGGAATAACTTACCAAGGGAGATGTTCAATAAATATCCAATTTCTTTGAAATCATTTCAGAAAAAGCTAGGAAAACAACAGATAGGGAATCTGCCACCTGGACGACTGTCCTAAATGCAGATCAGTAGTGATTGATTGATTGATTGATTGATTGATTGATTGATTGATTGATTGATTGATTGATTGATTGACGAGCACGTGGGCAAGTAGCGAGGTGGCAAAGACTCCGCATTGTAACACACCATTCACTGAACTGGCCTGGTCTAGCAAGTGCGAGTGATGGGTGCGGGTGAGTTATTACAGTGGTGGTGAAAATTCTTTGGAATGTGCAGAGGTTTCTTACACTACCCACTGCAACTGGGAAAAGCTCATTCGCAGAACCTATCGGAATTCATAGTCTTGTCACCGAATGTTGTTTACGAGAGTGCCTTACCCTCTGTTCCCCCTAGCAGTTTTGGTTTCACAAACTCACAGGATCCCGATATTGCAATTCTGCCAGGAAACAACATGTTCATGCGAGAAGCTCAACTTGTAGGATACCAGCAAGATATAAGCAGATATTTTAGATTCAAGAGGTCAGATAGTCTGTATCGCGATTGACCTATCTAGGGCATTTGATAGGCTAGATCATGGGAAACTACTGGCAAAAATTAGTACAATTGGACTAGATAAGAGAGTGACTGAATGGATGGCTATATTTCTAGAAAATAGATCTCAGATAATTAGAGTAGGTGATCCTGTAAGGAATAAGAAGGAGGGGGTTCCCCGCAGGGCAGTATTATTGGACCTTTATATGTTCTTATAAAATGAAATGAAATGGCGTATGGCTTTTAGTGCCGGGAGTGTCCGAGGACAAGTTCGGCTCGCCAAATGCAGGTCTTTTGATTTGACTCCCGTAGGCGACCTGCGCCTCGTAATGAGGATGAAATGATGAGGAAGACAATAGATACACCCAGCCCCCGTGCAGGCGAAATTAACGATTTATGGTTAACATTTCTGACCTTGCCGGGAATCGAACCTGGCACCCCTGTGATCAAAGGCCAGCACGCTAACCATTTAGTCATGTTCTTATGTATATGATATGAGTAAAGAACTGGAATCAGATTACGGCTTTTTGCGGATGATTTTATACTGTATAGAGTAATAAATAAATTGCAAGATTGTGACTGCGAAAAGACCTCGACAATGTTGTGAGATGGACAGTACGCAATGGTATGATGATAAATGGGGTTAAAAGTCAGCTTGTGAGTTTGAATAATAGGAAAAGTCCTCTCAGGTTTAATTACTGCGTCGATCAGGTTAAAGTTCCTTATGGGGATCACTGTACATAGGTGTTAATATAAGTGTACCGGGAGGTACACCTCAACTCCGCACTTCCAACTCCTCTATCGACCAAAAAGTGAAATTGCTACTACATAAGGTTGAGACTTCAATCAGAAGAGGTCACCACTGAAGTATTGAGTAATTGTGTTATTCTGAAGTTGCCTAAACTGACTGGTTTTATTTATTGTGTGTTTGTTTAAATCAAGAAGTTTGGACACTTTTCCACAGATGTCACTACCAAAAAACTATGGTCATGCACTCTGGTGCAAGGTAAAGGAAGTTGTTATTGAAAGAAATTTTGTGTTTATAGGTTTTCTCATCTTTCATTTGTTTTTTATGTAATTCTAGGTTTGCAACACTTCTTTCTTATTCCGCCAATTTTGAATCTGGCAAATGAAAATTTTCTGTAATTATTTTTCAGCCTATCACAGGCTTCTTGTACGGTTTTGAGTGTAACTTTTGGGTTCAGCAAATAAAATTGAGAGGGTGTATCCGGATTAGTCCATAATCCTCTCGAACCTTCCCTCCGGGTATTTAAACTGCGGGTTTTCTGGCTACCTTGTCAATTTTATCGTCGTCTTCCGGAGTGTGTGTGTTAAGGCAGGAGGCGGGACGCCTCATTCTTCGGCAGGCAGTACATCAGCCAGGTAAATGGGCACCTAAATTCTCTTTTTCTGTAGCTACCTCCGCAGACATCCGAGGGGAAGGTCCGAATTTTTAACTATGTAACAAAACTTTTCTAAATGTAAATTTTCTTTCGGCTAATGTAAAATTTCATAAAGTCTTTAACTGTAAATCGGGGATAGAGAGTGAGTTACCCTCTCGAGCTCCCCTTCAACTTGGTATGAGGTGACTACGATTACGTAATTGCTTTATTTCCTGTAATGTATTAAATTAATTTCCATGCGAGTCACCTCAGTAGCTTGGGACTAGCCCCTGTTTCATCGGGCCGAGGGCCCTGTTAGGTTTTTAATATCTCATTATCTAGGAGCGCAAGTGTACGCCTCCATTCAGTTTGTGTTCGGGCCAGTCATTTAACCTTTCTTTTTCCGCAAAGGTCCAGTAGGTTGGGTAATAGATACCCCTGTGAAAAATAAATTTTGTGAACCGTGCCTTTAAAGGCCAGAGATTGTAAGATTTTGATGTATTGTTGCCTTGATTAGGCTGTAAGAATCGAGAGCATGTGAGCTCTTTCCTAAATTTCTGTAATATTGAGGAGTGCCTCTGGAAGGCGGTAAATTTTTTGGAGCAAAGTGCTCTTTTATTCGTGAGGTTTCTACCTTTGTCTAAGTAATACCTCTGTTGAAAATGTAAACGTGTAAACTGAGGGCTAGAAGCTCAAAATTTGTAAATTACCTATTGTGGGGTTCTCCAGTTTTGTAATCCTATTGTTGCTTTGTACCTGGTTACTAGTACCTGAAAATATTGTCTGTTAAGTTTGAAAATTCTAAAGAAATGTAACCTTTTTTCAAAGTTTTAATTCAATTCTTGATTTTGTAGTTAGACCCATTCAAGCCACGAAAACACGGTAACAATAAGGAAAGGTCTTCATTAGGCTAATCATATAAATGGGATTGTAAATAAAGAGTACAGATCTCTGCATATAGTTATGAGAATATTTAGAGGTTGTAGTAAGGATGTAAAGGAGAGGGCATATAAGTCTCTGGTAAGACCCCAACTAGAGTATGGTTCCGGTGTATGGGAACCTCACCAGGATTACTTGATTCAAGAACTGGAAAAAATCCAAAGAAATGAAGCCCGATTTGTTCTGGGTGATTTGCGACAAAAAATAAAACATGAACAATGTTGCGTTACGGAAATGTAGGAAAATTTGGGCTGAGAAGACTTGGGAGTAAGGAGACGAGCTGCTCGACTAAGTGGTATGTTCCGAGCTGTCAGTGGAGAGATGGCGTGGAATGACATTAGTAGACGAGTAAGTAAGAGTGGTGTTTTTAAAAGTAAGATAGATCACAACATGAATATAAAGTTGGAATTCAAGAGGAAGGGAAGTTAGAGATTGGAATAATTTGCCAAAGGAGATGTTCAGTACATTTTCAAATTCTTTGTAATAATTTAAGAAAAGTCTAGGTACGCAACAGATAGGGAATCTGCCACCTGGGTGCCTGCCCTAAATGATTGATTGATTGATTGATTGATTGATTGATTGATTGGTTGATTGATTGATTGATTGATTGATTGATTGATTGATTGATTGATTGATTGATTGATTGATTGATTGATTGATTGATTGATTGATTACAATAGCAGTGGGGAGAGCGCGCACAAATTGAAGACGTAGTTTGCATGATCGTACACCTGTATTTTCTTGAATGTTCTTTACTTTAAAATAAATGCCATGCATTATAACACATTTTAGGTGTGCAGTTGCGAGTGTGCGAGTAGCCAGGAGCCGCCACTGCTCGGAGCTACACCAGTCTCTAGCGTTTCACATTTCTTCGACTATACCCCTGACGTCTCCTTGAAAGACATTCCACGCAAGAATAACGAAACAGTAAAATATAAATAGATTTATTCATACTCAAACGTCGGGCTGTCTCCTAGGCCGAATGGGCGACGTTGAGACCTTCGGCTCAGAGATTCCCTGGTTCGATTCTCGGCAAGACCAGGGATTTTAATGGCATCTGTTTAGTTTCTCTGACTCGGGGATTCTGTGTTTGTGTTTGCCCCAACAAACTTCTTCAATTGTCGTCAATACAAATTCCACTACAGAAACACGCAGTAGTAAATACATCCCTCCCGATAAGAGTTAACGTCAGGAAGAGCATGCGGCTGTAAAACAAGGTCAAGTCCATACGTGTAACATAGTTTGCACCCAAGACTCCACCAAGATGTGGGAAACGCGATAGAAGAAGAAGATCCATAGTCAAGCCTTTAAAGCAGGCAATAACCGACGTGAGCTTTATCTTCCTCCCTCTCTTCAATTACTGTCGTAACGCAGAAGTGAAAATTATTAAAATTGGGTAGATGACCACCGAAACAATTATTTCTAACAGAAAAATACTATTAAGATGTTTGACTGTTTCCGACCAATTTTCGACAAGTGTTCTTTTCTAAGATTGTAGTAAATTGACCATCCATGTAAATAACAAACAATTTCTAACAAGAAAATGTATCCCATTGTGAATTCCTCGACCGTTACCCCCAATTAGCGTATGGTTCCAGTGTATGAGGCGCACTCTAGGACTGCGTCATACGAGAACTGAGAAAAATCCAAAGGAAAGCAGCACTATTTGTTCTGGATGATTTCCGACAAAGGAGTTGTGTTACGAAAATGTTGCAAATTTTGGGATGGGAAGACTTGGGAGAAAGAAGACGAGCTGATCGTCTAAATGGTATGTTCCGAGCTGTCAGTGGAGAGACGGCGTGGAATGAATTGGCGTATGGCTTTTAGTGCCGGGAGTGTCCGAAGACAAGTTCGGCTCACCAGTTGCAGGTCTTTCGATTTGACTCCCGTAGGCGACTTGCGCGTCGTGATGAGGATGAAATGATGATGAAGATGACGCATATACCCAGCCCCCGTGCCAGCGAAATTAACCAATTATGCTTAAAATTCCCGTCCCTGCCGGGAATCGAACCTGGGCCCCTGTGACCAAAGGCCAGCACGCTAACCATTTAGCCATGGAACCGGATGGCGTGGAATGACATTTATATACGAAGAAGTTTGAGCGGAGCTTTTAAAAGTAGGAAAGATCGTAATGTGATTAAGGTTGATTAAGCTCTTTTTCTTGCTTGATGTGCTTTTTAAATCTTATTTAACAGCGTAGGCTCTATCAATAATTTAACTAAAACATATCCGTATCTACCAAGTGGAAGTAAACACACTCTCATGTTCATAAAAACCAGAACACCTTGAAAGACTAGGAATAGGAAGTTTATATTCACAGGATATGTGCATTAGAAGAAATGATTAGCATCTGAACCATGGCAGCCCTCAGGTTCAAGGTCCACATTGATATCTCGTCGCACCACCACCGACTGGTAAAATGTGCCTGCGGCTCTCGTTGTCGCTATAAACCGTAGGTAATGGATCAGTATGATTTGAGCAGACGTGCAGGGTGCCTCGCAGACGTATGCGAGAACCGTACCGTCAAATGAGTGAGTTTTATTGCCATGAGAGAACGTGATGCATCGATTCGGGAAACTGTTGCTCGTGTGAGTCGAAGTGTGTCGGCAGTGCAACGGTTGTGTACAGAATGGTTCCCAGAAGGCCGTAGAACACGACGAGATGGGTCTGGTCGCACCACACAGACCACCCCCCGAGAAGATTGACACCTCATCCGAATGGCATTGCAGGACAGATCTGCGTCTTCCTCGGCTCTGGCGCAACAGTGGAACGGTGTAACACATCGTACACTATCAGGAGTGACAGTCCGTCGCCGTTTATTACGGTCTGGGTTACCGGCGCGTCGTCCACCTATCCTGTCTTTGACTAATGTGCATAAACATACTAGACCGCAATGGTGTATGGAACGATGTCACTGGGGACAGGAAATGTAGCAGATAGTGTTTTCGGACGAATCCAGGTTGTGTTTGTTTGAAAATGATGGCCGCATTTTGGTTCGCCGCAGACAGGGGGAGAGGCATCACATTGACTGCAATCGTACAATACATACAGCGCCAACGCGAGGCCTAATGGTGTGGGGTGCTATTAGGCACAAACACAAATCACATTTGGTGCGGGTCCAGGGCACTGTGACCAGTTTGACTACGTGAATGACATCCTGCGACCTGTAGCTATACCCTTTCTGCACGACACCCAAGACGCCATATTTCACCGGGCGAGTTGGCCGTGCGGTTAGGGGCGCGTAGCTGTGAGCTCGCATTCGGGAGATAGTGGGTTCGAATCCCACTGTCGGGAGCCCTGAAGATGTTTTTTGTGGTTTCCCATTTCCACACCAGGCAAATGCTGGGGCTGTACCTTAATTAAGGCCACGGTCGTTTCTTTCCCCTTCCTAGGCCTTTCCCGTCCCATCGTCGCCATAAGATCCATCTGTGTCGGTGCGACGTAAAGCAAATAGCAATAACGCCATATTTCAGCAGGGCAATGCGCAACCACATGTTGCTGCACGAACACGTACCTTCTTGTTGTTACAGGATGTCAGACTGTTGCCCTGGCCCGCTCGATCACCGGACTTTTCGCCAATCGAAAATGTGTGGGATATGGTGAAACGACGGGTGCGGCGCTGTGACCCAATGCCAACCACCAAAGATGAACTCAAAAACTAGAGATGTTACAGACGTGAAAACTGGTACATGGAATCTCCTTTAAAAATAAAGAAACACGTATTTTGTTGTTTACGGAAAATCCAATTAAGGGGATGAGCAGAAGTGAAAAAGGAGGTAAATTTTTTAATTGAGTATATCTAAAAAACTTAACATGTTATAGACGTAAAAGTTGGTATTTGGGATCTTCTTTAAAAAAATAACGAAACAAGAATTTTTTGTTTTCGGAAAATTCACTTAAGGGATTAAAAGAATTGAAAATGAGTGTTTTTTTTAAAATGAGTGTATCTACAAAACTTAACTGTTACAGACATAAAACTGGTATTTGAAATCTCGTAGTCATGTAATTACGTTCCTTAGTGCTGCGTGTTCTTTTTAGACCGGCCTGCGTGTCGAGAGCTCCGTACAACCAATGAAGTAGACAAGTAGTGGCAGGACGAGCACCTTGTTGGCTTGTCGGTAGGGGTGGTGGAATACATCCAGGCTTGTAACTTTATGTAAGCACAAGATTTGTGAATCACGTTTTACGTAATGGTGGCCGCGATCGCTTGGCGTATGGGAATATACTTCGAGACCACCATTCAATCACATACAGGTTATTATTCTCAATTACTTTAGAACAGTTAATTCTCAGGAAGAAGTCATCAGTGCAGTGAAACATATTGCTGTAGATAGTTCACTTAGTAACGGTATGAGAGATAAAAGACAACTGTTCTCAAGTGGTCACACGCCGAGTAAACACCTTTTTTTTATGACCATCCCAATCTGTTCTCAGGAAACAAGAATTCACATTAGTTCTGAAGACGACAGGTAACGTAACACTGATATCCTCTCTCCTTACTTGTACACATCTAGAATACATACTGGAGACTTACAGGATATTGTGTCCGGCTCCATGGCTAAATGGTTAGCATGCTGGCCTTTGGTCACAGGGGTCCCGGGTTCGATTCGGGAAGGGCAGCATGCTGAGGAGGAGGTTCTAGAACTCTCACAAAACAACTACTAAGAATAAAGACATAAGAGAGGGAAAAAAGGAAACGCATAAGGAAATGACATATGCACTACAGGACTGGAAAGAAACCAGCAGGATCAGAGATAAATATACATAGATGGGAAAGAAATCGCTAAAACTGAAAATCAACATGAACTTTATACTCTTGCTAAGGTATTAAATAAGGAATGGGAGGAACCAGGAAGAACAGCGTAATGATGTAATATCATCAGAGAAAACGGGAAAAATGTTAGGAAGGCGGAAACAGAGAATATACAGGGTGCTCAGAAACAACGTGAACAGGATAATGAGCGTCGTGGTGATAAATCATTTTTAAAAATTCGATATTGCACACCGTTGTCATTTTATCTTCTGCTGGAGTTAGCCAATCAGATGACTTCGTAGGCGAACACTAATGAGCTTTACGAGACACTGTTGTTAAATCTCTGCATGGCTTAAGACTGGTATGAGAGCACCAGTCGAAGAATGAAACTTCGCCAGGTGAGGAGTTTGAACACGTACCTCCGAGCTGACACTGGGTGAAATCAACGGTGTGTTTATGTTTGATGCTGATTTCTCGGCATAGCTCTCAAGCCGATCTTAAGTCACGTGGAGACTTAGCAACACCGCCGCACAAAGCCCACATGAATTCGCCCGCGAAGCGACCTGATTGGCTAACTTCAGCAGCTGATAAAATGACAACGACGCGAACTATCGAATTATTTATTTTGAATTATTTATCAGCATGACAAACCTTCTAACGCTCACATACCCAGCTCACATTGTTTCCGACCATTCTGTATATACCGGGCGAGTTGGCCGTGCGCGTAAAGGCGCGCGGCTGTGAGCTTGCGTCTGGGAGATAGTAGGTTCGAATCCCACTATCGGCAGCCCTGGAGATGGTTTTCCGTGGTTTCCCATTTTCACACCAGGCAAATGCTGGGGCTGTACCTTAATTAAGGCCACGGCCGCTTCCTTCCAACTCCTAGGCCTTTCCTATCCCATCGTCGCCATAAGACCTATCTGTGTCGGTGCGACGTAAAGCCCCTAGCAAAAAAAACAACATCCTGTATATACTGTAGGGCCTATATATAATCTGCTTCACGTTGCACCGACATACATAGGTCTTATGGCGACGATGGAACAGGAAAAGGCTAGGAATTGGAAGGAAACAACCGTAACCTTAATAATTAAGGTAGTGAAAATGGGAAACCACGCAAAACCACCTTTAGGACTGGCGACAGTGGGATTCGAACTCACTATCTCCCAAATGCAAGCTGACAGCTACGTGACCTTAACCGTGCAGCCACTCTCTCGATTTCCGGAAATGTAATGTTAGCTGATAGCTGAGGGGAAGTGGCAGTGCTGCTGCCATTATTTAGATTGGGTAGAACTGGAACACCATCCTAGAACTTCATTTTGATGCTTAGGATGAGCAGTCTTATAAATCTTACCTCGTACGACATGTAGGAGAAATATAAGTGTTCGGTTCTACTACCAGGAATCCACTATTCAGCACTAAATATTTACTTTATTTTTATAAGTTACTTTAAAATTTCTTCTTAATCGGTTTACGCTCCAGGGTCGGTTTTTTCTCGAACTCAGCGAGGATCCTACCTCTACCGCCTCAAGGGCAGCGTCCTGAAGCTTCAGACTCTGGGCCGGGGATACAACTGGAGAGAATGACCAGTACCTCGCCCAGGCGGCCTCAAGTGCTATGCTGAGCAGGGGCCTGGCGGGGGGGGGGGGTGGAAGGGATAGACAAGGAAGAGGGAAGGAAGCGGCCGTGGCTTTAGGTTAGGTACCATCCCGGCATTTGTCTGGAGGAGAAGTGGGAAACCACGGAAAACCACTTCGAGGATGGTTGAGGTGGGAATCGAACCCACCTCTACTCAGTTGACCTCCCGAGGCTGAGTGAACCCCGTTCCAACACTTTTCAAATTTCGTGGCAGAGCCGGGAATCGAACCCGGGCCTCCGAGGGTGGCAGCTAATTACACTAACCACTACACCACAGAGGCGGACAGTTTAAAATAACTACATTTTGAAAATGAGGCGAACGAAGGAACGTTGCTATTGGCTGAATACTTCAATACGGCGTCGTTTCTATAAGGCAAGTATACAGATATATACAGGGGCGGCGATAAGGACCCCACAGACCTCGCGGCTATAGCTATAGCTTGTGAGGGGCCCATGACTGTCTCTTAATTCAGTAGCTGAAGAGTTATTTTACCTATCGCTCAAGCTACAGCACACAACACAGTATCATTTGTATTACAGATCGTAGTGCAGAGCTTTTTTCGTTAATACAAGTACGACAGTTATTTCTGAATGAATATAGGTTTCCCAACCTGTTCCAATAATAACCATCCCTTGCTGCCACTCACAACAATCAGCGAGGCTTTCGAAGTAAAATAATTAGCCAGCTCTGAGAACCCAGTAGTCAGCGAACATACGATGACAAAGATATCCTCCTTATCTAAACTCTAAATACTGAAGTTTCGGGCCTGTTTACAACTCTCGGCAGTCAGTGTAGCTAAGTAAGCGTACGATGGATGGTTGAGTTGTAAATAGTAGTAAATTATTTGGTCCTAGAAGGAGATTATTTCTTAATATTGTGACGGTCAGCGTGTTTTGGTTACTAGCCTATAAGTAGAATATGCATTTTGTGTGTCTGTTTTCGTACCATATAAGTGTATTACCCTTCCCCGTGACCCATGTGACCTTGCCGCGGTGGGGAGGCTTGCGTGTCCCAACGAAGCAGATAGGCGAGCCGCAGGTGCAACCATACCGGATGGGTATCTTTTTTTTTTTTTTGCTAGGGGCTTTACGTCGCACCGACACAGATAGGTCTTATGGCGACGATGGGATATGAAAGGCCTAGGAGTTGGAAGGAAGCGGCCGTGGCCTTAATTAAGGTACAGCCCCAGCATTTGCCTGGTGTGAAAATGGGAAACCACGGAAAACCATTTTCAGGGCTGCCGATAGTGGGATTCGAACCTACTATCTCCCGGATGCAAGCTCACAGCCGCGCGCCTCTACGCGCACGGCCAACTCGCCCGGTCGGATGGGTATCTGTTGAGAGACCAGACTAAGGAATGGTTCATCGAAAGGGGGGTAGCAGCCTTTCGGAAGTTGCAGGGGAGGCAGCCTGATATGGCCTTGTAAACACACAACATGGCTTAGCTGTGTTGATACTGCTACACGGCTGAAAGCAACGGGAAACTACAGCCGTAACTAACTCCCGAGGACATGCAGCTCTCTCTGTATGAATGATGTACTGATGATGGCTTCCTCCCAGGTAAAATATTGCGAAGGTAAACTAGTACCCCATTCGGATCACCGGGTGGGGACTACACGAGAGGGGGCGATCATCAGGAAGATGGATACTGACATTCTGCGAGTTGGAGCGTGGAATGTTAGAAGTTTGAACCGTTGTGGTAGGTTAGAGAATCTGAAAAGAGAGATGGATAGACTAAAGTTAGATGTAGTTGGTATAAGTTAAGTACGTTGGCAGGGAGAACAGGAATTTTGGTCAGGCGACTGCCGAATTATCAACACAAAATCAAACAGGGGTAATGCTTGAGTTGGTTTAATAATGAATAAGAAAATAGGGCAGCGGGTAAGCTACTACGACCAGCATAGTGAAAGAGTTCTTGTCGTCAAGATAGACACCAAACAAATACCCACCACAATAGTGCAGGTCTATATGCCTACTAGTTCAGCGGATGATGAGGAATTCGAAAGAATATATGAAGATATAGAAGATTTAATACAATATGTAAAAGGTGACGAGAATCTAATTGTGATGGAAGACTGGAATGCAGTGGTAGGCCAAGAAAGAGAAGGTAATACAGAAGGAGAATTCGGATTGGGATAAAGGAACGAAAGAGGAAGTCGGCTGGTTGAATTCTGCACCGATCGTAATTTATTCCTTGCCAATAATTGGTTCAAACACCACAAATGACGGCTGTATACGTGGACGAGACCTGGAGACACTGGAAGGTATCAAATAGACTTCATTATGATTAGGCAGAGATTCAGAAACCAGGTGTTGGATTGCAAAACTTTCCCAGGAGCAGACGTGGACTCTGACCACAACTTGTTGGTAATTAAAATGCCATCTGAAGCTGAAGAAATTGAAGAAAGGAAAGAATGCAAAGGGATGGAATCTAGGCAAGTTGAAAGAAAAGAGTGTGAGGGATTGTTTCAAGGAAAATGTTGCACAAGGAATAAATGAAAAGGCTGAAGGAAACACAATAGAGGAAGAGTGGATAGTCATGAAAAATGAAGTCAATAGGGCTGCTGGAGAAATGTTAGGAAGGAAGAAAAGATCAACTAAGAATCAGTGGATAACTCAGGAGATAGTAGACCTGATTGATGAACGACGAAAATACAAGAATGCTAGAAATGAAGAGGGCAGAAAAGAATACAGGCGATTAAAGAATGAAGTGGATAGAAAGTGCAAGGTAGCTAAGAATGGCTGAAGAAGTGCAAAGATGTCGAAAGTTGTATGGTTCTAGGAAAGGTAGATGCTGCATGCAGGAAAATCAAGGAAACCTTTGGAGAAAGGAAATCTAGGTGTATGAATATTAAGAGTTCAGATGGAAAGCCACTTCTAGGGAAAGGCTGCCATATTGAATATAGTCGGAAGAAAAACAAGCTCCTCAAATAAATACCAAAACTAAGTAATTACGCAAACTAATCTTGTGAAAATAACTTTCCAACATCCTTAACATCTAGACACGGTTGTGCTGTGCTCGCTTTGCTTTCTAGAGCTCGCTATCACCTCGTGCCCGTGTTTACAGAACTGTGTGACTGTACTGAATAATAGTATTATATAGACACGTGCACATAAGGGATTAGTGTTACCTGTGAGTGGGGACGAGGGTCCCCGGGACTTAGTGAGGATGGAGGAATCATCAGACGGTGGCCTAGGTACTCTATCTAACCATAATTCACTTAGCTCAGCTATAGGTACCGCATTAAACTTGTGCTATTCAGACGGACCGTTAAGTGATGTAGACCAAATACCTTCTCAAATATCTACACTACGTAAACGTGGTCTCCCGGACGAGCGTCCTGATTACTGGAATGAAGAGGGCCTAAGTGTGAAGAAGCTATCAGTGTCAATAAGTGCCAGTGAAAATTCTCATGAACATCGAACTAGCTGCCCAATTCCGCCAGCCCCATCTGTGCAGCCTGTGCAGTTGAATACGTCCCAGCATACAGCTAGCCAGCTTGCTCCAAGTCAACAGGTACGAAGCAGCGCTCAGCATGAGTCATACCTCTATAAGTTAGATGATGAAGGTCCGTTCATAGTGTATGCTGAACATAAACCCGATGAGGCAGGTGCGGTAACTAAACATATCGGCCGGTTACATCCAATGTCCGTGGGAAAGTGTATTAGGGCCTTAATTCCAGACATGCGTACTTCTATAATGAACATTACTACAAAGGGACGTAATAGGGTTCAAATAGAACTTTCTTCCGCTACCTGTGCAAACAGGCTTGCTCAGTTAAAATCCCCCTCACTCAGTCTTTACATACCAAGGCATCTAACGGTGAAGACAGGTCTTATTCGTGCAGTAGATACGTCCTTCTCGGAGGAAGAATTACTTTCAGAAATTCAGTCAGATAAGAAAATATTAGAAGTACATCGCTTTCACCGTAAACTTGTACGAGACGGACAGACTGTACTAGTGCCTCGGCAACTGTTGCGTGTTGTATTTGAAGGTCGCACTTTACCTCCTTACGTGTATATATTTAACACTCGGTGTGGTGTAGAACCTTACGTCCAGAATGTAACCCTTTGCTACCAATGTCTTAAATACGGCCACGTAAATAAACAGTGTCGTAGCAAAGCACGCTGTGCATGCTGCGGCGACAGTCACATCACTGCAGATTGCCTTACTCCAGATCCGCCTAAGTGTATTTACTGCTCTGGCCCTCATCGTGCAGATGATCGATCCTGTCCAGAATACGAACGACAGCGTAGGATTAAATATAATATGGCCCATTTAAATATCACCATTGAGCAAGCACTCGAAATGGAATCTACAAGCACATATGCTAACACTGTGATGCAAAATAACACTCCTCCAGCAAGTACATCTTATCACAAGGAATTTCCACCCCTTCCTTTCCCTGCACGTGGGCCACTTCCCACCAATAACCTTTCCAACTCTTCTTTCCCTAGTACCTCTAAGGTGTCCTCTCGTTTTACACCCAAACGTTCTTCCACCCCAAAGTCTAGAGTTCCAGTTCACAACCAGTGGAAAACATACTACAATGGACAGCGTTCCCCTGCCAACTCCACTGGACCTATATACCCTACACAACAAGTTCAACCAAGTCAACAGCCTCAAACAACACCACAGGCTCTACCTACAACTCCACTGCTTGAAAACATTGTCCAGTTTATTTTGACGCTTAAAAACACGGCCTCCTCGGAAATTGATCCCTCTCATATACGTGACGTTATTTCATCACTTTTAAATCAGAATAACCATGGATACCGCACATCAACTGAATAAAATAATACAGTGGAACTGTCACTCAATACGAGCGCATAAACTTAGCCTTCAGACTCTACTGCGAGATTACTCCGTTTCAATGTGTGTAGTTAGTGAGACCTGGCTGAAGGATACTACCCCCTTTCAGCTTCCAGGCTACAATTTTATAAGAAGTGATCGTGGTGATGGTTATGGAGGGGTTGGAATTCTCCTCCAGAAGAACATCATTTATGATCAAGTAACTCTTAATCTTCGAGGATCGAAATTGGAAACATGTGCCATCAAGGTTAACTACAGGGGTTCACCGTTAACTATTGTTTCCGTATACCGATCACCTAACCAACTGGTATCTGTACACGAACTGCGTCGACTCTTTTCCCAACTTTCACAGCCTGTACTTATCTTCGGAGACTTCAACTCACACCACTTGAATTGGGGAAGTTCTTCTACTGACTCACATGGAATACAACTCATGGGTGTAGCTGAAGAAGAAAACTTAGTGCTACTGAATGATGGGTCCCCTACCCGTATTTCCCGACCTAATCAAGCTCCTTCGGCAGTAGATGTTACTTTTGCATCTCCTTCAATAGCACTCGACTTCTCCTGGCAGGTTCTACAGGACACTCTAGGATCTGACCACTTTCCAATATTATTAACATCGACTAATACATCAACCATTCCTCATACCATCTACCCAACATATCGTTGGAAAATTCGACAAGCTGACTGGGCAAGTTACAAGGAGGCAATAGATCTCATCCTGGAAGAATACTACGAAACGAATGACATTGTCAGAGACTACGAAACATTCTGCGATTCCATTAATCGAGCAGCCTGCCTTACAATTCCACAAAACAGACCATATGCATACAGCAAACGACCTCCAACTCCCTGGTGGGATAACGAATGTCAAGCTGCGTTGCATGACAGGCGTGTGGCACTCCATCATTATAAACAGGATGCTTCTGAAGCTAATTTCCTCACCGTACAACAAACTCAAGCGAAAGCAAAACGCTTATTCAAGCTTAAAAAGCGTCAAGGTTGGCGCCAATATTGTACTTCTCTCAACTCATCTATCTCTCCTGCTACGATGTGGCGGAATATTCGTCGTTTCCGAAACTCACAGAACTGCCCTCAGTTTACATCTACATGTACGATACCAATAAAAGAGGACATCCTGAGAAAAATGGCCCCTCCTTCAGCTCATATAGGTTATTTACCACGCAATGGCCATGAAGATAATTTCCATCCACTACTTCGTCCATTTGAATTTAAAGAACTTATTAAAGCCTTGAAAACTAGTAATAATACTTCCCCAGGCCCAGATAACATCCATTACCCAATGTTACTCAACATGTCTAGTGATGGACATAAGAAACTACTTAAGCTGATGAACAGGATGTGGTTTCAAAGAGTGCATCCTCCGTCATTTAAACTTATTCGTCTGGTACCATTATTGAAGAATGGGAAAAATCCACGACTGTCTTCATCCTATCGCTCACTGTCCTTGATATCCTGCTTGTACAAGACTATGGAAAGGATGATTAAGCATCGATTAGAATGGTGGGTAGAACATCACAAGCTGCTACCACCTCAACAAATGGGTTTTCGACGTGGGAAAGGTACAATAGATACACTTGTACATCTAATTACAGACATCCAACTTGGTCTGAGCAATAACAATTACGTTGTGGCATTGTACACTGATCTGTCTTCTGCGTATGACAGCGTGCTTATTCCCGTCTTAGAAGACAAATTACGCTTCCTACATCTCCCAGAGGACTTTATTGGGAACCTCAGTTGCCTTCTACAAGATAGACATCTCATCATGTTTCACAATGGCACGACAATTGGTCCTCGAATGACATCCCAAGGTCTTCCACAAGGCTCTATCTTGTCTCCGTTGCTTTTTAACATATACACAGCAGACCTCACATCTATATTTTCTCCTGAGATTCAAGTTCTTCAGTATGCTGATGATATTTGCATTTATACAGAAGCTGAATCCTTGGACAAGTGTCAAGAACATATGACGGTTGCCATGAGGACTTTCACTCCTTGGCTTCATAACCATGGATTAACGATATCTGCAGGAAAATCAGCAGTCTCTATCTACACTCGACATTCGAGACCCCCACTGGACACGATTCATCTGGGTTCCTACTTATTTCCCTACAAGGTGGTGGTGCCTTATCTAGGACTTCTCATCGATCACAAATTGACATGGTCTCCACATATTCATCATGTGCTCCGTAAGTGTGATATTTCAGTCAATATCTTACGAGCCATTAGCGGCTCTTGGTGGGGCTGTGACCCGAAAATTGCGCTGCAACTGTACAGAAGTTTGATTCGACCTCTCCTGGATTATGGAAGTGGATGCTTTGCTACGGCTTCCAAAACATTGTTAACTAAACTAGACAAATGTCAGTATAAGGCCCTTAGACTCTGCATAGGAGCAATGCAGACTACACCTACAAATGCTCTGCTACTTGAAACACTCGAACCTCCTCTTCATCTACGAAGGCAATATCTAGCGGGGAAATATATTTTCAAACTTTTTCAATACAGGGAGTCTCCAATACTTCACAAGATATCCAAGCTGACTACCCTAGTACTGACTTCACGCTACTGGAGAAAGAAACGTCAACCGATCCTAGTGGATGAATTTACCAATCTCAGTGGTTGCAGGCGTATTATAAGCACTACAGATACCCATCCCAGTTTTAACTGTTCTTTTGAAACTACTATTAAGAAACTGGATATTCGACTAGAAACATCATTTGAGATCACTGTGAACTGTAACGATGTCAGCCTGAAACGTTATCTGGCAGAATGGCCACACGCCCGACACATCTACACAGATGGATCAAAGGACTGTAATACAGTGGGTAGCGCCTATATCGATGTTCAATCCGGCAGTTGTGGTAAGTTCAAGCTACCTCCGACAGCATCTATATTTACGGCTGAGCTTACAGCCATTTTGGGGGCCCTCGAATACGCTGCAAATCTTCCTGAGCGGTTGATTGTGGTGTTGTCTGATTCTAGATCAGCACTGCAGAGTCTACAAACCATTAACTCACGGACATCATCCTTGATTCTCGTACACGAGATTATTGCACAGGTACATCGACTTGAGACACAGGGGAAGAAAGTTTCATTTGTGTGGGTAAAAGCCCATGTAGGAATCCCAGGCAATGAGCTAGCAGACAAAGCAGCACGATCTGCTGCCACTGAAGGCCAACAGACTTACACGACAGTTCCAGCATCGGATTACACCTCCTTGCTTCGTCGACGGCAATTGACGGCGTGGAACAACGAGTGGCATGATACCTCCCAACAACGCGGAAAACACTATGCCACTATCCATCCAGATATTCCAAACGTTCTTTGGCACCATCAGCGTCCCTATTCGCGTCAATTCATCAGAGCAATCGCAAGAATGAAGTTTCATCATGGTTGTTTCCCTCAGCATCTGCACAAAATCCAAGTACTACAATCTCCCTTCTGTTCATGTTCAGCTGATACAGTTGCCGATCTTAATCATATATTCTTTGGATGTCCACACCACTTTGTACGCACTACTTGCCTACTTCAAAATTTATTGACATTAGGATACCAATTACCCCCTATTCTTTCGTCAATTCTCCACAAAAGTGATCAATCTGCTTACTTTGAGTTATATGCATTTCTTTCTGACATTGGACTGCGAATCTAAGTCCTTCGCCTAGCATCGAACTTACCCTATAGTACTACAACACTCCTACCTTCTTCTGATCCACGGCCTAGTCACGCGTACCACTGGATGTCCTCATAGGCATTATGATGAGAAGATGAATCCATCTCTCCTGTCTCCGAGCAACAAATAAATTAAAACATAAGTTCCTATAAAACTCCCTTCCATTCATAATTCACTGGCTGAGTGGGCTTCGACCCGAATGCCAAAAAAAGAAAAAAAAAAAAAAAAAAAAAAAGACAAAGCAGAAAGATGGCAGGAACATATCCAACAGTTGTATCAAGGTAAAGATGTAGATAATTTGGTTCTGGAACAAGAAGAGGCTATTGATGCTGATGAAATGGGAGACCCAATTTTGAGGTCAGAGTTTGACAGAGCTGTGAGTGACCTAAATAGGAACAAGGCACCTGGAATTGATGACACTCCCTCTGAGTTACTGACTGCCTTAGGAGACTTAGGAGACACCAGCATGGTGAGGTTATTCCATTTAGTGTGTAAGATGTACGAGACAGGAGAAGTCCCATCCGATTTTCAGCAGAATGTTGTTATACATATTCCCAAGAAAGCCGGTGCTGACAGGTGTGAAAACTACCGCACCATTAGTTTAGTATCTCATGCCTGCAAAATTTTAACACGTATTATTTACAGAAGAATGGAAAAACAAGTTGAAGCTGAGTTGGAAGAAGATCAAGTTGGCTTCAGAATAAATGTAGGAACACGTGAAGCAATCCTGACTTTACGTCAGATCTTAGAGGATAGAATCAAGGAGGACAAGCCCACGTACATGGCATTCGTAGATCTAGAAAAGGCATTCGATAATGTTGACTGGACCAAGCTATTTAAGATTCTGAAGGTGATTGGGATCAGATACCGAGAACGAAGAATTATCTACGATCTGTATAAAAATCAGTCTGCAGTGATAAGAATCGAGGGCTTTGAAAAAGAAGCAGCCATCCAGAAAGGAGTGAGACAAGGCTGCAGTTTGTCCCCCCTCCTTTTTAATGTTTACATAGAACAGGCAGTAAAGGAAATCAAAGGGGAATTTGGAAAGGGAATCACAATCCAACGAGAGGAAATCAAAACCTTGAGATTTGCCGATGATATTGTTATTTTATCTGAGACTGCAGAGGATCTCGAGAAGCTGCTGAATGGTATGGACGAAATCTTGGGTAAGGAGTACAAGATGAAAATAAATAAGTCCAAAACAAAAGTAATGAAGTGCAGTCGAACGAAGGCAGGTGATGCAGTAAATATTAGATTAGGAAATGAAGTCTTAAAGGGAGTGGATGAATATTGTTACTTGGGTAGTAAAATAACTAACGATGGCAGAAGTAAGGAGGACATAAGATGCAGACTAGCACGAGCAAGGAAGAGCTTTCTTAAGTAAAGAAATTTGCTCACTTCAAACATTGATATAGGAATTAGAAAGAGGTTTTTGTAGACTTTCGTGTGGAGCGTGGCATTGTATGGATGTGAAACATGGACGATAACTAGCTCAGAAAGAAAGAAAATAGAAGCTTTTGAAATGTGGTATTACAGAAGAATGCTGACGGTAAGATGGATAGATCGAATCACGAATGCAGAGATTCTGAATCGAATTGGTGAGAGGAGATCGATTTGGCTAAATTTGACGAGAAGAAGAGATAGAATGATAGGACACATCTTAAGACACCCAGGACTTGTTCAGTTGGTTTTTGAAGGAAGTGTAGGTGGTAAGAACGGTAGGGGTAGACCAAGATATGAATATGACAAGCAGATTAGAGCAGATGTAGGATGCAATAGTTACGTAGAAATGAAAAAGTTAGCACAGGATAGGGTGGCATTGAGAGCTGCATTTAATCAGTCCTTGGACTGATGACTGGAACAATAACAAGTGTATTACTTTAATTCCTTCGAATTTTAAAACTAAATTGCGTATTATTATTATTATTATTATTATTATTATTATTATTATTATTATTATTATCGTCGTTGCTGTTCATTGTAATAATATACAACCTTGTACTACGAAATGAACTTCTAACTTCTGCTGAAACAAGAATGACTTGAAGGAAGCAATTTTAGAAGAATGGAACAAGATTCCTGTGTCTTACTGTGAAAAACTGGTGAAATCCATACACAGGAGACGTTATAAATAATAAATAGTTTCCTAAAAAATGAAAAACCCATGGCACTACAGCCCTTGGAGAGGCCTTGGCCTACCAAGCGACCGCTGCTCAGCCCGAAGGCCTGGAGATTACGAGGTGCCGTGTAAGCAGCACGACGAATCCTCTCAGCCGTTATTCTTGACTTTCTAGACCGGGGCCGCTAACTCACCGTCAGATAGCTCCTTCGTTCTAATCACGTAGGCTGAGTGGACCTCGAACCAGCCCTCAGGTCCAGGTAAAAATCCCCGACCTGGCCAGGAAACGAACCCGGGGCTTCCGGGTAAGAGGCAGGCACGCTATCCCTACACCACGGGGCCGGCATGGTATCCTACAAGGTATTAATTATTTCGATCCGTATTCTATTTCAATCATTTACTGTAGAAAAGGACAATTATCGTGTTTTAGTTAGAAAGTGTACGAGTTTTATTTTGAGACAAAAATCGTTCTATTGTCACAAAATGTAATTTTCTTTGCATTGTTCTAAATTATGAAGATGGATTGTATGAAGGTTATACTCTCTAGTATTATGAAGTATTTATTTCGTTGATGCACTGTATGTCGTTTTTCTTTATTTACTATTATATGTGTCATTATATCACTGTACAAGTTTCACTTTGAGCAACTGTAAGTAGTATGACACTAACCACCTCCAAATTTTTGAGAGTAATGACATTTTCTTTTCGAGACTCCGTTTCACTAGGGTAAAAAGTTTTTGGGTGCACTTATATATCTTTATTGTAGGCACTAATGTTATTAACTTGTAGCCTGGAGAAAGAAGTACATATAACATAAGGTAATAACATAATATCTTCAGTGGAAACTGTGCTTTCATTATGACAGAAAATATTCTTTATTAACATGGATATATTCTTGGTGAAGCCTTCGTGGCTCAAGCGGCAGCTCGCCGGCCTCTCACCCCTGGGTTGTGGGCTCAAATCCCGGTCACTCCATTTGAGATTTGTGCTGGAGAAAGCGGAGGCGGGACAGATTTTTCTCCGGGTACTCCGGTTTTCCCTGTCATCTTTCATTCCAGCAACACTCTCCAATATCACTTCATTTCATCTGTCAATCATTAATCACTGCCCCAGAGGAGTGCGACAGGCTCCGGCAGCCGGCACAATTCCTATCCTCGCCGCTAGATGGGAACTTCATTCATTCATTCCTTCCTTCCGTCCCTGGCCCGGTCAATGACTGGAAAACGGGTTGTAGGGTTTCATTTTCATGTTTTTGGAAACCAGTGTATACTAGGTCAGTGTCCGGCTCCGTGGCTAAATGGTTAGCCTGCTGGCCTTTGCTCACAGGGGTCCCGGGTTCGACTCCCGGGAGGGTCTGGAATTTTTACCATAATTGGTTAATTTCGCTGGCACGGGGCTGGGTGAATGTGTCGTCTTCATCATCATGTGGTCCTCATCATGACGCGCAGGTCACCTACGGGAGTCAAATCAAAAGACCTGTAACTGACGAGCCGACCATGTCCTCGGACACTCCCGGCACTAAAAGCCATATGCCATTTCATTTACTAGATCAGTAGCGTCATGTTCTCACTGTGCTGTTTCTTCCTGTAACCAAGAGCTTGAGAAAATCTCGTATCAAGTGAACCCCGTTCTACTCTTCATGCTTTCTTTCTTTCTTTCTTTCTTTCTTTCTTTCTTAATCCGTTTACCCTCTAGGGTTGGTTTTTCCCTCGGACTCAGCGAGGGATCCCACCTCTACCGCCTCAAGGGCTGTGTCGGAGAGTGAGACTTTGGATCGGGGAGATACAACTGGGGAGAAGGAACAGTACCTCGCCCAGGTGGCCTCGCTGTTATGCTGAACAGGAGCCTTTTGAGGGGTTGGAAAGATTGGAAGGGATAGACAAGGAAGAGGGAAGGAAGTGGCCGTGGCCTTAAGTTAGGTACCGTCCCTGCATTTACCTGGAGGAGAAGTGGGAAACCACAGAAAACCACTTCGAGGATGGCTGAGGTGGAAACAGAACTCCTCCCCCCCCCCCGTCTACTCAGTTGACCTCCCAAGGCTGAGTGGACCCAGTTCCAGTCCTCGTACCACTTTTCAAACTTCGTGGCAAAGCCGGAAATCGAACCCGGGCCTCCGGGAGTGGCAGCTAATTACACTAACCACCACACCACAGAGGCGGACTTCAGTCTAGAATTAAAATCCTTGAACTGGCCGAAAAAGGAACCCAGGGCTGGCTAATAATAATTAGATTAGTATTATACTAGGGGACCCGTGCGAGAAATCTGGCATGTCCATAAATTATGTGGTGGAGTAGCCCTCTGGTGAAGTACTGGTGAACTAAGGAATACACAAATCAGCACAGTATTAGACAGTCTTACTTACCACTTAATGTAATCTTTGATTTTTTAACATGTATGTATCCACTTGAACGGAAGCAAATGCAAGTGCATTATTATACTGAGGAATGTTCCGGAAGTAATTTTTGGTTTTACTATCATTCTTTTCTTAACTGATAATGACAGCATATGATAATGACATAAAACAGGCGTCCCAGTGGCCAAAATTTCAAGTGGACAGAAATGATGGCGCGTATTTTCCCACAGCAACAGTATTTGCAAATCGCGCACTTCCTACAATTTTTTAAAGAAATGTTTATGAAGTGAGAGTGCAATTCGTCACTGCAAATGCCAATTCTCTTTCTTTTGAATTCTCATTTGTCACGATCGGTTACTTGTGATCGCCGCAAAAGAGATCTGTACTACTGAAATAATATATGTGATTTTCCGGCTCCATGGCTAAATGATTAGCGTGCTGGCCTTTGTCCCAGTTAGATTCCCGGCCTTGTAGGGGATATGAACCTCCATTGGTTAATTCCAGTGGCTCGGAGAATGGGTGTGTGTGCCGTACTCAGCATCCTCATACGCGCCTGGGTCCCTATACGGCGTCAACTCGGACCTTCACCAGTTCACTTCGGAGGCCATACGTCACTTGTTTAGCATTACGAGGTCTAGAATGTCTTTCATTTTCTCACATTCCATGAGCCTCACCAGTCTTTTGTGGATACAGGCAATTTCTTTGCGATTTATCGTAACTCTTTATATCCAGTGCCGATGGAGTCAACCCCTGCATGTCGTTAGAGGCTACGAAGAAGGGAACAAATAATATCCATTTCAAATCTTGTAAAATAACAAATAAGTTCAACGAACTTATCTTCCTCGTTTTCACTCGAATGACGAGGAACGGATCAGTCAATTATTTGGGAAGTCTAATTCCTACCGCATTCTTTCTACCTGTACAAGCCACGAGTAAGTTCCGTTAGTTGTCTGCACGCCTTACAATCCATTTTAATTATCATAATAGAGGGATTCTTAACCTAAAAGCCGAGACCCAAACAGGATCTCTCTGGCCCTCAAGTAGGATCTTAGTAGCTTCCCGAAAATACGTAATAAATATTAAAGTGTTAAGCAACGTCATATAAAACGTTTTACAACTACCTTTTTAAGAATGATAATTTAAAAATATCAAAACCGTTGCGGTAGGAAAAAACTGCTATGTTCTAAGAGAAATATGGGCACATCTACCCCTGCAAATTTCAGAAGACTGGAATGGATAAGGAACGATGTTCATTGGGATAATCATATTACCTAGGTTGTTAAGAAAGCTTACAGATCTCTTCACTTGGTTATGAGAGTATTTAGGGGTTGTAGTAAGGATGTAAAGGAGAGGGTGTATACGTCTCTGGTAAGACCGCAGTTAGAGAATGGCTCCAGTTCACGGGACCCTTACCAGGACTACTTGATACGAGAACTGGAAAACTTCTAAGGTAAGCAGCATAATTTGTTCTCAGTGATTTCCGACAAAGGAGTAGTGTTACAAAAATGTTGCAAAATTTGGGCAGGGAAGACTTGGGAGTAAGGAGACGAGTTGTTCGACTATGTTGTATGTTTCGAGCTGTCAGTGGAGAGTTGGCGTGGAATGACATTAGTAGAAGAATAACCTTGAGTGGAAGGACATAACTGAAGATAAAGCTGAAATTCAAGAGGGCAGATTGGGCAAATATTAATTTATAGGGCGAGGAGTAAGGGATCGGAATACATTATCAAGGGAAATGTTCAGTAAATTTCCAAATTCGTTGAAAATATTTAAGAAAAAGCTAGATAAACAATTGATAGGAAATCTGAAACCTGGGCGACCGCCCTAAATGCAGATGATTGATGACTGATTGTCATTGATCGAAAACAAGAGTTAACCAAAGGAGGTCGGAGAGCATAGATGGAAGTAAGGATCTAAGAGTCCCGTGGTCGCTAGCCCACGTTCCCAAGTTAATACCCCCTGGGGTCCCTTTTAGTCGCCTCTTACGACAGGCAGGGATACAGTGGGTGTTATTCTACAACCCCCACCTACAGGGGGTTGTAAAACTGAAGAGTCATGATAGAACGGTAATTAGTAGTTCATATCAGTGACGTACGCAGAATTTCGTCAAGATGAGATTCATTTTTAAAACTGTCTGACCCATTGGCTATTTATTTATTTATTTATTTATTTAGATTATGGCTAGTACATAACTCTACATACAAACATTAAAAAAAATATAACAAACAATATAGGCCTAACACTTCAAACAATCAACCAATCTCAAAAACAGATCACAAACTCAAATCTAAACTGTCCAACCATTGTACAACCCCGTCAGAAGCACACACAAACTCCTTCAGCTGACCAGAATATGACCTTGGACATTCAGCGTTGAAGCCTTCGGTTAGGAGGGTTCCGGGTTCGATTCCTGCTTGGGTCGGGAATTTTAATTGCGTCTGATTCATTCTTCTGGCTCGAGGACTGGGTATTTGTGTTTGTTCCAGCATTTTCCTCTTCATATTCAGACAACACACCACACTACCAACCATCACAGAAACACGCAATAGTGATTACATCCCTCCATATAGGGTTGGTATCAGGAAGGGCATCGGGCTACAAAGCAGGGCCAAATTCACATGTGCTACACAGTTCGCACTCGGGACCCCACATATGCGGGAAAAGCGGTAGCAGAATAATAATAAGAAGGACAAGAAAAAGATGTTCATTTTTAAGACAGTATTTTTTACAATCTACTTTATGTCGCACCGACACAGACAGGTCTCATGGCGACGATGAGATAAGAAAGGGAAAATGGGAAACTACGGAAAACCATCTTCAGGGCTACCGACAGTGGAGTTCGAACCCACTATCTCCCGGATGCAAGCTCACAGCTGCGCGCCCCTAACGCACGAGCAATTTGCCCGATACTGCTTATTCAAATGCTACTAATACTACTAAATTACTGGATTGTTTAAATGATAAAAACTCACTCGACATGATGAAAGCATGATTGTGAATTCAAGCTCTGAGACGATTTCACACATGTTATTTCATTCCATTATAGTCTATTATTCTGTTGAATACAGCTGGAATATTGAAGTTGTTGCTGTTGTTATTCTGATGATGATTTTTATTATTATTATTATTATTATTATTAGTATTATTATTATTATTTATTTATTTATTTATTTATTTCACGTTGCAAGCGTTATTTTATTTATTTATTTATTTATTTATTTATTTATTTATTTATTTATTTATTTATTTATTTATTTATTTATTTATTTCTCAACGGGCATTTCTGCCCACTCACAGAACATTTCCATTTCTTATTTCTAATTTTATAAATAATTAACAATAAAAATAAAATAAGAGTTTTGTCTGTACATTGCTCAGAATTTGAAAAGAATGGTATTTCTGTATCGGTCATGTCCACAGTAACAAGAAAATTCACTTTTTACTTTTCCGTAATTTCTGTCTGTCTGTCTGTCCGTCTGTCTGTCTGTCTGTCTGTCTGTCTGTACACGCACCATTAAAAAAACGGCTAAAGAGAACTTAATGAAAATCGATGTGCAAAGTCGGGGAATAAGTCGCTATAATCTAGGCCATAAATAATTTTATTCACGCTAATTGAAATGGTAGTTTAGGGGAAGGCCTAAAATTTAATTGACAAATATTTATGTTATTAGTGGTCCTGTCTTAATAAAAATTGGTATGCAAAGTTGAGGAATAAGTCGCTATAATCTGGGCTATAAATAATTTTATTCACGCTGAGTGAAATGGTAGTTTAGGGGAAGACCTAAAACTTAATTCTTAAATATTTACATTATTAGTGGTCCTATCTCATTAAAATTGGTATGCAAAGTTGGAGAATGAACCACTAAAATTTAGGCTGTAAATAATTTAATTCACGTTGAGTGAAATGGTAGTTTAGTGGAAGGCCTAAAATTTAAATCTCAAATATTTATGTTGTTAGTGGTCGTATCGATAAATACTACATAACCAAAGTTATATAGAATTACATTTCCGACCATTTATGTCTTATACACTTTTACCGTACCGGCTATGATAACACAGATATTCATGAATTTGTATTTTTGTTGCTAAGTCCGTATCAACGCCGAGCCATGAGAAAATGGGCTAATAGAATTTAATTAAAATCTATATATAGAGTCGGGGAATAAGAAACTACAGCCTAAGCTATAAACAATTCTACTAACCCTGGATGAAATTGTAGTTTAGGGGAAGGTGCCTAAAATGTAATTTTTCCCTACACTGCATGGTGGGACGATTTCGGCACATAATAAATATTTCACCGTAACTATAGTTACGCAAGATAAAGTGAACCTTTATGGGTGATGGGACGAAGGATTGTGACATCTGTGTATGTAAGCAAGCATTTTTTATATTTCATAAAGGTTGGAAACACAAGCAGAAGCAAATACTTGAAAGTCCTGCAGAGCGGGAGGGAGTTAATTATTCACGCTAAAAGTCACACGTAATAAGTTAATAACACGTAGTTTTATTCTTGTGCAAAAAAGAAAAGTCATACTGTTACTGGTAAGTCTTCTGCTCATACTCCTATACACTAAAAAGCATTTTGATATTTGGTATAGATTTATTTTAGAAAAATAAATATATGACTAATTCGTCCCATTATGCAGTTTGATCATGTGGTGGTATGATAACCTCAAACATGGAATGACATATGCTGCTTACCTACTTCATTGCATTTTATGTGTGTAAATGTCAACAAATATATTAATTCCATTTAGAATAATATTTTAGGTGAGAAACATGATAAAAAGTGTAATTCTTGAGAGAGGAGATATTGCACGCACTTGCAATGTCGAATGAAATTGCGGGAAGATTTAGCCCTTTCACTCCGTCAAGTGGGGTTGTCAATCACCCCAAAGTGAGAACAGCCAAGTTTTGAAGTACAAGGGGACCTCGTAAAGAAGAGGAAGAAGTCCTCAGCAGCAGTTTACCCTCCACAACCAGTCAGTCAAGATAGCTTGGAACAATGGCCAATTCACAGAGACACTCAACAACGGTGCAAATTTCTCTTGTGCAAGGGAAAAATCCTTATATTTTGCGAAAAGTGTGGTGTAGCTTTGTGCATTACAAACAAAAAGAATTGTTTCAAGGAATTTCACCACAAGTGAGCAACCTGAAAATGGGAAGTGCACCTTCAAAACAAATATGTCGACAGTGCATGGTGGGACTAATTAGGCACATGTTAGTTTTCATGCAATAAATCTCTCAAAATCATTTTAAGAATTTTTAACTATTTTTCCCTTACTATGGATTAGATTATATATGTCTAGAATTAAAATAAAGAGAAAATAAAAAATCATGCAGTGTAGGGTTAGGGGAAGGTGCCTAAAATGTAATTTTTAAATACCTATGTTATTGGTCCTATCAAAAAGTACTACATAACAAATGTTATAGAGGATACAATTTCCTGTCATGTATATATTATTCAGTTTTAACGTACCGGCTATGATAAGAGTGGTATTTCAGACTCGGAAGAAAACTAAATGTGAAGGCCTAAAATATCGAAAGAGCATAACATTGATCAACAATAACATTACATTGACCATTGTTTCTTGTGATGTTCTTTGTCTCTTATGCTGCCTCTCAACTCCGATAGATGGGTTTATCGCTGCGTACCGAGTATAATTGCCTGACTAAATATTGGCGGGAAATGGCCGGGGAATTAGAAAACTTTCTTCTTTAGTGTGCCATTCCTCTGGTTCATACATTTTCTGATACAGTTGGTACGTAACACATTGGTTCATCATAGTATTCCAGCTATTTGATCCCTACTCTGACGCGCTGTTTTGAATGATCAGTGGGCATACTTAAGGCAGATGCTCACTTAGTAGAGTAGTAGTAGTAATATGGCCTGGTCTAGAATAACAATTAGGGCTATTCCAAATTATAGCACCACAATTCACTAAATAACTCAAAAGTCAACCCTGAAAAGAGCCGTTTCTTAAGAAAAGCTTCTTCCTCTTCATTTTTATTAAATTCTACATTCATTTTACTCCAAATTAGCAGTGAAGAAGGGGATTCTCCTCTGGCTTGGAGGAAAAATTTGCCTCGAAGTCAGATTTTTCCGCCGCCAGTGTAGTGAATTGAGATTTTCCGACTCATCGGGTACTCCTAGGAAACAGATTAGTAAAAGAGCATGGTTTTTGCCCTAGGAGTCGCCCCTATTCGACCCCCTCCCCACCGAAAAGGGACGAACAGTGTTCACGGCTCACGGCAGTCTGCGGCTTGGTCATTCCAGCTCTGAAACTTTGGGCTGTTAGATCGGCAGCTTAGTCCTGTTCGCTAAAAGTGAGAAAACGTGTGGTTTTTAATTTGTTCGAGTGTTTCATTTGAAATCATTGCTTTTAATTGCGCCATTCCTACTAACGCCATTGTAATGACCTATGTTCATTTCAGTTGGGAAACTACTAAGACGGTCTTTCTGAGGATATAAAAAGGCAGGTGGAGAGTGAGTATCAACCATTATAATGAAAGCTCCCCAACCTGATTGTGACAGATGGTAAGCAAGCGGGTCTACCATTACAGTGAAAATTTCCTAACTCAGCCTTCATATGAGGAAAGATGTTTGGTGACTTCCCTGTCGCTTTTCTAGGGCAACGTTAAGAGCTATGCAATTTCATATATACTTGCTCACAACGTGTTCACTACCTAACCTAGAAATCTGTATAGAATGTATAATTACGTAGCGAAGCACGGGTACATCAGCTAGTTAACAATAAAAATTAAAATATGAAACCTAATACTATACTTATGAACTATGGACAGTGGTAAGTGTGTGTTTCAACTTATTGTTTTAATTTCTCCTAAAAGATATATTGTTAATCTGAATTAATCTAAGGACTAAATTATTCATTTTGAATGCGAGAAACTAACAAAGAGATTCAATTAATGATATCTATCATATATCTCTTTATGTTTCAGTTAAAAGAAGATAAGTCCAAATGTTAAAGGGAGGCGTTTAAACACGGTAATACACCACCACCACCCACGTCCTTGCATGCCGCTGGTTCACATTTATGTAGGCCTACTATCTGCGTCTCACGAGAAGCTTGTAGATACGGCACGAGTAACAGATACTACACTCTAAGCTACAAACAATAGTCGTCATAAACAGTGCGAGCTCTCTGAAAGAGATGCGTGTTCATTATTAAACTGTTCATTATGCAGTACTCACAGTAAATGTGTAACTAAAGCGCAATTGCACTACCAATTTGAAACTTCACAGCAGCACCTTAGTTCCCGAGAATTCCCGCGGACGGAACCGATGTTTGTTGTCAAGCCTTGAGACTTGAGACTGGCGCATGCGCACCCGTTACTGTGCATGCGTGCGACTTCTCGTCAGATGACCATAGTATACACTGATGAGCAACCAAATTAGATATACCTCGCAAGTTGCGTGTAGATTCCGCTTTCACTCTGATTATGATGGCAAGACGGCGTGACAGGGACTCCACAAGATACCGGAAGCGTAGGAACTCATACCACAGTCTAATATATACAGTCGCGAAGCTCTAATAAGAGGAAGGTTCATCCACTTGATAGCTGGTGTGACACTAGCACCTCTAGCGGCGAGGTAGAGGCAACTTGCTCGCAGACAACAGGGAACGAATTACCACTACACTAAAATGGTCATAACTTCTGAACCATTCATGCAAATAATGTCCTGACAAGGTTATTGTAATCCTTATGAAATAATGGAGGAGGTCAAACAATTTATTTTGATGAGGAGTTCGAGGATAATATCGAAATATTTATTTAATCTTAAGGAGTTATGTGTTTTGACGAGGACTATAACATAAAATCGCTTCTATATAGAAGGCAACAGGTTCGAAATAGGTATATACCATCGCGGACTTTTTCGTAGAGATTTTTATACTCTACAATTCATACGCTTACACTTGGGGTCTTTCGTTGACGGTTCAGGCAGCGTAAGCCAAGAAAGCGAGTGACCGACCGACCGACATCGAACCTGCCAAGTTGGGCTAAGAAGGCCAGCGCTCTACCATGGTCGGTCACTTGCTTTCTTGGCTTACGCTGCCTGAACCGTCAACGAAAGACCCCAAGTGTAAGCGTACGAATTGTAGAGCATAAAAACCTCTACAAAAAAGTCCGCGATGGTATATACCTATTTCGAACCGGCTGCCCTCTAGAAGCGATTTTATATTATAGTCCGCGGAAAAGAAAAATAATTCCTTAAATAAATATTTCGATATTATCCTCGAACTCCTCATCGAAATAAATTGTTTGACCTCCTCCACTATTTCATAAGGATTGCAATAACCTTGTCAGGGCATTATTTGCATGAATGGTTCAGAAGTTATGACCATTTTAGACTGTAGTTGTAATTCGCTCCCTGTTGTCTGCTAGCAAGTTGCCTCTACCTCGCCGCTTGGAGCGCTGTAGTCGCTTCGGATGAAAAATATCATCAGAGCTTCGCGACTGTATATATTAGACCAGGGTCGGCCAACTGGCTGGCGTGTGGTGTAAGAGGGCCCGTGTGACGTCGGAGGGCCCGTGTGACGTATGAGCGCAGAAGGTGGGGAGTCGCTGTCGTAGAGTGAGACGTAGAGACAGCCTCGCTTTGTAGTAAACACGTTCAGTGCTTTACGTAGTGGTGGTGGTATTGGTACAGTACAGTACATAAGTATGGATGAACCGGGCACATCACGGTGCGACAAGCTACCTACCCCTCCGATCTTTTTATCATTGTGGGAAGATCTATATTTATTTGTTGAAAATGGTAGGAATGCTACAGCTAAACGTTTAGTTTGTAGAAAAGAGCTTTAGTATGTAAAAATATATAATTTACAACGCCACTACAGTTTGTGTCACGCTGCAGATTATGATCGATATCAAGGCGAGCAAAAGGGTACGTGTAATTACAGAACTAAAAGGTAAATTAAATAACCCTGTCGAGCATTCGATCAGTGAGTCAGCAGTTCGACTGAGTTATAAAATTTCATATTTAATTACAAAGAAACTTAAACCGTTCAGTGATGGTGAATTCGTAAAGGAATGTTTAATTCTAGCAGGTGAGGGTTTTGTCCAAATATCGTTGAAGAGTTCGAAGCTACAGCTTGCCCGCGCATACAGTGTCGAGAAGAATTCAAGACCTATCTGATGATGTCCACCTACAATTATTAGAACTGACAAAAAGTTTCCGGGCATACTCCTTAGCAATTGACGAGAGCACAGATATTTCTGACACGGCCAAATTAGCCGTTTTCATACGAGGGGTTGACGAAAATCTTACAATTTGGGAGGAACTACTGGATTTAATGCCTATGAAGAATACGACGAAAGGCATTGACATTTTCAACTGCATTGTAAGTGTTGTTGAAAATGCTTCCTTGCCATGGAACAAACTAGTTTCAATAGCAACTACCTTCTATGGTAGGACGCAATTCTGGAGTAGTTGGGCTCATAATACAAAAAATGAAGACTCTCAATATAGCTCACACACTTGTTCCAATTCACTGTATCATACATTTAGAAAATCTGTGTGCGAAAAGCATTGAACTGAACAATGTAATGACCGCAGTGGTTAGAATTACTAACCTCACAAGATCAAGGGCCTTACGTCATCGGCAATTCAAGGAATTTCTAGCAGAAAGTGACAGTGGACTTGGTGATTTGCCTTATCATTGTGCTGTTCGCTGGCTTAGTCGAGGCAAAGTACTCGATGCGCTTTTTCAACTACGACAAGATATAGCTACATTTATGGAGCAACAAAATGTGCCAGTCCCCGAACTACAAGATCGCAGGTGGATTTGTGATCTCGCATCTATTGCAGATTTAACAGGTCATTTGAACATTCTGAATGTTTCTCTCCAGGGAAAGGGTTTAATAATTACAGAAATGTTTGATAGAGTGAAATCGTTCAAATTAAAATTGTGTCTGTGGGAGCGTCAGTTCATGAACAGAACTATTCCACATTTTCAAAAACTGGTTACAGTGTTTGAATGTGCTACGGCTGAGGATATTGATAGGTATGTCAAAATCATAACAAACCTTTATTTGGAATTTGATTGTAGATTTAACAATTTGGAGTGTCTGGAAACTGATTTTCAACTTTTAACCACGCCATATTCAGTTGTTGCAGATAACGTTGATCCAGACCTACAATTAGAGTTAATAGACTTACAGTGTGATAGTGAACTAAGAGATAAATTTGTAAATAAGAAGGATTTGTGTGGCTTTTATAGAAATTCGTCACAAAAAAGGTTTCCCCGATTTCATAGGTTTGCAGCAAGAATGTTGAGCATAGCAGGTGAGGCCGCCTGGGCGAGGTACTGGTCATTCTCCCCAGTTGTATCCCCGACCAAGAGTCTGAAGCTCCAGGACACTGCCCTTGAGGCGGTAGAGGTGGGATCCCTCGCTGTGTCCGAGGGAAAAACCGACCCTGGAGGGTAAACAGATGATGATGATGATGAGTATTTTCGGTTCTACGTATGCCTATGAACGACTCCTTTCTATTTTAAAAACAACTAAACCTAAACAGAGAAGCCAGTTGTCAGATCACAATTTGAAGTGTGCTCTTAAACTTAGTGTTTCTCAAACATTAACTCTTAATATTGAAAAACGAGTCCACGAAAAAAGACTACAAAAATTAGGGAAACCCACGAGTGGCAACTTATTATCGACATCATGAGGTAAAACATATGTTTTGAGTTTACAGATTAATCTTTGTACTATTTCTGTTGTAAAACTGTACTGTTTCTTACTATTAGCACTCTTTTTACAGTGCATGATATTGTAAAACACAGCAATTTTTTGTTCAATATTGGTTCCGAAGATGCACCGACAGAAAACAAGTTTAGTTTGTATATATAGAAATAAACTTGCTTTATAACTCTTAAGTTACGTTACAATAAAATATGTACTACACATACCGCATTGTACCTGCAGTCCTTGGACCTCCCCCTACGAATCACATTGTGTTTCCCCTCGCCCCTCTAGCCTTCACTTCTCAGTTACAGTACTAGGTACATCGTTTCGCTGCCCGAGCAGAGTGTGTGACGTGTTACCTGACATCACACGTACACGCAGTTGGCTGACCCTGTATTAGACTGTGCTCATACTGTTCCATTACCACTGCACAGCCTCCCCTAATACACAGAGAGAGAGTTCGGAGCAAGTTCAACAGCATCGTAGATGTGCTCAAAAGGAATGAGTTCGGCTGACACTAGAATTTTTCTATTTACAAGTTGCTTTACGTCACACAGACGCAGGTAGGTCTTATGGCGACGATGGGAGAGGAAAGGAGTGGAAAGGAAGTTGTCGTGGCCTTAATTACGGTACATCCCCAGCATTTGCCTGGTGTAACAAGGGAAACCACAGGAAACCTTATTCAGGGCTGCCGACAGTAGGGTTCGAACCCACTATTCTCCCGAATACTGAATCCTGGCCGCACTTAAGCGACTGAAGCTACCGAGCTCGGTAGGACCAGGCAACCATTCTTATGTCCATGGAGTGTCCATGGAACCAATCAGCCACAGTTCGGGAGCAGTAGCGGCCGGCTCTTAAGGACTCCCGGGCGGTGTCCTTAGAGAACGAAAAGGTTCTTTTATTTTCTCTCGACATTTGAAGTCACATATTGGGCTCGAATAATGAGAAGATAATTACATTTCATTGTAAAAATAAAAATTCTCATCAATAAGGAAGACTGTTCGGCAACATCAATCTTCGGTGACTGACTGATTTTCAGCGCGCAGTTCACTGGTAATTGTTTTCAGGTTGAAGATAAGGGACGGACTGTCGACCTTCCGTCCGAGGACATAGTGTGGGTGAGAGGGTTGAGATGTAACGGGGAAGTGCGCAGTAGGACGATTTTGGGGGAAAGGAAGGGTGCGGGAAGAGGGTTTCACTTGGGCAGAGTCAATAACAGTGTAGCAGGAAAGATGTCATCACAAACCCCTACACGACCATGCGCCAGCCAAATCTCCATCGCCATATACAACAAAATTAAATAATAATGTATGACCTTGTTTGCCCTATTATTTATATTTTCAGAAAAATAATAATAAATTGATATATTGATATGTAACCTTTGAGACCCGGAATTTTGATTCAGGTTGGACAGCAGGCAATGGTATGTTGATAAACGGGGTTAAAAGTCAGGTTGTGAGTTTCACAAATAGGAAACGTCCTCTCAGTTTTAATTACTGCGTTGATGGGATGAAAGTTCCTTTTGAGGATCATTGTAAGTATCCAGGTGTTAATATAAGGAACGATCTTCATTGGGGTAATCACATAAATGGGATTGTAAATAAAGGGTACAGATCTCTGCACATGGTTATGAGGGTGTTTAGGGGTTGTAGTAAGGATGTAAAGGTGAGGGCATATAAGTCTCTGGTGAGACCCCAACTAGAGTATGGTTCCAGTGTATGGGACCCTCGCCAGGATTACCCGATTCAAGAACTGGAAAAAAATCCAAAGAAAAGCAGCTCGATTTGTTCTGGGTGATTTCCGACAAAAGAGTAGCATTACAAAAATGTTGCAAAGTTTGGGCTGGGAAGAATTGGGAGAAAGAAGGCGAGCTGCTCAACTAAGTGGTATGTTCCGAGCTGTCAGCAGAGAGATGGCGTGGAATGACATTAGTAGACGAATACGTTTGAGTGGCGTCTTTAAAAGTAGGAAAGATCACAATATGAAGATAAAGTTGGAATTCAAGAGGACAACTTGAGGCAAATATTCATTTATAGGAAGGGGAGTAGGGGATTGGAATAACTTACCAAGGGAGATGTTCAATAAATTTCCAATTTCTTTGCAATCATTTAAGAAAAGGCTAGGAAAACAACAGATGGGGAATCTGCCACCTGGGCGACTGCCCTAAATGCAGATCAGTATTGATTGATTGATTGATTGATTGATTTATTGATTGATTGATTGATTGATCCCGCGTTCTGTGAGGGTTGGCAGCAGTGAATCAGTTTGTTTTTCACGCGGAAGACTTGAATGAGTGCGGTGGTACTGGTTAGTAGCAAATAAAGAGTTGTGGGAAAAAGTACTCTGCGTCCCCTCCCGCCCCTGACCTGAGAGTCCACTGGCCGCTACTGTTCGGGAGCGACTGGACGGTGGAGTGTCTTATTGTGCGTACAGGTCTCCTGTAGTGTGCTGGAGGTGATAAAAGAGATGGACATGATCTGACAGCAGGTTCCTGTATCGTTAGTTGGTGAGGGACGTTGTCCGACGTACCTGGGATTCTATTTCATCCAACGTGAACAGTCCTCATACGACGATGCAACTATTTCCGGCCTGAACTGTACCCTGCCGACAAGAGAATACATTGCCTCGAATGCTTGGTGACGCAGACCGGTATACGCATGCACATAAATGGTGCCCCGATATAAACAAAGCAGGGTGTCCCCTCACCACCTCGCTTAACGCATTGTTAAGACTGTTGTGATTGAAATGGGCACAACGGTGGGTGTATAGCACTACCCGTTCACTCCCTTCCTATCCTTTTAATACTGGAGTGGCCTTCAGCACTACCCCTTCACTTCCTCCCCACGTTTTCAGTACTGGAGTGCGGCATTGTTAATTGTTTATTGTCGGGACACCATTTCTGTGCATGCGTGTACAACGAATAATTTTCTCCAGGCGATCTATCTCTATGCTTTGAGAGTTCAATTGTAGTGTTCCTGTTTCAAGCTCATTCTTTGAGCCTTGGGACCTGCGGTGAGCAGTGATGGGACCGGAGGCTTCCGTACCTCATTGCGAGGAACTGGTCCTGGATGGTATGGCTACTCCACTTCGTCATTATAATGAAAATCCTCAGCCTGTTTCCAGTCATTTGGCTGAGGCAGGAATGGAATTAATGAAGCCTCCATCTAACGGCGAGGATAGAAATTGTGCCGGGTGCCGAAGCCTGTCGCACTCCTCTGGAGAAATGATTAATGAATGGCAGACGAAAGGAAAGGGTAATGGAGCGTGTCGCTGAAATGAAAGATGACAGGGAAGACCGGTGTACCCGGAGCAAAAGCTGTCCCAACTCCGCTTTGTCCAGCACAAATCTCACATGGAGTGATCATGATTTGAACCACGAAACCCAACGGTAAAAGGCCGGCGCGCTGCTGCCTGAGCCACGGAGGCTCTTACTTTTATATACAATCGCGTCAATGTGGTTATTCCAGTGAAGATCTCTCCTTATCGTCGTTATCAAGTATCGAATTCACAAGTAATCTGTTGAACTATGACCCGTTTATCCGCTTTTACTATTACCGCTATTACTATGACCTTGTACCACCTGCTGTCAGATCATGTCCATCTCTTTTCTCACCTCCAGCACACTACAGGAGACCTGTACGCACAGTAAGACACTCCACTGTCCAGTCGCTCCCGAACAGTAGCGGCCAGTGGACTCTCCGGTCAGAGGTGGGAGGGGGCGCACAGTACTTTTTCCCACAACTCTTTATTTGCTACTAACCAGTACCACCGCACTCATTCAAGTCTTCCGCGCGAAAAACAAACTGATCACTGCTGCCAACTCCCACAAAACGCGGAATGCAAGCTAGAGACCCAAACTGAATCAAAATTCCTGGTCTCAAATGTTACATATCAATCCCAATGAGGTGCTATCACCGCATTAACATCTCCAAGTCTAAAAGTGATGTCAGTACGGAAGAAACCTGACAGGACTGAATGCCAAATATGGAATACGAAACCAAGAACAGGTAGATCATTTGTTATTTAGGATGTGTATTCTCCCAGATTGCAGTATAGTAAGTGAGACTAAATCAAGGTACAGCAGATAGGATCAACAGAATTCTGTATGAAAGAAGTCAGCACCCGGACGAAACTATCTTTACACCGGACTGTTTTCAAACCAACTTTGCTTGACGGGAGTGGACGCTGGGTGAACTCAGGATATCTTATTCATAAGTTAGAAGTAACAGACATGAAAGTAGCGAAAATGATTGCTGGTGAAACAGTTAGAAACAATGACAGGAGGTTACTGGGAATGAGGAGATAAAATGAAATGGCGTATGGCTTTTAGTGCCGGGAGTGTCCGAGGACATGTTCGGCTCGCCAGGTGCAAGTCTTTTGATTTGACACCCGTAGGCGACCTGCGCGTCGTGATGAGGATGAAATGATGATGAACACGACACACACACCCAGTCCCCGTGCCAGAGAAATTAACCAATTAAGGTTAAAATTCCCGACCCTGCCGGGAATCGAACCCGGGACCCTTGTGACCAAAGGCCAGCATGCTAACCATTTAGCCATGGAGCCGGACAATGAGGAGATAAAGGCTAAGTTACGAATAAACTTGACGGATGAAGCTTTACATAAAAACCAGCTTCGGTGGTGGGATCATATTTGGCGAATGGAGGAATATATGCTACCTAGGGGAATAATGGACTCTGTTATGGAGGGTAAGAGAAGAATAGGGAGACCAAGGCGACAGTTATGATTTGTAATGATTTTATTACACGAGGTGTGGAAATAACCGAGGCCACAGGGCTAGTTGGGAATAGAGGATTGTGGAGACGTTCAGTTAATTTACAGAGGCTTGCAGGCTTGACAGAGGCTGCGTGGTCGAGGCGGTAAAGGCGTGCTTATTCGGTTCACCCGGAAGGACGTGGGTTTCATTCACCGTCAGGAAGTCGATTTTTTTAAAACTATTTCTTTTACGTCGCACCGACACAGATAGGTCTTATGGCGACGATGGGATAGGAAAGGCCTAGGAATGGGAAAAAAGCGGCCGTGCCCTTAATGAAGGTGCAGCCCCAGGATTCGCCTGGTGTAAAAATGGTAAACCACGAAAACCATCTTCAGGGCCGCCGACAGTGGGGTTCGAACCCACTATCTCCCGGATGCAAGCTCACAGCTGCGGGCACCTAACCCCACGGCGCCCCACTCGTTCGGTGTCAAAACATTTAAGAAACGAGATTTCCCCTTCTGGAGGTGCACATGACCCTGAAGTTCACTCAGCCTACACCAAAAATGAGTACCAGGTTAATTCCTGAGGGCAAAGGCGGCCGGGCGTAGAGATAACCACTCTACCTCACCAAGAGGCGAGGTTACGAATGGTGGAAGCCTTTTCTTTCCACCCCTCCAAGGGCCTTTATAGCTTGTATGTAGATGACTTTGCTTTTTGCAGACTTGACGCTGAAAGACATAACAGTATATAATGAAGATGTCAGTATGCATATCTTTACCACTTTTTTGTGTGTTTTAAACAATATTAATAATTACAATAAATGAATGCTCTCTCCCCAGTTATTGGTGTTCTGTGAGTAGGAGAGGAGAGCACTCAGTGCGTGTAGGCCTACCTGAAAAAAGGTAGGAAACTACTGGCGCAGTATCGGTAATACTAACAGGGGCGAGCTAACCGATTTCTATAGCGCCACGGCAAGTAGTGGAGACTACATGTGTTATGAGGAAGGGTAACACGGGTATACAGACATGGACAAAAGTATTCATACCCCAACCCACAACCCACCCAAAACAAAATGCTTTATTGCTGGACCAGTACGGAGTACAGGTCAAAATTACAAACCGAAACGTATACCTTGTACAGCAGTGTACATTAAAAAGCACAAAATAAACTGGAAGTAAATAACAGTACATAACAAAACAACAAATTCGTACTCCATGACACTACTCATCTGGACATAAGTATTCATACCGTATTCCAGAAGAGTTCACAACTCAATGAAGAAACAGATATTACCAACTCGATCAGTAGCGCGTTTGTTTGTCTTTCCTGTATATTATTTATTTTAACCTGCTGGGCATTGAGAACACCAGTTTCCATGTTAGTTCAGATGAAATGTTCCCTCATTCTTGTTGTAATAACGGCTTAAGTGTGATTTACCTGTTTTCTTAGTCTGGACTCCAATTCATTCCATAGATGTTCGATGGGGTTGTATCCGGCGATTGGGAAGGTGTTGTTAGTGTGTGAGGCGTGTTGTAGAGTACCCACAAACGAACAATTTCCGCCGTATGTTTGGGGTCATTGTCGTGTTGGAAGTAAAACTCATTAGCAATCCCAAGCTCTTAGGCGGTTTTGCGAACGTTTTCTTTCAGGATGTTCAAATATTGAAAGCTGTTCATAAACAGCAACTCTCCGACACCTGATGCGGCCATTGAGCCCCACACCATAACCCGACCCCCGCCGTGCTTCACAGTGGTAACCGAGGTTCTGCTCATCGAGCTCTGTGTTAGGGCGTCTCCACACTAAAATGCGTCCATCCCTTCGGAAAATATTAAATTTACTCTCATTTGTAAACATCACTGTCGACCATAACGCATTATCTTTCGTCACATATTCTTTTTCAAATTGTAGTCTCTTCCGTCGATTCACTTTCATTATGTGCGGTTTCTTTCTGGGACCCTAGATCGATACCCAGCACGATAAAGGAAGCTCCTGACTGTTTTGTGTGACACTGCATGATGGAAATATTCTGCCAGCTGCGATGCTATTGCTGAAGATGTAGTGTGTGGTTGTTTTTAATTGTGGTTACTATGAAACTTTCTTCTGGTGCGGTCAGTTTCTTCGGACGTCCACTTCTTTTCTTGCTTATAAGAACATTCTGTCCTTTTAACCTATGTATGATGCTTTGCACAGTTGGTTTTCTTCTTCCAATGATGTTTCCGATCTCGAAATACGATTTCCCTTGGTGGTGAAGGCGTAGAATAAGTCTTCTCTCTTCAACAGACGTTTCCCTAGTTTTCCTCGCCATTGGAGTAGTGCCGTCTATGACCAGTTGATCAGTCCGTCTCTCTCTGCATCTACTACACAACTAATGCCACGGAACAACCAAGGTTTCTGTTTATTCGTTCAAACCCCATTTTTACACGTAAGGTATGAATACTTATGTCCAGACAAGTAGTGTCATGGAGTACGCATTTGTTGCTTTGTTATGTACTGTTATTTACTTCCAGTTTATTTTGTGCTTTTTAATGTACACTGCTGTACAAGGTATACGTTTGGGTTTGTGATTTTGACCTGTACTCCGTATTGGTCCAGCAATAAAGCATTTTGTATTGGATGGCTAGGGGTATGAATACTTTTGTCCATGTCCGTATATGTTTGTGCCAAGGTTATGGGCACTGAGGTATGATTCACCCGCTTGCCGCGCGTATTCCTCAGTCTGGAAGTCTCTTTGGTGTCTGTTAGTTTCTTTAGTGTGTAGTCAATTTTTAATGGACGCTAGGTTCATTTAATCACGCAATGCTTCTATTTAACTGTAATACATGTGTGATATTGTTCCTTTGGTGAAAGTTTTATTGTATCATATTTACTCAACATCTCAAAAAAACTATGATTATCGTATTTAAGTTGGTGAACTGTCAACCTTTACTTCTCTGTCGAAATTCGCTCAGAGAGCATTAAAAACTTACCATTTTATAGGTATTCTTGTTCACTTTTGATGTATATACCCCCTCCCCACTCACCCCCACACACTTCTAATTCCCAATCGCCGCTACTGGCTACTGCCACTTAGAACGCAATCGCTAGAAACGGAAATGGCAAAAGTACGCAAAACGTGTTCAAATCCATGAATGTTCCTTGCACTTAATGGCGCTCTAACACGCAGAAGTTCGTTGCTTGATGTCAACTTATTAACGAGTCTGAATAAGGAAGGTAACAGGCCGTTCCTTGACTGAATGGACGCTAGGTTCATTTCACGGCGAGCCGGGAATTGTAATTGTGTCTAGTGTCGGGGGTGGGATGTTTATGTTTGTCCACACATCACACGATCACGCAGTATTCTTAATCCTGGCCTTTGCCGAAGAAGAAGAAGAATAAGAAGAAGAAGAAGAAGGCAGCCCCAACCATGGTCTGTACTATAAAACTATCGTATTTTATCGCGGCAGAAATGGGAAATCGAGCAAGTTGGCTGCGCGGTCCACACGTGTAGCTGTTAGCTTACATTTGGAAGATCGTGGGTTCGAAGCCCACTGTCGGCAGCCCTAAAGAGTGTTTTTCGTTTTATTATAAATATTATACACACGATTTTGCTATCTTCAAGACAATAATTGTGGGCAAAATTTCAACCAAACCTTTTATTTGTGCCGAAATAATCCGCATTATCTTTTACTTCTTACATAAATTGATATTTTTCTTGGCATTTTTCAATTTATAGGGGTCAGATGCTCCTCCTGACCCCAACCCTTTGCGCAGGGACGAATTCATTGCTGTGTGTTTCTGTAATAATAATAATAATAATAATAATTATTATTATTATTATTATTATTAGTAGTAGTAGTAGTATTATGATTTAGGGCGTCTGGCCCTCTCTAAAGCTCAACCACATAACGTAAAAACATTGTGCACATAATTTTGCAGTAAGTAGAACAGTAACTATGTAAACTTACATGTAAATGAGATTAGGACTACAGTGTATCGTGTTGTATGTAGGTGAAGAGATGTGTATTCAGACTAAAACAAACACCCAATCTCCGAGCCAGCGGAACTGATCATACCCATTTAAAATCTCGATCTGGCCATGAATCGAACCCGAAGACCTCTGAACCGAAGGCTACTACGCTGACCTTTCAGTCAGGGAGCCGGAAAATCTAATTTTTAAATGAATGTAACAATGTAACGAAATACTATCAGTTGGCCCACATTGGTGGGATCGATTCAGGCTCGGTCCTGTGGTACTTGAAGGTGATCAAATACGTCTGCCTAGTGCCGGCAGATTTACTGGCATGTAAAAGAACTCCTGCGAGACACAATCCTGGCACATCGGCGTATTCGAAAACCATAGAAATGTAGTTAGTGGGACATAAAACAATTATTATTACCGGACTGTATTATTATTCTTTTCAAATCTGTTTACTCTCCATGGTTGGTTTTTCCCTCGGACTCAGCGAGGGATCCCACCTCTAACGCCGCAAGGGCAGTGTTCTGGAGCGTAAGACTTACGGTGGAGGGAATACAACTGGCAAGGAAGACCAGTACCTGGCCCAGGTGGCTTAAGCAGCTATACTGAAGAGGAGCCTTGTGGGGGTATGAGAAGATTGGAAGGGATAAACAAGGAAGAAGGCAGGAAGCGGCCGCTTAGGTATTTGCCTGGAGTAGAAGTGGGAACCACGGAAAACTATTTCGAGGATGGCTGAGGTAGGAATGGAACCCTCCCCCCCCCCCCCCCCACAATTCCTCCACTCAGTTGACCTCCCAAAGCTGAGTGGACTCCGTTCCAGCCCTCGTACCACTTTTCAAATTTCGGGCAGAGCCGGGAATCGAACCCGGGCGTCGGGGGTGGCAGCTAATCACACTGACCACTACACCACAGAGGCGGACTATTATTATTATTTTAATTGTGGGTGTGTTATTCAAGACAGTGGTTTAATTAGAAGTGGTTTAGTATTTGTATTAGGAGATGTTCTTAGAGGAGTTAAAATGTTAAATTGTAAAATAATTTTGATATTTCCTCATTCCCACATGGTATAATTTTGAGTCAGTAAACAAAAAAACCGAAATTCACCAAATAGGCAGTTCTTAAAATCTTACCTGTAACGATGGATCTTAACGACAAGAACTTTTCACTTCTATAACAATTCACCAATTATTTGTGACGGCCTGTAAACATGATATCACACCTCACTCACTGGCCACCCGTGGCGCACTTGAGCATGTTCAACAACTGACTGCGGTAGACTGGAGGGAAGAGACGGTCTTCTCTGAACTTGAGCTACTTTCTACAAGTGCTCCAGTCTCGTGTGTATGACCTGTTGCCTCGAGCTCTTTGACAGGAGCAAACAAACTGGTTTCTCTCCATCAATAATGATCTACATACACACAACAACCTAGCCTACTAGTATAACGGACACCCTGAAACGGTACTTATTCAGACTTCTTTATATCAACTTCCGCGCCCCGTCTGCTGCGCGCCTCTTATGAAACACGGAAGACCGAGTTACGCACATCCTTACCTACCATTTCTATTCTTGCCAGCCGGGCTGAGTGGCTCAGAGGTTTAAGGCGCGACTTTCTGAGTCCAAGTTGGCAGGTTCAATTCTGGCTCAGTCCAGTGGTATTTGAACGTGCTCAAATACGTCGGCCCCGTGTCGGTAGATTTAAAGGCACAAAAAAATCTTCTGCAGATCAAAATCCCGACACCTCGGCGTCTCAGAAAACCGTAAAAGTATTTAGTGGGACGTAAAACCAAAATTAATATTTATTATTATTATTATTATTATTATTATTATTATTATTATTATTATTATTATTATTATTAGCCCGCCTGGTGGCCATGATCGTTAAGTCTAAACGGTCTGACACCGAGGTTAGCCGGTTCGAGTCCCGTTGGTCGAAAAAATTTCACCATCAGAATGTTGGCCGGCAGGGTAGGGGAGGTGGTGGTATACAGTTTCTAATTACTAGATTGCGTGCCAAAAGCCTTGATTACATTCCAGACCTCTCCGCAGTGCTCATATGGAGAGAGGGCATATGACGCTGTTGATGGTGATTCGTCCGTCGGATGGGGACGTTAAGCCTTGAGCTGACCCCTTGATGCTATTCGACAGGAGTAGGCTATGTGCCGGCATCGGGTTTCACCCTCTCCCTATTATCATATATCACGTCATTCATTTCATCTCATTAACTCCTCTGTCCGACTCGTTGGCTGAACGGTCAGCGTACTGGCCTTCGGTTCAGAGGGTCCCGGGTTCGATTCCCTGCCGGGTCGGGGATTTTAACCTTAATTGGTTAATTCCAATGACACGGGGGCTGGGTGTATGTGTTGTCTTCATCATCATTTCATCCTCATCACGACACGCAGGTCGCCTACGGGAGTCAAATAGAAAGACCTGCACCTGGCGAGCCGAACCCGTCCTGGGATATCCCGGCACTAAAAGCCATACGACATTTCATTTTTTCATTAACTGCTCTGATTAGGTTGACGTCAGGAAGGACATCCAGTCATAAAACCCGCTACGACAGATTCTTCTCACCTCATATGCGACCCCGTAGGGAAACGGGACAAGGGTTGGACAAACAAACAAACAAACAAACAATTATTATTATTATTATTATTATTATTATTATTATTATTATTATTATTATTATTATTATTATTATTATTATTGACATGACGTTTGTCCAGCAGGTCCGACTCCTTGGCTGAATGTTAGTATTGACGTCTTCAGTTCAGAGGGTCCCGTTTTCGATTCCCGGCCGGCTCGAGGATTTTAATCGGTGACTGGGTGTTTGTGTTTTTCCCAACACTCTTCTCTTCGTATTCACACACCACACCACCAACCATCACAGAAAAAAACGCAATAGTGAATACATTCCTCCACACAGGGTTGGCGTCAGGAAGGGCATCCGGCCGTAAAACAGGGTCAAATCAACCTGTACTATACAGTTCGCACTCGTGACCCGACAGGTTTGGGAAGAGCTGTAGGGAAAGAGAGAAGAAGAGGAAGAATACGTTTGTCCAGCAGACATTTGGATTATCATGTCTGTACAATGAATTTTCTTATTCGTGATAATTTCCTCAATTTATTGGACCGGTACTTCATCAGAATTACGACGCGATACCCCTCCTGACACCAACACTATGTGTAGGGACGTATTCATCACCGAGTGCTTCTGTCATGGCAGAACCTACTAATACTACAGGCCTTACAACAGATGTGTCGTGAGGTATGTGACGTCACGTGGAGAGGCAGATGTGGCCAGTCAGTAGGTACTGGTCGTGGCCGATATTGTAGTGTGCTGGGTTGAGATCAAGATGCGCCGACGACACATACTCGTAGTCTTCGAACCAAAGAAAGCGGATTTAGAGGGTGGGCTGCAGCTGCCGTGTATGTACAAGGAACTGCGTATTACCGTAGTGAAGGACAGTCTTGTGAGTTGCAAAGATGTTGGGTACAGTACAAATACCTAGTACCTGAGCCAAGTAAGTCGACCATTTAAGGACCATCTTTTAATAATAATTTGTGTTACAACATCGCACTGACACATACAGATCTTACGGCGATGGGATAGGAATGAGCCAGGAGTGGCCGTAATTGAGGTACAGCCCCAGCAATTGCCTGGTGTGAAAATGGGAAACCACAGAATAAGGACATTATTATTATTATTATTATTATTATTATTATTATTATTATTATTATTATTATTATTATAAATAGACTAAATGTCATTGGTTTGACGTCCTACAAACTACTTTTACGGTTTACAGAGACGCCGAGGTGCCGGAAGATTGTCCCACAGGAGTTCTTTAACGTGCCAGTAAATCTACCGACACGAGGCTGACGTATTTGAGCACCAGACTGAGCCGGAATCGTTCCCGCCAACTTGAGCTCAGCACTCTACCGCCTTAGCTACCCAGTCCGGCAAGAACATTGTTATTACTATTATTATTATTATTATTATTATTATTATTATTATTATTATTATCATTATTATTATTATTATTATTATTATTATTATTATTATTATTATTATTATTATTATTATTATTATTATTATTATTGTACCGGGAGGTACACCTCAACTCCGCACATTCAAAATAAGCCCCTTAATGAACTCCTCTGTCGACCAAAATGTGAAATTGCTACTACATAAAGTTGAGACTTCAATCAGAAGATGTCACCACTAAAGTATTAAGTAGTTGTGTTATTGTGAAGTTTCCTAAACTGATTGGATTTCTCTTGGTTTTGTTCTTCGGCAGGCAGTACATCACCCAGGTATTGTACCCGCCCCTACCCAAGAAGGCATCGGCGTGAGATATCTACAGGGCGACTAAGGGTTGAAAGTATATTAGAACAGGCGTTTATCTAACATTATCTTAAAGGCATACTGGGTAGGAATACGGGTCATACCTAATTACAATGAGAACACATTCGGGTTAAAGTTTAAATTAACACAAGCGATTTATTAGGCCTTGATGATGATGGAAATGACGCATTTATAGTTACAAATGAATTACATGTATTATTATCAACTGTGGTTTGTTGTCGACGTTTAGTCGTGTGTGAGGGATCCGAGTATTGTTTATCGCAGAGCGAATCGCCATGACGTGATACGAACGGAAAACATTTACCACAAACACTGAGGCTATATGATCTTATTAACTAATAAGAGTAACATGCATGCAATAAGTCTGAGCAATCCCTATACTAAAACACACAATTATTACCCAACGAAATACCAAGAAAGAACTCACATAAATATGGAACAAACGCCCGGGTTTGAACCGACCCTCACTAGGATACAATTCGCCGCCCTGATGATCAGGACCATCGTCAACACTAATTATTATCACAACATGATACATAAACAACTCAATGAAACACAGATTATATACAGTAAACACGTGAGACACCTCTCCTTCATTTTGGCATTTTGGAGTACCAATGCCGACGCAGCGAACTGAACTGACATCCCGGTGGATGGAAGTAGGACACTGAAATCCTAGCTACATTATAGTCAAATGAATAATGACAGTAAATTAACAAATATTGGTACCAATCGCCGTTTCATTTAATAGCGAACACATCATCCCGGGGTGTTGAATATTTCCATTATTAGCCGATTCCTACAGGCACTGTTTCCTTTAACTCATGGCTCCCCTCTTATACGAGCGGTCAAGCACACACACACACAAAACCACTTTTCTTTACTAGGTCAAACGCCCCAACCCCCTGCCGTGGGCAGTCGATGGCTTTGGCCTTGACATGCGTAACACGGCCTTTCTTAACAAAAACACCCCATCTCGAGGTTCGTTCACAATAAACTGAGCTCTGTTGCTCATTAAGCAAATTGCATCGCCCCTTAGTACTTCACCTCAATTCAACACACTTATTCCTTTTGCATTATCATGACGTCACGACGTGACGCCCGTTTCGATGATACCAATACTTGTAAGATTACCTTCATTACAATTTATTATTATTATTATTATTATTATTATTATTATTATTATTATTATTATTATTATTATTATTATTATTATTGGATTCATCCTTACACTATTTTCCTACATGACTTACCTGGTAATTAGATCATACTGTGTGATCATGCCGAACTTCCTCGTAATGACGACGTAATCAATCGCTAATAAAATTCGTGATTAACAGATAATTAATTTCTAATTACGTCACACGGTAATACAATGATGAATTAAATATTTACGCAGTGACCAACCCAATTAGATTTTCATACGGTGATTACTCAATTAAATATTCACATTCAATTATCCTCACGAGACTTACCTCATCCTCATATTGCACTTAACTTGTGATAAGCCTGCCAATTTATTGTAAAAATGCATATCTAAATATTTCAGTGGAGGGGCCTGTGGTGTCAGTTCCGTAGTCATCTCTCGTCGTTATGGGTGCTCACGTAATCTAATTACACTATTTACCAGCAATGCATTATCAACGCTGGACAAACTACAAGCTAACTTGAATTATTCTGAATTACTAAAATTTGGTCTCCTGACGCATCAATAATTACAAGTTCCCCAAATAAAATGAATAAGTCAATCTACTACCGGTACTGCATGCAAACTTATCGTATTATACCTTTATTTACAATTAATCGCTCAGACCTATTATTAATTAAATAAAGTAAATAAAAGCTACGTGCTACATCTACATTAACTGAAGTTACAATCTCTAACATTATAGCGTCAGGTTATGATAACTGCTTCCCGCCCCATCTGATCATGTCAAATTAAATATGGTTAATACTCATCTCCATCACTTGATGACCCGTTGTTGGCTTGGGAAGTCCATTGCTGGTTTAGTGCTGACCCATGGGTACCAAAGAAGTTACTGGTGGCACCATTCTTCCTCGAGGCTGGGAGTCCATGGTTCTAGGTTGACGAAACCGCTGGCAGTAAATCCTGTGCACAAACACGTCACTGTTTTAATTCCACACACTGGTTAACAGCGTTCAGCGTGAACGTCCGTTCACGATCTCGGATACGACTACGTAGTCTGCGGTTCAGTACCGAATCCCGCCTATCTCTCAGCCACTATTCAGACTGCTGCTACGTAATACTATCGTGCTATAGTAATAATAATAATAATAATAATAATAATAATAATAATAATAATAATAATAATAATAATAATAATAATATTACTTTCTGCACTGAATGTTTGCGACAGAACACGGTTTTATAAAAACTAACACTGGTGTCCCGGAGACCAAATCTATACACTGTTTATGCGAATTCTATTATTTCACTTGAAATTGAAGTTAAATTCACTTGAACAAAGAACTAATGAGAGCTTAACCAAACATAGCTTCGCCGTCGGTAAGCCGCGAGTCCCGAGTGACGCTTGTCCCTCACTGCAGTGGTTTTTACAAGGGAGCGATACCCCTTCCACTAATTTGCGTGTTGCCTATCCACGGCTCACTTGAGGTGTAATAGTACGGCTAATCAGGTGACCAATATTTAGTTGATGTAATTGAGACATATCCATTCAATTATCCTTCGGTGGATCTCCTTTAATTAATTAAAATATGTCCGGCTTCCCCTACCACGCGGGGTGAATTCCCTCCGTCAAGGACGTGTCATGAGAATAAACAGATGGCCCCGGTACTTTTCCACGCAGAAACAACACAATATTCTTTCTTCTTCTGAAAGTTATCAAGAAAGGGGACATTAGACACTCTAAATACACTGACTGACAGAGCAAATGCAACACCAAGAAGGAGTGGTCAGAACTTTATGCCAATTGCAGGGTAGACTGACGTCACTGAGGTATGCTCATGATGTGAAATGCGCCGCTGTGCTGCGCACGTAGCGAACGATAAATGGGACACGGCGTTGGCCAATGGCCCAATTCGTACCGTGATTTCTCAGCCGACAGTCATTGTAGAACGTGTTGTCGTGTGCCACAGGACACGTGTATAGCTAAGAATGCCAGGCCGCCGTCAACGGAGGCATTTCCAGCAGACAGACGACTTTACGAGGGGTATGGTGATCGGGCTGAGAAGGGCAGGTTGGTCGCTTCGTCAAATCGCAGCCGATACCCATAGGGATGTGTCCACGGTGCAGCGCCTGTGGCGAAGATGGTTGGCGCAGGGACATGTGGCACGTGCGAGGGGTCCAGGCGCAGCCCGAGTGACGTCAGCACGCGAGGATCGGCTCATCCGCCGCCAAGCGGTGGCAGCCCCGCACGCCACGTCAACCGCCATTCTTCAGCATGTGCAAGACACCCTGGCTGTTCCAATATCGACCAGAACAATTTCCCGTCGTTTGGTGAAGGAGGCCTGCACTCCCGGCGTCCGCTCAGAAGACTACCATTGACTCCACAGCATAGACGTGCACGCCTGGCATGGTGCCAGGCTAGAGCGACTTGGATGAGGGAATGGTGGAGCGTCGTGTTCTCCGATGAGTCACGCTTCTGTTCTGTCAGTGATAGTCACCGCAGACGAGTGTGGCGTCGGCGTGGAGAAAGGTCAAATCCGGCAGTAACTGTGGAGCGCCCTACCGCTAGACAACGCGGCATCATGGTTTGGGGCGCTATTGCGTATGATTCCACGTCACCTCTAGTGCGTATTCAAGGCACGTTAAATGCCCACCGCTACGTGCAGCATGTGCTGCGGCCGGTGGCACTCCCGTACCTTCAGGGGCTGCCCAATGCTCTGTTTCAGCAGGATAATGCCCGCCCACACACTGCTCGCATCTCCCAACAGGCTCTACGAGGTGTACAGATGCTTCCGTGGCCAGCGTACTCTCCGGATCTCTCACCAATCGAACACGTGTGGGATCTCATTGGACGCCGTTTGCAAACTCTGCCCCAGCCTCGTACGGACGACCAACTGTGGCAAATGGTTGACAGAGAATGGAGAACCATCCCTCAGGACACCATCCGTACTCTTATTGACTCTGTACCTCGACGTGTTTCTGCGTGCATCGCCGCTCGCGGTGGTCCTACATCCTACTGAGTCGATGCCGTGCACATTGTGTAACCTGCATATCGGTTTGAAATAAACATCAATTATTCGTCCGTGCCGTCTCTGTTTTTTCCCCAACTTTCATCCCTTTCGAACCACTCCTTCTTGGTGTTGCATTTGCTCTGTCAGTCAGTGTAAATGTCCCAGTGACATTTATCCCTTTTAAATCGGGAGACGACTCCAGAATTCTATTTTCATTAATTTCTAGATCGTAGATAATTAAGTTGGCTAGTACGAATTCAAGATGGCTCCTATATTTCGTTTCGAAAAAGTTGGTTTCCCCTCATTCTCTGAGTCTTGAGGAAGGATGTCTTCTCTCGAGTGATGTCATGGGGAATCCCCATTCATAACCCCTCCCGGGTCCATATGGGCTTGCGTTCCGCTGCGGGCCCCCGCTACACAAAGGACAATATGGCGCACTAGGTCGCAAACAAAGAAATCTGGTACAATAACTTTAAAGGACTCAATTTATCTATCTTAATGGTATGAATATTAATTAGTTTCGGTATTACCTGTATTAATGATATGAATATTAATCAATTTCAGTATTGTTTTCCTTAAATAGCATTGCGTGCGTAATTACGAAGATCAATATCAAACAAAGGTACTTGGATCATGCCCCTGTCGGGTTCAGTATGGCCACCTAAATTCTCTTTTCTGTAGCTACCTCCGCAGATTTATCCGAGGGGAAGGTCCGAATATTTCAACTATGTAACAAAACTTCTCTAAAATGTAAATCTTCTTTCGGCTAATGTAAAATTTCATAAAGTTTTTAACTGTAAATCGGGGATAGAGAGTGAGTTACCCTTTCGAGCTTCCCTTCATCTTGGTTTGAGGTGACTACGATTTCGTAACTGTTTTCTTCCTGTAATGTATTAAATTTATTTCCATGCGAGTCACCTCAGTAGCTTGGGACTAGCCCCGGTTTCATCGGGCCCAGAGCCCTGTTAGGTTTTTAATAGTTCATTATCTCGGAGCGCAAGTGTACGCCTCCATTCAGTTTGTCTTCGGGCCTTTTATTTTACCTGTTCTTTTTCCACAAAGGCCCAGTAGGTTGGGTACTAGATACTCCTGTGTAAAACAATTTTCATTTGTAAATCGTGCCTTTTGAGGCCAGAGAGTGTTAGATTTTGATGTAATGTTGCCTTGAGTGGGCTGTAGGAAATCGAGAGCATGTAAGCTCTTTTCAAAGTTTTGTATTAGTGAGGGATGCCTCTGGAAGGTTAAATATTCTAACTTCGGGAACAAGTGCTCTTAATTCGGAATATTTCCGTCCCTGTCTAACCACTAAGATTTCGTAATTGAAGGGCTTCACTAATCTAGGATTTTCTAAGTCTTGTTTCAAGATTTCTAATTGTACCTGCCATGTTGTTATGTTCTCTCAGTGAAAAAAATTGTTAAATTTGATATTCTAAAATAAATATAACCTTTTAAAGTTTTAATTCAATTCTTGATATTGTAGTTAGATCCATTCCAACCCAGCACCTTTTTTCACCTCTTTCTGCTCCACGGATATCTCCGTAACAATTATTATTACTGTAGAACCTGTCCTTGGCGAAAACACAAGGGGCTGGATTTTTCCCCGCTGTAACAGGATTTAGTTTCCTAAAGGTGGTTAAAATTAAATTCAAAATCAAAAGTACGTACCTCCGTTAGACAATCCAGCAGTAGATTTAAATGCTTCTGGGCGCTGGATCAGCACTAACACAAATCAGTTCTTGCTTAGAACTTCCTCACAGTTTACAGTTTTTTTAATACACATTACATGTTTTATAGAAATAACACCAATACTAATACTGTACAGTACTGTACTTTACTTCTTCTGGTAATCCGGAATTGTACGCTGGGCGCAACTATCCTTGGGGTTGTGTCCCTTTTGCGATCACAGCAAAATTTGTCCCATTTGCGATCACTTCCATTACAGTGGAAAAGAAAAAAATGTGAAGAAAGACCAGTTCGTGTCCCATTTGCGATCACTGTAAAATTATCAGCAGCCTATCATTGTTTTCCAACGTCCATGCAGCAGGGGGACTGCTAATTAGATCGTATTCCACACAACACCGCGTGATAGGGATTCTCCCAACCCGTCCCCTTTCTCCTGAACGTTTTTTTAAGGTAATAGTAGTTTATAGTCTTTAACATAGGTACTGTAATTATTCCAGCTGTAGACATTGTGATAGTACATATATCACACCCCCGAATTATATGTAGAAGTTAGAGATATTATTGCCAGTATTCGATTTATTATTATTATTATTATTATTATCAGTATTTCATTTGTATATTTTGCCATTTATATTGGTAAGCTGGAAGATATCCACATATGTAGGTATGAGTAATTTGTTTTGCACGAGTGGGAAAACATTGCTTTAATAACTCTGGTAATTTGAATGAGTCATCTGGCTACCCCAGTGATTGTTGTGATGTACTTGTGTCAGGAAATTCCATTAGTCATGTATATATCCCAGCCTGATGAGATGAGCTTGTTGTTGTACCAGGGAAATTCGATGATTCATGTAAAACTCCCGAGTGTTTGTTTATAACTTGGGAGAAAGAAGAGGTTCACTCATGATTGGTGGGCAAGCACCAATCCAGACGTATCATCTGAGAGGAGGGGGATGTTGATGTCTATAAAGGTAGATCATACGGAGACTGTATACGACATTGTAAGGGTGATTGTAGAGGTAATTGTAAAGGAACGAGAAGGAAGATAACTACAACTACAACTGACGCACTGTACGGGAAGGAAGTGGTGCTGATACACGGTACTGGAGTGACACGGCTGCAATGGACTGGACTTCAAACGTTCGTGGAGCGTAGTCTTGTTATGTTCGTGGAAAGTGACTGATTGTGGAGAGTGCTTGCGCATTAAGTATTGTAGCACTTGTGGTGGCCTAGCATTATATGTTGGTGAAAGCTATCTCAGACTTTCCATAATTTATGTTGAGGATCGACAGACGTGTGTATATATCTTTACAACAAGTGTTAAAATATGTGAACACAATAGTACAAGGTACAGTATCTGTGTGATGTGATAACTGCCGATTATGAGAATCGGTAAGTCGAATTGATATAGAGACAGTGAAGGGTATTTATCTTCATACATGTACATTGTTCATCGGACTATCTACAAATGGTAGCTTAGTTCTCGCTTTCGTTTTCCCACGATTTTCATTATTATTGTTGTTGTTGTAAATATGGAGTCTTCCAGCAATATTTTATGTGTGTATTATATGTATAATGTTGTATGTTGATGAGGTGCTCATGCACGGAATTTGTTAAGAATATAGTTAGCTATTTTTGAATCAGTGTTATTGATGAACCTAGGTGCAGTTCCTACCTAATTAGTCGTTTTTAGGGGGTTAGGTAAGGCCTGCAGCAGATGTACCAGTACGCAGCATTATGTACACGCCCTGAGATATAAAGTTTATCATGCTCTTATCTAAATTCGAGGGATCCATTCTGGTGAACTCTGGCGCCCATACTACGGACATTTCGGTTAATTATGCTTATTAATTTTATTAAGTTTTTGAGTAATTTTATATATATTGTTATTTTATTATTATTATTATTTATTAGTATTCATCAAAAAAAAAAAGTTACAACATCCTTCGTTAATGTAGCTTATGTTGTTATCAGCGTGCTTACTTACGACATGCAGTTCATTAAGACGAAGAGTGGCAAACCTTGTGCTGTATATAATGGATACTCTTACAGAAATTTACGAAAAAGTTTGGTGACATGGGTATTTTTTACCGCTGGCTTTACATCGTACCGACACAGATAGGCCTTATAGCGACAATGGGATAGGAAAGGGCTAGGAGTGGGAAGGAAACGTCCGTGGCCTTAATTAAGGTACAGTCTCAGCATTTTCTTGTTGTGAAGATAGGAAACCACGGAAAACCATGCTTAGGGTTGCCGACAAGGGGGTTCGAACCCACTATTTTCCGAGTGCAATATCATCTTTTCGCGCTATCATTATAGAATTATCATTTCTTCAACTTATTTTATTCTAAAAATTTTCTTAAGTTCTACAATCTTGTACATCTAATTTGAGTATACAGAAAAAATATCATTTTATTTTTTATTTATATAGGTGAAATTAGACTGAGTGGCCGCGCGTTTTAACGCGCCACGGCTATGGAATCAAGCCCAGTATTTGAAAAACGCGTGGATTCGAACCCCTCCGTCGGCTATTATCAGAATGGTTTTCTGTGGTTTAATATTTTCACTTCCAGGAAAATGCCGGGAGAGTTCCTATCCAAAGGCCAGAGCTGAGTCCTCCCACCCCCCCTTACCCAATTTTATTCACCATAACACATTTCATCTTCGTTAGCTCCTCAACTGAGGTTGGTGCCAGGAAGGGCATTTGGCCGTAGAAACATACCGTATAAATTAATCTCATCTCATCTCATCCCAACCCGGTATCAAGAAACGAGACCAAGGGGTAGACATAATATGTCTATATTATACATATTATACATATAGATGAAAGTAGACCATACTTTGAGCTGCTGTTTACTTAACGTGTTAGTATGAATGTTTGAACAGTTTGAACAGTAATTTAATAGTGTCCCCTACTGTATAAGAAACTGTTGGTCAACTGCTAAGTTTGAGATGAGCTAAAATTGCTTCAAAAAGGGTAGCACTGCCGAAGAAGCAAAGTGTTACAGCCAAATACTTTGTTTTGAATTTGGGAAGTGTATTCAACGGTTTTAATACGCCCATCTTTTGTCTTACTTATTAAAACTCATTTAACCGCCTTTACACCCACAACCATCTGGTGACTTTAAATAAAAGGTTCATTTATTCCTGTTTATTGTCTGTCAATCCCGATATTATCGCATCAGTCTCAAACGGCAATTATAAGTAATTTAATGAGTTTCAACGTACGATTCGTAAGAATCCTAATATGTAGTTTCGCCAGTTACTTGAGTGTTGTCTTCCTGTACCAATCCTTCAGTAGGGAATTCCCTCACAGCAACCTGACTGTATTTCACTGATAAGAGTGATCGCAAATGGGACTTATCGCAAATGGGACGACACCATCCCTGGTAGCACGGCTATCAATTAAAATGCGGGCATGGCAAATACGAGGCGTGTTTTTTTTTTAGTAAGGGCCGTTTGAAAATACAGTAACTACACAACGAAAGACGATTTTCAAACACCACATTTATTTGCAGATTCTGAATACTTTACTTTATTTTTTTAACGTAGCCGCCAAGTTTTTTAAACAGTTATACTTTAGAACTAAGTTTTGAATACCCTCTTCACAGACACTTGCCGCCTGCTCCGATAACCAAGAGTTTTTGATTTTGTGCCAGGACAGAGTCTGTTTGGCCTTCACCTTTACAGGCGAATCTTTTGTTTTTCTACAGATTTGAGTGTTCGATGACGTTTTTGACTCGTTATGCCGAAGAAGGTGACGACATGTTGAGTCAGATCGTAACGGGAGACGAAACAGGGGTTTCGCATATCACGCCCAAATCGAAGCAACAGAGCATGGAATGGAGACACACACACATTGACTCTCAAAGACACAATATCCATTCTTCTGAAACTATTTCAGGCACAAACATAACGTATTTCTAAGAAGGGTGGTCTTCTATATTCTAGATCAGGGCCTCTCAGGGTGCATGCGCGTGGTGCATGCACTGTGCACGGTGCAAAAGACGACTTCGCTTGGTTGACCAGAGTGCAGACCCCCCACTCCCCTCTCCCTACACCTGTCTCCCCGTTCGGCCTGTCTCCGCGTTCCTCACCTTCACTGCTGTTTCTCCTCCACTGCGAAATGTTTACGTGTGGTGAGCGGAGACGCACAGTTGTATGGGACAAGGTTACCAGTGTTATTAAAAAAATTTAAAAAGTGAATTAGAAATACACATACATGTTTGAGAGGAATGTAAAAATTTAAAAAAAATGCAGAACCTGTAACCAAAATGAAAATGCTACAGTACTGGAACAAACCTCATTTGTGGATATAGAATGCTCTTCTTCAAGCTGTTTCAACTTCCTTAATTCTTTCTCTCTGACGTCTCCTATGATTTCACAATAATTTTCCGAATGTAGTCTGTTGTAGTGTCTTTCAATAGACGATTTTCTTACGCACGTAATTATCGTCCCACACATTAAGCATTTGGCGTTATCGTCACGACAAACAAACAAACAAAAAAAAATACGAAAGTTCCCAGTTCGATTGAAATGGACTTTCGGAAGTCTTTGCTTTCTTCGAAACAGGTTGCTCCATTATTATGTTGTTGTCGTGCGCTTATCTATTTCACTGATAAACACGTCGTCTACCACCAAACGCTTCGTCGCTCTCAGCACACTACACCATCCGAGTCAAGCCGAGTTGAGGCGAAGCGTACCGATGCACAGTGCACAGAGCCTATGCACCTCGCTCTGCACGCGTGAGAGTTTGGGCGTTTGAGAGACCCTGTTCTAGATGTTAATAAATATTTCAAAAACATTCACCCCTTAAAAGGTATTCATTCCTCCATTACTGTTAGACGTACAAAATCAATTTCACAGGTTGGTCGCTTTTACGTCCTAGATGTTAAATAAGATATCGTTTAAAACATTAAAATTCTTCCGTACGGGGTTCAAGTGAGTGGTAGATTATATAAATTATAGATTATAAAATAAGTAATCATTCTCCCAAAACAGTCTGACGTACGAACTGAGGACGTATTTTACAGGCTCAGCTGAAAGTGGACTGTCCAAACTGTGAAACTTTAAATAATAACTTTAATTTTAAAGCCGTAGCGAAGCACGGGTATCTTGCTAGTACAGTACAAGTATATAGACGATTAGGTACGATTAGTGGGAATGTGGTTGGTTGCGTGCGGGTGAGTAGTGGGAAGTAGGCTAATGGGTCCACCTACACTGCACTGAAGGGTCCGCAGTAGGTGAGCCAAACAGAAAACATAAAGATGTACACTCACGGTTACCAGACGCTTTCTCCATAAGACACACTGGCTCCAGCTTTGATTCCTTAATGAATCTCTCCAACAAACAGCTGTACTAAAAGGTTTCTTTTTGTTTCGCTAGTCGCTTTACGTCGCACCGACACAGATCGGTCTTATGGCGACGATGGAATGGGGAAGGGCTAGGACTGGGAAGGAATCGGCCGTGGCTTTAATTAAGGTACAGCCCCAGCATTTGCCTGGTGTGAAAATGAGAAACCATGGAAAACCATCTTCAGGGCTGCCGACAGTGGGGTTCGAACTCCCTATCTCCCGGATGCAAGCTCACAGCTGTGTGCCCCTAACCGCACGACCAACACGCCCGCTTGTACTAAAAGTAGTGGTATTTTTATACAGATTCATATTAAAAGACAATCATTACTAGCGAAGCATCGCCTTTCGAAACCTCTTATTTTTGGATTTCCGTTCATTAAATGTCTGCATTTTCATTGCCCGCTGCAGTTGTGTAACGGTTAGTGCTATTAGCTGCCGTCCCCCGAGGCCCGGGTCCAATTCCCTGTACTTCCAGAGATTTAAGAATGGTAGGAGGGCTGGTATGTAGTTAAAATTCTACATTGTAGACCAACTCCATTTCGGGTGTGCCTGAAAATATTTCTCAGGACGAAGATACAAGTTTACATTTTCAACTTTTTTTGCGTCGCGTCAAGCTGGGCATCCGGTCTTAATACTCGGGCCAAAATCAAACATTTTTTTACAAGTTGTTTTACGTCGCACCGACACAGATATGTCTTATGGCGACGATGGGACAGAGAAGGGCTAGGAGTGCGAAAAGCGGCAGTGGCCTTAATTAAGATACAGGCATTTGCCTGGTGAGAAAATGGGAAACCACGGAAAACCATCTTCAGGGCTGCCGACAGTAGCATTCGAACCCATTATCTCCCCAAAATCAGACAGGATTAGTCCAGTGTAACTAAAATAAACTGAATATTCCCCTCCCCCAAGTTATTCATCAGTTCTATACACCCCCACCCCCCCCCCTTTCCCACTGCTATCTACAGAGGCGTACAGCTATGGAATCGGGCGAGTTGGCCGTGCGCGTAGAGGCGCACGGCTGTGAGCTTGCATCCGGGAGATAGTAGGTTCGAATCCCACTATCGGCAGCCCTGAAGATGGTTTTCCGTGGTTTCCCATTTTCACACCAGGCAAATGCTGGGGCTGTGCCTTAATTAAGGCCACGGCCGCTTCCTTCCAACTCCTAGGCCTTTCCTATCCCATCGTCGCCATAAGACCTATCTGTGTCGGTGCGACGTAAAGCCCCTAGCAAAAAAAAAAAAAAAAGAAAAGAAAAAAACAGCTATAGAAAGGTTCATTAAACTGAAATTTCGTGTCAGAAGTTACCCAACGTTACAGAGGAAAAATAAATAAATAAATAAATAAATAAATAAATAAATAAATAAATAAATAAATCTCTCTATATATAAAATAAGTTTTGTCTGTACATTGCCCAGAATTTAAAAAGGATGGCATTTCTGTATCAGTCATGTCCCCAGTAACAAGGAAATGCACTTTTTAATTTTCCAGGCCGTAAATAATTGTATTCACGCTGAGTGAAATGGTAGTTTAGGGGAAGGCCCAAAAATTTATGTTGTTAGATTTTAATTTTAACTTCGTGTGGCTATTTCTAGCCGAGTGCAGCCCTTGTAAGGCAGACCCTCCGATGAGGGTGGACGGCATCTGCCATGTGTAAGTAATTGCGTGTTATTGTGGTGGAGGATAGTGTTATGTGTGGTGTGTGAGTTGCAGGGATGTTGGGGACAGCACAAACACCCAGCATTGGAATTAACCAATGAAGGTTAAAATCCCCGACACGGCCGGGAATCGAACCCGGGACCCTCTGAACCGAAGGCCAGTACGCTGACCATTCAGCCAACGAGCCGGACATGTTATTAGTGGTAGTATTTTAATGAAAATCGGTATGCGAAGTCGGGAAATAAGTTGCTATAAACCAGGCTACAAATATTTATATTACCGAGCTCGATAGCTGCAGTCGCTTAAGTGCGGCCAGTATCCAGTATTCGGGAGATAGTAGGTTCGAACCCCACTGTCGGCAGTCCTGAAAATGGTTTTTCGTGGTTTCCCATTTTCACACCAGGCAAATGCTGGGGCTGTACCTTAATTAAGGCCGCGGCCACTTCCTTCCCATTCCTAGCCCTTCCCTGTCCTATCGTCGCCATAAGACCTATCTGTGTCAGTGCGACGTAAAGCAATTAGCAAAAATAAATAAATAAATAAATAAATTATATTCAAGCTGAGAAAAATGATAGTTTAGAGAAGGCCTAAAATTTAATTCTCAAATATTTATGTTATTAGTGGTCCTATCTTAATGAAAATCGGCATGCAAAATCGGGGAATATATCGCTATAATCTAGGCTATAAAGAATTTTATTCACGCCGAGTGAAATGGTAGTTTAGGGGAAGGTCTAAAATTTAATTCTCAAATATATAACTTAAGTTATATAGTATTAAATTTCCGATCATTTATGTCTTATACATTGTTACCGTACCCGCTATGATCACAAAGATATTCATAAATTTGGATTTTTGTTACTAAGTCCATATCAGCAGTGAGTCACGAGAAAATGGGTAAACAGAATTTAATGAAAATCGGTAAGTAAAGTCGGAGAATAAGGAACTACAATCTACGCTATAATTAATTTTATAAATCAATGAGTCGAAAGAAAACTAAATGTGAAGGACTACTACCATATAGAAAGCTCATAACATTGATCAACATTGACCATTGTTTGTTGTGATGTGCTTTGTGTCTTCTGTTGCCACTAATCTCCGGTAGATAGGATTACTGCTGCGTACCGAGTTTTTTTATTTGCTTTACGCCGCACCGACACAGATATGTCTTATGGCGACGATGGGATGGAAAAGGATTAGGAGTATGAAGGAAGTGGCCTTGCCCTTAATTAAGGTACAGCCACGGCATTTGCCTGGTGTGAAAGTGGGAAACCACGGAATACCATCTTCAGCGCTGCTGGCAGTGGGGTTCGAATCCACTATCTCCGGGATACAAGCTCACAGCTGCGCACCCCTAACCACACGGCCAACTCGCCCGGTCGTACAAAGTGCATCAGCCTGCCTGAATATAGACGGAAAGTAGCTGGGGAGTTAGATAACTTTCTTCTTTAGCATTCCTCTGGTTCATAAATGTTCTGATAGGCTACTACTGGTACGTAACACACTGGTTCATCATAGAATTCGAGGTATACAATCCCTACTCTGAGGCACTGATTGGAATGAGCAGTGTGCAAATTTAACGGAATAATGGCAGAGGAGTGTTCACGACAGTCTGCGGCCTGGTCATTCCGGCTCTGGAACTTTACACCGTAGTACTGTTCGTTACATGATAAAATGTGCGGTTTTTCATTTGATCGAGTATTTTATATGATGACATTGCTTTTAATCGTTACATTCCAACTGACGTTTTTGTAGCGACCAATGTTGACTTCAGTTAGGAAAACCACAAAGTCAGTCTTTCTGAGAATCCCGTAGCGAAGCACGGGTACATCAGCTAGTAAATAAATAAATAAATAAATAAATAAATAAATAAATAAGAACTGGTGTCCTTTTCTGTGGTGTAGTGGTTAGTGTGAATAGCTGCCACCTACGAAGACTCGGGTTCGATACCAGGCTCTGCCAAGAAATTCGAAAAGTTATACGAGTACTGGAACGGGGTGCATTCAGCCTCGGAAGGTCAACTTAGGGGGTGGGGGTTGGTTCCCACCTCAGCCATCCTCGAAGTGATTTTCCGTCGTTTCCCACTTCTTCTCCAGGCAAACGCTGGGATGGTACCTAACTTAAGGTCACGGCCGCTTCCTTTCCTGTTCCTCGCCTATTGCTTCCATTCTTCCCATCCTCCGAAAGGCCTCTGCTGAGCATAGGAGGTGAGACCTCTTGGGTTAGGTACTGACCTGCACCCCAGTTATATCCCCAGCCAAATGTCTCACGCGCCAGGACACTGCCCTTGAGGCGGTAGAGATGGGATCCCTTCCTGAGTCCGGGGGAAAAAATCATCCCCGAAGGATAAACGGATTAATTAAAAAGAAGAAGAAGCAGGTACTATGAACACCATGAATATTCATATTCCATCATACAAATTAAATTCACTATAACCAGTGTTTTGCCAGATTGCATGCTTCAGGTGTTGCATTCATCACTCCCCTTAGGTGAAAGTAGTAGTCGGGCACAGTCTACTGACAAGGAGATGGACCATGGACCATGGTCTAACCCCCTGTGGGTGGGGGCGGTAGAATAACACCCACTGTAACCCCTGCCTGTCGTAAGAGGCGCCTAAAAGGGGCCCCAGGGTCTCTTAACTTGGGAGCGTGGTTTGACGTCTACGGGGCCCTCAGCTGTGTCCTGGTATTCCACTTCCACTTACTTGTGTCAGGCTCCTCATTTTCATCTATCCTATCCAACCTCCCTTGGTCAACTCTTGTTCTTTTCCGACCCCGACGGTATTAGAGCACTCGGGCCCTAGGGAGTCTTTCATTTTCAAGCCCTTCGTGCCCTTTGTCTTTCTTTGGCCGATACCTTCATTTTCCCAGCTCCATAGCTAACTGGTTAGCGTGCTGGCCTTTGGTCCAGAGGGTCCGGGTTCGATTCTCGGCCGGATCGGAGATTTAAACCTTAAATAGTTAATTCCCTTGGCTCGGGGACTGAGTATTTGTGCTGTCCTCAATATCCCTGCAACTCACACACCACATATAACACTATCCTCAACCACAATAACACGCAGTTACCTACACATGGCAGATGCCGCCCACCCTCACGCCGGCCCCGCGGTGTAGGGGTAACGTCCTTGCCTCTCACCTGGAGGCGCCAGGTTCGATTACCGGCCAGGTCAGGGACTTTTACCTGCATCTGAGGGCTGGTTCGAGCTCCACTCAGCCTACGTGATTACAATTGAGGAGCTATCTGACGGTGAGATGGTGGCACCGGTCTAGAAAGCCAAGAATAACGACCGAGAGGATCCGTCGTGCTGACCTCACGACACCTCGTAATCTGCAGGCCTTCGGGCTGAGCAGCGGTCGCTTGGTAGGCCATGGCCCTTCGGGGCTGTTGCGCCATGGGGTTTGATTAGTGTAATTACAGGATGGCTGCCTAGTTCCACTTCCTCTTAAGACAATAATCACCACCACCACGACCATGGTTTGTTCTTCATCACATTCACACCGAGTGGAGTCGGAGGCAATTCTCCTTTTTCTTCGTTGGTCTGTAACCGACCAATTTCAGAGAGTAACGTTTTGGGCGCTTTCTATTTCACCCAGTTTTCCTCATGACTTTTCGATGATACCGCCCAACTTGTAAGATTCTTTGTTCTGAACTGTCAACGTCTAGCCTGAATTTCGGGGGTGGTTCAGTGAGGATTTTTGTGGAACGAAGGAACTTCTCCTTGTTTTAAGCGTGGATCTAAAGTAAAATACCATCACGTTCCTCAAATCTATCTTCACTATTGAGCTGCTTATAATCAGTAACCGATTAATGAAGGCCACGGTCGCTTCCTTTCCACTCCTAGCGCACGATGGGAGGAAATATAGTACAGCACAAATTCCCAGTGTTGCCAACTTATATTTTCAAGATCCGCTAATTAGTTCTAACAATCCGCTAAAATTCCGCTAAGAAATCCCATCTCAAATAGTGAGCAATAAAAATGAGTAATAATAATAATAATAATAATAATAATAATAATAATAATAATAATAATAATAATAAAAGTAAATGTGTGCACTCACCTGATGTGTGAGTTTCACTGGGTTCAAACCCCTGCGTGCGAGCCAGCGAGCTAAAACTTGTAGGCGTTTTAGTGCCGGGTGCAAAGTAGGTGAATCCCCTACCACAACGGCCACACACAGAACAGGCCAGTTCATTAAACGGTCTTCCTTCATAGCACAAATACAAATGCTACTCTCTCACAGTTTCATTATCTGTCGTCATTCGTCAACTAAGAGATAAGTACCCTTTCCTCACGCATTACAAATTGATACCATGATCTCATAACATCAAATCCAAATAACGTGTTTTCCTCATGTGACTGCTAGCTCCTGACAAGAAATACAGAATAGGCTAGCTCGGAGACAGACTGGAGTACAAATTTAAAAAAAAAAAAAAAAAAAAAAAACGTAAAATGGATAAAACACTGAATTCCGCTATAATACATCTAGAATTCAGCCAAAAAATCCGCTGCCCGCTAAATGATATATTTCTCCGCCGACAGTCTTCTGATTCCGCCAAATTTAGCGGAAAATACGCTAAGTTGGCAACACTGCGGAAATTACTCATAAGGCATGCATATCCGTGGTTATTGATGTGAAGCAGACATGGATTTTCGGATGAAAATATTCGAACAATTGAAATCCACGCCTGTTAATATAAACTTAAAATGTACTTAATTCGATATAGGGCCTACGGAGCGATATGGTCGTGCGGTTAGGGGCGTGAAGCTGTGAGCTTGCATTCGGGAGATAGTGAGTTCGAACCCTATCGGCAGCCCTAGAGATGGTTTTCCGTAGTTTCCCATTTTCATACCAGGAAAATGCTGAAACTGGACCTTAATTAAGACCACGCCCACTTTCTTCCCACTCCAAGCCCTTTTCTATCACATCGTCGCCATAAGACCTACCTTTGTCGGTGTGACGTAAGGCAGATTGTAAAAAATAATTTGACATACTGTGCATTGAACGTTCAAATGATGACGATTCTTGTGATCTTAGTTTCATGGCCGATTCTGTGGCTAATTGGTTAGCATCCTCGCCTTTGGCTCACCAGGTCCCGGGTTTGATTCCCGGTTGTCGGACGTTAATTATTTATTTTCTTTGTGTCATCTTCAACATTAGATTTCATGGTATGTAGGACCTCATCATCACATACACGCAGGTCCTCCATGGACGCCAACTCGAAGGACCTGCATCAGGCCTATCCGTAGCCCACACGTATTATTATTATTATTATTATTATTATTATTATTATTATTATTATTATTAATATATTAAATAATAATGTTATTGGTTTTACGTCTACGAAACTGCTTTTGATAATTTTTGGAGACGATGAGGGGGGTGCCGAAATTTTGTCCTATATAAATTATTTTACGTGCCCTTAAATTTACCGACATGAGGCTGACGTATTTCAGCACTTTCAGATACCACTGAACTAAGCCGAAATCGAACCCGACAACTTGGGTTCAGAAGGCCGGCGGTGTACTGTCCGAACCAGTCAGTTCGGTTGGTAAGAATTATTGCTCTGATACAGATTTTCTTAGGACGAACCCCCTTTGGGTGGGGTTGGTAGAATATCACCCACGGTATCCCCTGCCTGTAGTAAGAGGCGACTAAAAGGAGCCCCAGGGGCTCTTACCTTGGGAGCGTGGGTTGTGACCATGGGGCCCTTAGCTGAGTTCTGACATTGTTTCCACGTATTTGTGCCAGACTCCTCACTTCCGTCTATCCTATCCGACCTCCCGTGGTCAACTCTTATTCTGTTCTACCCCGACGGTATTAGGTTGCGAATCCTTAGCTTTTTCACGCCCTTCATGGCCCTTGTCTTATTCTGGACGGTACCTTCATTTTTTGAAGTGTCGGACCCCTTCTATTTCTTCCTCTGATTACTGCGAATACCGTAGTAAAATAAACTCGGATATTTTGGTCATATTGCCAGGAGAAAGGAGGCAATGGAAATACTTATCATAGAGGGAAAAGTCGACGGTCGAAGACCTAGAGGACGTGCACCGTTACGATGGATGGACCAGATCAAGATCTTGACCAGGATGAGCTTACAGCAAGCAATTCACCATGCCCAAAACAGAGACTCCTGGAGGCAGATCACCAAAAGACTTGTCGTGTGATACCACTACACCGTTACGAAGGGTTGAACTCGAGAGAGAGAGAGAGAGAGAGAGTGAGAGTGTTAATGGAGGATGGTTGCCTAGTTGTACATGACCACCATTTAGAAGGACGAACGTACGCTATTCTTCACGAGACCCTCTCTTGTCCTGACGATAATAATCTTATTCTTTTCTGCCTTAAATCAATAATTTCCGCCACTACCACTAGGTCAATGCATGCAGGGGAAAGCCCCTGCTACATTGAAGTTATAAACAATCAGCACCTGGTTTGTGAGAATGACGCGAGGATGCTCTTCCATCGATTCATGTTTCTCTATGGCAACCCCATGATGTTTGATCGTTACTGAAGCGTGTACCATGCAGCGCTAGTAATGCTGCCTTAACCTAGCTCATATATAAATTTCTTTGATTTTGATAAAATTTGTTTATTTGGTTATCGCATTCAAATTCTCCTTTTAAGATGTCATTCGTTGTGGACGTAGTGTCAGCTGATTCATTTTACGACAATTTGACTCTAGGACTTATCGAATTACTAGGTATGTACCTTACCGAATGTTTTTATAAAAATGTTATACATTGAATAAATATGCCTAGCTGCTAGTTGCATCGAGTAAGTTACTTTATGCATTTGAAGAACTTAATTTGATGAATTACAAGTTACTAATTTTACTAAATTCTTTGATTCTATGAACAGGATGAATTTCCGTATTTTGAATATCGGTAGCCTAATTGATGTAGCAGTAAGTCTTATAGGGAAACTTTGTATCGTGTAGACCTAAGTGCTGTGTAGCCTAACTCAGCGCTTAATTTCGGCCGGAACACTGGAGCATGTATGCTCATACATGCTTCATACACTTTTATCACAAGTTTTTCAAATATCGAAAATTGTGACTATTATGGGGGAGGTAGCGGGGGAGGGGCGCGGAGGGGATGGGACGTATGGTTGAAAAGGGGGCAAATGTATGGGTATGCCTTCCGGAACCTAAAACTTTAGAAATTAAGTACTGGCCTAACATATTTTGTTTTTTCAAATATTAGTTCCATTACTAGAAGACTGAGCCACGGTCCGAAGTAACATCCAGTCTACAGAAAAAAATATATTATTTCAGCCAATGGTCCACCTCTGTGGTTTAGTGGTTAGCGTGATTAGCTGCCACCTCGGAGGCCCGGGTTCGATTCCCGACTCTGCCACGAAATTTGAAAACTGGTACGAGGGCTGGAACGGGGTCAACTAGTGGGGGTTCGATTCCCACCTCACCCAACCTCCAGGTGGTTTTCCGTGGTTTTCTACTCCTCCAGACAAATGCCGGGATGGTACCTAACATAAGATCACTGCCGCTTCCTTCTCTCTTCCTTGTCTATCCCTTCCATTCTCCCCATCCCCCACAAGGCCCTTGTTCAGCATAGCAGGCGAGGCCGCCCGGGCGAGATACTGGTCCTCCTCCTCAGTTTTATCCCCCCGATCCAAAGTCTCACGCTCCGGGACACTGCCCTGAGTCCGAGGGAAAAACCAATCTTGGAGGGTAAACAGATTAAGACAGACAGACAGACAGACAGACAGACAGACAGACAGACAGACAGACAGACAGACAGACAGACAGACAGACAGACAGACAGACAGACAGACAGACAGACAGACAGACAGACAGACAGACAGACAGACAGACAGACAGACAGACAGACAGACAGACAGACAGACAGAAAGAAAGAAAGAAAGAAAGAAAGAAAGAAAGAAAGAAAGAAAGAAAGAAAGAAAGAAATTGCAGACAATGGCCATGTAATATGAAAACAACTGTGACTGTGCATACATGCTGTAGGTACATTATATTATTATGATTGCTTTCATTTTCCTCACAGTTTTAAAGAGGAGGATTAGTCTTTGCTGTATTCACTAATTGAATTTGTTCTGTTTTTGCAGTTTGTTATATGATTTTTGTCGCAAGGTTGGTTACAGAGTTCATAGAGACAATCCAGCTGGTGATAAGCCTTGGTCTTCGACTACCGGTAGGCCTACACCAAAGCGTTCGATAACGTTGACCGACAGATCCTTCATCAAAAGTAATATCCATTTATCAGTTGCGTATGTTACTGCCCTGGCCTCTGCTACCGCCAATGCTCAACCTCTGATCAGTGGAGATGGTAGCCTAAGGTTTACCAAATTAAAGTCCGGCTTTGTGGCTAAATGGATCTTTGGTCCGATGGCCCCGGTTCAATTTTCAGAATCAACCCCCCTCTTCTTCTTCTTCTTCTTCTTTTCCTACCGCTTTTCCCCACACATGTGGGATCGCGGGTGCGAACTGTGTCGCACATGTGAATTTGGCCATGTTTTACGGCCGGATGCCCTTCCTGACGCCAACCTTATATGGAGGGGTGTAATCACTATTGCGTATTTCTGTGGTTGTTGGTGGTGTAGTATGTCTGAATACGAAAAGGAGAGTGTTAGGACAGACACAAACACCCAGTCTCCGAGCCAGAAGAATTAATCAGAAACGATTAAAATCCCCGACCCGGCCAAGAATCGAACCCGGAACCCTCTGACCCGAGGCCAGTACGCTGACCATTCAGCCAAAGTTGGACTTTCAGAATCAAGTCCCTCATACTGTTAATTCTCCTGGCTTGGGGATTGGTTGTTTATGACGTCTTCGCCATTCATTTTATCCTCATTAGGTCACCACCAATATCGGTTTTTCCCTCGGACTAAGCGAGGGGTCCCACCTCCTGGAGCTTCAGACTCTGGGTCGGAGGATACAACTGGGGAGGATGACCAGTACCTCACCCAGGCGGCCTCACCTGCTGTGCTGAATAGGGGCCTTGTTGGGGGATGGGAAGTTTGGAAGGGATAGACAAGGAAGAGGGAATGAAGCGGCCGTGGCCTAAGTTAGGTACCATCCCGGCATTTGCCTGGAGGAGAAGTGGGAGAGCACGGAAAACCACTTCGAGGATGGCTGAGGGGGGAATCGAACACCCCTCTACTCAGTTGATCTCCCGAGGCTGAGTGGATCCCGTTCCAGCCCTCGTAACACTTTTCAAATTTCGTGGCGGAGCCGGGAGTCGAACCCGGACCTCCGGGGGTGGCAGCTAATCACACTAACCACTACACCACATAGGCGGACTATTATTATTACTATTAAATAAAAAATATTGAATTTTACGGCGGTCGTACCCATCGTTCACTGGGTAATTAGCTTCCTCGGGAGATCAGTGGTGGTGTCCGACCCATGATCACGGGTTCGATTCCAACCAACAAAAGGGAACACTAAACCTGAAAGATTGCGCTTTATTCTAGCAGATCTACCAATAAAAGGAAAACTACACTGCTGTTTGTTGAAAGTGAAACACCAAGACCGAGAGCTGTGATCACAATGCAATTTATTCCACATATTAGGGACATGACAAGACACAAATGATTACAATTACAGAACTGTTCATGCACGGTGACCGTGGAAATTCAGTACGGCGTAGCACCACAACGCGCTGCAATCAGAGCCGCTAGACGTCGTGGCATGGAATGAAAGAGCGCCTGAATGTGCTGCTGGGGAATACTTTGCCACACGGTTTGTAGGCGCCTCCATAAATCAGCAACAGTGGCTGCAGGATAACCTGAACGAACAAGTTGCCGACCGACCATATCCCAGACATGTTCAATGGATGACATATCCGGCGAACGGGCAGGCCAGGGAAGCAGTGGTATCCGTTGTCCTTCGAAGAAGGCTTGCACATTCCTCGCCACATGCGGCCGGACATTGTCCTGCTGGAATATGGCGTCTGGAACGGCCTGCAGGAGGGGCAGTGCCTCGGGCTGTAAAACCTCCCTGATGTAGCGGTAGCTGTTCAGATTGCCCTCAAGACGTAGGAGGCGAGGTCGCATGTTATAGCCAATTGCGCCCCAAACCATCACACTTGGCGTTTGTCCGCTATGCCGCTCAACAATACAGTCTGCCCGATGGCATTCACCACGGCGGCGTCTAACGCGTATGCGGCCATCACTGTAGGACAAGTTGAAGCGGAACTAGTCCGAAAACACTTCATTTTGCCACTCAACACGCCAGTGTCGGTGTTCACGTGCTCATTGAAGTCTGCGGCGTTGGTAGTTGCTGGTCAATGGAAGCCGGCGCAATGGCATGCGTGCCACCAGTCCGGCCCTCAGAAGACGGCGGCGTCGAACCGTCGATGCAGACATCCCCACACCCGTTGCAGTGCTCCAACGTCGAGCCAACACCGTGGATGAAGCTGTTCTGTTCGTTACGGCCAAGTGGACAAGAAGGCTGTCATCTTGCGCTGTGGTCACATTGTGTCGTCCAGTACCCTGTCGGCGCTGTGTACGGTCCTCTTCTCTCCACTGGTCCCACATATGCCTCACTGTTGGAGCAGCGTACCCTGTACGCCACGGAACGACAGACGCATCTACCGGAGCCCTGTCATTCTGCCCCGTTCGAATTCACTCACATGCTGACATTCCCTCCTGTGATGTCGGCGAAGCATAGTGGGACTGAGGTACACGTTTCCACTTCGTATGACGGCTCCGCACTGACTGAGCGTTGGGTAACACTGCCCTAGCCGGTCACACACAGAAGGGCACTGCTGGGCCTACGTGGAAGCCATCTCTCTGCAATTTAAATCACTTATTATGGTTCTACTGTTCTACACGTCCTCTGATTTTGGCGTGTTTCAGACCATTGCTTCTGAGTGTTTCACTTTCTACAAACAGCAGTGTATATTGCTCCTATAACAGCAGCCCTATGCCTTTGCTGGCGAGATGTAGTGTTTACAGTGCATTCTGTCTTCTGGTATGGGCTAGAATAAATTTGTTACTTTCATTGACCTGTCTCAGTCTCATCCTTGGCTTTGACAATATGAAGGTGACCGAGGTATGAGCGATGCTAGTACGTAATGCCATTCCCTATGTAGCCAGCTCCTGTTATGAATGGTGTGAAAATATCACTCATAGGGTCGGTTGGTGCATGCATTTCAGTGGGCTTGGCAGACTGATATGTAATAGCAACTTCTGGCTCAGTGAGGAAAACAACGGGAAATTACCTCACTCTTCATTTCCCTAGTATGCCTCTTCAGTGATGCCTAGGCTATCTATGACAGCTGTTGGCAGAACTGTGGGCGATCACACCAGCCTTCGGGGTAAATACCCAACATACACAACAGCAGCCTTGCAGTGTCTTCCTACAAGGATGTTGAAGTAAGCGGGAGATAAATACCAGCACTCTGTTATCTATTTAAGTCAGAAGTATGAGGTGAGGAAGTCTATACGATGAGTAACGCATGGTTGATAGTACTGGCGATCTGACAGACCGAAGCCTAGCACACCTATCCCCTCCCCGGCCCCCGCGCGGGCTGAGTCGAGGGGAGAGGGACGAGAGTCTGGGCTGCAAGATCAGTCTCCGATGCCTTGCTCTCAGAAATACGTGCGACGTTTCTTCTCACTTCTTTCAAGTTTTGTAAACGGAACAGTGTGTCAGATGCTCACATTATAATGTGTTTTAGACATCCATCATTCTCAATATTGACGTTTGGGCTTCACCGATAGCCTTGGTAGCCCTCAGTATACGCCACGGTCTGTTATGTTGCCCTGTGATCCTTAACAGTCGCCTGAGTTGAAAGTTTTAATATCGACAGAGGTTTCCTTACATAAAGCTTGATGGTTGAAATGAAACTCATGTAAAATAAATGAAATGGCGTATGGCTTTTAGTGTCCGAGGACATGTTTGGCCCGCCAGCTGCAGGGCTTTTGATTTGACTCCTGTAGGCGACCTGCGCGTCGTGATGAGGATGAAGTGATGGTGAAGACGACACATACACTCAGCCCCTGTGCCAGCAAAATTAACCAATGATGGTTAACATTCCCGACCCTGCCGGGAATCGAACCCGGTACCCCAGTGACCAAAGGCCAGCACGCTAACCATTTAGCCATGGAGCCGGACGGTAAAATAAATGATTGTTTAAAACAATTTCAGCTTATCCCAATTATTTCTGGGGTTTCTGGAGCCACCCATGATCATTTTAGTTTTTTTTTTTACAATGGCTTTGCATCGCACCGACACAGATAGATGGCTGGGCTCATCAGTTGGAACCTAGCACACCTACCAAGACGCCGGCTAGTGCATAACATGGAGGACCACCAAGGGGGATGTTTTCATTCCCCTCCCCTTCGGGGCCACCTAGAAGGTAACGCCTTCTCTCTGGCCAGGAGATTCGGCGGGTTTGGGGGATTGCTGGAGTTGGAAAAGGGGGGCGGAGCTTTGTATTTGGTGAAGGAGTTGGGAGGGGGTCTCGACCTCTCGGCTAAGTATTTATTGATCTTTCAGTATATACAGTATTTTACAATATTTTACAATTTGGAAAATTTACATTTGATTTTTGCTTTGGTGTTTACAATGTTGGTTGTTCTTGCTTTTGCCTTCCTCTCCTTTCCTGTCTGATTGTGTGTTAATTGCTACTTGGATTTGTGTTCTGAGGGATATCCTTAACCCCCGTTTTTTTTTTGGGGGGGGGGTTTATAAGGATATTTACAATATGTGTTCCTGACATGATCTGATTACATTCTGGATATATTCTGTACAGGGATTTATGGTATATGGCTATTTACAATTATTTACATGCTTTGGCTACATTATCTACACAGAATTATTGAGGTTTTTACAGTATGAGGTTATTTACATTATTTACAATTGATTATTGTGGTTTTTACAGTATATGCTTATTTAGATTATGTACAACTAATTACTGTGAGTTTTACAATGTGTAAAATTGCAGTTATTTGATGACATTTTACAGTTATTGTTGCTCTGCTGTTGTATATTGTTGTTATACAATATTTGCATTTGTTGGGATATAGCTCTTGTCCTTGCTATCAATGGGGTCTTGTGTTGCTGATACACCCTGCTTCTGTAACAGAATTAAGACAAGTTATTAACATTGCTTGGATGTTTGTTGATTGGGTGGGGAGGGAGAGCTCGGTTGGGGCTCTTGGGTTTTGCTTAATGTCTTTAGGTGGGAGGGGGTTCGGGTTTTTTGGGGGGTTATGGTGATTTGGCTGTTGGATTATACATCATAGCCTGTTCCTCTATGTATTGCCCCATCAGGTGGGGGGAGGGATCGGTAGAGGTGGTATGGAGTTTGGATGAAGTGGGGATTGGGGGGAGGGTCTCCGCGGAGTAGTAGATTGAGGGATGGGTTATCCCTATCGAGGGCTCGGCGGTAGGATCGGTGGAATTGGGTGAGGACGTAGGTGTCAAGTGGTGGGAAGGGGAATATTTCAAGTAGGTCGGCCGTGGGGTATCGGAAGGGGAGTCGAAGTGCGTGGCGGACAGTGCGGCGTTCTATGGAGAGTAGGGGTTGGTACAGGTTCGGGTGGGATTTGGCAACGGCTGCCCAGGTGATGAGGCCATAGGTGATTTGGGGTTGGACAAAGGATTTATAGGTATGTAGGAGCAGTGAGGTTTTTAGGCCCCACCGGGTCCCGGCCAGGCGGCGCACTAACCGGGCTCGGGTGGCGGTCTTGGTTTTTAGGTATTGGAAATGGGGGCGGAATGTGAGATGTTGGTCAAAGAGGATGCCGAGGTATTTGAGGGTGGGTTGGGGTTGGATGGGGGATCTCCGGATCTGTAGTTGGAGGTTGTCAGGGTTACGGGATATACTGGTTTTTCCCCTTCTTCGTCGGAATAGGATGGATTGGGTCTTTTCAGGGTTTAGTTTTAGGTGCCACCGGTCGCACCATGTGAGAAAGGAGTTGAGGTAGGGTTGGACTGCGCGGTTTATAGCTTGGACTGAGTGTAGGGGAGCTAGGATGGCGGTGTCATCTGCAAACTGTAGGAGTTGGATGGGGGGGGGGGGGGAGGTTGAGGGATGTCAGCCACAAATAGGATAAATAGTAGTGGGGAGAGGGGTGAGCCTTGCGGTACGCCTAATGTGAGGGGAAACGTGGGTGAGAGTTGGTTCCTGATGGAGATTTGGGTTGAGCGGTTTGTGACATGGAGGCCACTGCGTAGGCTAATTGTAGCCACCGGCAGTGCCAATGCACTATGAGAGACTTTGTCTCATTACCAAAAACTGATGCCTGCTTGGCCATCACATGATATCGATGTTGATTCCCAAAGAGAATCTGAAATATTTGTTCCGAATGAGTAAATTTAAAATACCAATATAAATGGTCCTTTATTGGACATTATAAATTTTCCAGCTAACTCATTCTTGGTTGCCAGCGTTTCGCCCCCGTGTGCTAGGCTGGGCTCATCAGTTGGTACCTAGCACACCTACCAAGACGCTGGTTAGTGCATACCGTGGAGGCCGTGATGGCCAAGCAGGCATCAATTTTTGGTAATGAGACAAAGTCTCTCATAGTGCATTGGCACTGCCAGTGGCTACAATTAGCCTACGCAGTGGCCTCCACGGTATGCACTAGCCAGCGTCTTGGTAGGTGTGCTAGGTACCAACTGATGAGCCCAGCCTAGCACACGGGGGCGAAACGCTGGTAACCAAGAATGAGTTAGCTGGAAAATTTATAATGTCCAATATAGGACCATTTATATTGGTATCCCACTCCTTCTTCAGACAAATGCCAGAATGTACCCAACCTAAGGCCATGGCCGCTTCCTTGCCTATCTCTTCCAATCTTCCCATCCTCCACGAGGCCCCTGTTTGGCATAGCAGGTAAGGCCTCCTGGGCGAGGTACTGGCCCTTTTCCCCAGTTGTATCCCCGACCAAATGTCTCACGCTACAGGATACCGCCCTTGTGGCAGGAGAGGTGGGATCCCTCGCTGAGTCCGGGGTTAAAAACCAACCCTGGAAGCTAAACGGATTAAATAAATAAATAAATAAATAAATAAATAAATAAATAAATAAATAAATAAATAAATAAATAAATAAATAAATAAATAAATAAATAATATTAAAATATTCTGCCTGTCATAAAAGGCGACTAAACGGGCCCCCAGGGGCTCTTAACTTGGGAGCGTCCGGCTGCATGCCTAAATGGTTAACGTCTTGGCCTTTGGTCACAGGGGTCCCGGGTTCGGTTCCCGGCAGGGTTGGGAATTTTAACCATCATTGGTTAATTTTGCTGGTACGGGGGCTGGGTGTATATGTCGTCATCATCATAATTCCATCCTCATCACGACGCGCAGTTCGCCTAAGGGCGTCAAATAAAAAGACCTGCACCTGGCGAGCCGAACATTTCCTCGGACACTCCCGGCACTAAAAGCCATATGCCATTTAATTTCCACTTCATTTCAACTTGGGAGAGTGGTTTGGGGAGCCCTCAACTGAGTCCTGGCATTGCTTCCACTTACTTGTGCCAGGCTCCTCACTTTCATCTACCCTATCTGACCTCCCATGCTCAACACTTGTTCCTTTCCGATCCCGACGGTATTAGAGCAGATCAGATATAAGGCTTTCAGGCACTCGAGGCCAAGGGAGTCTTTCAATTTCACGTCCTTCTTGGCCCTTGTCTTTCTTTGGCCGATACCTTCATTTTTCAAAATGTCGGATCCCTTCCATTTTTTCTTTCTGACTAATATATAGCACGTCATTCATTTCATCTCGTGAAGTTCTCTGGTGAGGCTGACGTCAGGAAGGGCATCCGGTCGTAAAAACTCGCAACGAAGTTTCATCTCACTTCATATCCAACCACGTAGAGAAACGGTACAAGTCAAATCAGTGATGCTCGCTGTTGGTGGACTAAATAATAATCTAAGTTCCTTAATATCTTCATGTATATAGCGTACAGAAAATTAAATGGGACATGAAAGATTGGAAACTGCATTTTATACAACTTTTGTATTAGATAAAACTGAAATAGGCCTACTTAAACTTTTGAGAAAATTATATACTCGTGATTATCTAGCTGACCTTATTATTCCTCATATGCAAGAGACAATCAATTATAATTTGCACACATTTAATTGTGCACAGTTTTTCTGTACAATGTACTGTGTATTAACGGAAAATTTGACATATCCCGCTTTTCTGCAGCCCCCCCCCCCTGCCCCACTCTTCTTCTTCTCCCACTTTTCCCACACCTGTGGGGTCACGGGTGCGAATTGTGTCGCACATGTGTATTTGGTCCTGTTTTAAGGCCGGATGCCCTTCCAGACTCCAACCCTATAAGGTGGGATATAATCGCTATTGCATGTTGCTGTGGAGGTTGGCAGTATAGTTTGTTGTCTGAATATGAAGAGAAAAGTGTTGGGACAAACACAAATACCCAATCCTTGAGCCAGAAGAAATAATCAGATAGGACTAAAATCCCCGACCCGGCTGGGAATCAAACACCTCAACGCTGACCATTCAGCCAAGGAGTTGGACACACACACACTATACAATAATCATATAATACATAGCCTAGTGCATAATCTGGTTATTCCTGAACTTCAGTTTTGAGAAATTCTGCCAAATCGTGACAGACAGACAGACAGACAGACAGACAGACAGACAGACAGACAGACAGACAGACAGACAGACAGACAGACAGACAGACAGACAGACAGACAGACAGACAGACAGACAGACAGCAGTTGAGCAAAACTAACTTGTGACTTTAATATATCTCATCTGAAATTAAAAAAAACTAAGTTTGAATAGTGTCAGTTGCAGCAGGTGGGCCGAGGCACATCCAAAATATGAGATTTTCTAAATTTGGTAAAGTATAACTTCAGAAAAAATACCATAGCAATAGAAACCAGGCTGAAAACTCATGAGCACAATGGGAATTAATGGTGTATTCATTTTTTTAGTAATGGATATGGAGAAGTGATTTTCCCAGAATATCGGTACTTAACGGCGTCTCTGCTACTGATCATCCCTCAGATTTATTAATGAATTCGAAAATTCTCCGCAACTTTGCTAAATCATATAATCGAGATGAGGAAAGCATTACTCATATAAATAGTCGGTGATCTCTTGTCGAAATTATGCGTAAGAAAGGCCACCTGGTGGCCATGAATGTTAATGCGTCAAATCTATATGATCTGATCCTGCAGTTAGCTGGTTTGAGTCCCCTTGGTGGAAAAAGATTTCACTATCAGAATGTTGGCCAGCAGGGTACAGGAGGTGGTGATGTATCATATCTAATCACTAGATTGCATTCCAAAAGCCTGGATTAAATTTCAAAGATCTGCACAGCAGTGGCATGCGGTGGTTTTGAAAAGTGGGTATGCTGTCCAAAGTAGGACGTACTAATTACCGGACGTAGGAAGTGTAATTTAACGTACATCATTATATAAAGGAATGTAATCAAGCTGTAACCATTTAGAATTCCCTATGTGTAATCTCATGAAAATTGAAGGACTTCTAACCAGAGCGTACGGTATCATGTCAAATCCTTGGCTTTTCAGAAAACACAAAATAACTAGTGACATCACATCTATAGATTTAAAAAAAATCTATATAATTTTTAAAGCTGAAATTAACTTATTGAGATGTAAGTTATAGAAATAGTTTATTTATTCCCAATGACAGTGCATAATCCGTAAAATAGGAAGACAAACGTGTCATTGTTGCGTTTTTGTCTAAAAAATGTTATTTTAATCAGTTCCCTACATCAAAGTGCATATATTAGTAGAAATCACGTCTATTTCATGTATCACCCGTCACTATTCAGTTAAAAAAAACTCTTCGATCTCTTATGTATGTATCAGAAAAATCTCTGTCCTGTTACACTTTTCACCCTTCAGCATAGAAGCCAACTTGAAATGCCTCTGACACTATTGCAACAGTATCACGCATATTACATTTTACACATAGGCCTATCAAAAAATTATAGTAATTTGCTACGTTTTTGTGAGAAGTACTTCTATTGTCCACTGTATGGTCTACTACTAACAAAACTATGCATTAAGTCCCTCCACAAGATTTTTGGTTTCTTTGAGTTTACTTGAAGGAGAAATCTAGTCGTCTCTCTTGTTTTGTGAATGTTGTGATGACATTATCATGAAATGTGTCTGTGCTTTTTAGTTGGTGCAGAACTTCCTTTTCTATGGACAGAACTGCCAAGCCTGAAAGCCGCTCTTGACTCTGTGTTGACCTCTGATAAGCCTTAATCCTCTTAAGAGCTGAAAATGATCTTTCAACTGACGCTGTTGTGCTTGGAACAGTTACTATAAGTACACCCAATTTATACACTTCAGGAAGGGCTGTATCTAATCGTTTGCTTTTCAGGAAACACACTAACTGATGAGAGTGTTGACCATAAAATTCATCAAACGAATACAGCACGGTAAGTTCATTCTTCAATCAGATAAAATCAAACAAGTCTTTACAGGGCAATTAAAGATTTTCAAAAGCGGAATGAGGAAGAGTAGCTTTGTACGCTTCATACTTCAAGAGGATCTAACAAGGAAGTAAACTGTAATTGGTTCAATGACCCAAATCATTCGTCTAATTGTAGAATAATGTTGTCAAAAATAGAGTAGTAAAGGCATTTCCTTGATATTATTGTATCATCTTCCCGACATTGTCGTTTAGTTGGTAGAGAGTCTCCGACACCATGATAGACCAGAGTCTCGGCCCAAATTATGTCGCACTTATTCCTGAGGTTTAGTATCTCTCTTTTGATTTCCTGAACTTTCTGGGATCAATATAGGACGTCTAAATGCTCGTATTGAAGGGTATTGTAAAGGGTATCAGTGAAGGTAAAAAATGTTGCTAAAAATCAGTAACAAAAAGGAAGTTTCAGTGCAGGTTAGAAATTTCATGAAACCTTGTGCCGCTACTACTGTTTCACTGTCCCAGTTTGAGCTTTCATCTAAAACATTTCGAAAGAATTCAAGGAATGAAGTGCGATGTTCTTTCACTGTGTGAACAAGACGAGATGAAAAATTCCACCGTGTTGGAGCATTTTCTAGGCACCCTTTTTGCGGTAAATTCTTTCGGTCCATGAGATCGTTTACAGGACTTGTGAAAAAATGATCCTAATCCCGTTAAGATCTGAAAAATATTCTACATTCCTTGATACAGGAAACTGACTGTGACAAAATAAGATTAAGCTTGTGACTAAAGCAATGGATAAATATGGCCTTCGAAAAGAGTTCCTGTACTTTGGTTCTTAGTCCACTTGTGTGACCGGCCATCACAGCTGCTCCGTCGAACGTTTGTGCAACCAACCTGTAGTTTAAGTCAAACTCAGTAACGATGTTTTTCACATGTGCAAGTACACCACTGGCTGTTCGATCTGCGCTAACATCAGTGAAAAAATGACCTTTCGTGAACTTTACCACTTTCAGAATCAACGTATCTCAGAGTGGTTGATAGCTGAGACAAATTCAAAATGTCTGAAGTCTCGTCAAGAAGAAGGGCAACAAAAATAACGTGTTTTATTTCTGACTCACTTTTTCCAAAACTACATCACTGACAGGCCTTATTAAGTCATTTTTTATCCTGTTTGAAGTTCCGCGAAACACGGTCGATGTTTCTAGGTGTGTACTTAACGTCCCATCGTAAGTGGCGAGTAAGTTCAATGCGCCCAAATAAGCACCCCTGTTCAAAGAATTTTCACCCTCAGAATGTCCTCGGAATGGTAATTCGTGAGTAGCTAAAAACACATAACATCAATTAATCGCTTGAGCACCTCTCTGTTTTTCCGAACGGTCTTATTATATTGTACAGTGCTTGCAAGCAATTGAGCATCAAGCTGAATATCAATTCTAGATTTTCCAAACGTTCTCAGCTGTAATATTGCAGAAATGTGTGACTGCGATTTCTCATGCTTTTGAATGGCATTGTGCAAGTTACTCAGATTATCATAACCAGTGTCAGACCTAACAGTTCGGTCTCTTGCAAAGAGTAAACATGGCCAGCAAAACAGTTCATTAAACTTCCAGCAATCCATTCTGTTTTACTGTACTGTGAAGTTTGGAAATGACGAACGTACTCTTGACTTTTGTTTTTATGCGTCCCTTTCAGGTTGGGCATATCTGGAGAAGGTTTTCCAGATTGAACAATTTCTAGTTTCTCACATGAGCTCCTAAAACGAAACGGTTTGTCCAACAGTTGTTCAATCACCCAAATAGAGTCAGACATCGCAAATATTACGATAGTTGAAACTGATAAGAAATTACCGTATATTTCACTAAACACTTCTACGTGAATACACAATTACGCACTCACGACACAGCACTGTCCACGTTGCATGTTATTATTATGAAAATCATTAGAAAGTACGCTCCTACAAACACGCCACATGCTCAACAACAACGCTGGTACCTACTAGTACACAAGTTTTTCTCACAGCGTTACATTTAAGAAATAGCTAATTTTCAATTCTAAAATGAACTGGATATCTGTACTTTTAAAACGTTCTTTACTGCTGTCAGTTATCACTCGCAAGAGCTGTTTCAGCAATAAGCCAAATTAAATAAATAAACGTATCATAAACCCGCACAAAGTTGCTTCACACTGCTACACCATGCGATCAAGCCGGGCAGCGTTGAGTTGTCGGCTTACCAAGCTCACTTACTGGCGCGGTTACTACGCATGCATCACCTTGAGCTCAACGCTGGACGAGCCAAGCGGTAGGTGTGTCGCGTACCCTCGCTAATGCAGAAATTCGTACTGCAGAATACACTTACTGCATACTGCAGCAGCTGCTTTTATTTAAAAAAAGTATTGCCAACTGACAAGATAATACTAATTGTTGCACTTTACAGTTGCATTACTGCTTACTTTGCTTCTCAAGTCCAACGGGTAAGCCCGGCTTAGCCTGCATACCCACAATGCACGCTACTGCTGCAAAGTGTTAATATGGAGTGAGGGTGTATGACGCTGTTGATGGTGTTGATGGTGAAACTCTCTCCCTACCTCCCTACCATCCCATATCCAGACGCACAAGTCACCCACGGACATTAAATAGAAAGAAGTAGAAGATGGCTGTAGGGGCATGTGACACCCCCAGCTAACTATATTTGTGTAGTCTTAAATATACAGACACTTTAAATGACAATGCATTCAGTTTTGGTACTACATGCAACATGCAGATGGTGGGAAAATATTTTCGTTTGACGTGTAGTTAACTTCCTTTGGCTTGCTCACCATTCAAGCTCTTTCTTGGTCACATTTGGTTCACATCTACGTAGGACCTACTATTTCTTAACTCGCACAGAACAGGAGATTTGGACATTGGCAAAGTCAGCTCGTTTATTAAAAATACACTAACGCTTATTGTGCCAAGTCTAAAATCTGTTTCAATTGCAAGAGTTGAAAATCTGTAGTAGCATGTCTGAAAAGCATGTTGTGCTGGCTAATGAAATTAGTCAGTATCCTATTAGGCCTACAAATACATAATCTTTACAGTAGTGTGGTGTAGTTAAAATTAAATCTGTCCTAAGCAGTGTGCAGATATACAATATTGGAATGAAGAGTCACATAAGGACTATCACAGACGTATTCACAGGTATGATTAACCTGTAGGCATGTATGTCAAATTTGTAGTTCTTTTAAAACACTGATTTCTGTGAGTAATACTCTAAATAGATCATTTCTGCAACTCCCATTAACTGAAAAGGCAGAGATAAAGAATCTCAGTTGACCAACACCTCATTTAAAAATAGAATAAGTGGGGCAATATAAATTGCCTAAATGTTAGGCCCCTTTAAACAATGGCCATCATCATCATCAACAACATAAAGTTCATCTCTGTAGCGTAACGGTTAGTATTATTAGCTGTTGTCCTCGGGTTCGATTCCCGGTATTGCCAGAAATTTAAGAATGGCAGCAGGGCTAGAATGTGGTTGAAATGGTACATGCAGCTCACCTCCATTGGGAGTGTGACTGAAAACAGCTGCACCACCTTGAGATGAGGACAAGAGTTTATTTACTTTATCAATGTAAAGGGTACAAATATTGAAGTAGATCCCAGAACAGGTGTATACAGAACATGAATGCTTGTGTGGCTGTGACTCTAGGAATGCGTTTTTCTGCTTTCTACTCGATTACTGGATCATGAAACATTCCCCTTTTCTATTTGTTCTCAGGCATGTTTTGATTTGTTTCATTCTTCAGATGGTGGTGATTATTGTTTTAGGAGGAAGTACAACTAGGCAACCATCTTCCATATAACACTAATCAGAGAGAAAAAAATGGAAGGGATCCAACACTTCAAAAAAGGAAGATATCAGCCAAGAAAAGACAATAGCCATGAAGGGTGTGAAAATGAAAGACTCCCTAGGCCTCGAAAACCTAATAACGTTGGGGTCGGAAAAGAACAAGAGTTGACCAAGGGAAGTCAGATAAGATAGGTAAAAGGGAGGAGCCTGACACAAGTAAGTGGAAACAATGCCAGGACTCAGCTGAGGGCCGAATGTTCGCCAACCCACTCTCCCAAGTTGAGAAACCCTGGGACCCCTTTTAGTCACCTTTTACAACAGGCAGGGGATACCGTGGGTGTTATTCTACTGCTCCCACCCACACAGAGTCGTTGTTCAGAAAATTGACTTTGTCATGGCATTAGTCACAACAAGGCCTGGGAAACAGGAGGTGCTGGAATCAGGGGTTAACCTCCTCAGTAATATTCATCATTTAGATATCTACAAGTCCATTTTGTTAATTCTTGTGAACACCAGAAGAGTATTGTCATAATCCTTATGCCTATCTATTTATTTATAGTATGGATTTTAGTGTCGAGAGTGTCTAAGGACTTGTTTTGCTGGGGTGTCACATGCCTCTACAGCCATCTGCTACTGGTGTCAAGTCATGCAGGAACACCCTTCTCATTACAAACTTTTTCTCTGAACTCCAGAATAAAGATTAAAACTACTCAATATTAGTTATATAAGGCTAATACTTGGTGTTTTGTTAATTTTCATACAAACAGGAAATATGTAATTTTATTATCATTGCATAATACTTGATATAGACACAGACTCTTAAAAAACTGTTTTGATGGGTTACAAAAATAAATTTTCATTTCAAAATCTTGTCTTATTATTTGCAATGTGTATTTAAAAGAACTGATTTTAAATAAATTAAAAACATGACTTAATAATTAACCAGGTAAGTTACTCATATATTTCTTTTGATCTGTCCTAAATGGCTAAATGGTTAGCGTGCTGGCCTTTGGTCACAGGGATCCCGGGTTCGATTCCTGGCAGGGTCGGGAATTTTAACCATCATTGGTTAATTTTGCTGGCTTGGGGGCTGGGTGTATGTGTTGTCTTCATCATAATTTCATCCACATCACAACGCGCAGGTCACCTCGAAAGTCCTACACTTGGTGAGCCGAACATGTCCTCGGACACTCCCAGCACTAAAAGCCGTACGCCATTCATTTCAATCTGTCCTTTAGGGAAATTATATCATAGGGATACATTAAACTTTTAGTCATGAGTGAGGGATACAATGTTTTGAAAAATTTCTTATTTAGACTGCCTGTGTGTCAGTTTCGATGTTGCAGTTTACTCTATCAGATGTAAGAGACCAGAACTTTCTAGGACAACCTATTGATTGAGTTTTACTTCATTTTATGGGGTAAAGAAGTAAATACTGTAGGTCACCAGAGATCATGCACATGCTGGCATTGTACAAACATAGACAGCCAAATCTTTCCACCCTTCAAAAATCAGACAACCCCCATATTTGAAACTATCATCTAGTGATCAGGAGGCTGGCACTCCACCATTTAACCGCTGGGGGAAAGGATAGGAAGTCACGTGCTGTCTCAAGCTATTCTGCTCCTGCTCTTGTCAAATGTCCATCTATCCATTAGTACACAGTTATAATTGCAGGACAAATGAACATTGAACATCTTACAAACTGAATAAGGTCTAGGTTCGATTTTCTTTAGGGTACCTCACCGTGGTGTACATCCTTATGGAGTGTATGGACTGGTCAGTCTGCGCTGTAGTCTAAAACTCCCACGCACCATCTCCCTCACTCTGCGCGATGACGAGCAGTCAGCAGACCTCGTCATCCGTTTTATGAGGGATAGTAGTCTTTTTTAATGTGTGTAATGATGTCCTTTGTCCTAGTGTATTTGTGTTAACTGTGCTTTTATCCCTTTGACTTTATTTTAGTTTGTGTTGCGTATTTTAATGTGTTATTTTAACGTCTAACATGAATTATATATATCTGTACTTTCAGGCAATGCCTTATTCCTTTGTTACCTGTATTTTCTATTATTTTATTCGAAATAAGGCATTGCAAATTAGATCCACTGATTGTTTTCATCTCATTATCATTTTTCTTCATCACCATTTTTTAAAACTCTAGTCAGTGGATACATTTTAAAATTTTAATTATCATATATCATGTCATCCATCTCGTTCCATTAGGGGCCGATGACCTTCGATGTTAGGCACCTTTAAACAACAAGCATCATCATCATCATCATCTTTAGGGTACACGCTTCACATCCTCCTTGAATTGGTGTGAACACAGGCCAGTGACACCCTCTGCTTCCTAATTTTACATAACAAATAGACTCCTTTTCCACTTTTAGATTGTGGTATGTTTGGAACTATGGATCCCTGGCTGGGTCATTTCCTTCCTGATTCTTTTTTGTGAAACCCATCCTTGGGTACTACAAGGAATTCTGTTTGACAGTAAGTGGGACAGCAAATCTCTTTGACTGGATGCAGCCCTAATTCTTTCAATGTATTACTGGTACCATGATGAATACAATACCTAGTGTGATCACTCTACTCTCTCAACATTGTCATTGGTAGCCCCGCCGGAGTGTGGCACTGCAGTTGCAATGCACCAGCTGCAACAACACATGCGCCAAATTGTCCACGAAGGTAACAGCATGCGTGCGTGAAGTCATGGTGGTAATTTTAACGCCTATTGAGGGAATTTCTTCGCTTAATATTTTCTGAAAGTCTGTGTTAATATCTGTGCAGTGCTTTGTGTGTGCAATCAACTAGTTTCCTATTATTTCCTGAAAATGTACTGTTTCATTGCTGGTTGTACAACAGGTTACGGAAGGAAGCCTGTTGGTAGACAAATTTTTATACTGCCGAAAGAAAATAATCTGTTTGCAAAGTGGACGAGAGTTATTCCGTGGAAAGATGAGCAATTGTCAGCCAAAAGCAGATGTGTGACCTGCATTTTTCGGCAGATTTAATTACCATATAAAGGCAGACTCTTACATTGTGAACGGTAAAAACGTTGAACTTCCTTGTGTGGGGTGGAAACTAAAACCAGGAGCGGTGCCTCATATTTTTTCAAATTTACCAAAATACCTATCCACTAAGGTAAAATAGCAAAAAACACCCAGTAGGAAAAGGAATGGAGACAGTAACAAGAGGATAATGAACCAGAATCACGATGTGAGTTAAGTAGTGATGGTAACAGTGAGAGGTAAGGTTCAAGGTCAGCCTAGCTGTTGTCAAATTCACGGTCAGTCTAATTCTCTTACCTACACCCAAAAGCCAAAAGTGTCTCTCAAAATGCGACTAAAGAAGGCAACTCGTAATTTAATGTGAGCTAAATGTTTCTTTCCTCAGTCAAAGCTAGGATTAATTTCCTTCAGGGGCAGATTAAGAACACGGAGTGTTTAGTGTTTTATGTACTCTGTTTAAAAAGTATTTTTTTAAAGTATGTAAAGCACAATATTGCTTCGCTCTTTGTAATATTTCATTTTATCTCGTGTGTTCTTAAGAAAGTCCTAAGATATTTCTTCGTGGGGACTGAGACTATTTACAACTTTCTGGCAGTATTATTCATAAGTCTAAACAATTGGGTGTTGTATTTGGTTATTTGCTTTTCCGTGTAACCTCAATTAAAATAGCTGACAGTGTAGCGTTGGTGATTGGCTCCACTAGCACCGCTCTGCGGGAGTGCGCTTAAACTCGTTGAGTGATCTCATTAGGTATTCTATGCGTCATACCGGTACCGCACTAAAACAATTTAATGAAGATGATACAGTCATCCCTAATTATAATGGCATCATTTGTTTGGAGAATTTGTTGATGATACAGATGATGATTCCCATAATAATAATAATAATTTTGTGTGGCTATTTCTAGCCGAGGGCAGCCCTTGTAAGGCAGACCCTCCGATGAGGGTGGGCGGCATCTGCCATGTATAGGTAACTGCGTGTTATTGTGGTGGAGGATAGTGTTATGTGTGGTGTGTGAGTTTCAGGGATGTTGGGGACAGCACAAACACCCAGCCCCCGGGCCATTGGAATTAACCAATGAAGGTTAAAATCCCCGACCTGGCCGAGAATCGAACCCGGGACCCTCTGAACCGAAGGCCAGTACTCTTACCATTCAGCTAACGAGTCAGACATGATTCCCATAAGGAACCTGAAATATTTGTCCTGGATGAGTAAATTTATAATATCAATATAAATGGTCCATTATTGAGCATTATAAATTTTCCAGCTAACTCATTCCTGGTTGCCAGCGTTTCACCCAGTGTGCTAAGTTGGCTTTATCAGTTGGTAAATAGCACACCCATATCCTCATATTGCTTTGTCCACGATTCCAGAGCTTTTCTCGAAAACACTCCATTTCCTTAAGGAAATTCCCACCTGTGACAAGACGATTCAATCCCAAGGCAAGTAAATCCCTGGCACCATGCCACTCAAGATATTGAGCTACAGGTTATGAGTGTCGGTAGCACACTCAACCTGATCAGATAAGAGCCATATTTCCATCAAAGAAAAGGTTTCCAGTTCCTGTCGATAATTTGAAACCAGCAGCTGGCAATATATCAAGCACATTTATAACAATAGAAATAGAAATATATTTATTTAAAGTTAATTACAAGTAGGACCAGAGGTCCCTTCGGCTGTAACTAACTTCAACTTTAACTTAAATGTATCAATTAATATACACAATCTAATGAAAAGAATACATAAAAAGTGTAAAATACATTTTCCTACCGAGGATTTAAGAATAAGATTAAAAACTAAACATCTAAGAGATTACAATAATACTTTTACCATTTCATAAATATAGACTATACTAACAAGGAAGACAAGATATAAGAGAAACCTAAGAATTTTTATGCCAAGGATGAATTAAGAATAAAACTGAGCATCTAAAATATATTTTGGAGATTATGATATTTCGTACTATTTAATTAATTTGGTAAAAGTTCACTTACATGGCTTAATAAGTGGAAAGGTAGCGGTATTTAAGACAGTTTTTCTGAATTCTAACACTACTTTGCTGTATTTCATATAGTTTAAGATCATTGTATAATTAAGAGGCAGTGACAATGAATGACTTACTGCACTTAACCGTACGATGCGTGGCACTTCTGTACTTGTGCCACCAGTGGCACATTGCGGTAGGCAGGGGTGGCATTATATCAATGTAGTTACTTTAGTTGCTTGTCATGGGCAATAACTGAGGGTGGTGGAGTATCGGGTGGTGTTATATAAGAGGTTAACTGTACTTGAAAGTTCCAGTGGTCAAGAGAGGGTTGGAATACAACTAGGTCTTAGCATAGTATTTCATATCTTCCAGTAAGACTGTATTTTCTAAACTTGTCATTGAAAGTCATTTTAATGTACTATTTTTAACTTTCTTAATATACCGTTAATTATATTTTCAGAAAATACTCCAGGTGTGCATGACATACGATTGGAAAAGAGACTGCCATGTGAGAGAATGCTACTCTCGTCATGGGAGCAGAGACATTGCTGTACTTTGCCAGACGACATAAGACAGTTTTTCTTGTCTTCTGATGGTTTTATGCTGTCATGGAATTATGAATATGCTGGTATGTTGTGAAAAAATTATTTTACTGTAGTGGTGAGGTCTCTCAACAAGCTGAGGGCCATGTGGTAGTCAGTAGCGAATGGTGAAAATGTTTATTCTTCTTCTTCTTATTATTATTAGTCGACCTGTGTTGCTCTGCAGCATTCCTTAGAAATACGTCAGATAACTTGTCTTGATATGCCTGTTGCAGTCGTTTTAATAGTTTTATGAACATTTAATACTAGTACGTAATAATTGATCCATTTTTAATGTAGTTTATAACACATCTTTCCATACAATTCTCTGTGTTTCGACCATTTGGCCGTATCTGTATCTTAACATTTTCAAACAATCTTACCCGTGATTGCAACATACAATTAACCGTGGCTGAATACTGGTTCGGGTAAGTAGATATGGTACCCACTTTTTCAAGAGTTTGTCCCTGCGCTTTATTAATGGTCGAACAGTAGGTTAGTCAACTTGATACATTCCCATCTGTACGTACATAGACTATTTTTGCTTAGCAGGAAAGTTCTGCTATCTGTTGAGTATATTCCGAAGCTGGGGAAGATCAGAGAATCAAAGAGTATCTAGCAGACAATAGTATTCTTCCATCATCAGAGGAAGTGTATATTTTCTGGCTTCCCAGGTAGTAATCAAACATGGCTGCATGCAGTGACAATACTAAGGATGAAAATCACATATATCAGAATATTAATGAAAGTGTTAGTTGCTTAGCAACCTGCGAAGTAGAGAATTTATTGAGGGTTAGGGTAAGCCTTTGCCTGCAATTAATGGAGTGATCACTTAATGATCTGATTTTATGATTACTCAAAGTTGGCTGAACTTAGAGACCTATCAATGTATCATGATTCACCGGCAGGTAATTCTGGAGAGAATAAAACAGAAATGAAGCATATCGGCCCAGTAGAATGGAGGGATGGACTTGCCAAAGCTGTTTTGGCAAACTCTTTTAATATATACTGTAGATTATTATTATTATTATTATTATTATTATTATTATTATTATTATTATTATTATTATTATTATTATTATTATTGGATGCTCATGAACATCAGTAAAGGAGAAATGAAGAAAGAAGCAGCCTGATTGGCTAAAAGCAAGATGCCACCCTGAAGTATTGCGAGAGCAGTTCCAGGGCAGAAATGCATGTCATGGGAAAATGGTGTGTGGATTTTAGTGGGTAAGAAGCCCAAATGCTTGATGAAAAATTAGAGTGGGAATGTTGTCACACTCAAATGAAGACGTAGGAACTATTTTCAGTGGTAAGCAGAAGCAAAACAAATGTTAGTGACTTTGAAGAGTCACAGACCTCCAGCAAAAAAGCCAGGCCATGTAGTTCGCAAGTCCAACAATCATATCTCCAAACAAGTCTTTTGCCCTGAATTCACCCTTTCACTCTAGCATAGTGAGTATGGTGGCGTGGCCCTCTGCACGCGATCAGTGAGTGGTTCACCACGCCTGCAGTACGAGTACTTGTCTCGCTCTGCTCTCCAGTCCGCAGTCGGCTCGTGACGTGAGGAGAAGACAGTCATAGCTTTAAAGTATTTTATTTTATTTGTAATGCATATTCGGTGAAATGCTTATGACTATATTTGTAGCACTTTTCATCCTCCTTGCACAGAAGAGTTATGATATGTGTGTTAAAAACAACTGAAAGAAACTTAACATGCTAGCATTGTCCACTAAACTTTTCAATCCGGAATTAGCTACATCGAACTTATGATTCTTCGGATTCAGGTTCTACTTTTTCCAATTTAGTTTTCTGCTCGGTGGTTCAGGCACCTGATCTTCATCCTCACTATCTTCATCTTCAGTCCAATCGTTGAAGTAGGCTGACCGTTTAGATGATGAAGCGGTACCTGAAATGGAAAACGTACCTGAAGTAGAAGGTGTGATTGAAGTCATTCCGTCACCAGAATCAGATGATAAATCACTATCATCGTCAAAGTCGGTACCCAATATGAGGGCAAGAGCTTCCTCCACAGTATATCCTTCCTCCATCATCAGGCCTTTCACAATTACAAAGTGACTGAAAACTAAGTCAAGAAGCACAAGCACGTCAGCACAGGGGAGCAACTAGGCGCAAAGTGAGTAGCATACCGTACACATTGCTTTCATCTTCAAACTGGTTACTCCTGTCATTTGGTGATCATAGCCATAACTATAGACTCCCAAGACAGCTACGAGAGACCTCCAAGGCCAAACTTCTGCAAGAGTCTATTGTAGTGTAACAGAAAACTGCCGAAAGACACGCGACTTCTACAGCAGTCGATCGGGTATGAGGCACAGCTCCAGCACGACTGCTACAGCAGTCAACCGGAGTGAAAAGTTTAACAATGGGTAAACGTTGTGCTGGAGATAAGGCGAAGCATAAAAAATGTGGGCATTAGTGAATACAGCTCCATTGGTATATAATAGATGGCCTTTTTCCCTTCCATGTCTTAGTCTCAATTTATGTACCAGAATTTTGTTATTAACATTATTTACAAATGACATTATCAGTATTTTAAATTTTATGTATTATTATTATTATTACCCTCTTTTTTTTCTTTCTAGACTGTTTAAATCCCTTTCTCCAACAAAGAAAGGCTTATTCATGAAAAAGAATGTATGAAACTAGAAACACAGATCATTTTTAGGATAAATATAACTCAAAAGGAGAAATTTCTGTGCAAAGAAAGGAACATTTTCCAAACTACTTGCTTTCATTGCTTTAAATTGAACTAAACTAGTGGTGCCATTGTAGCAATTTTTCCACTTGATCTAGCAGATTTGAGATAGTTTTAGCAGGGGAAAATTAAAAAAAATATGTGTTGTTAATTTGGTGATTTAGCAGTTATTTCAACTCCTCATATACAAATTTATCCAATGTTCAATTCATGTTGATAGTTTTCCAAGAAAGTGTGTTGGCCAGGCTGAACCAAATGCAACTGATAATTGGGAGGTAAATACATGGTTACTGTTTATTGTAATGTGTGGTTATTGTGAATATCTGTGTTCGATATGTTTTATAAAGTATTTATGGGAATATTCAAGTGTAATTTGTGAGTGATGTGGTAGTTATAGTCAGTGAAATGAATTACCAGTTGGTGAGATATTTACAAACTAAAACTCTGATTACTTGCAAAGAAACTAGATGCACTAGCAACCGACATATTAAGCATTAATTACAAGATAAGCCTAGGTTTATTCTGATATTATCCCTTTGATGTCTATACTTTGCAAAAACAAATTATATCTGTCTTTATGTAAACCGTGATGTGACCACTTCACAAGCTGCCACTGGTAGAAAGGGTCGCATTTGAGGTACTGAAGTCTCTTGCTTTACTTTCAGGTGACGTTATTCCAGTCGGCAGGATGAGGATCAACTCCATTGCTGAGGTTCGACGTCTAGCTGGCATAAAAAACTCTGGGGATGTGGATTGCCCCACACTATTAGATATTGAAATCTGCAACCAAGACGATTCTCGAAGTCCAAGTAACCAAAGGCCGAACTTTGGAGTGAAGTGCAAAATCTTTGAGTTAGACCACTGTGATGGCATAGCCAAGGTACAGACTGTCATGCTGAAGGTGGTAATGGTTATTTAAAGGAGAAAACAATGGAATTATGAATCTTTAATATTTTACTCTGTTTCACAATTGGCTCTCCCAATTGAAAGCTTTTCAACCCTTGGAGAGGCTTCATAATCAAAACCATTAAGTTTTCCGGAGTCTAGGATGACTTAAGGGGAGACAGAGTGGATAATATGCCAAAATGATAATTCTTAGTTTTGAGGAGAACAAAAAAATCAGGCTTTTGTCTTCAGTTTAAGGCATACTATATAAATACGGTTGATTTCTAAGTGTACTAAATGAATTTTTAATTAAAAAAAGTATGGACATGGCTCTATGCAAATTAAGAACTTATTTTCTGTAAATTAAACATTTTCCTCTAAAAGGAACATTTTCTCAGATCCTATAGGAGACATTCAAATGAAACTTAAAGAAGTTACAGAATAGATTACTACACTGGTTTTAACATGACTATTATAAAATACTTTTATTTGCTCATCAAGTCATATATTGCACCCGTCCCTACACATAATGGCTCCGGCATGATATCTACAGGGCGTTAACGGGTTGGAATAAAACAAATAGGCGCTTAACTAGACTTAGCTTAAAGGCATACAGGGTAGGAGACGGATCATACCTAATTACAATGAGAACACATTCAGGTTAAAGTTTAGATTAATACAAGTGGTTTATTAGGCCTTAATGATGATGATGGTAATGACGCATTTATATACAAATGAATTACATGGATTATTATCAACTGTTGTTGTTTGTTATCGACTTTTAGTCGTATGTGATGGATCCGAGTATTATCTATCGCAGAGCGATCCATTATGACGAGATTCGAACGGAAAAACACTTATCATAGACACTGAGGCTATGTGATATCATTGACCAATAGGATTAACATGCATGCAACGAGTCTGAGCAATCCCTATACTAAACACACAACTATTCCCCAACGAAGTACCAAGAAGGAACTCATAAAAATGTGGAACAAACGCCCGGGTTTGAACCGACCCTCACTTGTATACAATTCACCACCCCGATGGTCAGCACCATTGGCAACTCAATTATAATCACAACAAGATACAAAAACACTTAGAGAACACAAATTATATACAGTAAACACGTGAGACATCCAGCCTTCGGTTGAGCATTGGGGTACCAATGCCGCTGTCGGGAACTGAACTGACACCCCTTTGGATGGAAGTGGGACTCTGAAAACCCTAAGCTACATTATCCTCAACTGAGTAATGACAGTAAACTAACAAGTACTGGTAACAATCGCCGTGTCATTTATTAGCGACTACATCATTCTGGCGTGTTGAATATTTCCATTATTAGGTGACTCTTCCGGGCCACGTTCTCTTTAACTAAAGGCTCCCCCTTATACGAGCGGTCGAGCATACAAAAAAAACAACACTTCTCCTCACTAGGTCAACTGCCCCACACCCTGCACGGCGGGTGGTCAATGGCCTCGGCCTTCACAGGCATAACGCCCTTTCTTAACAAAACACCCCATCTCGGGGATCGTTCACTAATAAACTGAGCTTCATTGTTCAATAAGCAAAATTACATCGGCTCTCAATACTTCACTTCAATTCAACACACACATTCGTTTACAATATCATGATCCCGCGACGCGACACCGGTTTCTATGATACCAATACTTGCATGATTACCATAACTACAATTTATTATTATTATTATTATTATTATTATTATTATTATTATTATTATCGGGTTCATCATTACACTATCTCCCTACACTACTTACCTGGAAATTAGACCATACTGCGTGATCATAATTAACTTCCTCGTAATAACGGTGTAATTAATCCATATCTAAATTGTGATTTCTGATAAAATCGTCACACGGTAATACAATTATGAATTAAATATTCCTCAATTTGCACTTAAATTATGATAAGCCTGCCAATTAAAATTGTACAATTCCTATCTAAATATATGTCAGTGGAGGCCTGTGGTGTCAGTTCCGAAGTCATATCTCGTAGTTCTGGGTGCTCACGGAATAAAATTACACTATTTACCAGCCATGCATTATCAACGCTGGACTAACTACAGCCTAACTTGAATTACTCTGAATTACTAAAAATTGGTTTCCTGACGCATCAATAATTACAAGTTCCCCAAATAAAATGATTAAGTTAATCTACTACTGCATGCAAACTTATCGTATTACACCTTTATTTACAATTGATTGCTCAGACGTGTTACTAATTAAATAAAGTAAATAGAAGCTACGTGTATCATGGTAGCACATCTACATTACTGAAGTTACAATCTCTAACATTATAGCGTCAGGTAATGATAACTGTTCCCCGCCCAATCTGATCCCGTCATATTAAATATGATTAATACTCATCTCCATCACTTGATGACCCGTTGTCAGCTCAGGAAGTCCATTGCTGGTTTAGTGCTGACCCATAGGCACCAAAGCAGTTACTGGAGGCACCATTCTTCTTTCCAACCGGGAGTCCATTGTTCTAGGTTGACGAAGCCGCTGGCAGTATTCCTGAGGCACACAATACGTCACTATTTATTCCAAGATTTGTTTAGTTACATTCAGTGTGAACGTCCAGCCGCGATATCGGCCCTCACTCCGCAATCCGTGGTTCAGTATCGGATTCCGCGTACCTTTGTTACTACTCGACACAGTAGCACCGTAGTAATAATAATAATATTATTACAAATTATATTAAATGTTCGCGACACGACCCTGATCTTTAAAGTTTAGACACTAGCATCGCGTCTATCCAATCTCTGCAATATTTACGCACAGTACGCGATTTCACTTCTAAATTAATTTAAATTCACTCAAACAAAAGATCGCTGGAAGCTCGACTGCACATAGCTTCGCCGTCTGTAAGCCACAAATCCCGACTGACTCTTGTCCCTTCGTGCAGTAGTTTTTACTAGGGAGCGATACCCCTTCCACTAATTTGCGTAGCGCCTATTCCCGGCGTACTCGAGGTAAAATAGTACGGGTGACCGGTGACCAATATCTAGTTGGTGCGATTGAGACATAACCACTCCATTATCCTTCGGTGAATCTCTTTAAATTAATTAAAATATGTTCTGCTTCCCCTACCACACGGGGTGAAGTCCCTCCGTCGAGGACGTGTCATGAGACTAACCAGATGGCCTCAGTACTTTTCCACGCAGAAACAACACAGTATTCTTTCTTCGGCTGAAAGTTATCACGGAAGAGGACATTAAACACTCTAAATAAATGTCCCAGTAACATTTATCCCTTTTAAATCGGGAGATGGGCCCCTAATTCGAGTTTTATTAATTTTCTACCTCGTAGGTAATTAAGTTGGCCAGTCCGATTCCAAGATGGCTCCTATATTCCGTTTCGAAAAAGTTAGTTTCCCCTCATTCTGTGAGCCTTGAGGAGGGATGTCTTCTCTCGAGTGATGTCACAGGGAATCCCCATTCGTAACCCCTCCCGGGTCTAAGTTGGCTTGGCTTCATCTGCAGGGCCCCCGCTACACAAAGGATAATACTGCGCAATAAGTCGCAGACAAAGAAATCTCGTAGAATAATTTTAAAATACACAATTTATCTATCTCAATGGTATGAATATTAATTAGTTTCGGTACGACCTCTATTAATGATATGAATATTAATCATTTTCAGCGTTCTTTCCCTTTAATAGCATTGCGTGCGTAATTACGGAGATCGATATCAACCTAAGGTCCTTGGATCATGCCCCTGTCGGGTTCATATTCCCCTCTCCCCGAGAAGAAATGGGTACAGGCACTGGACACATTTCGTCGCTAAATATTCAATTGGCAATATCGATTCACAACTGTTTCCAAACCTTTACTTTCTGGCGAAGTTCCTGGTTCTATCTTTCCAAATAATATGCTATCTGACGCAATGCTTCTCTGTAGTTCTCCAGGTACTGACATTCTGGACATTCTTCATCCCCAAGATCTCTCTGTGAAAACAAATTCTCCAAATAATTGACTTCTTCGGCTTCCTCATTTGGTCCCGACTCTTCGTCCGACACGTCACGTCGATCTTCTTCTCCGTCATCCTCATCCTCTTCTTCATCCGTTGCCCCAAGTTCTTCAGCGTTGTCCACGTCTTCTAAGTTGCCTCCGGACGTATGGTACAACTTCAGATTTGCCGCGTTGTAGATGGTTTCGGTCGCGCCGTCCATGCTTTGCACCTTGTACGAGTTGTTGTCGAGGTTCTGGATGACTCGGTAAGGACCGATGTACAGTTCAGCGAACTTGTGGTAGAACTTGTTGGGTGGATCGGAAACTGTTGGTCGTTTAACGAGAACAAGTTCCCCTACGCGCAGTGGTCGATGGTACCTCTTGTTACGGAGACGACGTAATCTTCGTTCTGCTTGGGCCTTCAAATGTTTTGCTGTCTCCTGTATGCATAGCTCAACCGATAGCCTAGGATCCTGTGGACATTTTAAGACCTCGTGCCATGGTCTCTTCGGGAAACTGTCGAAATGAATCACTGACGGAATTTGGCCGGTGGATTCGTGGATAGTGCCGTTGATACTTTCTGTGATAACAGGAATCACGTCCACCCAACGCCAATGTTGTCTAGGACAGTAGATACGGCAAAATTTTGCGATTTCTCGCATTATCCGTTCTGCGGGATTCGACTCCGGATGCCCAATAGAGCTTAGATGATGTTTGATGTTTAAGTTGTCGATGTCTCGCTTGAAGTTTCCCGATGTGAACTGCGACCCATGATCCGTGAGAACACATTCGGGCTTGCCCATACGTGGTATGATTTTAGTCTTCAACTGATTTATAACGGCTCTAGTATTTGCCTTCTGGATTGGACAGAGAGTGACGAATTTTGAAAACACATCCACGCATACCAAAATGTATTGAAGCCCTCTCTTTCCCTTGGGAAGTGGTCCGTAAAAGTCTAAAGCGAACAGTTCCCGAGGTTTACTTGGCAACAACGGCTTCGGTTTTTGCTTAAGTAGGTGCGGATTGGGTTTTACCCGTTGGCAAATGTCGCAAGTAAGGAGTACCTGCTGAACAGTTTTCCTCAAATTTTTCCAGATAAAAGTTTCCCGAAGTGTAGCAATCACTTTATCTCTCCCTGCGTGACCTGTAACGTGATGAGCGAGCCAAACTAAATCAACCTGCAACGTCGTTGGAACCACGATCCTGAATTGCGTGTGGTCCTCGTCCACGAATTTATGCAGCATGCCATTAAAAAATTGGTACTTCTCGGATCTCTTCTGAAGTTCACGGTATTCATCGGTCCCTGGCTGTATTCTACGTTGGAGGAAATCGATCAACTTCTTCATTTCCGGACATTTCTGCTGTTCTTCACCAATAGTCCGCAGCCTTTCTATGATTTCGCGGTCCCCTTGTTCTATCAACTGTATTTGGTTAACCATGATAGGTTCCGGATCTGGATTTCTACTGAGGGCGTCTGCAATTACATTTGCCTTTCCGGCGCAGTGCTCAACTGTAATGTCGAATTGCTGCACAAACAAACACCACCGGCTGACTCTCTCGCTTGTTAATGCAGATTTCATCATGAACGTCAGAGCTTTGTGATCCGTTCTCAACACAATTGGGTACCCATAAATGTATTTCTTCCAATGGTTAAGAGCGGTCACGATCGCGAGCATCTCTAGTTCGGTCACGGTGTATTTCAACTCATGCGACCTTAATTTGCGACTCATGAAAGCCAAATAGGTGATCCTCTGTTCGGGTTCGGGCGTCTCTTGATACAGTACTGCCCCAACTCCTATAATCGACGCATCAGTTTGCACAATAAACTTTTGTGTATAGTCCGGATATCCTAATTTCACACTATGGGCCAACAGATCCTTTGCTTTAGCAAATGCTTCATCGCATGCAAGGTCCCATTTCCACCTATTGTTTTTCTTGAGGAGATCTTGTAATGGTGCGACTATACTGGTGTAGTTCGGACAATTATCCGCGAAAAAGTTACAAACTCCTAAAAATTGCCTGACATGTTTCACCTTCGTCGGCTTTGGAAAATTTTGAATTGCCTTTAATTTAACAGGATTGGGCATGATTCCTTCTGAGTCGATCACATGACCTAAGAATAGGATACTCCTTTGGCAGAAATTAGACTTGGGTAGATTCACCTTGAAATTGTTCCTTTCTAAATCAGCTAATAGTTTATCAAGTTTCTCCAGGTGCTCTGGCAAAGTTTCAGATGCAATAAGGATGTCATCCACGTACCTCACCGTAAACTGTTTAACTTCGTCACTGAGGTTACGATCTAGTGCCCTAATGAGCGCTGACCCTGCTGTTTTCAATCCAAAGGGTAACCGCTTAAAAACGTAGCTTTGCCCATCAAACAGAAACCCGGTCAAAATTTTGGTGGCTGGGTCAAGTTCAACGTGATGAAATGATGATGTCAGATCAACTCCACTAAATAGTTTCATGCCTCGGAACTTCTTAAGGACCTCTTTTATACACGGGGCCTGGTCATATTCTGGGATTAATCGCTGGTTTATTGCTCGCGCGTCGAGGCAAACCCGCAACGAACCGTTGTCCTTTTCCACCACGACCAACGGATTCAAAAATGGTGTGGGTGATTTTGATAATTCCGTTATCTTCCATCTCCTGTATAATTTTCTTCACCCCAGCGTGAAACTTTTCAGGTATCGGATATGGTCTTTGCCGAAATGGTTCCCAATTGTTGACGACTAAGGAATATTTGAAATTTGGAATTTTTCCTGGACGTGAACCAAATACATTTTCGTGTCTCTCTATGACTTTCTGTAATGTGCCTTTGTCTTCCTCTCCTATCTTCGCTTCGTCGATCTTTTCTTGGACTACCTCCGCCAATGATGGTCCTTCATTCTCCGCTTCTAACTTGAAAATCATCCCTTCAAACTCCTTGATCATCTCGTCCCGATAGGCATCCCAGTTTGGGAAGCAATCTCCTCCTACATGTTTCAATTGTTCTATCTCCATAGTCCAAATCTTCTCCTCCCCGTGTTGTCCCTCGAAGTCGTTTAACCTTACATCTCCCTGAATTGAATCGTTCCTGAATCTAATTTCATTCTTGTCCATGTCAATGACCGCCTTGAATTCCCGAAGAAAATCAGCTCCAATGATGATATTATATTCCATTCTAGTCAAAATTATCAATGGATGTGATATGAGGTTGTTCCCAATTTCCAAATCTAGATAGGTCTGGCTATTGCATGTAGTTGTGCGGTCCGGAATTATTCCTCGAACCTTAATATTGGAAATCGGAATGATTGGAATGCGTTGTTTCGATTCCAGTTCTTTAACTAATACTTTAGATACCACGCTGACGCTCGCGCCTGTGTCTACGAGGCAACGAACCAGCAACTGGTTGACACGGACATAAATGACGGGTAACGCTCTAATTGGTTTTGGACATGCCTGAACGGGATCTTCAACGAGATCATCGGGCTGGACTATCCAAGATGCGATGGCCACGGACGTCCACGGTTCCTCCTTTGCGTCGGTAGTCCTCGAAAATCCGACTACTCCTCACTAGGTTTTCCTAATTTTTTTTAGCTGACCTCCGCCTCCACTTGGATATGGTGGTGCGCGGGGATCAAGATTACTGGCACGGTTCGCAGCATTATGTGCCTGCAGTTCGAGGCTCTCTGCCCCTCGACATTCATCCGACTTAGCAAACTGCTGCATCGAATCTTTCCACCTATCGTTTCCGGCCTGGGTACCTCGCAGATCTCTGACATAACGGCGTGACTCATTTCTTCCGTCGTTCAGGTCACCCCGATAGTATTCTCGCGGTCTGTTTTCGGTCGACCACGGTTATCCCAACGTGAATTTTCTGTTCTCTCGTAAGGCCGTCGCCCTCTTGCGCCGATTTGTCCGTGGTTGTATCTCCCTGACTGATACCACTGACTCCTACCCTGGTCATTTCGATACTTCCACTGGTGGTTTTCCCACTTCGGAGATCGCCAATCCCTACTATTCCTGTTCTGGCTGCCTATCTGAGCATCAGTCTGAGTACTTGTCACCTGAGTACTCCGGTTTACCGACTGATCTCCCTCTCGAACGTTTAACGTGTTGATGGCTTCTACGTTTCTAGCTCGACCGTGCCCGACATGAGATGTCTGATCCAACTGTCTTAACACGTGCTCGGCTTCCACTGCTGTACGAATATTTGCCGCAATCAACATGCGCTGGACGTCAGCTGGGAACTGCTTTGTGATGGCGGTTATTAATTCACTTTCAGTCGGCGGGCTGTCCAGTTCGCGCATCTTCACCAGCTGGGACGTGAAATAATCGCAGAACCTTGTGGGTCCTCCCGAAGCGTACCTCCTCGAGTAAAGCTCTAACCTAAGCCCTTGCTGCGTGTCCAAACCCCAGTATGTTTCCAGAAATAGCTTCTTAAAGCCTTCGTAGCTATCGAAACAGTAGCGGAAAGCTTTAAACCATTCAAGGGCCTGGTCTTCCAAAAATTTTTCAACTACTCGTAACTTCCTATCCGCCGGTACCCGATGATGCGCCATATAATCATCTACCTCGCGGAGGAAACTTTTTGGCGTAGTCCTAGTGCCTGGTTGAATTTCTTTGGCTTATCATCCGCCGAACGTAAGAGGCTATACATCGGTATTGAATTTTGGCCAAGCAAGGTCGACGTTCTCTCGTCCATCGTCGGTAATTTATACTCTTCATTGCCGGGCAGTTGCTCCTTGAACAGACTGTAGCCCAACTGATGTGATCCGCTACCTAATTCCATTTTCTTCATTCCGGCCGTTTCCATTTTGAAATGTGGTTCATCCCGAATGTCTAATTTCTTCATTCCCTCTATTTCTTCGCGAAGCGCGTTAATTTGTTCTTCGTGGATCTCCAATTTCACCATCATTTTCGTGCCTTTCTCTTCGCTCCATTCGTGGATCTGTTTAGCAGTCTCTCCTACTATTTGTCCTGACACTTCCTTCCGTAACCTGGCAAAAGTCAGTTTCGTATCGGACTGCGCTGCTTGCGATACCGACGTAATCTTTTCGTCCAGGGCCTCAATTACCGCCAAGGCTTTCTCCGTCCTTTCTTCAACGATCCTGATATTTGTCTGGTTATCCTTGACCTGCTCCACTATCTCTTCTATCTTCGTGTCGCGGTCATTCGCTATGGACCTGACCTGTTCCATTTCACCATTCAGCTGATCGATTTTCCCTTTAACATCCACGATTTCGCCATTCACGCGAGTTATGTCTCTCTCGATACTGGTCTCAACCTGACCAAGCCGCTCAACTATTCCCTCGACCTTTATTTCAACAACGGCATTGAGCTGAGAAACCGCGTCTATTTTATCGCTTAGTTCCTTAGCCCCCTTCTTGCATTTTTGTTGAACCTCCTGAATTTTGTTCATTAAACTACTGCATTTCTCCTCGATCATCTTACTAGTCTCGGTTCGGTTTTCTTCCAATTTAACCTCAAAATGTGTTAATTTACCGTCAAAGTTCTCTAGTTGTTCTCTGACCTCCGCGCGACCCTGTTTGCATTCATTTTCAAGCGTCTTAATATCGTCCTTCACGCTACCCCTAATCTGCGCACTATTCTCCTCCATCTTATTTTCAAGTGTCTTAATATCGTCCTTCATTTCCTCCCGATTCGCCTTTAAATCGTCCTTCACACTGTCCCTAATCTGCGCACCGCTCTCTTCCATCGCCTTCCTGCTCTCCCTAATCTGCGCACTGTTTTCCTCAATACTTCTCTTTAAATCGTCCCTCACGCTGACCATAATCTCCTCCATCAAAGCCCGCATGGCTTCACTATCCATGTCGCTATCCTTTGAGATGACAGGGCCCCCCTCGCTAACGTCGGCGTCAACAAACCACAACAATATATAATTATTATTTATTTTAAAGGAAAAGATTCCTCTATCCAAACTTTACGTTCTTCCGGCTTCAAATAATTTTTACTTTAATCATCATTGCAAATTAAGCCTCAAAAATGGCTATCATTGAAGCTGCCTAACTGCCTAACATCATTAAGGTTCATGAAATTTATATAAGAAGGCAACGGGAAATTTCCAAAAATGATCACAATAGTAGCCCTAAAATTCAGTTAATAAAGTTGCCGGTTGACCTGTAATTCTAAAATTGGGCTCGATTTTAAATACCAACACATGTGGTATAGTGCCAGTAAATCAACCCATGCCCTCAGCATTGAGGTCATTCAAACACACAAAGTCATCAGAATCTCAAACTGAACCCATGAAATCAACCTACTGCCACTCGAAAAAGAAAAGTAGGCGTGAGGTTACCTCTTTTCATCCACGGTTATACTAACGTAAAATATATTTCCTAATAGCAGGTTGTTTGGTGAAGAAACGCCCACCACTGGCTAATATCCGTGAATAGATATGCACTAAGAAAGAGCCACTATTCACCTCGAACCTCACTTATGGGAAATTCATTTTATTGTTTCCCGGGATTCGAACTAATCCCCTTGAATTTTGGATACGCCCCTGCTGACGCGAATGTCATGGCTCTGCCCATATCATTGGACCATGACTGTGTTCTCATTCATAAAACGATTTAAGATTGACATCAAGGTATCACTTATTCAACTATAATGAAGTGGGCCTCGCGTGGAAATGTCAGAAGCAGACATGGGTTACCAAAATAATCGTGCCCACTCCTGGAAGCCGCACAAGTATACCTTGCCTATTTAACAACACAACACGCCCCTATCTTTGCATTAATGGTATGCAATAGGTGGGATAATTATGCGCCTATTAAACATGAAAATACGTCCATTAAACCGTAAAACATGTCCCACCTGGAGCGTCATTTTTATATGGCAGGTAAAGTAAATATGCGCCCCTGTTTAACAGTAAGACACGTTGGACGTTGGGCCGACATTTTATATGGCGCTATGGTACCCCTTTACGGAATTTCGGGCCACACGTTGCTCGACTACCATGTCTACTATGGCGCTAAATTTTCTAAATCTGGGTAGCCCTTATTTACGGACATATCGAGCCCCCACAGTTCACTTACGCCCTTTTATCTCGCACCACGTTGGACTGACATTTTAGTAAGCACCCGTCCCTACACATAATGGCTCCGGCATGATATCTACAGGGCGTTAACGGGTTGGAATAAAACAAATAGGCGCTTAACTAGACTTAGCTTAAAGGCATACAGGGTAGGAGACGGATCATACCTAATTACAATGAGAACACATTCGGGTTAAAGTTTAGATTAATACAAGTGGTTTATTAGGCCTTAATGATGATGATGGTAATGACGCATTTATATACAAATGAATTACATGGATTATTATCAATTGTTGTTGTTTGTTATCGACTTTTAGTCGTATGTGATGGATCCGAGTATTATCTATCGCAGAGCGATCCATTATGACGAGATTCGAACGGAAAAACACTTATCATAGACACTGAGGCTATGTGATATCATTGACCAATAGGATTAACATGCATGCAACGAGTCTGAGCAATCCCTATACTAAACACACAACTATTCCCCAACGAAGTACCAAGAAGGAACTCATAAAAATGTGGAACAAACGCCCGGATTTGAACCGACCCTCACTTGTATACAATTCACCACCCCGATGGTCAGCACCATCGGCAACTCAATTATAATCACAACAAGATACAAAAACACTTAGAGAACACAAATTATATACAGTAAACACGTGAGACATCCAGCCTTCGGTTGAGCATTGGGGTACCAATGCCGCTGTCGGGAACTGAACTGACACCCCTTTGGATGGAAGTGGGACTCTGAAAACCCTAAGCTACATTATCCTCAACTGAGTAATGACAGTAAACTAACAAGTACTGGTAACAATCGCCGTGTCATTTATTAGCGACTACATCATTCTGGCGTGTTGAATATTTCCATTATTAGGCGACTCTTCCGGGCCACGTTCTCTTTAACTAAAGGCTCCCCCTTATACGAGCGGACGAGCATACAAAAAAAACAACACTTCTCCTCACTAGGTCAACTGCCCCACCCCCTGCACGGCGGGTGGTCAATGGCCTTAGCCTTCACAGGCATAACGCCCTTTCTTAACAAAACACCCCATCTCGGGGATCGTTCACTAATAAGCTGAGCTTCATTGTTCATTAAGCAAAATTACATCGGCTCTCAATACTTCACTTCAATTCAACACACACATTCGTTTACAATATCATGATCCCGCGACGCAACACCGGTTTCTATGATACCAATACTTGCATGATTACCATAACTACAATTTATTATTATTATTATTATTATTATTATTATTATTATTATTATTATTATTATTATTATTATTATTATTATTATTATTATTATCGGGTTCATCATTACACTATCTCCCTACACTACTTACCTGGAAATTAGACCATACTGCGTGATCATAATTAACTTCCTCGTAATAACGGTGTAATTAATCCATATCTAAATTGTGATTTCTGATAAAATCGTCACACGGTAATACAATTATGAATTAAATATTCCTCAATTTGCACTTAAATTATGATAAGCCTGCCAATTAAAATTGTACAATTCCTATCTAAATATATGTCAGTGGAGGCCTGTGGTGTCAGTTCCGAAGTCATATCTCGTAGTTCTGGGTGCTCACGGAATAAAATTACACTATTTACCAGCCATGCATTATCAACGCTGGACTAACTACAGCCTAACTTGAATTACTCTGAATTACTAAAAATTGGTTTCCTGACGCATCAATAATTACAAGTTTTCCCAAATAAAATGATTAAGTTAATCTACTACTGCATGCAAACTTATCGTATTACACCTTTATTTACAATTGATTGCTCAGACGTGTTACTAATTAAATAAAGTAAATAGAAGCTACGTGTATCATGGTAGCACATCTACATTACTGAAGTTACAATCTCTAACATTATAGCGTCAGGTAATGATAACTGTTCCCCGCCCAATCTGATCCCGTCATATTAAATATGATTAATACTCATCTCCATCACTTGATGACCCGTTGTCAGCTCAGGAAGTCCATTGCTGGTTTAGTGCTGACCCATAGGCACCAAAGCAGTTACTGGAGGCACCATTCTTCTTTCCAACCGGGAGTCCATTGTTCTAGGTTGACGAAGCCGCTGGCAGTATTCCTGAGGCACACAATACGTCACTATTTATTCCAAGATTTGTTTAGTTACATTCAGTGTGAACGTCCAGCCGCGATATCGGCCCTCACTCCGCAATCCGTGGTTCAGTATCGGATTCCGCGTACCTTTGTTACTACTCGACACAGTAGCACCGTAGTAATAATAATAATATTATTACAAATTATATTAAATGTTCGCGACACGACCCTGATCTTTAAAGTTTAGACACTAGCATCGCGTCTATCCAATCTCTGCAATATTTACGCACAGTACGCGATTTCACTTCTAAATTAATTTAAATTCACTCAAACAAAAGATCGCTGGAAGCTCGACTGCACATAGCTTCGCCGTCTGTAAGCCACAAATCCCGACTGACTCTTGTCCCTTCGTGCAGTAGTTTTTACTAGGGAGCGATACCCCTTCCACTAATTTGCGTAGCGCCTATTCCCGGCGTACTCGAGGTAAAATAGTACGGGTGACCAGTGACCAATATCTAGTTGGTGCGATTGAGACATAACCACTCCATTATCCTTCGGTGAATCTCTTTAAATTAATTAAAATATGTTCTGCTTCCCCTACCACACGGGGTGAAGTCCCTCCGTCGAGGACGTGTCATGAGACTAACCAGATGGCCTCAGTACTTTTCCACGCAGAAACAACACAGTATTCTTTCTTCGGCTGAAAGTTATCACGGAAGAGGACATTAAACACTCTAAATAAATGTCCCAGTAACATTTATCCCTTTTAAATCGTGAGATGAGCCCCTAATTCGAGTTTTATTAATTTTCTACCTCGTAGGTAATTAAGTTGGCCAGTCCGATTCCAAGATGGCTCCTATATTCCGTTTTGAAAAAGTTAGTTTCCCCTCATTCTGTGAGCCTTGAGGAGGGATGTCTTCTCTCGAGTGATGTCACAGGGAATCCCCATTCGTAACCCCTCCCGGGTCTAAGTTGGCTTGGCTTCATCTGCAGGGCCCCCGCTACACAAAGGATAATACTGCGCAATAAGTCGCAGACAAAGAAATCTCGTAGAATAATTTTAAAATACACAATTTATCTATCTCAATGGTATGAATATTAATTAGTTTCGGTACGACCTCTATTAATGATATGAATATTAATCATTTTCAGCGTTCTTTCCCTTTAATAGCATTGCGTGCGTAATTACGGAGATCGATATCAACCTAAGGTCCTTGGATCATGCCCCTGTCGGGTTCAATATAAAGAGACAGAACAATAAAAAGGAAACAATCTCCACATTTTCATACACAGCCGACTTTGAATCGACGCGCTGTCTCCTCAACAATCTCAGTTCTTCTACATCCATATCTTCTCAGTCCCTGACAAGCTCGTTCTTGCTTTATAGCTTCATCAGGAGGGCGGACATCAATACTCATCTTGACAGGTCTTCAGTCCTGATGCAGGAAGTGTAGGATATGAAGAAAGCTGGATAAGTACAGGAGAAGGGAAGATTTTTTTGGCACAGTGAAAGCTCAAAAGCCTATATCATGTCTACAAGTATGAGCCGTGAAAGCATCAACATTAACATATGCAGTTCATGAACAATAATTATAGTATATATTTGAAACATTATACTTCATGGACAAAATATGAAAATAAACATTTTCTACGTTTAAAGTACATGGAGAGATCATGAAAACAAACTGAAAAACTTTCAATCTTTTATCCTTAACATGTTCAGAGAAAATGTTCCTTTAAAATAACCTAAATTAATGCTGTAAAGATATCCTTCTTTGGCTCCCCTTAGTGTTAAAATAGATCACAAGTACTTGGAAAATAAAAGATAACTAGCATTCATTATAAATAGGTCAGATAACATGTCTTGATACAAAATTCCTCAAAATCACTCAACATTGATCTGCATTTAGAGCAGTTGCCCAGGTGGCACATTCCCTATCTTTTGTTTTCTTAGCCTTTTCTTTAATGATTGCAAAGGATTTGGAAATTTATTGAACATCTACCTTGTTAATTATTCCAATCCCTAACTTCCCTTCCTATAAACAAATATTTGCCCTACTTTTTCCTCTTGAATTCCAACTTTATCTTCATATTGTGATCTTTCCTACATTTAAATACACCACTCAAACTTAATTGTTTACTAACGTCATTCCATACTATCTCTCCACTGACAGCTTGGAACATACCACTTAACACCAATATAAATGGCCCATTATTGGACATTATAAATTTTCCAGCTAACTCATTCCTAGTTGCCAGCGTTTCACCCCAGTGTGCTAATTTGGGCTCATCAGTTGGTAAATAGCACACCCACCAAGATGCATGGCTAGTGCATACCATGGACGCCACTGCGTACTACTTAGAGCTACTGGCAGTGCCAATGCACTAATGAGAGACTTTGTCTCATTACCAAACACTGATGCCTGCCTGGCCATCGGATAATCGTACGTTCCTCGTTGCCAGATGTTTCATTCCAGACCTGACCCTCTCAGACTGATTCTGATGGTTCCGTCAGCTTCCGCTTTGAACGCTAGCGCTGTACCGCATCCAAGGATCCATCTGGTGATGAATGAACGTACCATTTTCACTTATATTGCGTAATGTCTAAATTCAAAACTCATTGTTTTAGAAGCCTTTCCCGAGGAGAGTCGAGATTTTCTTCTAATGATGCGAAACGTAAAGAATTTCACCTTATTTTCTTGACATGGCTTAAGCCCAAAAGCCTATATCATGTCTATAAGTACAGGCTGTGAAAGCATCAATGGCAACATACCACTCAGTCAAACAGCTCGTCTCCTTTCCCTCAAGTCTTTCCAGCTCAAACTTAGCAACATTTTTGTTTTTTGGAAATCACCCAGAACAAATGGAGCTGCTCTTTGAATTTTTTTCCAGTTCTTGAATCAAGTAATCCTGGTAAGGGTCCCATACACTGGAACCAAACTCTAGTTGGGGTCTTACCAGAGACCTATATGCCCTCTCCTTTACATCCTAACTACAAGCCCTAAATACCCTCATAATCCTTTATTTACAATCCTGTTTATGTGATTACCCTAATGAAGATATTTCCTTATATTAACACCTAAGTACTTACAGTGATACCCAAAAGGAACTTTCACCCCATCAATGCAGTAATTAAAACTGAGAGGAATTTTCCTGTTAGTGAAAATCACAACCTGACTTTTAACCCTGTTTATCATCATACCATTGCCTGCTGTCCATCTTACATTATCAAGATCATTTTGCAGTTGCTCACAATCTTGTAGTTAATTTATCACTCTGTACAGAATAGCATCGTATGTGAAAAGCCTTCACTCTGATTCCAGTTGTTTACTCATATCATTTATATATATAAGAAAACAAAAGGTCCATAAATACTGCCTTAAGGAATTCCTTGTCTGAGTGATTTTTTGAATGTTTACTTTTAGGATTTGTATTACCTGCTAGTTATGTGTGAACTGAACTTTTGTAGATGTCTTTATTGTGACGATGAATGATATATTACAAACTTTTGTTTTGTTTTACAGTTTGTTTAATTACAGACTATAAACTTCATTTTATCTCTATTGATGGTTGAACTCTTACATAAATAACAAAACTTAGGAAGATAATAAATGATATTTTGGTATTGAAAATCCACAGCCTGTTTCCAGTCATTCGACCGGGTCAGGAATGGAATGAATGAAGCCCCCATCTAGCAGTGAGGATAGAAATTGTGCCGGCTGCCGAAGCCTGTCGCACTCCTCTGGAGCAATGATTAATGAATGACAGATGAAATGAAATGATATTGGAGAGTGTTGCTGGAATGAATTATGACAGGGAAAACCGGAGTTCCCAGAGATAAACCTGTCCCATCTCCACTTTGTCCAGCACAAATCTCACATGGAGTGACCGGGATTTGAACCACGGAACCGAACGGTGAGAGGCCGGCGCGCTGCTGCCTGAGCCACGCAGGCTCTTGTTTTGGTATTAATGTAAGAATTTGTTTTGTTGCACGATGCGATGATGAATTAGAAAACTGCTAGCAGTGGGAAGGAGCAGCCGTGGCCGTGCCAGCATTTAATTTAATTTAATTTAAGTTATTGCTCTGGTGTGAAAATAGGACCATGCAAAACCATCTTCTCAGCTGCCGACAGTGGGGATGGAACCCACTCTCTCCCGAATGCAAGCTGACAGCTACGTGACCCATATCCCGCAGCCACTCGCTCGGTTTTTACAAAGTATTTTGTAGCTTTAGAGTTATTGCTGTGTGTTTAATTTAAAGTTTTAGTTTTAAGTTATTTTGTTTTGCGTGGATCTTTGCACTTTTGGCAACCCAGATTATCTGGGAAGTAGCTGATCCTTTCAAATAATAAAAGTAAATGATAACTTTATGTATTTACACGTCGTGCTGTAGATATGATTTACACAATTCTAGCTGCCATTGGGACCGTCATCAATCAGCTGAGTGAACCCGAAAACTGTATGTGAAATACTCTTGACACATCACAAGTCCATGACTGACCGCTCATTTTTGAGGAGACATCATACCAGACGGCACATGCGTGTGTGCTCTTTAGAATTCCCGTCATGCACGTGGCTAGCAGTTGACCAGCAGGTGGCCTTGAAGTACTTTGGCCAATAACACTGCTACATTTTTCTTTAGTAATTTAAAAATATATGCCAAGAAATTGTTATGCGTTTAAAGACACTCTGCATATCTACAGGTCAAGAGCTTTTGTCAGAATGCTTTATGATGTCAATCGGTTCAGCCGTTCCCTCAAACTCACGGTAATAAATATTAGCCTAGGGTTTTAAATATATAGATGAGCAAGAAACTAGGAAATATCATACAAACACGCACTCTCACACATTCTCAGAAGCACATAGAAAGATACAGTATGTACCGTATAATCTTGAATACCACCCACCACTGAATAAGACCTGCACCCTTATTTTGAAAGAACAAAATTATTTAAAAAAAGGAAGTCAAAATTATTTACAATCTTTACTAACACACATCAAATGATTAGAAAACAACAAACATTTCCAGAATGATATCAAACGAGTTCATTCATCATCATCATCATCAGTACCAACTTCAGAACTTTCATCACCATCACCTTCCTACAAAATGTCGTCATCGCTGCCATCCACAGCATTAGAAATGCTACATTTCCTGAAGCTCTTCCGTATGAGGTCTCCAGGGATACGATTCCATGCTGTCAAAATCCACGAAGACAGCAGCTGAACTTCCGGGCACTGAATACGACCAGTTGGCATCAGTGTGTGATTATCAGCTGCCATCCATTCTATATAGAGCTGTTTCAAGGCTGCTTTAAATGGACGGTTCATGCAGACATCCAGCGGCTGTAGCATAGACGTCATCCCACCCGGAATGACTGCTAGGTCGGTTTTCCCATCCTTGATATGTTTTTTCATGGTGTCTGTTGTGTGGTCGCGGTAACTGTTGAGAACAAGCAACCTCCTTTGTCCCAATAATGCACCAGGGTGACATTGCCAGGCACACTTTACCCAGTCTTCCACGAGTGAACTGTCCATCCAGCCGGAGTTCTGCGATCTGACGATAACACTAGTGGGTAGATTTTTAGGAAGCGTCTTGCGCTTGAGAACAATGTACGGTGGCAATTTGGTTCCGTCAGCGAGAATACACAATATTACCATACACCGTTGTTTTTCATTACCACCTGTTCTAATGATAACACTTTTTGCACCCTTAACATTCACAGTCCTGTCCACTGGCATTTCAGAGTAGACTGGCGTCTGATCTGCAGTGCCAATTTGGGAAAGCAAATATGCATTTTCCTTCCGCAACCAAATTATGTGACGCAGAAACGACAATGACTTCTCATCGTAGGCACCAGGAAGACGCTGTGAAATTGAGGTACACCTTCGTACGCTCAACCCATTTCTTTTATAAAAATTACAAACCCATCCTCGGCTTGCCTTAAACCCTTCTAATGAAAGTTCCTTTGCGATCTCTAATGCCTTTAGCTGACACATTTCCGTTGACACACCATATCCCAATTCCTGCCTTTCTGTCACATATTTATAAAGTTTTTTTTTTTTCAATTTCTGGAAACTGTACACTCAGTCCATGAAAAGCTCTACGATCACCACTACATGTTAATAGCACATTTTTATGGTTATGAGGATATTTGGGGGTTGTAGTAAGGATGTAAAGGAGAGGGCATAGAAGTCTCTGGTAAGACCCCAACTAGAGTATGGTTCCAGGATTACTTGATTCAAGAACTGGAAAAAATCCAAAGAAAAGCAGCTCGATTTGTTCTGGGTGATTTCCGACAAAAGAGTGGCATTACAAAAATGTTGCAAAGTTTGGGCTGGGAAGACTTGAGAGAAAGGAGATGAGCTGCTCGATTAAGTGGTATGTTTATTTATATAAACTTCAATCTACAGTACTGGTTTCGACCTTTTTACATACGGTCATCCTCAGCTGTACACTATTACCTTCACATAAGTTAAGTTTTATTGATTTGCCTTGACCATTATAAAAGTCATGATATACAGTATGTCTTATGTTCTAATTGGGCATACTTAAAGTTAAAATTGACTATGTATACAATCTAAAATAACTGTGGGTGAATCTTTTTAGGCCTAAAATCGTGTAGGTGAGTTATTAAATATATAGGTACATTGTCATTTTAAAATATGTGGTACATGTTAAACGGCATGTTAAAATATACAGTTCATGTTGAAATCTGTTACAATAAATAGGAACACTTTGCAAAATTGAGTTTGGCATCTTGCATTCGTTGAATTTTCTTGTTTTTCAAGTATGAATGGAGAATGTCCGTATTTCATTCATGAGCGGTGTTCTTATTTTAGTCCTACTATAAATTATGCTTATTCATTAGTTTGATTGATGGACTTCTTCAATTGTTGATAACAAGTTTGATGTATGGCCAGAGATAGTTATGTGCAGCTGTGGTCAAATATTGCCAGAAGTATTGGATCTAGTATATTTTTCGGTAAGTGTCAAATACAGAATGGAGGGTCTTTTCTGGTCTATAATTGCTGATATGTGTTATTGCTGCTGTGGTTGGGATGTGCTAGGTTTGGCTGCCTGGCGTGTACTAGTACAATTTAAATTGTTATCTTTGTTAACAGCTGTAAGGTGAGCCAGGCCGCTCAGAATGGGCCTTCAACATTTATTGTAGCAGAACCCTTCAACCAACTTATGCAGTTCAAATCAGAGATTCCACCTACTTGTCATTTCATTCATGACATAACTAAGATTTATATTAAGTCTGTGCATTTTGCCATTAGTTTTACAGCAGCTAACAATGTGTGCATAACTTTTTCATCACATTGGCAATCACACCAAAGATCACACAATTTGTGTTATTTTAAAAATGCTCACATTTTCAATAGGTGTCATGACAGGGCATCAAATATGTCACATTTTAATTGGGTGCATGTGATTTTAAAATTTCAGTCAACATTCAAAGTGTTCAATGTCCTTGCTATGTTTTAAATTGCCTTGCATATTTTCCACTGAGGATATCCTAAAAGAGGACAAAACATGTCCCAATTTTAATAACATCTTAAAATAAAGACAAAAAATTTGTAATGTAATGGTGGAGTGTTTGATAAAGGACTTCACAACTATCCAAAACTCAACTCGCACACCATGCTGAACTCCACATAGCCATCTGATGCATTCCTTGATGACAGGTGACACACTCTTGAAAGACTTGCTCCTGACTCGTGACAGATTTGTGTTTCCCACCTTTGATCTTTTTATAATCCAGCAAAAGTTTCTTTATAAAAGATCCTGCAGTTTCCACTCCCAGAGCATTCCAACTGCTTCTTCATTCTTAGCCTAGTTCCAGGAGCTAAGCCAATTTCCTTATCGTGTGCTTCAACAATTTTCAGAGGAGTTGTTTTGTTTGTTGCTTGCTGGCCCCACGCACATTGTCACCTCCCACCAGCCCTACACTGTCATCCCTCATTGTCACCACATTCTTTTCAATAATTATTAGTGATTAAAGGTAGGAATTTAAGAAAGAGGACAGGAACACACACAATGACCAATTAGTGTGTGCAAAGGGAGCAAGAGAAATGATAGACAAGGACAAATATGACACCCATAAGTATAAGAGCTAACCTCACATTTTTAATGATACCGTACACTGTTTTCTTCATAGTCTGGCTCTCCTAATCAAATCGATCTCTTCCAGATCTATTTCTTTTCAATCCCCAATGAGCATTTCTTATTTCCAGCTTCATCAAGGAGCAGGCATTCACATTTCTTTATGGCCCTATTCTTGAAATTTCTCCCTTTTGACAAGGAAGTGTTGAATGGACTTTATTCCACCCTTCAACAATCTGACTTTCTCTGCGGAGTTTGAACTTGTGATCTTGGGATCCAGAGGTTGACGCTCTTCCACTCATTCACAGAAGGAACTACCACTATCTCATAGGTTCATGAAGTCTTAGTCTTCACTGACATACCGGTATCCTCTCTGTCACTTTTAGAATGTCATGATAGATACCAAGAAGAGCTGAAGAGTTATTAAATTGAAGTTCTCAACTTTATTTACTTGAATAGAATTAATTCATTCCTCAATTTGTTTCTCCTATTCCATACTTTTTATGGGAATTTTAGCTCATGTTTAGCTATATTTTTATGGTTAGTCAAATTAATAATCCATCCTATATTAGGGATGATAATGATGAATCAAAGTATCCTCAAATTTTGAAAGTGCTCCATTATGAAGCAGCCAAGAACTTTATTACTGACTAAAATGAAGTCTTCAAGTTGAGTTTCTACAGGGCAGAGTGGTCAGTGAAATAGGTGCTCAAGATCTTGAATGGCATCCTATATTAACCCAATATTTTGAATGTAGCCTTTATTCTCTGCATTCTAGTGCTTATCCTGGTAAGGAAGGGTCTTCTAGATAGATCAAAGTCATGAAGTATGTGCTGGAGGTCTTTCTGTTGGCTGATTTCTAAGAATGCTTGGTGTGGCTGTAGCTGCCGTGACGTTTTATGACCTGAGATGATGATGTACTGTTCCATAGCCATGGAATAAATGAGCCACAGTTTCAGCTGCTACTTTCCATTGGATTGGAGGTGGAGCCACACAACAAATATGGTATAGATTTTCTATGTTTGTTGGTTTGAGGCAGCCAGAAACCACACAGCAGATGTGGTTCAAAGCAGTGTCCACTTTCTTGGAATGGATGGAATTGACCCACACAGGACAAATATACAAATGTTGTAGAGAAAGAAAGTGCCAAGGTGGTTGTTCATACACTTGGTGTACGTGCTCCCCAGCTTGACCCTAGTAGTAAGCTATTCCTGGCTCTGATACCGATGAAATGACAATGTGATTTAAAAGTAAGAGACCAATCACAATTAACTGCAAGGTATGTGATGATAGCGGTGATCTCAAGTTGCCTTCCTTCTCAACTAATGTAAAGTTTGTGAATTTTAGTATGATTATGTTGATGGAAAAGTGTAATCTGTGTTTTGCTAGGATTATATCAGAAATATACATATACTCCCACCAACTTTGCTGTTCTCAGTCAGTAAAGCTGCTACTCTACCCATTGGTTACTTACTTCATTGTTCCCATAGGTGTGCTTGGTGTATCTTGACAAGACCGAAACTGGGTCTGATCCAAAGAAAGAAGATCCCACAGTCTGGCTGCTGGACCGCTGCTTTGAGTGGCATTATCTGGCTGAAGATTTCTCGCAGTACTTCCGCATGATGCTCGTTCATCAAGGCCTTCCACAGTGGCAATTTCGTTTCACTCCAATGGGACTCACACCATGGGCAGAAGTGAGTATGCCATTCAGAAAGTACTGATATAAGTTAACTTTTCACAAACATACACAAGATAAATCATTTTATGATCATTTGTTTACTTTAAGGGTTTGAGACATCATGGTCAACAACCCTTTGAATTCAGTGTTAGTATGCATAGTCACCATGTGCTGGCTCGGGGACTGGGTGTTTGCATTTGTCCCAACACATCCCTCTTTATATTCAGACAACACAATATGCCACATTACTAACCACCAGAGAAACACACAATAGTAAAAACAATGTTATTTGTTTTATGTCACTTTCATGTGGCGGTCCTCTTTCCAGCCTTCATAGGGGCCATAGTTTTATGTAATCTGAGGATAGGTCATGGAAGTTCTACGTACTCTTACCTCATGAATAGGGAAGAACCTCCCAGTGTGTTCTTGTGTTGCCAAATTCACCATGGCCCACATCCTCACAGAGTGTGATGATCAGTCTGGCCTAAGATGGAACTTTGACCTGCAGGAAACACTCAAACTCATACTAGTGGATGATGGGAATACTGCTGATCTCCCCATTTGCTTTATGTGTGAGAGTGGACTAATCAAGGGGTTCTAAATTTTAAGTTTTCAATGTCCATTTTGGCTTTATAAAATCATTTTTATTATTAATATTATTTTAAAATTCATATTCAAATTCCTCCATTCAATAAATAGTTCTAAATTTATTATCATTTTTGTTTCTACTTTATTTGTTCAGAGAGGATGGTTTCCAATGGTTTCCATTATAGTTGGTCCGATATTGGACATTATAAGTTTTCCAGCTAGTCCAACTCATTGGCTGAATGGTCAGTGCTGAGGCCTTCGGCTAAGAGGGTCCTGGAATCGATTGCCGGCCTGGTCAGGGATTTTAATCGCGTCTGATTAATTCTTCTAGCCCAGGGATTGGTGTTTGTGTTTGTCCAAACACTTTCCTCTTCATATTCAGACAACACACTACACTACCAACCGCCACAGAAACACGCAATAGTAATTACATCCCTCCATATAGGGTTGGTGTCAGGAAGGGCATCAGGCCGTAAAATAGATCCAAATCCACATGTGTGACTCAGTTCGCACCTGCGACCCCACAGATGTGAGAAAAGTGGGGGAAGAAAAGGAAGATAAGTTTTCCAGCTAACTCATTCCTGGTTGCCAGCATTTAGGCGCAGTGTTCTAATTTGGGCTTATCAGTTGGTAAATAGCACACCTACCAAGACGCATGGTTGGTGCATACCGTGGAGGCTACTGCGTAGGCTACTTGGAGCCACTGGCAGTGCCAATGCACTATGAGAGACTTTGTCTCATTTTCAAAAATTGTTGCCTGGCTGGCCATCAGATGATATTCCCATAGGGAATTGGTATTACAAATTTACTCATTTGGGATAAATATTTCAGGTTCCCTATGGGAATCCACATCCATATCATAGTTGTACTTCCTCTTAAAATAACAGTCACCACAATTACGTCCGACTCCATGGCTAAATAGTTAGCGTGCAGGCCTTTGGTAACAGGGGTTCCAGGTTCGATTCCCGGCAGGGTCGGGAATTTTAATCATCATTGGTTCATTTCCCTGGCACGGGGCTGGGTGTATCTACTGTCTTCATCATCATTTCATCCTCATCACAATGCGCAGGTTACCTAAGGGCGTCAAATCAGAAGACCTGCACCTGGCAAGCCGAACCCATTCTGGAATCTCCTGGCACTAAAAACCATACACCATTTTTATTACCACAATCACAATTTCCCACTAACTACTTTTATGGTATTCAGAGATGCCAAGGTGTTGAAATTTTGTCCAGTGGGAGTTATTTTACATGCCTGTAAATCTACCAACACAAGACTGACATAATCGAGCACCTTCAGTTACACCAGGATGAGCCAGAATCAAACCTGTGAAGTTGGGCCTGAGGTTAACATCCTCTTCCCATAAATAAAACTAAGTCATGAAAATTCAAAGAGCAGAAGCTGGATGGATTAACAGATGATGACATGGCATGTATCATGTATCCTGGACAACAAATGGTAAATACAAAATTGAAAACTCATCTCCGAATTGGTACCTGGAATGTTCGATCTCTATATAGTTCAGGATCCGTTAAGAAATTATTAGACCAGCATGGGAAGCTCATCGAGAGAATCATTGCCATCCAAGAAATTTGATAGATAGGGAGTGGTGTATTGGAAAAGAAACAGGGTACTATGTTCTATAGTTGTGATGGTTGCAAACAGTTTGATACAGGCTTTCTAGTTCATAAAGATCTGAAACACTTGGTGATTAACTTTACGCCTATAAACCCAAGGGTGTCAGTAATTAGAATTAAATGAAGATTCTTTAAATACAGTATAATTAATGGATATGGACCAACAGAAGAATCTAGTGAAGACCTAAATGATAAGTTCTGTAATGCTCTTGAAAAAGGTTATAATAAATGCCCAAGGAATTATATCAAGATCGTACTGGGTGATTTTAACTGTGCTGCACTTCATTACCTTCATATCTTACTTTCTGATATCACATTCTTTACGATGTCATAGATCAGTCAGTTGTGACTGGTTAGCATTTTCTATGCCTAAACTGACATGTAGTTCATCCCAATTAGACAGATGGCACCTCATGTAACAGAGGCTTGTCAAAGCATTCCTTTCTAACTTATCTTTGATTCGCATGATCTCTGATGGGGGGACAATAATGGCTTTGATGAAAAAGATGGAGACGTTAGTCTACGAGATGATTTTCATCTCATTTAAATGTTACTTTAAAAGATTCATACTTTACCTTGTATGGCTCTCTCAGTTCAGAGTCAATGAACATGATTACTGGGCAACTGATTTCTACTATCTCCAGGTAATTATCCTATTTATCCTTCTTTGGCTTGCCATAGTTATGTTAGTTTTGTCTACTGAGAGATCCCTGTTCTGTGTATTATTCTTTTATTTATTTGCTGCAGAATTATATCAGTGTCCTTCCTCTTTCTTCATGTCTGCTTATTATGTTATCGTTCCTATGTTAGGCGAAAGGTAGCACTGATCCGATTGTTTCATGCATGTGATGAGTTTGTTTGTGGTTTTTGATTGGAGACCTTTTAATTCTCTTTGGCTTTGACATCTGGCTTGAGCTTATGTTCTGTAATATGGTTTAACGCTGATGCTATACGATTCATATTCGCCTTGATGTGCAATATGAATGTGTCATGCGGCGTGTAATTTGTTTTGGTTATGCTGTTGACTGGGTGAACCTGGCCTATTTGCGGTGACCCAGATATCTGATCTGTGCTCTCAGAACAAGCTCATGAGCCATCGACTGATTCTTGTCATGCTGTTGCGATTCTTATCGTAATGTGTCTTGATACTATCTTTTTTATTAATTCTACTTTGCATATTTGGTCTCTGTGTGTGTGTGTGTGGGTGGGTGGGGGGGGGGGTGTTGTATGATTATCGGACCTATGTTATCTTTCAGTATCTTATGGATATTTACTTTTATCATTAATATTATTTTATCTCACTTTTGTTCACGGCTTGCTCAGCCGATTTATTTGCTTATATTGGGATTTTACTCTCAATTTTACTTGTTTCATTTGACTCGTGTTTGTTTCCATAACTATGACAACACCTTTTAACCTCCTTGTGTTCCATATCTTTTTTCTTTTCTGCCAGCATTACTTCATTGGCGTTTTTGATTTCTGGGGATACAGTCTCTATGGAGATTGTTGGGAGCCATGTTTCTTTTAAAATTAAAAAGCCTTGACTTTATCCGGGGAGCCGTGATTATATTTTCTTGCATGAAAACTGCTACTTTCACCTCTTTAAGATGTCTGGTTTCTAGGAAAGAAATACTTTGGACCAAATTTTAATTACCACTGTCTGATAATGATTGAATATAATTGTATCACTGTTCATGATACCTCTGTTGCGACAGTGTAAAATTTCAGGAGATCCAGTTTGATGAGTCAAACGACTTGATTGTGATTGATATATCTTCACGAACTATGTATGTAAGTATTCGACTCCCTGTCTTTGCCCATTTTGCTTGTTCTATGCCCATATTTTAATATTTTCTTCCTAAGTGTATATTAATAAACCTTATTCATTTTATTGACCTCTGCTCTATGTTATTGTCTCTCTGCTTTTGGGACATGCTTTTTACACTTTGTTTCTCTAGTCTAAGAGGCCCAGATTGAGCTCCTGGCAGTTTCTAGCCAGTTTCGACCAATCCAGAGTAATAGGTAGGTAGGTAGCTAGGTGGTATATAACACACAACTTGGAACAGAAGCCATGTTCCACCCAATAATTGGAGCCCATAATAAGCATGAATCTACTAATGACAATGGAATAAGTCTGGTCTGTTTCGCAGCCTCCCAGAATATGGTAGTTGGGCCTACCAGATTTCCTCATAAGGAGATACATAAGGGCACATGGAAGTCACCTGATGGCGTAACTATCAATCAAATTGATCATGTACGGATATACTAGAGGCATAAATCAAACTTGATGGATGTACAAACTCTCTGTGGACCTAATGTGGATTCAGCTCATTTTTTAGTGATTGCTAAGATAAGAGTGAGGATATCGAGTGCCTAAAAGTCTTACAAGTTGTCCATTTCATGACCGTATCGATGTTTAATCAAGAAGTAAGTATAAATAACCACCTAATCGATACTTTATTAATGCCTCAGGCAAAATTGAATAAAATTAAAACTTACAGGACATGTTTCGACCACTTAGTGGTCCTCTTCAGCTGTATAAATAAAGAACTGAAAAGAAAAACATTGACGTTTTGACAATTGACAATGTTTTTCTTTTAGTTCTTTATTTATACAGCTGAAGAGGACCACTAAGTTGTCGAAACATGTCCTGTAAGTTTTAATTTTATTCAATTTTGCCTGAGGCATTAATAAAGTATCGATTAGGTGGTTATTTATACTTACTTCTTGCCTAAAAGTCTCTCGGGCCCTAAAACAAGAACAAGAAACAATTAAAGACGGTAAGAACATAGAGCAGAGATGGTAAACTATAAAAACAGCTATAGACAAATCAGCTAAGGATGTACTAGGGATGGAAAGACAATTTAAAAGACCTACATGGTTTGATGAAGAGTGTAGTAGGGTTACTAAAGAGAAGAACATCACATACCAAAAGACATTACAGACGAACTGTACAAGAAGTTTCCTGGAGGATTACCGAGAGAAAAGGAGGATTGAAAATATGATACATCGCCGAAAGGAAAGGGAATGGACTAAGCTTGAAGTGGAATGTATGGAACTGTATGAAAAGCAGAATGAAACCAGAAAGTTCTATGCAAAAGTTAACAGTGCTCGAAGACAATTTACTCCTATAACTAGCCTGATTAGAGATGAAGAAGGAAACGTAATAAGCGAGAGTAAACAGATACTGGAAAGATGGCAAAGGCACTTTAAAGATTTACTGAACTGAGAGCTAGACCAAGTAGATGATGCTTCCCATGAGTGTGAACAAGGATTAGACCATGGAAAGTCACTGGATAGCCCAGTGATAGAGGATGTTAGAGAAGCATTTCAAAAGCTGAAGGATAATAAGGCCCCTGCCAATGATAGCATCTGAGTAGAATTGCTAAAATGGGGAGTAGCGACATTAGAGCAGTCCTTGTTTGATCTTATTACTCTCATTTGGGAACAGGAGAAGATACCAGACGAGTGTAGATTGAGCTGTTTATTGCTCTACCCTCAACAGGTTTTGGACACATTGACTCAGCGCTCCGGAAAGTGTATTCTTGTGAAGTTGTGACGTGCAGCTTGATACTATGATTTTAACTAAGGATATTCTAGTAATTTTATGTTAGACAAACGCCTACATTGATATCCTCTTTTTATGATTTGTAAGAACAATCAGCATCCTGATTATTCACCATACAGGTTGAGTTTGAGACTGATGATGCCCTTAATATGGGTGAAACATGTCCTTTGTAACATTTTATAATAAGATTTAATTCTTAATTTACTAGATCTCTTTGTATTGAATAGATGGATATTAAAAATAACACTTGTAACATACTTTGTATTTACATACCGCTTAATTGACCAGCTTGTTTCCTTTCTCCCAAGTCTTCCCAGCCCAAACTTTGCAACATTTTTGTAACGCTACTCTTTTGTTGGAAATCACCCAGAACAAATCGAGCTGCTTTTCTTTGGATTTCTTCCAGTTCTTGAATCAAGTTGTTACCTCTACTACAGGGGTAACACCAAACAAGGCACAAACAGAGTTAAAAGGGGAAGGTAAGAGCAAACTACACAATATAAGAAAACACTACACACTCAGAAAAACAGTAGCTGGCATTACTCAGATCTCCAACAAAACATGTACGAAATATCAGTAGGGCCAACTAGTGAACAACAAACCGGGAAGATGAAAGGGCTGGGAACCTAACAAAGGCATGGACATGGCTTAGATAGCGGATTCCGAAATGAATCACCGTGATCCTTAGTTTTTAAAAATATTATTTACAAGATAATTTTACAAATACATTCCAAGTTATGAGCTATAAGTTCAGCGATATACATAGGTTATTCGTAGCAGTGTAAGTTCAAATTTCAAATCAACTGTACATCCAGTTACCAATGCAGTAGTACAATGCAATTTACAGGTTATCCAAAATCTAGTGTACCTCAAGTGATACAGAACTACCAGAGGCAACCCCCAAGGGAAATAATGTTAAACTACAATATACATATTTTAGTGAAACAAGAAATGGGAATGCCTCGGAAACGAACAGGTAAGTCCAGCTGAAAAACTAACGCATCATAAGTAACTAATTTGGTGAATCTAGGCGAGGTTAGGCTAGACTCCTGTATGAAAAGCAAATCGGAACATTACGGAAATTTTAGCAGGAAAGGAATTCAAGAATGCTTACCCGAGGAGTGTGCCATCCCGGAATCTGGGGGACGTCAACCATATAGGCTGCTCACAGACAGATAAACCGAGACCGACGGAATTCAGGATACAGAATTAATTCGAACACTGCCTCGCTCACTATATATAGGAATTACTGGCCTTGGAGGCAGCCAATCAGCGTGCACGTGTTCCCCATCGCCACCTAGACTCACCAATCATAACCTTACTTTCGATCGCGAACTTTGACTAACATTCTAGAATACACATGATCGCGAAAGTCGTATTTTTCCAGAATAGACAGAACACGCTTTCTAGAATACATACCAACAAAGTAACACACCCTGTACAAAAGTTATGTAACTTTCTGGATCTTTCCAGGAACTATAGACAGAATTCTACTACTTACAAATGCCTATGTTACAACATTATACAGTACAGGTTAGGTCAATAAAAATAAAACATCATATCATATTTTACAAACAAAGTCTTAAAAAAAAAAAAATACATTCCACTCGCATTACATATTTCACTTGCAACATCTTCCTCCCCCCGAAAGTCGAGCCCTGCTCGACCAATAATATAACCTCACTGGGGAGCAAGCGATAGAACGTTTTCACACAGTACCGATAGTAAAGGTACATTACTTTAACACACCTGATTTCTTGAAGTTAACTTTGTCATAACCAACAACACAAACTGTCACATAATTTTCAAAAATAATATAGATCCACCTCTTGAATAAATATCACAAAATCCACATGGATTGTCACATTGCACTTCAAAATGCCTTCTTTCACAGATGATTAGACAATTTGTAGTCTGACCACCAAATCATGTACACCATACTTTCTTCCAAATGTTAGAAATACCAAAACTTCTCACTTGTTGCTAACACTTTTGCACTACTTTCCCACAACAGTCACCGCAAAGCTAAGCCACAGGTTCTTGCTGATGATGCGGCTGCCGACACGGCCGTTTGCTGCCAGCCTCCATTCAATGTCAGTCCAAAGCCGACACCTAGGCGAGATGCAGTTCAGTGATCTCTTGCACCAAATAAGCCGGGGTGAGACACCGTCCAGTCTGCCTGCCACCAATAGGATGTTCCCCGCAGGATAGTGGTGCCGGATGGTGACGCCCAAGGCACACAGTGTGCCTCCCAATTTGGCACTTCAGGTTGCTGCCCAAAGGAGCTGGTTACTGCAGCCGCTGTAACACACACAAACTGCAGCAGACAGGGAAATACTTTGAGGTAAAAGTATGCTGCCGGGCTCAAGATCTCGCGTAGAGTCACCCGATGGGTGGCTTAATAAGTATGCAGTAGGGACTCTCCCTCACACACCAGGGATATTAGGGCACTAGCCCCGGGGTAAGCACTGCTATCTACAATTCACGTGACAAGATTATGGTGGGGGTGAAAAGAAACTACAGGAGGGTTCCCTAAACCTGACCGTAAAAGGAAGAAAATTCCAAGTAGTGACACTAAACTAAAACTTATCTAACTTATAATACTAAATCAATACACTAGAGGATACCTAAAGTATTCACTTAGACAATTACTTACAACTAACTTACAATAAAACTTATTATTATCTTATAACCAAAACCTTATAAATAACCTTACAATAAAATTATTTTATAACTAAATTCTTACAAATAACTTACAACTAAATCTACAAGGTCACCAGACTTAAGGTACCTTGATCTGGGAGAGATGTACTCTGCTGATCCTTTTCCTTTCGGGATCACTCACCAATAATGTCACCGGGGTAAGGAACTTTAAGATGGTGCAGGGACCTCGAAATCTGGGGGCCAACTTACTGATAACATGGTCCCCAGCACTACTGACGGGATGTGTTCTAATAAACACCTGGTCACCCACAGAGAGATCGTGCGGTCTTCGCCCGTGGTTGTAATTACGCTGGACCTTAGCGTAATAAACCTTCAAGTTCTTCCGTGCACGGTGCCAATTAGCTCGGATCTTTTCTGGGCTGGCATCGTCGGGCAGAAGATCATTAATTGACCATAGGTTAGATAGAGGAGAATTTGGAGTAAAAGCCAACATCAACGAAGCAGGGGTTTGCTTGTGGCTTTCATGGACAGCAGTGTTAAATGCAAATGACAACCAATTCAATGAGGAATTCCACTTGGAGTGGTCTGAGGAGTGATAAGCGATTAGGGCAGATCGCAGGTTACGATTCACTCTCTCAGCATAATTGGGCTTTGGGTAATACGGGGTAGTGGTTACATGAGCAATGGATAGATCAAAACAGAAATTCCGGAACTGGGCAGAAGTAAAGGCTCTTGCATTATCACTTACCAAGAATTGACAGGGTCCAAACGAGGCGAATATCTGTTTCAAGCACGAGATGGTGGTGTTGGCGTTAGCCATCCGAGTGGGGAACAGCCACGTAAAATGCGAAAAGGCGTCAACACACACGAGTATGAAACGATGACCATTCTGAGATCTCAGGAAAGGACCAATATAGTCTATGAACAGTCTTTCCATGGGGCAAGAAGCTTGCTCAGAAGACAAGAGACCTAGACGAGTATTCGGGGCAGGTTTACTGATGTTGCAAGTCTTACAGGACTTGACAAGGGTACGGATCTCACTATCCATGGATTTCCAAATAAAGTGGTTACGGATTTTTTCTCTTGTTTTGAAAACGCCCAGATGACCGCCCACTGGGGATTCATGCAAGTATTTGAAGAGAGCCGGGACCAGGTTAGTTGGGACTATAATTTTGGGGTCTCTGCGACCACGAGCAGGACAACACAAGACACCATTCTTAAGAATATAGGGCTTAACATGCTCACCGGATTTAATCCTGTCGACAATGGCCTTTAACTCAGGATCATTCTCTTGATGTTTGGCAATATCCTTGAAAAGGAAGGGAGAGTCAGTGAGAACAACATTGACAAAAGCTGATACTTGTTCGGGAGATGGGTCAACTGGCTCGGATTGAGGGTCAGAGGTGTCTGGATGAAACATCCTACTGAGGCCATCAGCCATAACATTTTCCGTGCCACGAATGTGGCGGATTTCAAATTGGAAGGCTGAGATGCGCACTGCCCATCGTGCTAGACGACCGGCCTTTCGCGGCTTGGCCAGTACCCAACTCAACGCCTGATTGTCAGTTTCCAGATCGAAAGGGAGATGTTCCAGGTACATTCTGAAGCGTTCTAAGGAGAAGACAACAGCCAGGGCTTCCAACTCATAAATGGAATAATTACGCTCCGCAGGATTCAGGGCATGGGAAGCATAAGTAATAGGACAACGCCCTTCTTGAAATTCCTGTAGAAGAACTCCGGATATGCCTGAGGAAGAGGATGAAGTCTGAAGGATGAAGCGTTTAGAAAAGTCTGGCATAGCCAGTACAGGGGCGTTACATAAGGCAGATTTCAAGTCCATGAAGGCTTCACGTTGGGCATCACCCCACACAAATTTGGCATCTTTTCTTCTCAAATCGTTCAATGGAGCTGCACGTTCAGCAAAATTAGGAATGAATTTGCGAAAGAAATTCACCATGCCAATGAATCTGGCTACAGCCTTGATGTCCTTTGGAGGGGGAAAATTCTGGATGGCGGCAGTACGAGACTGATTGATTGAGACACCCCTCCCCGACACGATATGTCCTAAGAAGGACATCTGGGGTTGTGCAAAGGAAACCTTGGATGCCTTGAGGGTTAGACCTGCCTTACGCAGTCTTTCAAGCACTTCCTTGAGATGGAGTAGGTGTTCCTCGAAGGTTTCGCCAAAAATTACGAGATCGTCAAGGTAATTATAAACAAACTTGAACTTAATGTCCGATAAGACATAATCTAGTAACCGTGTAAGGACAGCCGCTCCAGTTGCTAGGCCAAAAGGGACGCGTTCGAATTCATATAGGTTCCAATCGGTTGCAAATGCAGTGAGATGCTTGGATTCTTCGGCAAGGGGTATCTGGTAATAAGCCTGATTTAAATTGAAAGTGGTGAAAATTTTTGCATTAGCGAACCAAGAAAAACAAGAGTGCAAATCAGGAAGTGGGACAGATTGGAGGACTACCTTACGGTTCAACATCCGGGATATTAAATATAACACTTGTAACATACTTTGTATTTACATACCGCTTAATTTACCAGCTTGTTTACTTTCTCCCAAGTCTTCCCAGCCCAAACTTTGCAACATTTTTGTAACGCTACTCTTTTGTTGGAAATCACCCAGAACAAATCGAGCTGCTTTTCTTTGGATTTCTTCCAGTTCTTGAATCAAGTAATCCTGGGGACAGTCCCATACACTGGAACCATACTCTAGTTGGGGTCTTACCAGAGACTTATATGCCCTCTTTACATCCTTACTACAACCCCTAAATACCCTCATAACCATGTGCAGAGATCTGTACCCTTCATTAACAATCATATTTATGTGATTACCCCAATGAAGGTCTTTTCTTATATTAACACCTAGGTACTTACAGTGATCCCCAAAAAGAACTTTCACCCCATCAGTGCAGTAATTAAAACTGAGAGGACTTTTCCTATTTGTGAAACTTACAACCTGACTTATAACCCCGTTTATCATCATACTATTGCCCACCGTCCATCTCACAACACTATCGAGGTCACCCTGCAGCTGCTCACAATCTTGTAACTTATTTATTACTTTGTACAGAATAACATCATCTGCAAACAGCCTTATCTCTGATTCCACTTCTTTACACATATCATATATATATAATATATATATAAAAAAGAAAACATAAAAGTTCAATAATACTGCCTTGAGGAATTCTCCTCTTAATTATTACAGGGTCAGATAAAGCTTCGCCTACTCTAATTCTCTGAGTTCTATTTTCTAGAAAAATAGCTACCCATTCAGTCACTCTTTTTCTAGTCCAATAGCACTTATTTTTGCCAGTAGTTTTCCATGATCTACCCATGATCTAGGTCAATCGCTATACAGTCCATTTGGCCTCCTGAATCCAGGTTATCTACTATATCTTGCTGAAATCCTACAAGCTGAGCTTCAGTGGAATAACCTTTCCTAAACCCAAACTGCCTTCTGTCAAACCAGTTATTAATTTCACAAACATTTCTAATATAATCAGAAAGAATGCTTTCCCAAAGCTTACATGCAATGCATGTCAAACTGACTGGCCTGTAATTTTCAGCTTTATGTCCTTTCCTTTATACATAGGGGCTACTATAGCAACTCTCCATTCATTTGGTATAGCTCCTCCAACCAAACAATAATCAAATAAGCATTTCACATATGGTACTATATCCCAACCCATTGACTTTAGTATATCCTCAGAAATCTTATCAATTCCAGCTGCTTTTCTAGTTTTCAACTTTTGTATCTTACTGTAAATGTCATTGTTATCATAGGTAAATTTTAATACTTCTTTAGTATTACTCACCTCCCCTATCTGGACATTATCCTTGTAACCAACAATCTTTACATACTGCTGACTGAATAATTCTGCCTTTTGAAGATCCTCGCATACATACTCCTACCATTTTTTATGTCTGTAACATATTACGTTTTTGAGATTACTCATTTTAAAAATTCATCTCATTTTTTTAAGTTCCTTTCACACACACACACACACGTGGATTTTCTAGAAAAGAATAGGTGTTTCTTTATTTTTAAAGGAGATTCTATATACCGGTACTAATTTTCTTGTCTGTAACATCTTCGGTTTTGAGATATAAGTATCCTCATAAAAAGGATGCAACCCCTCTTTCACTTATTTTTACCCCTTTAAGTGGATTTTCCAAAAACAAAATAATGTGTTTTTTTATTTTAAACGAGAATCCAAAATACTGATTTTTATGTCTGTTACTTATTTTTTATTGAGATGTACTCATTTTAAAAGCTCACCCCATTTTTAATTTCTATATCCCATAAGTGGACTTTCCAAAAACAAAAAAATACACGTTACTTTATTTAGAAAGAAGATTCCATTTACCAATTTTCTTGTCTGTAACATCTTCAGTTTTTGTGATATGAGTATCCTCATAAATAGGATGCAGCCCCTTTTTCACGGTTTTTACCCCCCGCCCCCACAATTGGATTTTCCGGGAAGAAAATATATTTCTTTATTTTTAAAGAAGATTACAAATATCAATTTTTATATCTTTAAACTGTTAATTTTTTGAGATATAGATATACATAGCTGTCAACTATTAGAAGTAAAAAATAGGAAGATTTTTTTAATTCTTGGATTTCATCACACACATATATATTGTGCCACGGTCTAAGTGAAAAAAGGACAGGATATAAGGATATACAGTTAAAATGTGAATTGAATTTTCTGGCGTTTTGTCCAATTCTTCACGCGTATGTATTTCTCTGTTACTCGAAATTCTTCTGAAGAAGACTGACAGGGACGAGTTGGACAGAAAAAAGACTAATATCCAAATCTTGAATGACATTAATGAGAAACGGAACTTAATTTATTCAATAGAGCAGAGGAAAGCTAAATTTCATGGACACGTCCTATGACATGACACCTTTCTCCAGAACGTCTTCGAAGGAAAGGTCCTAGGGAAGAAGTCGAGAGGAAGACCACGTCTCTCATACCTTATGAACATAATCACTCAGCTGGGTTTTGCTTCCTATGTCACGATGAAAAGGACTGCTGAAGACCATGGGATGTGAGTGCAGCAACAAGGCTTAGCATTTAGATAATATATAGATGGATTTGAAATTCGGTTACACGAATTTCTCGAAGCAAAAAAATACTCTGTACCTCGAATTTTGTGCAAGATTAACTGTGCAATACGGAATTTGTGAGGGACAGTTAATAAGTAAAGAAAGGGTTACAGGTAAGCTGGGAACTAATATGACGGGAACCGAAAAACTGGAACTTCTAGTGATCAGAAAATGGGCAAAGCGTCGTTGTTTCTTGGGTGTCAATTAATTACCAGTTATGTACGAAACCAAGCCCAGAAGTTGCGGATGACAAGCTCCATTTACGAAACTCGGCTGCGTGGTATTGACGAGAAGTTTCAACGTGAACAGAGGAAAGGTCAACTACAACAAACAAAAGAGACTAATGGATTTTTTTCCAAAGGTATTAACAGAGCTGTTTCTTGTTTCACTACTGTATGTATTGTATCCTTTCTTCTAAAAAGTTACCTACTATAATCAGTGTTATAATTAAAGTGATGCCGTAAAATAGTTTCTTTGTATATTTTAAGTACTTTTAAAAGTAATGTACTCAGTAAAAGCCCATAGACACATGATTCATTTACAAGATACCGGTATCAAGGGCACCCATACCCGGGGGCAAGGTGCCCCCCCCCCCCCCGCTAGCTCTCAGGGAAAGGCAAAAATCTAGTCAGGTCAGGTGTTTTCCTTTCAAGAAAATGATTTAAAAGTCAGTATTACGTAGAAGTGGTAGTACCGTTCCCCACCAACAGGCAGGGAACACCGTGGGTTATTCTACTGCAGAATACAACCCCATTTATCTTCCAAAATATTAAAAATACTACGTACCCCCAGGTCTGCCCCCCCCCCCCCCCTTGCAAACTCTCATATGGGCGCTGATGACCGGTATACATGCTCAAAAATGGTATTCTCTATATCTCGGAATTTCAATAACTCGAAATAAAATTTATCTCCTGAGGTGTTTCAAGTGAACCACACAATAAGAAACTCAATCTTTCATCCCGATTAACTGAGTCGCTAGCGTGCGCTAGCCTTTCTTGCTTGTAGGACGAATGCCGTCCCGAATCCCCAGCCGTAAAGCACACATGCTGCTGTAGCGAGCAGGAAACACGATACACGAAGGCGACGGACGATACACTCGCAAAATAAAGCATCAAATAAATACGCTTGAAAATGAGATTGGGTAAATTACTCAAGCACATGAGAATTTATCCTTTATCCTAGGGGAAGAGTATTGACCATACTGGAGGTTATATTGGTCAAAAAATAGGAAGAATTAAAAATAAGTCGGAAAATCGGAAGACGAGTTTAAAAACGAAAAGTTTCCGGGTAAATCAGAAGGGTTGGTAGGTATGGATATACCTATTTTAAAAATTCACCCCCCTTAACAACAGAATATCCAAAAATCCTCCCTTAGTGAGCACCTACACTGTAGGTAGTTTTGGCTTGGTGATGATGAATCAGTCAGTCAGTCAGTCAGTCAGTCAGTCAGTCAGTCAGTCAGTCAGTCAGTCAGTCAGTCAGTCAGTCAGTCAGTCAGGACATGTTATATCAAAGCATGGATGTTTGGAAATCTTTATCCTACTACTTTAACAAGTAGGGCCTAGCCTACCTACATAATTTACACCGAGTGTGAAAAAGACAGAGACACCATGAGTTCCGTATTACTCAGAGTCCGAGCTGTTCTCTTATATGACATTATTACAAAACATTCAAAATGACCCCTCACTATAAACATTACTGAAAGGGATCCATAAAGCCTTCACTGCAGCCTCTACAGAATGCCCATGTTCTGATTTTAGGGAAAGAAGAATGACAATAACATCAATATATTTACCTATAAAAAAAAAAAAATTCTAAGGAAAGCAGCACGGTGTGTTCTGGGTGATTTCCGACAAAGGAGTAGTGTTACAAAAATGTTGCAAGCTTTGGGGTGGGAAGACTTGGGAGTAAGGAGAAAAGATGCTCGACTATGTGGATGTTTGGAGCTGTTAGTGGAGTTAGTGGAAAATGTTCAAGAAAAAGCTAGATAAATAATCGGTAGGGATTCTGCCACCTGGGCAACCGCCCTAAATGCAGATAATTGATGGTTGATTGATATACTACACGAATTACAACTAGAACTCTAAACACTCTGTATGGTCATAAGTTATTGTTTTAACTGCAAATTGTATTAACATCGGCACTTTACAAGATCGTCAAGTTTGATACATGTTTTTACCCTCCATTGACAATTCAACTACGAATATTTAAACATTTTAAATATATGTTTTCTTATTTCCACAATAACAGTATTCCTCAACTTCAAGTTTTTATGCATTATCTTAAAGCTCTGTTCAACATTGTACAAACACACTGCAATTATCTGTTACCTGGATAGGGCGTCCTTTAAATATGAATGTGTTTTATGTCATATATCCAATGTCAACCATTTTTAAATGTATTTAAAGGCAGATTTCATGTTGATTGTTGTTAAGATCCTTTGATTTATTTATTTACTGTGAAATGGTGATGATTCCAAGGGAATCGAAACTGATTTTCACTTAATAAATATTATGTGTTATATATTGTTTGAATGGTGGAACATCCCTCAGTTAATTCCTCTTACACTCTATATGGTTCAAGATATCCTCATGTTGCAGGTTCTCGTAGAATGGGAATTTGTTTTATTAGATGAGAGCCTTCATCGTTTTCTAAATCACCTTTCAATATGCTTTTTGGATGAAAGAGTAATTTCACATAATTTTTGTCAATTATTTTGCTAAAAGATAAATAATTTTGCATTTTGAGACAAATTTGAAAATTTGGAAAAAAAAATTGTGATTTTACACTTTTTGAAAAATATGTGCTTCTATATATAGTATGAAGTAAGATTTATAAGATACACATTCCTAAACCATGTACTTTGTAGCAGCTATTGGAGTGCTTAATACATTAAAATTATAAAGGAAAGAAATTTGAAACTTGAAATAAATTTAGAATCATTAAAACCATGTCGTAACATCGAATTTAAATGAAGTAAAATACACAGTAACTAAAGTCAGGATATGGACAGCAGAAAGAACCTTATGACGTTATGGATCAAAGGACATTTTTTTTGGCTGAAACTTCAACCAAAGAATAATAATTTAGTTAATAACTATTTATTATAAAAAGCACCAAGAAAAAGGAAATAAAGAACACAGCATAAACACAAGAAATAAATACAAAACCTGGTGAAATTAAGTTGCAGTCTTACAATAATCTTGCCGGTATCAGACTTGAAGGAACCTTTTGAAGTTTAGATGTGAAAGCCAATGGGACCACTATGCAGAGTGGGTTGATATTCAAAGAATATTACAAGTTGAAAATGTGAAGTGACCACCTTTACTACTGAAAATACAGGTCATAGGAAAACAATTTAAAATAAAGGAGAATTTCTGAGGTCAAGTTAAGTGAGCAATTTAATTTTAAAGTAAAACAAAAACTGTTAGGAAAAGCTTGCCTCGTGCAAATGTGAGGATGGATCTAAAGCACATTTACACCATTGTTTTGTTTAGATTCATGTTGTTAAATTGACGGGTAAACTCCTGTAACAAATTAAGATATAAAATGAAGTTAAGTGAAGTTACATTAAGTTACATTAAGAAATTTAAGATTTGCTTATCCCGAGAGAAGTCAGAGCTCCCCATGGAGCACAGGGCTTCCCGACAACACGTCCGCTCTAGATGATCCTGAAGTCAGAATGAAGCTACCCTGTGACGCGCTTCCTGAAAGTAGCCCATGCTGGGTGATGGAGCAGGAAACAGTACAGCAAAATTAATTACCAATGACCGTACAGGAGTTACCTTTTGATTTTTTTTTTTGATTTTATTTAGGCCAATGGAAATTTAATTTTTAATTTGATGCCAGTTATCTTGTCCTTGGATACTTCTCAAAGCTTTGGTCTGTTGCAAGTCTTTCTGTATTGAACTGTGATCACAATGATAGTTGAATATTTAAATATTTTATTTATGGGTCCACCTTTTCAATAACAAAGTTGTGCAATATATCAAACTACATCTCCTTTTTGGGACTAGTTTCAACCTAATTGTAGGCCATCATCAGCCATAACACAAATCACACAATTACATTGAGTAAATCAAAATAATGTACGGACACAATGTCATTAAAATGTGTGTAACCCATGGGAATTAAAATTAAGACTAGTAACTCGAATGCATTCTGTTAAAAGTTCAAGTAATTCAAGACTTAATGTAGTGACAATACTATTAAAAATGACTAAACTACGTACATAATAAGCATGAATCAAGGCAAGGCAAGGCTCTAAATGTAATACACTCTGTCAAAAGTTGCTTCAGATAAAGGTTCTTAATACTGATTAAGATTAACACATAGAGGTTGAACTAAGGCTGACACTTTACAAGTGTTGCATTCTGTTAAAAAGTTGAATTGAGCCAACGTCAAGTTGTATTAACAAAGACATTAAAATAGTTAAACTATGTACACGAACATGTAACCAATGCACGTAAGTGTGATGCATGCTGTTAAAAAAGTTGCTTCTGCTTAAACGTCAATGCCTTGAAATATAATAAATTTTCTGCAGTAGGACAACACATGCACGATTACAATCACAACTTTACTGATATAAAACAGGAAATTGAAATCCTGAAAATTATGAATAAAGGACTCCTCTTTAACATAACAGAGAGCTGTTTCATACATCTGGACCAATATTTTAATCCAAATTACAATCTTAACGACATTTCTGAAAACCGAATATTTTGTTTGACTTTCTTATTCATATAATTATAAACAAAAAATATAATAGTCATAAGTTGATTTTTCATTCTATTCATGGCACCTTCTCTCAGCAATCATCTATATTCCCACATCATTCGGCCATGCTTTGACCCCCTTCCTCTCTATTTCCCTTCCTTTTCCGCTCTCCCCTCTCCTCACCTCTTCCTCTAGGCTTCCATCAAGCCTCATTCACTCCACTCCTCAGTTAAGACAACAACAAGCTCTGCTCCACACGTTGCACCAAAAGGTGAGTCCCGTACAACATACACTGACTGACAGAGCAAATGCAACACCAAGAAGGAGTGGTCAGAACTTTATGCCAATTGCAGGGTAGACTGACGTCACTGAGGTATGCTCATGATGTGAAATGCGCCGCTGTGCGCCGCGAACGATAAATGGGACACGGCGTTGGCGAATGGCCCACTTCGTACCGTGATTTCTCAGCCGACAGTCATTGTAGAACGTGTTGTCGTGTGCCACAGGACACGTGTATAGCTAAGAATGCCAGGCCGCCGTCAATGGAGGCATTTCCAGCAGACAGACGACTTTACGAGGGGTATGGTGATCGGGCTGAGAAGGGCAGGTTGGTCGCTTCGTCAAATCGCAGCCGATACCCATAGGGATGTGTCCACGGTGCAGCGCCTGTGGCGAAGATGGTTGGCGCAGGGACATGTGGCACGTGCGAGGGGTCCAGGCGCAGCCCGAGTGACGTCAGCACGCGAGGATCAGCGCATCCGCCGCCAAGCGGTGGCAGCCCCGCACGCCACATCAACCGCCATTCTTCAGCATGTGCAAGACACCCTGGCTGTTCCAATATCGACCAGAACAATTTCCCGTCGATTGGTTGAAGGAGGCCTGCACTCCCGGCGTCCGCTCAGAAGACTACCATTGACTCCACAGCATAGACGTGCACGCCTGGCATGGTGCCGGGCTAGAGCGACTTGGATGAGGGAATGGCGGAACGTCATGTTCTCCGATGAGTCACGCTTCTGTTCTGTCAGTGATAGTCACCGCAGACGCGTGTGGCGTCGGCGTGGAGAAAGGTGTCAAATCCGGCCGTAACTGTGGAGCGCCCTACCGCTAGACAACGCGGCATCATGGTTTGGGGCGCTATTGCGTATGATTCCACGTCACCTCTAGTGCGTATTCAAGGCACGTTAAATGCCCACCGCTACGTGCACCATGTGCTGCGGCCGGTGGCACTCCCGTACCTTCAGGGGCTGCCCAATGCTCTGTTTCAGCAGGATAATGCCCGCCCACACACTGCTCGCATCTCCCAACAGGCTCTACGAGGTGTACAGATGCTTCCGTGGCCAGCGTACTCTCCGGATCTCTCACCAATCAAACACGTGTGGGATCTCATTGGACGCCGTTTGCAAACTCTGCCCCAGCCTCGTACGGACGACCAACTGTGGCAAATGGTTGACAGAGAATGGAGAACCATCCCTCAGGACACCATCCGCACTCTTATTGACTCTGTACCTCGACGTGTTTCTGCGTGCATCGCCGCTCGCGGTGGTCCTACATCCTACTGAGTCGATGCCGTGCGCATTGTGTAACCTGCATATCGGTTTGAAATAAACATCAATTATTCGTCCGTGCCGTCTCTGTTTTTTCCCCAACTTTCATCCCTTTCGAACCACTCCTCCTTGGTGTTGCATTTGCTCTGTCAGTCAGTGTATGTCATTTAACCAATACTCTTCCCTTTAGCAAAACTTTTACTAATCTTCATTATCATATATTTAGGTCAACCTCACGGTCCGCATTGAACTGCAAAATTCCTACCACCTTATAGAAACTACCAATTTATTCAGACCTTTATGCGCAACAAATCATCAAGAACCTTTAAGCAAAAGCAACTTTTTTAACAGCACTCATTGCACTTACGTTCATTGGTTACGTATTTATGTACATAGTTTAACTATTTTAATGTCTTTGTGAATAAAACTTGATATCGGCTCAATTGAACTTTTTAACAGAATGCAACACTTGTAGAGTGTCAGCCTTAGTTCAACCTCTATGTGTTAATCTTAATCAGGGGGTGAAGCTGATTCCTGCTCGTGGTGCCCCTGTATAGGTACCTGGATTAAAATTCCAGTAATGAACTGAACGTCAGCATTCCAGAAGTATGTACCAGTCAATATGACCCAATCGCTATATTCAGAACGGTCTTTATCAAGACCAACACTAACCATTATATCTGTAAATATTGAAGGCTTATCTCCATCTAAAGAAGGAATGTTACACCAGCTTTGTCAAACTTACAAATATGATATATTATGCCTTCAGGAAACTCACAGGGATGAGCAACTACGGCGACCAAAAATAGCGGGAATGAGACTTGTGGCCGAGATTCTCCACAGACAGTATGGCAGCGCTGTTTTTGCCAAACCAAATTTACAAATTTTGTCTGTTGCAGCCACCAATGAAAATCAAATCGAGATAATAACTGTGGAACTCAGTAACTGCACCGTTTCGGGTGTCTACAAACCACCAAATGTACATTTCTCCTTTAAAATTCCAGATAACTACTTCAAGAAAAAGACAAACTTTGTGGTTGGAGACTTCAACAGACATAACAGTGCATGGGGATATACAGATGATGATAATAATGGAGAAGCTGTGTTAGAATGGGCTGATGATTACCAATTACAACTTATTCATGACCCCAAACTACCTCCATCCTTTAACAGCAGTAGATGGCGACGAGGCTTCAACCCAGACCTGATATTTGTGAGTGAACACGTGGCACAGCAATGTGTGAAATCAATGTGCAATCCCATTCCAAATACCCAGCATCGGCCCATAATGTGTCAACTTTTCTCTGCAATTCAACCAACAAAGGTTCCGTTTCGAAGGAGATATAATTTCAAAAAAGCAGACTGGGAGAAGTTCAGCTCAACCCTTGATAAAATAATATCAGATATCCACCCAACACCAGAGTTTTATGATCAGTTTGTTGAAGCTGTGAAGAAAGCTTCCCATGCTTCCATACCACGAGGATGCAGAGTTAACTATATACAAGGTCTAACTTCAGACACAGCTGCCCAAATGAACACATATATTTCACTGTTTCAGGAAGATCCACTAAGTGAAGACACTATCTCAGCTGGAAGGAAACTGCTTTCCTCAGTTGCAGAGGCAAAGAAAGATGCTTGGATCAAACTTATGGAGGAAACTGACATGTCAAGGGATAGCCGAAAGGCTTGGAAGCTTCTCAAATGACTTAGCAACGATCCAACCAAGGAACCAGTCCATGCAAATGTTACGGCAAACCAAATCGCAAATCAGCTTGTCATCAATGGGAAAACAAATCACCCAATAAGGAAGATGGAACATAATATCCTAAAAAGCAAGGTAATGAAGTCCAGTAACCTATCCCGGCCATTTGAAATAACGAAACAGAAAGCGATTCAATGTACCAAAAATGGAAAAGCGGCAGGATTAGATGATATCACAATAGAACAAATAAAACACTTCAGTTCCACCACACAGGCATGGCTTTTAAAATTCTTCAACAACTGCTTTACTTCCCTAAAAATTCCAAAAATATGGAGAAAATCCAAGTTGATCGCATTTCTGAAACCTGGAAAGGAACCTTCGAACCCCAAAAATTTCAGACCAATCTCCTTACTCTGCCACCTATACAAAATAATGGAAAGAATGTTGCTCAGTCGCTTAATGGGAGTAGTAGACCAAGTCCTAATCCCTCAGCAATGTGGCTTCTGCCCAGGAAAGAGTTGCACAGCACAGGTTTTACATCTAACCCAGCACATCGAGGACAGGTTTGAAATGAAGAAGGTTACTGGTGTGGCTTTTGTGGATCTCTCAGCCACCTACGATACAGTAAATCACAGGATATTATTACACAAACTTTATAGAATGATTACAGACATCAAGGTAACCAAGATGATAGCTACTCTCCTGGAAAATCGTCGCTTTTTTGTCGAATTCCAAGGACGCCGAAGCAGATGGAGGAATCAAAGGAATGGACTACCTCAAGGCAGTGTACTGGCTCCTATTCTTTTCAACATCTACACTAATGACCAGCCATTACCAGAAAATACTAAAAGCTTTATCTATGCCGATGACCTTGCACTTACTACTCAAACTGATACCTTTGATGAAGCAGAGATCTCTTTAACTCCTGCATTAGAAGAGCTAGGTACCTATTATGAGAAAAACCAACTCAAACCAAATCCAGCTAAGACTCAAATTTGTGCGTTCCATCTGCGGAATGCACAGGCCTCTCAGAAACTCAAAGTACTATGGAAGGGGAACTTACTGGAACACTGCTTTACACCAAAGTACCTGGGAGTTATGCTGGATCACACATTAACATATAAGAAACATTGCCAAAACCTGGAACAAAAGATAGCTGCCAGAAACAACATTCTTCGAAAGTTATCAGGAACAAGTTGGGGAACACAACCACGAACAATTAGAACATCGGCTCTAGCTCTATGCTATTCTGCAGGAGAATATGCCTCCCCGGTTTGGTACAGGTCAGCTCATACGAAGCAGGTCGACATCGCTTTAAACGAAAGCTGCAGGATCATTACTGGACGTTTGAAACCTACACCCATTGAGAAGGTCCAACTTTTAGCTGGTATTGCTCCCAGTGAGATTCGTAGGGAGGTAGCAGCTAACAAAGAAAGGCTCCAGTCATCTTCTTCAGAAGCACATCCTCTCTATGGATACCACCCAGCCACACAGAGGCTAAAATCTAGAAAAAGTTTTCTCCGCACATCAGTTAACCTTGAGGGGAAAGCAGAGAATGCTAGAGTCACAATGTGGAAAGAAAGAATCCACCACCTATCCAACTGGATAGAGCCGAAGGAAAGTCTTCCATGTGGACACCAGGAGAAGTGGACAGTATGGAAAGCCCTTAACAGACTCCGTACAGAAGTCGGCAGAACAAAAGTAATTAAAAGAAATACATTTCATAATGATAGATCCGTATTGAACTGTGATTACAATAGAGTAAATTTATATATTATTTTGGGTCCACCTTTTCAATACAAAATGTAAATAGTTTAAATTACATAGGGACTAGTTTCAACCTAGTAATAGGTCATCATCAGCCTGAAGTAAATTAAAGCGTAAATATCGTAGAAAAAATAAACAATGTAAACACAAGTACAGTCTTTTTAAAAGTACATACCATGTGGGATATTGAGCAGCAATATATTAAAAATAATAACTCTTCCAATTGACGAAGCACTGAGCGGAAATCACGTCATTCACTTACGAATAAAGTTCAATGCGCTGTACAGCATTAAAAGTCCAGTGTGCACTAAAAGATGTTATAAAGAAGAATTATCAGTTGAATGCTGGCTTCTTGAGTTTGCTGTTGTAAATTCGAAGAAGTTACATCATTTTTTAAGGTATTCATAGACGTCAAAACACATGGATGTTGGAAAGGCTCTTCAGTTTTTGGAACTAGGTAATTGTTGCGCGTGGAGGCTTAGGAGTCCAGAGAAGCGCTATATTATGTTAAAAAATAGAGATCCATAAAAAGGTCCTGCGCATCATATAAAAATGACAAGTTGTGAAAGTGGAAATCGAAAAAGGTTGGTTTTCAAACAAAGATGTTGTTCATTCAGAGATCAATTGAAATTAAAGTACCGTAACATTGTCTTCTCAAGATGTTTATAAACTAGAAATAATTGTCGATGCGAAGTAAGATGCTAGAAGAAAGCTCTTCTTCTTCTGAAATCTTGAAGGACGATGGATGTTTCACGAGGCGGAATAACATATGTGGAGTTAAATAAAGGTGGATATAAATTCGCAGTTCAATGCGGACCATAAAATCACTCTGAATAAATGACAGTAGGAAATAAATAAATTTGGTCAGGTGGAAGAAAATGTTTAAATAAAATATGTCATAAGGGAATTTACGCGTGTTGTGATAAACTGAAGAGAGAAATGCTGGTAGGTAAGGTTCAAAGGAAATCTTGCGGAGGTGAAGGGAGAAAAATAAAGGAAGGAGAAGAAAAGTTTTTTTTTTTTTTGAATAAATGACACTAAGGAAATAAACAATATTTGGTCTGGTGGAAGAAAATATTTATGTCATAAGAGAATTGACGCGTGTTGTAATAAGCTGAAGAGAGAAAATGGTGGTAGGTGAGATGCAAGGAAAACTTGAGGAGGTGAAGGGAGAAAAATAAAGGAAGGAGAAGAAAAGGATTTTTTTTAAGGTGGGGCTGAGGGATGTGGGAATATGGAAGAATGATTAAGAAAAGTACTATAAATAGAATGAAAAGTCGGACCTTTAATATTAGATTCAACTTTTCAGACAATCAAAATCGATTTCCACTTTCACAACTTGTCATTTTTATATGACGCGCGGGACCTTTTTATGGATCTCTATTTTTTAACATAATATAGCGCTTCTCTGGACTCCTAAGCCTCCACGTGCAACAATTACCTAGTTCCAAAAAACTGAAGAGCCTTTCCAACATCCATGTGTTTTGATGTCTATGAATACCTTAAAAAATGACGTAACTTCTTCGAATTTACAACAGCAAACTCAAGAAGCCAGCATTCAACTGATAATTCTTCTTTATAACATCTTTTAGTGCACACTGGACTTTTAATGCTGTACAGCGCACTGAACTTTATTCGTAAGTGAATGACGTGACTTCCGCTCAGTGTTTTGTCAGTTGGAAGAGTTATTATTTTTAATATATTGCTGCTCAATATCCCACATGGTACGTACTTTTAAAAAGACTGTACTTGTGTTTACATTGTTTATTTTTTCTTCGATATTTACGCTTTAATTTACTTCAGGCTGATGATGACCTATTACTAGGTCGAAACTAGTCCCTGTGTAATTTAAACTATTTACATTTTGTATTGAAAAGGTGGACCCAAAATAATATATTAATTTACGCTATTGTAAGTACAAAAGTAAATTTGCAGAAGTGGGGCTTCTCAAGCGATTCATTACTCTGTGATTGCGGAGAGCAGCAGACGATCCAACATCTATGTCAGTGTGTTTCATGTCCTTCAATGTGCACTATGAAAGACTTGATTGCAGCCTCCCCCAACGCTATTGACGTCGCCCAATACTGGGCAAGCATCATCTAGCTCTCGAATATTGTTGCTCTATCTGTGATTGTATAATAGACTTGTATATTTGTATAGTAGGAATGTAGATATCTTGTTGCTTTTTGTTAAATATCTGTAAGTAAAGTTGACATTTCTGACACGAATAAAGAAAGAAAGATCTTAATCAGCATTAAAAACCTTTATCCAAAGCAACTTTTAATGGAGTGTATTACATTTAGAACCTTGCCTTGATACACGCATGTTATGTACATAGTTTAATCATTTTTAATATTATTGTCACTACATCAAGTCTTGAATTACTTGAACTTTTAACATAATGAATTCGAGTTACTAGTCTTAATTTTAATTCCCATGGGTTACGCGCATTTTAATGACATTGTGTCTGTACATTGTTTTGATTTACTTGATGTAATTGTGTGATTTGTGTTATGGCTGATGATGGCCTACAATTAGGTTGAAACTAGTCCGATAAAGGAGATGTAGTGTGACATATTGCACAACTTTGTATTGAAAAGTTGTACCCATTAATAAAATAGTTAAATATTCAACTATCATTGTGATAAAATTTAATAAAATTTTTAAATGATCCAAAATATACTTGAAGTATGTCAAATATATAAACACTTGCAGCACACATCGTATACTTCATGCTGAGGGAATATTGTATGCCTTTACCAATACATCCCTCCACCTAGAGTGGGTATTGAGAAGGGCATCCAGCCATAAAGCTAAAGTATATCTCCATGTGTGATACAGATTGCACCTGCGACCCTACCAATAACACAAGAAAATTAATGTGACGAGTCAAAACTTACCTCTAAACTTTGTAAGGGACACCATTTTTTACACTGTAGTTTTCAACCATACACACGACAACCTCCCAAAAGGACGAAGGGCTCTTGTGTAAGAATTACCATTCCCACCAGGGGAAGCCAAGTTTCAAAATGTGCAACACTCATTGCCCTTACCTAAAATGAGGGAAGATATTCTAGAGGCACTGACCAATGGTCTGCCATCTTAGGTTTTATTCGTTTCACCAACTAGGTAACAGTAGCCGTTCACACTCCTCTTTTCTTAACTCAGCTTGGATCTGCTATGATGGATGTTGATGTAAAAATGAACACATTTCAATGGATGGGTGGTACAATAAGATGAATGCTATGAAATAATGTTTGTTTGGCTCCTGATGGCCATATGTCTGTAGCCCTCTGTTGCCAATTCTTTGAACATCAACCCACTCTGCGCAGTGGTCCCATTCGCTTTCACATCTAAACTTCAAAAGGTTCCTTCAAGTCTGATACCGGCAAAATTATTGTAAGACTGCAACTTAATTTCACCAGGTTTTGTATTTATTTCTTGTGTTTATGCTGTGTTCTTTATTTCCTTTTTCGTGGTGCTTTTTATAATAAATAGTTATTAACTAAATTATTATTCTTTGGTTGAAGTTTCAGCCAAAAAAAAATGTCCTTTGATCCATAAAGTCATAAGGTTCTTTCTGCTGTCCATATCCTGACTTTAGTTACTGTGTATTTTACTTCGTTTAAATTTGATGTTATGACATGGTTTTAATGATTCTAAATTTATTTCAAGTTTCAAATTTCTTTCCTTTATAATTTTAATGTGTTAAGCACTCCAATAGCTGCTACAAAGTACATGGTTTAGGAATGTGTATCTTATAAATCTTACTTCATACCATATATGGAAGCACATGTTATTCAAAAAGTGTAAAATCACAATTTTTTCCAAATTTTCAAATTTGTCTCAAAATGCAAAATTATTTATCTTTTAGCAAAATAATTGACAAAAATTATGTGAAATTACTCTTTCAACCAAAAAGCATATTGAAAGGTGATTTAGAAAATGATGAAGGCTCTCGTCTAATAAAACAAATTCCCATTCTACGAGAGCCTACAACGTGAGAATATCTTGAACCATATAGAGTGTAATAGGAATTAATTGAGGGATGTTCTACCATTCACACAATATATAATACATAATATTTGGAAAAACCTGCTTAAATATTGGCAAGAAGTAGCTGGGGAGTTGAATAACTTTCTAATTCCAACTATTTGATCCATGCTATAAGGCACTGATAGAAATGGGCAAGATGTGCACTTAAAGGAAAACATGAGAGCAGTGTTCACCGCTGTCTAAGCTTAGGAACTTGCCACTGTTAGGATGCCAGTGTAGTACTGTTCGTGAAAATGGAGAAACTATGCCATTTTTCACTTGATCGAGCATTTCATATGATAACAATGCTCTTAAACATGATATTCCAATTAAAATATAGGATATTTATTCACCTTATTTGGTATAAAATGTTGTTAACTCTAAAATTAACACATGAATAGTTTAAAGCATAGACATGTTTTGATCTTTTGGATCATCGTCAGTACATAAAAATAAAACAGATATAAAGATATTTGTGTAAAAAGTTTTTTAAGAGTTATGTCTCTCATTGGGATCTTCTCTTGTGGAAAAGTTCTTGCATTATTTCTCATCATTATTGTAGACATTTTTTAAAGTTCTTAGTTTTTGTTGTTATATAATAGAATTTTGTTGACTCTTATGTGTCTAATATTATCATTTAGACTTTCACGGCCCGTGTAACTATTCATGAGTTATATTTTTGGGCTTATGTCGTGTAAATAATTGTCTCAAACACACTCAACATTTCAATAGGAACCTTGCTTTTCTTCATCAGGAGACAAAGGAGAAAAGAAATGACGTATTAAAGGAGAAAGCAAGAAGAAAATTTGAAATGGTGCCCAAAGATGTAAAAGGGATGCCATTTTAGCCCCATGCTAGGGACAATGAATGGCAACAGCAAAGCATTACTCTCTAGTGGTTCTGATAATAGGTAGCCATGATTCATTGAGGTTGTAACCTGTATCGCGGTTGAAATTATCTGGGTGTTTACGTATTTCAACCGCCTCCCTGATAATTCTTGGGCGATATTGCTTATACGGGCAAGAACATCCACTTCTTGGAACAAGACATCATGACCAGGTGTTAAGGTATGATAAGCAACAGCTGATTTATCAGTATGGTTGAGTCTGATACATCTGGTATGTTCTTTGATGCGAGTACACACCGTTCTCAAAGTCTGCCCAATATAAACCTTGCCACAAGTACAGGGAACTCTGTAGATACCAGGTTGTTGCAATTTAGGCAAACTATCCTTAGTTGGCCACAGGAGTTGCCTAATCTTAATTGATGTGTCTGTTCGTTTTTGTATAGTTAAATCGGACCAAGGTTGATGTTGTGGATGTTAATCTTCTAAGAGCTATAAAATCATGGTTTCATGGAATGGAGTCTATGTAAAGGAGAAAAATTTTAAAATGTTGGGTTGGCGTTTAGGTTCACACACTCTGGCATTCGTTTCTTCTTTATTTTTACAGTTTATTTCATCTTGACGACACACTTATGTGGAATAATTTCTTCTTTACGAGGGATTGTGGAAAATCTTCAAAAGATACTTGTGAAGGGTCCGCACTCCACAAGTGTGTGGGATTTTTACCCACTAAAAACCACACACCCTTTTCCCATGATGTGTATCATCACCCCGGAACCGCTCTCGCATTACTTCAGGGTGATATCGTGCTTTGTCTTTCAGACGTCTTCTTTCTTCATTTCTCCTTTACGAACGTTCGTATGCTTCCAAATTCTTCTTCTTCTGATGTCCTCCACATACACTCCCACGCGATCCCAGGATTCCTGGTTTCGCAGCGTCATCGAAATAATATTATCTGTTGTCAATTCTCCTAGTTCAGTTTCCACACATCTTCTCTGAATCGTCCAATGGCCGCATACAAAAAAAGTTTGAAATACGTCATCAATGTCATCACAGTATGTGCATGCTGCGTCACTCGCTCTGCCCACTTTATGCAGGAATTTCTGGAAATATCCATGTCCTGTTAGAAGTTGCGTGAGGTAGTAATTTACTTCACCATGGGCCCTTTCAACCCAGATATCCAACCGTGGTATCAGTCGCTTGGTCCATTTGCATCGAGGGTCACTTTCCCATCTGAGTTGCCATCGCCTCATCCGTTGACTGAAGGCATGCTTTTTGCACATTTCTTTTCCAGCTCTCCTTGGGTATGCCAGATTTTATGTCGCTCCAATGCAAGTAGGTCTATTGGGGCTATGTGGAATAATAATAATAATAATAATAATAATAATAATAATAATAATAATAATAATAATAATAATAATAATAATAATAATAATACCATCAACACTGTTTTTAACATAATGGATCTGATATTTTATGCTGATATTACCAAACTTACCACACTATCCAGCTACTCTAAGCAACTAAGGAACTGACCAGTTAATGCATTATTGTTGCAGCAAATGTTTGTCATGATTGCACCTCACCTTCTACAGAATGAAGTTAATCCTCCAGTGCCTCATGCAGTGGACTGGTCTGACATGCCTTACAATCACTTGGATCCATCAATCTTCAAACCCAGGAGCAAGAGTGGTAAGAAGAAGAATGAACTTCTCAAGACAAAAACAACATAAATACATACAAGGAAATTCGCAATCTGCTTGCGTACACTTAATTTTTAATGAATTAATAACTGATTGTGTTTGTGAAACAGTCTTAATTGGAGACTTTGATGTAAATAGTGTTCACTCCTTGTACTCATATATATATAGAAACTGTAAATATTGTAGTAGTTGTAGTAATTCATGATTTTGTGAAGTACCTTAAAATTCAATAACATTTTCAAGGAAACATGCATTATTATTATTATTATTATTATTATTATTATTATTATTATTATTATTATTATTATTATTATTATTATTATTATGTGGATCAAATGTAAATCGGAATTATTTTTTACTATTTTATTGAATCCACCAAAAAATACACAACAAGCACCTCATTTTTCTACATAGTCTCCCAAATTTGAGACACATTTTTGCCACCAAATTGGCAACATTTTTATGCTGTCCTCCAAAGAAGAAGAACATGTGTGCGGCCAGTTGTGCACATACTCCTCTACTGCTGTATCATCATGAAATCCCTTTCCTCTCAGTTCTTCTTTCAGTGCCCCAAACAAGTGGTAGTCACCAGGTGACAAGTCTGGACTGTAAGGAGGGTGTTCCAGAGGTGTCCAATGCATATCCTCCAGATTTTACCGTGTTACAACAGCAGTGTGTGGCCTTACATTGTCGTGCAGAAGAAGAACATCTCGTATCGGGTGCCGGCGACATTTGATGCGATATGCAACTTTTGACTCAACCAAAAGATGACAGTAATAGGCTGTATTCACTGTCCTTTGTTCATGCAACAAATCCACAAGCGAAATGCCCGCATAGTCCCAAAAAACAGTTACAAGCACCTTTCCCGCAGAAAGGCGTGTTTTGGTCTTGACTGCACCTCGTTCCCGCCACTCCATGCTTGCTTGCTTTGACTCCGGGATGTAATGATGAACCCAAGTTTCATCAGAAGTCACAATGCAATGCAAAAAATCACATCCTTCCTCCTTGTAGCACTTCAGATGGCTCTGACAAACATCCTGGCGGAATTATTTTTGTTCTTGAGTGAGGAGATGAGGAACCCACAAGGAAGACAATTCCTGAACATCAAGTTCATTACTGATGATGGCTTGAACACTTCCAAAGCTTAATCCTACAAGTGAAGCAATTTCAGAAATGTTTATGCGCCGATCTTCTTCAATAAAGTCACATTCAGCACGAATGTTGTCTGCAGTGATGCTTGTCTAAGACAATCTTTGGTGGGGCTCGTTTTCCACTTCTTCCCGTCCTGCCAAAAATTGTTTGTGCCATTCATACACCTGGCTCTTTGAAAAAGTTGTGTCTCCAAACTGTGCACGGAGCCTTCTCAAAATTTGGTGCCTTCTTTCGCCAGAAACTTGATGATGATGATGTGCTGCGCAAGGGATGTGTGTACTCATGGCATACTGAAGCAAGCAGTCGCTCTGTGGTGTGTGACGCATCAAGACGCCTACACCGGACATCCCCACCAACATCCTCTCAAACCCCTTCCCATTTCCGTTTGCTACCAGAGCCGCTAATTTTAAATTCTGGTTTATATTTGATGTACTTAGTATTATTGTCACAAGTCGTGAAGAGTGACAAATGAGAAAGGGAACAATGATACTAAAAGATAAATATTTGAAATGCTTACATCTTGAAATATGTATTGAAGCTGGAAAGCAGAGGCTGAGAAGAAGTGGATGTTGATGAACTGGGATTGATGACAAGAAAGAGCTAATCTATTTAAAAATTACTGTATATGAAGACATGAAGATTGGCCTTGTCCTTATGCATTTTCCTTCATTTCTCCCTCTTCCTATACTGACCTGTCATTGTGTTTATCCTTACATGTTCCTTTCAATGTTCTTATTTCTTAATGTATGAACTGAAAAACTGTAGTTGTGTCACGTGGTCAAAACAGAATGGTTTAAAACTTAACAAAGATAAGAAAATATATTGTCACCTTTACGTCTATAATTTTGGTAGAAGGAAGACGTCGACAATTTTGTGAGATGGGCAACAGACAATAGTATGATGGTAAACGGGACGAAAAATCAGGTTGTAAATTTCACCAAGAGGAAAAGTCCTCTCAGTTTTCATTACTGTGCTGGTGGGGTGATAGTACCTCATGAGGATCACTGTAAGTACTTAGGCATTAAAATAAGGAAAGATCTTCATTGGGGCATTCACGTAAATGAGGGTGAAAAGAAAGGTTTCAGATCTCTTTATATGGTTAAGAGAGTATTTAGGTGTTGTTGTAAGGATGTAAAGGAGACTGTGTATTCCCTGTAATTTGATTAATATCCCCCTGTGAGTGGGGGCATAAGATATAACAAAAAAGGCCCCAGGAGCTCTCAGTTTGGAAGAGTGGGTTGACGACCACGGGGCCGTTAGCTGAATCCTGGCATTGCTTCCACTTTCTTGTGCCAGGCTCCTTGCTTTCAGCTATTCTATCCGACCTCCCTTGGTCAACTCTTTTTCTTTTCTGACCCCAACAGTATTAGAGCACTCAAGACCTAGGGAGTCTTTCATTTTCATACCCTTCATGGCTCTTGTCGTTCTTTCGCTGATACCTTCATTTTTTGAAGTGTCGGAACCCTGGCATCTTTTCCTCTGATAAGTGTTATAAAGAGGATGGTTGGCTAGTTGTACTTCCTCTTAAAACAGTAATCACCATCACCACCACTTCCACACTGAATAACCCAAAAGAATACCTTGTTTATTGTTATATTGTTTTGACATCATAACATCTCACTCCACAGGCCTGATTGCACAGGAAGTTAGCATTACAAAAATCAGCCTGTTTATCACAGCCTGTTTCTAGAAAACTATCAGTGATACTTTCAATATTCTGATATTGTTAGGTAATTCAAGGCTTCCCAATGATGAATTTAGTGCGATAATACAACCTCTCCTTATGGGGACCTTGTGCTTTGAACACTTGATTACATGCACTCAATTACAAGTTATTAAAATCATTCCGTATTGATGGTTTTCACTTTATATAATACATTGTATTGTATTGAACAGGAGGACATAATAAATATTTTTCCTTTGTAAAGTACATACACTCAATACAATTAGGAGCACCATAGGAAGTGAACCCCACCCAACCAACTTAAAATATTATATTCTTGTTTGGTTTGCACATAGAAAGGTTCACAAATATAAGTGATGTTATAGTGAATAAATTAATATGGTTTGTGATTAAGAGAAACTTTGAATACCACCAACAAATTATTCATTTCGTAGTTTCTCTATCAATAATCATTCAGCACTTGCTGAACAAAATTATAAGTTTACACTATGAAGATAACTGGGCAAGATGCAGTGATGAAAGAATAGCAAAGATATCTCCATCTGATTAAAAGTTATGTGACTAGGAATTTAGTACTGGCACGCCACACGATGGGGCCAAACACCCATCTGGCAGAAAAAAATTTACAATAGCATAATGTTTTTAGAAGAAGCAGATTATAGTGCATTCCCCTGTACTTTTTGATGGTGAATTTTAATTAAACCATTCCTGGAATGCTTTGACTAACTGTACTCAAGATATTACAAGATACACTGACTGACAGAGCAAATGCAACACCAAGAAGGAGTGGTTCAAAAGGGATGAAAGTTGGGGAAAAACAGAGACGGCACGGACGAATAATTGATGTTTATTTCAAACCGATATGCAGGTTACACAATGCGCATGGCATCGACTCAGTAGGATGTAGGACCACCGCGAGCGGCGATGCACGCAGAAACACATCGAGGTACAGAGTCAATAAGAGTGCAGATGGTGTCCTGAGGGATGGTTCTCCATTCTCTGTCAACCATTTGCCACAGTTGGTCGTCCGTACGAGGCTGGGGCAGAGTTTGCAAACGGCGTCCAATGAGATCCCACACGTGTTCGATTGGTAAGAGATCCGGAGAGTACGCTGGCCACGGAAGCATCTGTACACCTCGTAGAGCCTGTTGGGAGATGCGAGCAGTGTGTGGGCGGGCATTATCCTGCTGAAACAGAGCATTGGGCAGCCCCTGAAGGTACAGGAGTGCCACCGGCCGCAGCACATGCTGCACGTAGCGGTGGGCATTTAACGTGCCTTGAATACGCACTAGAGGTGACGTGGAATCATACGCAATAGCGCCCCAAACCATGATGCCGCATTGTCTAGTGGTAGGGCGCTCCACAGTTACTGCCGGATTTGACCTTTCTCCACGCCGACGCCACACTCGTCTGCGGTGACTATCACTGACAGAACAGAAGCGTGACTCATCGGAGAACACGACGTTCCGCCATTCCGTCATCCAAGTCGCTCTAGCCCGGCACCATGCCAGGCGTGCACGTCTATGCTGTGGAGTCAATGGTAGTCTTCTGAGCGGACGCCGGGAGTGCAGGCCTCCTTCAACCGATCGACGGGAAATTGTTCTGGTCGATATTGGAACAGCCAGGGTGTCTTGCACATGCTGAAGAATGGCGGTTGACGTGGCGTGCAGGGCTGCCACCGCTTGGCGGCGGATGCGCCATTCCTCGCGTGCTGAAGTCACTCGGGCTGCGCCTGGACCCCTCGCACGTGCCACATGTCCCTGCGCCAACCATCTTCGCCACAGGCGCTGCACCGTGGACACATCCCTATGGGTATCAGCTGCGATTTGACGAAGCGACCAACCTGCCCTTCTCAGCCCGATCACCATACCCTTCGTAAAGTCGTCTGTCTGCTGGAAATGCCTCCGTTGACGGCGGCCTGGCATTCTTAGCTATACACGTGTCCTGTGGCACACGACAACACGTTCTACAATGACTGTCGGCTGAGAAATCACGGTACGAAGTGGGCCATTCACCAACGCCGTGTCCCATTTATCGTTCGCTACGTGCGCAGCACAGCGGCGCATTTCACATCATGAGCATACCTCAGTGACGTCAGTCTACCCTGCAATTGGCATAAAGTTCTGACCACTCCTTCTTGGTGTTGCATTTGCTCTGTCAGTCAGTGTATATGTATTAACAATCTTTGTATGTGTGAACTTGTGATATATACAACACATGATTCTAATACAGATTTTCTCAAAGAAAGAGAATTTTAGGGGTCCTGACTCTACTTAATAGAATAAGTAAATAATAGAGAAATCAAAAATACAGAAATGAATGCCAAACACAATATTTTGTTATTTAAAAAAATGTTTAAACAATATACTGTATATTTTTTTAAAAAAATTCCTTTACCACTGATCTGGAATTAAGGCTGTCGCCCACATGTCAGATTCTCTGTTGAATGTTTACCTAGCCTTTTCTTAACATATTTCAACAAAGTTGGGTATTCATCTCCCTTGGTAAATTATTCCAGCCCCTAATTCCTCTTCCTATAAATAAATATTTGCCCTGGTTTGTCTTCTTGAATTTTAACATTATCTTCATATTATGATCTTAAAGCTCCACTCAGGCTTATTTGTCTATTAATATTATTCCAGGCCATTTCTCCACTGACAGCTTAGAACATACAGCTTAGTTGAGCAGATTGTTTCCTTACTCTCAAGTCTTCCCATGCCAAAGATTGTAATAAGTTTGTAATACTACTCTTTGTTGGAAATCACCCAGAATAAATCATGCTGCCTTTGTACATTTTCCAGTTCTTGAATTATTCATTTGATAAAAGGCAAGGGAATAGGGTGAAAAATAATATTTATTCTATTAACAAAGTTTTCAAAAATGAAATATATTCTCTCTTTATTTTCAAACTGAAATGATAAGTTTTGCTTCTCAAGTCGGAAAAACAATGTTCATTCTATTATGGTAATAAACATTTTTAAAATAAAGTACGATCTTCTTCTACAGGGGGTATAATATAAGACTTCCCACTTCTGGTTACAGGCTATGGGAATCCCCAAACCAGTGCCATATGGCTTGTGTCAAGCTTGGCGTGATAAGAGGTGCTGACACTTGATGCAGCAGATATTTAGCTCTCTCGTTCAGTTTGCTAGTGTATTTTTAATCAATTGTTATTTGCAGAAGAAGAAAAAAGCAGTTAAAAGATGCTTTTGAAATTCCATAGACAATTTCCCGGTTTGACAGTACCATCAAAATGTTTCGTGCAACAACTCGTTCATAAGTGACATAATACTGGTTCCATAATTAATAAGAAGAAATAACAAAGGAGAACAGCTCTCACACAAGAGAGGTTAGAAGATATACAGGCAAAACTACAAGTCAGTTCACATAAGTCGCTTCGGAGAGTAGCTCAGGAAACTGGTATTTTACATTCATCATCACGTAATGCAACAAAATTTCACCAGATTCATTTGGTCCATAACATACCACTTACAGATTTCATTACAAGAATAAGATTTTGCAGTTCACTTTTATTTATTTAATTAATTAATTTATTTATTATTTTACCATTAATGCTTTCATGGCCCATACTTATAGACATGATATACGTAGTACAGTCATTAAGTTCTCAGGCTGACTGCACTATAGCGCAAAGGTGGCGCCGTGGTATTGTACCATGTCAATTAGTCTCTCGTCCCTGCAAGAGACACTTGAGTGCATGCACTGGAAGTAGACGTACTATCGTTATTGTGACAGTGATTTGAATGCGCCTGTCGAACCTTGACATGTCACAGATTGAGCAACAAGCAAACATCAAGTTCTTCCAGAAATTAAGCAAAACCGCTGCTGAGATGTTTGAAATGATGCAGCAGGTTTATGGTGAGGACGCATTGAGTCACAGTGTTGTTTTTAGGTGGCATCGACGTTTTGTGCAAGGATGGGACAGTTTGGAGGATGATGTGCGTACTGGTCGGCCACAAACAGTTCGTACGGAACGCAAGATCCAAGAAGTTGCAACGTTGGTGCGTGCTAACCGCTCCCAATCGGTAGACGATCTCACAGCAGCAATAGGGGTCAGCCATGGTACTTGCCACAAAATTCTGATGGATGACCTCAACATGTCTCGTGTTACCCAGCACAGTGTGCCACGATTCCTGTCGCAAGACCAACGTGATGATTGCATGACGATTTGTTGTGACCTCATCAGTAGTGCTGACGATGATCCAACGTTTCTCAACTGGATAATAACTGGAGACAAAACATGGTGTTTCCCTTATGATCCACAACTGAAATGACAATCCGCCACCTGGAAAACGCCATCATCACCATGACAGAAAAAACTACGACAAGACAGGTCAAAAGGCAAGGTGAGGCTGGAACTGTTTTTTGATTCAAATGGAATCGTTCACATGGAATTCCTCCCCGATGGTGCAATGGTAAACAAAACCCTCTATAAGGAGATCCTTGGCCGTTTACACGATGCAATTCGCCGTAAGCGACCTGGGCTTTGGCGTACAAATAATTGCCTGTTGCTACACGACAACGCCCCGGCACATCGCCCTGTCCTTGTCCAAGAGGAACTTGCAAGGCAACAGGTGACAATTTTGATACACCCTCCATACTCACCTGATCTCGCATCCTGCGATTTTTTTCTCTTTCCTCGCCTGAAAGCACGCCTTTGTGGGCACAGATTTCAGTCATCCGAACAGATCATGACGGCCACAAGAGAAGCCATATGGGACCTTCCTGTCAACTGCTTTCAGCGGTGCTTCCAGCAGCTATACCAATGTCAGCAGACAGGCCAACGGCAACTATTTTGAGGGTGGATGTGGTTCTGTTTAAGTGGTTAACAACCAACAGTGACTATTTTGAGGGTGGATGTATTTCTGTGTAAGTGTACGCCGTGTAATGCGGCATCGTGTGCAACATACAGAGTCATGTGGGTGCCTATCCTCCAGGCATCTCAGAACTTAATGACTGCACTACATATATCATGTCAATTTATTATTTGTTTACAGGCAAGACTGCAAGTCAATCCACATAAGTTGCTCTGAAGATTAGCTCAGGAAACTGGTGTTTTACATTCATCATCACGTGATGGAACAAAATGTCACCAGATTCATTTTGTCCATAACATACTGCTTACAGATTTCATTACAAGAATAAGATATTTTTCCTATAGGTGTAATCATGCTGGTTCTTTAAGACGATTATGTCCGCTCGCCATTGCAGCCACTGTGCTCGCTGTCTCCACTTCTCTGTGCTCTTTTCCTCGGTATTCTGCTACAAAGTCTTAAATTATACTCCCTGTACTTATGACATGTTTCCTTAAATGATTTACAAGAGGAACAAAAATTCATTTATTTAAAAAAAAATCTAAATCAATAGTTCCATGGCTTCATTACTTAGAGAAAGATGTTGCTTGTTTGGTTCAGGCCTCTGGAAAGTGATTCATGGATCTATTAATTTCCAATGCAGGCAGCCAGCTTAAAACAGTGCTGTGGCTACATTCTCTGAGGAATGTTCCGATGAAACTTACAGGGAAAGTAGTTTGCTGAAAATGTGTTAACCCATTGCGCCCTGCATATTGTTGAATTGAAACTGCATTGGGGATGGGATTATTTTGGAGGAAATATAGTGTCGCTTCATATCATGAGAAATTTCTTACTTACAAGAGCATTAAAGATTTAAATATACATGAAAATAAATGGCTTTCATACCATGAATTGCAGAACAAGGAATATATTAAAAACATTTTATTTTATTAGCATCATGGGACCGTACTCAGTCCGCCTGCTGAGCTGTAATACAGTCTTCTCCTTGCACTTCCTGTTTGATTTCCACATCTATTTGTTCTTCAGGAGCATTATTCACACTATTACTAATATTACAACTAATTTCACTGAAAAAATGACATTCCTAATCATCATTACTTTCTAAACAGGTTTATATATTGGTAAAGTTCAGTTATTTACTGGCAGCCATCTTATTTACAAGCAAATCTCAAAGTCTAGAGATAGTGCTCTTCAAACTAATTTTACCAAGCACACTATCGATATATACACTAAAGAGCATATAACATTGGAAAGAAAGAGTCCCTACACAAATCACAAATGCAACTCACTCTGCCATCTCTTGAGGAAAAGTTGAATAATATAGTAAAGTGAGACAATGGAACAGTTCTGTGGTCCGGCATTTGGTCCATCAAGACGAAGCACTGAACGGTTCCGTGGCACGGGCCCAATGAGTTAATTTCACTAGAGATCAGCAGAGCTTTTCTTTTAAGTCTAGATATGTGTGCAAATCCATGAAAAATGCTCTAATTTGCTCAAATTATCCCTCCTAAATATCTTCCTATCTGTGGAGGCAGTAGAATAGCATTCAAGGTATCCCCTGCCTGTCATAAGCGGTGACGGAAAGGGGGACCAGGGGCTCTCAACTTGGGAGCGTGGGCTGAGTCTGACATTGCTTCCACTTACTTGTGTCAGGTTCTGCTCCTTTATCTTTCCTACTTGACCTCCCTTATTCTTTTCTGACCCTGACAATATTAGGTTTGTGAGGCCAACAGAGTCTTTTCTTTTCACACCCTTCATGACCCTTCCCTTTCTTTTGTAGACTATCCTTATTTCCTGAAGTGTCAGCCCTCTTCCCTTTTTGCCTCTGATTAGTGTTAATGGAAGACTGTTACCGAGTTGTACTTCGATTTAAACAGTTACCATCACCACTATCCCCCTCCTAGATAATTATCTTTTTTTTTTTTTTTTTTTTTTTCCAACCAACTATTTGTTGCATGGTTGAGTGTATTCACAAGTCTTATTAGTATGGCTGAAATTTTTTATTCATATAAAATGGTACTTTAATTTTCAATCAACTGCAGTAAACTCCATGTGGTTTACATTTCTTCCATTTCAAATGCCATTTATCCATTGCAAACAATTTTTAATCGCAAAACCATTATCACAGCTGGAAACTGTAGAAAATGTATACATAATTGGCCAAATTGTCACTTTTATTACTTTTTTTCGCTTTAGATTCACTGTGCACTGTTAAATCAATTCCACAATGCTGTTGTGTCATCATTATATTCAACATCACAAGAAGCTCCTGAGGTACATTGACAGTAAATAACATGTGAGGAGGATGTAGAAGATTGATGAAAGTTGATTTAATCCTATTAGTATAATACCTGCCATCTTTATACTTCAAACATCTTTCTAACCTAAGAACTTCAAAGGGCACTAATCATGTAAAATCTTGTTACTATATATTTCTGATTCCACAGTAAATAGAATTTAATCTTTCATTGCAGGCAGACATCATCACACTTCACACATCTGCGAATGTGTAGACAACGTAGCCTACCACAAATTTTTCCTGTCATTCTAAAATATTTACAATTTTGGAGTTATGATTCCTGCAAGGAGCCCGGACCTCACTTCATGTGATTTCTTTTTACAGGAATATGTTGTATAATGGCCTGCCTATCTAAATTAAGACACAGAGTTTCTGAGTCTGTCACTTCACAGACATGCTTATGAAGTGTGAGATGTGTCATGTGACTGAAGCATACTCACACTGAGCAGCTGTAGTGTGTGCTGTGGAAACTCATTTTATTTATTTATTTTATTTATTTATTTATTTATTTATTTATTTATTTATTTATTTATTTATTTATTTATTTATTTATTTATTTATTTATTTATTTATTTTATGCCTTTGTATGTGGTGAAGTTAAGTCTCGTAGCCCTTTCTTTCACTTAACCACAATATACAGTACATAGTCACATGATTTGGAAAAATAACAATGTTTTCTTAAATTAAAATAACTTTAATTTACTTTAAAATTAGTCAGTACATGTTTTGCATTTCATAGAAAACAACTTTAGCCGTGATCTTTATTGACAGTTAAAATATGCACAAAACGGTTACATAAGTAAAACACAATTAACCACCCACATTAAGAACAACTTGCCCTTGACAAGATAAAAGGTCTGAATGTCTAAAGTGTCTTTGGTTTTTTCTTCATTGACACTATTTGATATCTCTTGATGTAAAAGATGTGTTATTCATAAAATACCACTTGGAAAATTATTCCAAGATAAAGGGATCTTAAAGTTTCTGGATGAATAAATGAAACAGCAGTGTACAACTATGCAAATTTTTGTAACATTCAAAACTTGATGTGAATGGAAAGGGGGAATGTAGAAGTTGGAATTTGTTATATAAAATAATTTCACCATGGACCAATTGCTTGTAATTTTTCCTTATTCCTTACTCTATCAATTATGGGTTCCTCTGTTACTACCTACCTCTCTCTTTGCTTCATTCCTCTATCTGTCCAATCCTGTCACTCCAGTCATACTCCTCAGTAACTTCATTTCATAGGTCTGTAACCTACTTTTATTTATTTCCTTCATTACCCCTGTCTTCAATGCATAAGTCAATATGGGAGCATAGTTGGTAGGTGTTATGTAAAATCTATTTGTATCTCTGTGGTATTTCTCTCCTGCATATTGAACGTCTCACACACTTAACCCATTGAGCCCTGCATATTTGTTGGTTTGAAACTGTATTGGGGCTGGGATTATTTTGAGGAAATACAATGTTGCTTCACATCATGAGAAATTTCTTACTTACAAGAGCATTAAAGATTTAAATATACATGAAAACAAATGATTTTCACACTACAAACTGCAGAACATGGAATACATTATTTTATTAGCATCATGGGTTCATAATTAGTCCACCTGCTGAACTGTAACACAGTCTTCTCCTTGCACTTCCTGTTTGATTTCGAAATCTATTTGTTCTTCAGGAGCATTATTTACACTATTACTAATACTACTACTAATTTCAGTGGGAAAAAAATACATTCCTAATCATCGTTACTTTCTAAAACAGGTTACATATTGGTAAATTTCAGTCATTAACTGGCAGCCACCTTGTTTAGAAGCGGATCTCAAAGTCTGGAGATAGTGCTCTTCAAACTAATATTACCAAGCACACTATCGATATACTGTATATATTAGCAAGAGCATATAACATTGGAAAGAAAGAGTCCTTACACAAATCACAAATGCAACTCACTCCGCCATCTCTTGAAGAAAAATTGAAATATATAGTAAAGTGAGACAATGGAACAGTTCTGTGGTCTAGCATTTGGTCCACGCAGACGAAGCACAGAACGATTCCATGGTTTGGGTCCAATGAGTTAAAGAATTGGTCTGCCTTCCTGCCACATTCATGTATTTCCCTCCTGTTTCTCCCACTTTTGTAAATAATGTTTCCAAATATTTAAAACTGTCTACTTTCTGTATTTTCTCTCCTCCACATGTTATTTCCATCATCATCATCATCATCATCAATTTACCTTGTCGAGCTCCTGTTTGGTTGAAATGTTTATAGCTCCTTCCATCTTCCTCTATCCAGCCATCACTGTTCCTCCTTAACTGTATTCCAGTCTAGGTTTCTTCCTTATTTCTTTTTTCTTTCCAATTTTGGCCATCTTAAGACCCTGGAAAGTAACCCTGTGTATTCACCTTGACCCTTCTTTTCTTGACTTCCAATAGTTTTTTATCCTTTCAATCCTCCTCTCTTGTGTCCAGATGTTATTACCTTTCCTCTTCTCCTTCTCTTTCCCTCTCTCCAGGCTTATTATTATTTTCTTGATCTTTTCCAACACCTTAGTATGGGTCTTCTTCTTGCCCTCCTTCCTTCTATCTGGGTCTCCGACATCTGCTTTGGCATTCTTCCCTCTTCTTTCCTCTTAACATGTTCAGACCAGCTAAATTTATCCCTCTCCATTCTGTTGTAAAGCTTTTCCAATTTGATTTCCTTGCTGATATCCTCATTTCTTAATATGTCCTTTCTCACCTTTCTTGCCCTCTTAAAATTTAATTGCACTCACCTGGATTATACAAGGTGTCTTGAACCTTTTGGGTCAAATTGAAACAGGTGATAGTGGGTCCACAATAATTGATTATATTGAGACAGGGAACCAATGGTCGGAAATGCATATTTATTGTGTTATGGATATACGCAGCGTACCCCGCATAACAACAATGTAGCTTATAGTAATTGTTCAAAGTGATGACTGCCAGTCTCTTTGCTTCTCTCTTCCTGTTCATATCATCATGTCTTGCTTCTTCTGCTCTGTACTGGAACCATCCCCGAAAGGCCTGTTTCTTCTTCCCTCCACCATGGTGCCTCCTTCTATCTTTTCTTATAGCTTGTCTTCCCACAGACTGCTGCTGCAGCATTGTGCTTTCAAACTTTTCTTTTTAAAAAATATATATTATTTTTACAATCTGCTTTATGTCGCACCAACACAGATGAGCGATGATGGGATAGGAAAAAGCTAGAAGTGGGAAGGAAGTGATCATTTCCTTAATTAAGGTACAGCCCCAGCATTTGCCTCATTGAAAATAGGAAACACTGGAAAACCATCTTCAGGGCTTTTGACAGTGGGGTTCGAACCCACCATCTCTCGAATGCACAGCCACTTGCTCAGTTGAACCTTTTTCATTCTTCCTTTCCTGACTTTGATTTCCCTGTAGGTAGGCCTAACTTCCCCTTGACCAATTCCTGGTACTTTTCCCTACTATGATTGACTTTCAGTTTCCAATATTTTCTTTTTCTTTTCTGGTGTTCAGTCCTTCTTTCCTTCATCACTCTCAGTAGCTGATGGTTGCTATCTAAGACTTTTGATGGTTTTGCCTTTACATCTGTTTGTTCTTCTTCATTACCCAGTGTATTATGGTATACTTCAGATTTGTGTGACTAATTCTTATACCATTTTACCTCGCGGCTCTCTCCCTTCTTGAACTACAAGTTCCTAATAAGCAATCCATTTCTTTTATCAAAGTCCAGCTACTTTTTCCCTTTCTTATTTACACTTTGCCATCCTTCTGCTCCCAGTATATTTTTATACCCACATCTTTCTGTGCCTGCATGGACATTAAGTGCCCCGTGGCAATTGTGTTTTGATTACACAGCTGTTTCAGCAGTTCTTCCTCAAATTCTTCCTTCTCTTGTAGAATACAGCCTACTTGGGGGCATACACTTCATTTATTACCCATATACTTTCACTAACTGATATCTTAACTCTTATGATCCTGCCACGTAAGTCCAATCCCTCGTCCACAGTGTGGGAGATGCCCTGAGACCACTATGGTAGCTACAGTATGAAGAGTCCACAGAAATCCTAAAAATAAAAATAAAAAACAACTAAAGGTGCTCTGGAGAGTAACAACAGGCTTACCATCAGTCACTAGAGAAACAAGGAACAATTTACAGGTTTTGTAGGAGTTTATTTTACCTCTGATGTAATAAATTCATAATCGCTAAATATTCTGTGCTGAAGTTTGCATGCCTGCAGCCTTTAGGGCTTGAAATAGTTGAAGATAGTACAGTTAAACATTTATTCACTTTCGTAATTATTTTCACACTGTTTCCTTCAGTCTTCTTCTTCTTCTTCTTCTTCTTCTTCTTCTTTAGATTCGTCCGTATTTTAATTAGGGTTCACTGTACCAAATTTTCCTCTTCCATTTCTTCCTGTCAAGTGTGTCCTTCTCATGTAGTCCCTTCTCCTTCTTGTCCTCTACCACACAGTCCTCCCACCACCTGCAGGCAACCTATAGTCCTCCTCTCGTCTCATAATGTGTCCAAACCATAGCAGTGTTCCTTTTGTATCTTCTTTGATACTTCCACAACACTGTACATTTTTTACATTGCTTCATTTCGTATCCTATCTATGCGTGTCTTTCCCATCATCCACCTCAACATCCTCATTTCTGCCACGTTTAGTTTTTTCATGTTTTTGTGGCCATGTTTTATTACCATATATCATGGTTGGTGTCCGGGTCCATGGCTAAATGGTTAGCATGTTGACCTTTGGTCATAGGGGTCCTGGGTTTGATTCCCAACATGGTCGGGAATTTTAACTAAAATTGGTTAATTTCGATGGCACGGGGCCTGGGTGTGTTGTCTTACTCATCATTTCATCCTCATCACAATACGCAGGTTACCTACGGGCGTCAAACCAAAAGACCTGCATCTGGTAAGCCAAACTTGTCCTCGGACATTCCCAGCTCTAAAAGCCACATGCTATTTCATTTCATGGCTGGTTTCACAACTGATTTAAATTCCATTCCCTTTGACATTTTCCCCAGTCCTCTGGTCACCAAGCAGTGCTGGTTCATCAGCAGCCCGTCACACAGATTTTTTAATAATGCTATGTTTTACGTCCCACTAATTACCTTTTGATGGTTTTTGGAGACACTGAGGTGCCAGAATTTAGTCCTGCAGAAGTTCTTTTACGTGCCTGTAAATCTACCAACAGGAGGCTGACGTATTTGAGCTCTTACAAATACCATCGGAATGAGCCAGGATTGAACTTGTCAAGTTGGGGTCAGAGGGCCAGCGCCTCAACCGTCTCAGCCACTCAGCCTGGCAGGGTTTTTTTCTTTCCTTTTTTTCTCTAGGAATGTGCAGGAAGATTGCCCTGATATGTTGAACTGTATTTTCTGACAACTGTGGCCACCATGGACTCATCCCTTTACACAGGCACCCAATCATTTGAAACTGTTTATATCATAGCCAAACATTTTTGTCAGATGGAGGATCTCATTCAGATAGTCACAGAAACTTATGCTGAACTATAACCGCTGGATTAGAACTTCACAAACAGCAGAACGGAGGAAGTTTCATGCATAAGAGTTACCATCTCTAACCAGAATTTCAAATGTAGCACAGTCAAGTGATGGGCTGAGAAAACAATAATTTGTGCATATAATGTAAACTTCCATAGTTGCTCTATCATCAAATATATAAGACAGCTAGTTAAGACTTTCAACACTACCATATTTTAACATGGACCCTGGCACTGAACTGGGTCTTTTTCCTGAATTTTAATACATTATTTCACAACAGCGAAACATATTACATACCTGATTTTTGTACCTTATGAAGGTGTCAGCCATCAAATACGAAGATGTTAATCAGGAAGCACATATCTAAAGTGTTTTAATATACTAGTCTCATGAAAAACATTAAAATTGTATGAGAAAATATTGTACATTCAAGTTTTACCAATGAGTCTACTCAAACAATAAAAATGAATTATTTCTTCTGAAATACAAAATTTACCTATTTAGGAATAGTTTGTTTTGGTATAACTGAAAACATTGGGGTATGCACAGTCTAAACTGGCACTCCCTGCACCACCATCTACAGTACTTTCCTTCCACGGTACAGGTGAATCCTCAGCCTGCATCCCTTCACCTAAACAAAAAAAAAACTCCAAATTTCGGGAGAGGTGACGTATTTCTATTATTTGTATATGGAGTAAAATGATGCAGCCAAAAACACTTGCACTTGAAAGTGACATAAAAAATAAAAGTATTGCCTGAACTATCACTTGATAAGTTATCTGGTTTGTAAGCAGAGTATTCTCACAATTACAGAGTTTTCTTGATATGTGAGTTCAAAACCATCAATACAGAAAAATTAAACTAATCACACATAGCAGAGTATTCATCACTGTCATCTATTTCTGAGTCTGCTTCTCCCGATGAAATATCCAAGATATCACTATCGTGTTTGTACAGTAACACAACTGACAGTGCAACATATTTGGCGCGTTCAGCACTCGGCACATCGAGTGCTTCAGCAGAGGTCATGGCAAGGAGAAACTACCCATTTTATCGTTTAGGTCAGAAATTCCTGATGACTGCTGCATTCTAGTGAACACTAGATAAACTACTACCTCCAAGCAAGGGACTGGAACTGTATGGGATACGTGCAGCTGCCTATAAATACGCACGAAAATCATGCCCGTATAGTATACAGGTGCCATCCACAACCAGGAAAGCAGTGTGCACATATCCCGTTGAGGCATAGTGCTGAAAGTGTTAAGATCATTCAAATAGCCATAGTAACAATTGAAAACTTGATATTCTCCTGTGCTCACCTAGTACTTTTAGTTGTTCTCCATAAAATAATAATCACTCCCTCACCTTCTAGAAATATGCATGATTGTGCTAAATTCAGATGAGTAGACACCAAAATTATCTCTCTAATCCATGTGATCAAAGACATTATCCAAAGTACTTGTTAAAACACAAGTGCAATGACCAGCAAAATTAATGGATAACTGGAATTTTCAATGGAGCAAAGCATGTTAAATTGTGAAACAATTCTTTTATTATTCACATTGATTATTTTCATGAAAAAATTATCAAAGTAATATTATCTGTCTGTTATTGCTGTCCTTAGTTAGATTCAATCCAATCAATCAATCAATCAATCAATCAATCAATCAATCAATCAATCAATCAATCAATCAATCAATCAATCAATCAATCTTGATCTGCATTTAGGGCAGTCGCCCAGGTGGCAGATTCCCTATCTGTTTTCATGAAATGAGTCAATGTAAATGATAAAAACAAATGCTTCATAATTTAACATGCTTCTTCTTTTGAAAATTCAAGTGTTCAATAATGAATTTTGCCGGTTAGTGTATTTAAGTTTGATGCCTACAGTGAGTGAGTAATTCCTGTACTTTTACAATGTAACATTTTTTCTTCTGTTAAACAACTGTTTATGGAAACTTCACTTAACAACTTGACACATATCAGTAGCATGGAGAGGTTGCACTGATCCGGCTGGTACCGTAGATGCTGGATTAAAAGGAACTTGATGAGTCCCTGAGAAGCTCTGAACAGGTATTTGTGGGATGATCATAGAATCATGACGTAATTCTTGAAAACAACTGAGCACACACAACCAAATGTAGACTATGTAACCTGAAATAAGAAAAGAAACAAGGATAGTTTGATAACCGTGACTTTTTATTGCTAAAATAAGTTTCCTCGTTGAAGTGCTCTCTACCAAGAAGATATCTATCATCATAATGGTGGCCATTATGGTCAAAATTATAGATACTATCATCAGTATTTCATAATCCACCTCCATAACGTAAAGGTTACCACTACTAGATGTCATCCTTGAAGGCCTTGGTTTGATTCCCGGTACCGCCAAAGATTTGAGATTACCAGAAGGGCTGTCATGAGGTTTAAAAAAGTACATGCAGAGCCTGGACATGAGTTAATTTTATACTTGACTTAGCATACCTGCCACTGTGGCACAACAGCACTAATGAGCCTTGGCTTACCAAGCGACTGCTGCTCAGCCCAAAAGCCTGCAGATTACAAGGTGACACTTCGGCATTGAGATAATTCCTCTTGGCTGTTATTCTTGGTTTTCTACTAGACTGTTGTCGATATTTCTCTGTCAGATAGTAGCTCCTCAATTGTAATCATGTAGGCTGAGTGGATCTTAAACCAACCCTCATATCCAGGTAAATATCCCTGACCAGGCTGGGAATGAAATCCAGGACCTTCGGATGAGTGATAGGCATGTTACTCTTAGACCAACGGGCTGGCCTCACTTAGCATTAGTTATTGGTTTTTCCGAGTGAGCTGGTCGTGCAGTTAGGGGCGTGAAACTGTGAGTTTGCATTTGGGAGATTGTGGGTTCAAACCCCACTGTCAGCAGCCCTGAAGATGGTTTTCTGTGGTTTCCCATTTTCACACCAGGCAAAGGCTGGTGCTGTACCTTAACTAAGGCCATGGCTGCTTCCTTCCCATTCATAGCCCTTTCCTATTCCATTATCGCCATAAGACCTATCTGTGTCAGTGCAACTTATAAAAATATAAAAAAATATTGGTTTTACGTCTCACCGACTTAGGTAGCCCATTTCATGAGGCTGTATGGTGCATGATGTATGATGTTTTAGAGTGTACTAATAATGTGAAATTAAAATATAAAAAAGTATTAACATTAACATTTTTTTAAAGAGATATTAGAAGTTACATGCAATTACAATAATTTTCTGGCTTATTTTACATAATATTATTTATATGAAGAACTTGCTTCTTAATCTTTAATATTCATATATGTTTTCCAATGAATGAATTTGCTCTTTAGAGATAAAATAAAACAACTAGTCTGTAAAATAAATTTATGAAGTTCCAGAAACCCAAGAAATCACAGCAGAACCTGGCAGACTGACAGGGGAGGCCAGAAGTTGAAACATGATGTTCTGCCTTGAAGTGCCTATACACTTCCATTTTTTTATAAAATTCATATGACTACCAATTACATTTGAATCATGTTAATCTCAGCTGACTGTTTTACTAAATTCAATTTCCTAGTAAGTGTCTTCTATTTCTTCTTACATCCACAATCATTCCTAACTCAACTTCTTTCCAACCTGCACTTCCTTCTTAGTCTCTTTATTTTCCTGTTATAATAGAGTGGGTCTTTTCCATTCCTTCCCACCTTTAAAGGTACATAACTAAGTACCTGTTTCCACCCCTCAACAATAGGCTGTTTACATTTTTATTTACCCTTTTCAACTGATCAACCATATGGTATTATCTAATAATTCTACTTTTACAGCCATCCTTTCCATCGCATTTATTATTAAGTACGACAAAAACAGCTTCATGATCATTTACACCATGTATCACTTCAGTTTCTCTGTAGAGTTCATCTGGTTTTATCAACATCACGTCGTCTGACTCGTTGACTGAATGTTCAGCGTACTGGCCTTCGGTTCAGAGGGTCCCAGGTTCGATTCCCAGCTGGGTCGGGGATTTTAACCTTCATTGGTTATTCCAATGGCTCGGGGGCTGGGTGTTTGTGCTGTTCCCAACATCCCTGCAACTCACATACCACACATAACACTATCCTCCACCACAATAACACGCAGTTACCTACACAAGGCAGATGCCGCCCACCCTCAACGGAGGGTCTGCCTTACAAGGGCTGCACCCGGCTAGAAATAGCCACACAAAATTTTTATTTAACATCACGTCTAGTATATTTTTCCCTCTAGTTGGTTCCATCACTTTCTGATTCAGCTGCTCTTCTCAGATTAACTATTCACCATTGTTGGTCATGCTTTCTGACATTCGAAAGTGAAGTGAAAGATTATAAGTAATGTAGTGTGTCCTTCGCGCTCCTAGCTCTGCGCCAGCCAGCACCGCGCACGCCGCAGCTTGGATTATTCGAGACTCTACGAGACGACTCCAGTGCGCTTGCTTATGACGTCAGTCTGCACTATAAAAGGAGCACCTTGCAGCCACTTAGTAGGACTCCCCAGTGTCCAGCACCAGATTACACTGAACGTCGAACACAGAGGTTATCCCTCTTAAACATGTGTCTCGGCCAGGTGGATTGAATTCTGGTTGTATAAGGTTTCACCTCAGGTCACTGCTTCAGTTCCCGTTCCTACAGCCATGTCGAGCCCCGATGCCTGTATTCTACACATCCTCAGTTCTCACTCAGGCTCCGACACCTACATTAGATTCTCTAATAGTGAATATTCATGTCATTTCATGACAGGCCAGTGGAATTAACCGTATTATGTTAGTAGGAACTTTCATGGCAAGTTATGCTTATAAAACCGATAGTTTACAACTATCATGAACTCTACCTTTTTACAGACTATCTCATCAAGATAGCTTCGAGTGTACATAAAGTTAATGTGTATAAAGTGTACATTTCTACAGACTCTCAATCTACTATCAAGATTAGTTACTTGCAAATTTACTCAGCTTCAAGAAAAGTTTAAGTTAAATTCATGTATATATTGTATAAAATCATATTGAAGCAATAAATTTATGTTGTGTTCCAGTATACCTGACCTTGCATACAACACAACAAATTGGAGATGAGGAAAAGTTCTTCGTATGTCGTCAACAAATTGGCGACAAGGTAAAAACACCGTGCTCCGTGCAACCGCCAAATTTCAACAAATTTGGCCACGAAGAAAATTCAACAGGTCTACCGCCTCATTCGAACTACGGACAGTCAGCTGACATTTCCTAGGCTATCTCTCTCTCGCAGCACCTGTTCTGCACGCGCCGACTTGCTTACTCTCTCTCACTATCAGCCGCTCGAGTGAAGGTCTAGTTAACAGCCAGTCTCTGTACACGCTGCTTCGCAAGTTATTTTCTCTTTCACACATCCCAACATGGCAATGACTGAGCAGTTAGCTGCCGTCTTACAAGCTTTACAACAGCAACAACAACAATTCATGCAGCAACAGCAAGCAGCATTGCTTACAGCTGTTCAAGCTCTTTCTGCTTCTGCACAGCCCACAGCCGTTCCTCCATTTTCTGCTTTTGACCCGGCCAAAGAAGAATGGTCCGTCTATTTCGCCCACGTCCAGCAACACTTCGTATGCCATTCAATCACAGATGAAAAGCGCCAACGTGCTCTCTTTCTCAGTTTGGTTGGCAACTCTACGTGCGAATTACTGCAAAAATTAAGCCTGGAGGAGCAAATCTCCGAAGTGCCTTTCGCGCAGCTCTTAGCTCGTATCAATGAACACTATGCTAGAGACCCACACATCGTAGCCGCTCGCTACAAATTTTTTCAAAGCAGGAAGCAACCGCACCAGACTCATGCCGAGTGGATTGCGGAACTACGTGGTCTAGCCAAGCCCTGCCAGTTTATATGTTCCAAGGACGGTTGTAGCACGCCCTATACAGATTCGCTCATTCGGGATATGGTCATTCTCCATACTCCCCAGGACAAAGTTCGTTTTGACGCTGTCAAGAAGAGTAACCCTTCTTTGGAAGACATCCAGCGTATTGCCACAGTATACGAACTAACTACCAAGACTGCTGCGGAAATAGCTACTCACCATATGGTCGCTCAAGTCTCTGAACCAGCCCACCAGTCGTCTGCTCCTTTGAACCGCGCAGCCAAGTCGCTCTTTGCCAAGCGTTCTCGCCAGGTTCCCTCTCGTTCTTCTACAAGAAAGCCCACTTCTCAGAACACGTCTCAACTCCTGCGTTCCTGCAGAGGATGTTTCAAGTATCACGAACGCCGTGACTGCCGTTTCTTCAAAGCCACTTGTGATCGCTGTCATAAAGTTGGGCACATCAAGACAGTATGTAAGAGTTCGCTCCGCCCCGCTAAGACTCCTTCGGCATGCCCGCATCGTACACAGCCCCGACAGAACATGGAAATAGATCAGATCAATCTTCTTCTTCCTACCACGAATTCTAGCAAGATAATCGTTCCACTCTCTTTCTCTGATCGCTCTATTGATTTCCAGTTAGATACTGGGTCACCTGTCTCTATCATTAACCTTGCTACGTATCACGACTTAGGTTCACCTTCGTGCTCTCCGGCTGACATGCAGCTTGTTATGTTTAACAAGAGAAAGATTGACATTAAGGGACAAATCACTCTTCCAGCCAGTTATAAAGGTATTCAGAAGGTCATTCCCTTACTCGTAGCAAAACAACTACACCACATCTAATATTCTGGGCATGGATCTCTTCAATTTATTTGGCTTCCAAATTCATGACAACGTCAATGTAGTCTCTACTTTGCAACCTACCTCTGATGTTACGGATCTCCCAGAGCAATTTCCAGAAGTCTTCGACTCTACGCTAGGCACCGCCAAAGACTACACAGCTCACATACAGCTGAAATCAGGAGCTAAGCCTCGCTTTTTCAAAGCCCGTCCAGTACCACTTGCACTTCAAGACCAAGTTACTAAGGAGTTAGAAAGATGGGTGGAAGCCGGTATAGTGGTACCTGTCACTTCCAGTCAATGGGCTACTCCACTCGTCGTAATTAAGAAACCTGATGGCAATATGCGACTTTGTGGTGATTTTCGATCTACGATCAACTCACAGATTGAAATCGACAATTCCCCGTCGAACGCAATGTGTTGTGTACGGAGGAGCCAAATCAGACCAAACCACAATTACTTCTGGAGTAATTCAGGGCAGTGTGATAGGGCCCCTCCTGTACACGATTTATTCTCTCGACTTACCGGATTGTGTAAATTCGACCATGGCGCAGTATGCCGATGACACAGTCATTTACAGAGCCATGAAAAACAGTGATGATATTGTACAGTTCCAATCGGATCTGGATAGTATAGCTCTGTGGTGTGAGGTAAATAGATTGTATATAAATATTAAGAAGTGTAAATATATAAGACTAAGCAGAGCTAAACAACCACTCCAGAACCAACCTACTCTATGTGGAATCCAACTGCCGACTTCTAACTCCATCAGACTGCTCGGTATTCACATTACGGACAATCTGAAATGGAATAAACACATGGAGGAAGTGAGGTGTAAGGCATACCGGGCGCTAGGTTTCGTCCGTAGATGTCTCTCGGGAGGAAGAAGTAAAGCCCTACGAACGGCTTATATTTCCCTTGTGCGGCCCATACTATTATATGGCCTTCCTTCCTGGCATCCAACTACAACGGAAAATATGAGGAAACTAGAAGGTATCCAGCGACGAGCAGAACGTTTAATTAACAAACACATCCCCTTAAACACAGCCAGGTCATTGCCACCAGTGAACTCGTTATGTACACAAATAGATGTAGCCTTCCTTAGGAAATCCCTGATAGATAACACACACCTCTCCCCTTTCCACCGCCTGCAGCTCAATTACCGCTCTGTTAAAAGAGGCCAAGGAGTTACTCTTGTCCCTCCCTTCGCTAGAACAACCTCATATTTAAATGGGTTTTACTCAAGGGCTGCTCGCACGTGGAACCTTATACCATCTGAGGTAAAGCTACTTCCTCTTCCTCACTTCCTCCGCGAAGTAAAGAAAATGTATATGTAAATATAAACCTATATGTGATGTATATAACTTGTATAAATTAGAATTGCAAGAAGGATGGGTGCAAGTACAGGTGTATGTGGGCGAATGTGTGTGCGTGCGCGTGTGTGAGTGGTTGTGAATGAGTGTGTATACAGGGGACTGAGTGAGAGTATAAATGGCTGGGTGTTCTTACTCTAATATTTTCAGGATAAATCAAGATAATTATTATTCTAAGGGTACAGTGTTTGTAGTGTAAATATGTAAATTTAAAATTGTCTACATAAGTTTGTATGTAAATATTCAGTAGAGTTTATGTACACATGTGGAGATGGAGGCACTTCCGTGTATGTGGGGCTTGCCCTTTCTCCATCTACCACCCCTAAATTGTACAATTTAAGGAAAAGAAATAATAATAATAATAATAATAATAATAATAATAATAATAATAATAATAATAATAATAATAATAATAATAATAATAATAATAATAATAATAAGCCTATCTACAGCTACTTTTAAATGAAGAATCCAAGCAATTTCTCACACTCAATACTCCTCTTGGACTGCTCCAGCTCCAGCGTCTCCCTTTCGGCGTCGCTTCCTCCGCTGCTATTTTCCAGTGCTATTTAGCACAGCTCACCGCCTCCATTCCCGGTTGTGCTAACTACCTTGATGACATTCTTGTGACTGGCAAAGATCATCAAGAACATCTACATAATCTGCGCCTCCTTCTCACTAAGTTGAAAGAAAATGGCCTCCGAGCAAACCTCGCTAAATGCACCTTCTTTCAACCTCAAGTTCACTACCTAGGACATATCCTCGATAAAAACGGCATTCGACCTAGTGAACGGAATGTCTCGGCAATTGTCAACATGCCTGTACCGCAGAACATCAAGCAGCTCCAATCCTTCATAGGCAAAGCGCACTACTATAACAAGTTGCAGCTCCATTGAACGCCTTACGCAAGAAAGGTGTTAAATTTCATTGGTCTCAGCTTTGCCAACATGCCTGGCAAACGATCAACAAGGCCCTTGTTGAAGCTGTCAAACTCACTCACTTTCAACCCGGCAAGCTCCTCACGCTCGCTACAGACACCTCCGATTACGGAATCGGTGCCATTCTCTCCCAGAAGGATCGTCACGGACAGGAACATCCCATAGCTTTCGCTTCAAAGACACTCAATGAGCATCAACGTCGTTACTCCCAGATAGAAAAAAGAAGCTTTAGCTATCATCTTTGGTATTCGCCGTTTCAACGAATATCTCTATGGCAACCATTTCCTGATCATTACTGATCACAAGCCTCTAGTCCACTTATTCCATCCTGGTAATAAGATCCCTGAGCATTCTCTCAGAAAACTTCAAAGATGGTCCATGTTCCTTTCTGATTATTCCTATCAGATCACCTATCGTGCCACATCCCAGCATTGTAATGCTGATGCCCTCTCTCGCTTACCAGTAGGTCCTGATACTGCCTTCGATTCTCAAGAATCAGAATGTCTTCAGTTGGACATCGACCTCGAAGATACCGTATACAGCTTTCCCATTGACGCTACCTGCATCGCAAAGGCAACGGATAAGGACAGTACACTTGCTACAGTACGTACTTACATCCGCAACGGTTGGCCTCTTCAAAACAAACTTCCTGCCAACCTTGCCCCTTATCATCGTCTTCAGCATCGTCTCACGACTCGTGCCAGAGTTATACTCAACGTCGTTACTCCCAGATAGAGAAGACGAATTATTCAAAAATAATTCATGCAGAATGTGATATAAATGACTCTGATAGTGAAGCTGATATTTTAAAATTTATATTTTACAATTGAAGACCTCCGCAGAATAAGAATTTACCCAAATTTTTTTTGCAAAGTGAGATTTCATTGGAAAAAGGGTTGTATCATCATGCCTCTATGCTGTGGTGTCATCTTATGTCGAACTTCAAGCTGGTTATTAATAATCTTGATCATAATGGCCAGTACTGGGTATGTACTGACTTAATCATAGTAAATAGAGTGATGTTGTCACATATCACGACTACCAGAAACTAGGATACTCAAACATTTATTCAACTACTTTTGGAAAAGTAAAACTAAAAATCACTGGTTCAAAGAAGTCCAAGAAGATTTAAATGAATTAGGCTTGACAATTCAACAAATTGAAAACAGAGAAGAGAAGAGAAGAGGATCCTTAGAAATAACGACGTGAGACTTAAACTGAAGACCTATACACGCAAACAGTACAACATAACTGACGAAGAATGGGCAGCCAGATCAGCGAGAACGAAACATTTCTGGGAACAAAAGAAAAATCAACCAAATTTGTAACCAATATTCATAAGACTTGACTGTATATAGATTGATTTCAGTGCTCCAATGTGGGCGTAAAATAAATTTAAAAAAAAAATAGAGTGATGGGTAAACCGCCTGGTGAATACTATGTATTAACATTTGTTTACATATCACACTTTAGAATATATAGTACATGTTTCGAGAAATATTTTAATTCTCTTCTTCAGCTATATAGGTTAAAAATTCATACATTTACATTAAGGCCTAATGAAACAGGGAGGCCCCTCTAAGAAAACTAAAACTGTAACATACACAATATAACATATTAAAAATTGATAAATAAAGGAATGGAAGTAAAGTCTATCTAGTCATCTCTATATATACTCGACGTTGGGGAATGTCGTGTGTAGATAAAATGTTGAGCACTGTAGCAATATTACGTCAAATGTGTCCTTCTTAATCCAATACTCCCTTATCAAAATTGAATTGGATGATATTATTGAAAATAATACAAAATGATGTTTAAACAAGTTGTCAAGCCCTTCAGGAAATAGATGATTATGCTGCCAGGTTGACATGAACCTTACATAGATGATATTGTAGAGCAAGTGGATGTGCAAAGCTGACATGCGGCTGTCAGAGGGATATTGAGACTCCACCAGGAGACGGGCAGTATGAAGAGCATCAGTTGTACTGACCCCTTTGACAAAGCCGCATTGGTTTGTAGAAATTTGTACGACGTTTTGTAGGCGACAATCAAGAATACGCTAAAAAATCTTAGTTCCTAATTGACGCATTCACCAACATCACCTTTGCCTTTCCAGATAGGGACCAAATTGCAGGTATGCTACCATCGTGGAGAGTTCTGTTAAACAGCTTCATGAGAATTTCAGCTCCACGCTGTCCAAGGATCTTCCAGATCTTGGATGGAACATCATCTGGTCCTGGTGCTTTGTTATTTTTCATCTAATATTTTGAATACCAATATAGCTTTTCAATGAAAATGTTCATGAGAGAAAATGAAATGAAATTAAAATGTTGAAGAGAGACACATTTTCCTTTCTAAGGGGTGAAAGTAGTGATAGCAGCTCTTCTGATAATGAAGAAAGCTACACTGATGATAGGAACAGTAAGTTTAACCCTTTGTAGGATAGTGGTTCATAGTGCAACCACCTATCATAAGTGCCAAAATACATGTTTTACTTAACACGAAATCACCTTGATGGATTGAGGTGGTACAGTATATACATACACCTCAACATTACACATTTGGTAGCACTGTTTTAGTACGACAGTGATTCTCACGCATTTTAACATAGACTTACATTCCTCAACACTGGAAACATGGAAGGAAAAATTTTAAGATGCTTTTAGCGTTTGGGTAGAACATGTATATCGCCAAAAGTATTTAACTTATGATTATGTTGAATGTCTCAATTGACAGATAAAAGAGTTGCAAAAAAAAAGCATAGTTTTCATGAAATAGTGTTTCAAAGTAAGGAAAAATTTGTGCTAAATATGTGATTTCACACGCATACTCTGGTATAAGATGGTGCTGTGTTGACTCGTGCACTTAATTGGAGGTTAGCTGAAACAGCAAAAACAATTTAATAATTAAGTCTACAAAACCCTCAAAACCCTGCGACCGTTACTATAGTGACAGTCTACCGCCAATTTTATTTTTTCCTTGTGCAAATCAATTGGAATTAAAGGTGAGAGCTATGCTGTTATGGTTATGTGCACTATTTTTATACCTTTACCAGTAGTTTTCTTTCTAAACAAATGGCATTATTAGTAAATACAGTATATGAAAATGTACGATTCATTTGAAACTTTAGTACTGCAATCCATTACCACTCTTCACATTACAAAAGAGACTATTTGCTTGTGACACATCATATGAAATTTCAAAAGTTATAAGGGTTTCTATACCATAATTCTGTTTTAACTTCAATTTAATAGTTGGCTTTTTAATTACTGTATATGCAAATTTTATTGATATCATGCATTGTTCTGGTAGATAGCATAAATAGGGTGGATCATAGGAGACTCCTGACAAAAATGAGTGCAATAGGACTTGACAAAAGAGTAACTGAATCAGTGGCTATATTTCTAGAAAATCGAACTTAGAGAATTAGAACAGGCGAAGCTTTATCTGACACTGTAATAATTAAGAGGGGAATTCCTCAAGGCAGTATTATTGGACCTTTATGTTTTCTTGTATATATAAATGATATCAGTAAAGAAATGGAATCAGAGATAAGGCTTTTTGCAGATGATGTTATTCTCTATAGAGTAATAAATGTTACAAGATGGTGAGAAACTGCAAAATGACCTCAATAATGTTGTGAGATGGACAGTACACAATGGCATGATGATAAACGGGGTTAAAAGTCAGGTTGTGAGTTTCATAAATAGGAAAAGTCCTCTCGGTTTTAATTACTGTGTTGATGGGGTGAAAGTTCCTTTTGGAAATCATTGTAAGTACATAGGTGTTAATATAAGGAAAGATCTTCATTAGGGTAATCACATAAATGGGATTGTAAATAAAGTGTATAGACCTCTGCACTTGGTTATGAGGGTGTTGAGGGGTTGTAGTAAGAATGTAAAGGAGAGGGCATATAAGTCTCTGGTAAGACCCCAACCCGACCTCCCTTGCTCAACACTTGTTCTTTTCCGACCCCGACACTATTGCGAAGGCTAGGGAGTTTTTCATTTTCACGCCCTTCGTGGCCCTTGTCTTCCTTTGGCCGATATTTCATTTTTCGAAGTGTCGGATCCCTTCCATTTTTTCCCTCTGATTAGAGTTATATAGAGGATGGTTGCCTAGTTGTACTTCCTCTTAAAACAATAATCACCACCACTAAGACCCCAACTGGAGTATGGTTCCAGTGTATGAGACTCTCCCCAGGATTACTTGATTCGAGAACTGGAAAATATCCAAAGAAAAGCAACTCGATTTGTTCTGAGAGTAGCCTTACAAAAATCTTGCAAAGTTTGGGCTGGGAAGACTTGAGAGAAGGGAGACTAGCTGCTCGACTAAGCGATATGTTCCGAGCTGATAAAGATGTTGATTCCCATGAGTAAATTTTTGGTCTGTTATTGGACATTATAAATTTATATTGGTATTATGTTCGGAGCTGTCAGTGGAGAGATGGCGTGGAAGGACATTAGTAAGACGAATAAGTTTGAGTGGTGTCTTTAAAAGTAGGAAAGATCACAATATGAAGATAAAGTTGGAATTCAAGAGGACAAATTGGGGCAAATATTCATTTATAGGAAGGGGAGTTAGGGATTCAAGGGTTATGAATTTCATGTTGTTGGTCCGTACTGAACTGAGAATAACATATGAATAGTAACACAGTAAGGTTTCCACCTATTCAGTACTAATATGTATTTACAATGTTATAAATTACATGGAACTAGTTTCGACCCGCCTAGGGGTCATCATCAGCCATATTAAAGCATACATACGTATTTTGTCGAATCCTGAAAACATGTTATTTTTAACTGTAATAATCGTATGGATTTTATAATTTATAAAATGAAGTTTGGTAATGAGATGAGAAATGTTAGTATGGTACAGGTGAGTAGTAAATAATAATATATATACAAACAAGTTTGGAACAAAGTACTAGTGGGGTGCTTAGAGTTGTAAAATATAACCTCGTGGATGTCAGTAGTCCTCATACTAAAGAAACAATGTAAAATAACACATATAAACATATATACAAGTATGTACAAAGTCTGGAGAGTTAGGGATTGGAATAACTTACCAAGGGAAATGTTCAATAAATTTCCTATTTCTTTTAAATCATTTAAGAAAAGACTAGGAAAACAACAAATAGGGGATCTGCCACCTGGGCAACTGCCCTAAATGCAGATCAGTAGTGATTGATTTCATGGCTTGTAATTATAGACATGGTAATAAGCTTTTAGACTTTTGACATGTCAAATTCTTTAAGTTTTGCAGAGAAGCTCCGCAGAAATCTGCTTAGAGAAGTCTTCCTTGTGAAGAGACGAGATTTTCTTCTGAAGGCATGGAGCAAATTTCTCTGCCAAAGGTAAAGAATTTCACCTTGGTTCTTGACATGGCAAAAGCGCAAAAGCTTATTAACATGTCTACAAATCAATGTCATCTTAAACGGACGGTGTTCAGAATGCTGACTACCTATTTTCTACATTTATTTTTGAAACCTAACACTGTACTTCCTCACTATGACAACAGTTTATTGTTAAAGCTATCCTCCTAATCAACACACAATAATTTGTATTGTGAAATGAAAACCCACAGCCTTTTCCAGTCATTCGACCATGTCAGGAATTGAATGAAGCCCCCATCTGGCGGTTAGGATAGGAATTGTTCCGGCTGCTGAAGCTTGTCACACTCCTCTGTATGTGTTCAGGGTCTTCAGCCCTAAGGCTGGTTGGATCCTCAACAGCTCTGCCATCAGCTGTCATAGATGGCCTAGGCATCACTGAAGAGGCGTACTAGGGAAATACGGAGTGAGGTAGTTTCCCGTTGCTTTCCTCACTGAGCCAGAGGTTGCTATTACATATCAGTCTGCCAAGCCCACTGAAATGCATATACCAACTGACACTATGAGCAACATTTTCACACCATTCATAGCAGGGACTGGCTGCACAAGGAATGGCTTTACTACATACCTCAGTTACTTTCATATTGTCAAAGCCAAGGATAAGACAAAGACAGATCTATGAAAGTAACAAAATTGCTCTAGCCCATACCAGAAGACAAAGTGCACTGTAAACACTAGGTCCTGCCAGCAAAGGCAGACACTCCTCTGGGGCACTGATTAATGAATGACAGATGAAATGAAATGATATTGGAGAGTGTTGCTGGATGGAAATATGACAGGGAAAAGCGGAGTGCCCGGAGAAAAACCTGTCCTGCCTCCACTTTGTCCAGCACAAATCTCACATGGAGTAACTGGGATTTGACCACAGAACCCAGCGGTGAGAGGCCGGCATGCTGCGGCCTGAGCCATGGAGGCTCTCGATTTGTATTGTATTAGGTGTCAATATTGAAATACAAAAAAAGTCTTTCCAATGCCTCTTTTCTTTTTTTTACTACAAACTAAACCCATTTGTAGATATCTTTCTACTTTTCATTTCTTTCAATTTACATATTGACCAGGAATATATCACTGCAGTATTCATAGATACAGAGGAGGATTTTTCTGAAAATCACTAAAATTTCCTAGTTTTGGGGAACAAGTGCAGCATATGGGATTAGTGTTAAGGGGTGAGGAGAAAAAACAAGAAATCTGTTTCTATAATGACTGATGGAGAATATGATATGTGTGTTATAGATGGTATTACTTACCCAGAATAACAATTCCAGCTATTAAAGCACACACACCAAGACCAGTGTCTGATTCAAATGCTAATATTACAAGAGCAATATATATTAAAAAATAAAGCACTATTTCAATCATTTCCATGAAGAGCCAAGGTACAAGAAAAAAGCGGTTTCCCTGAAAAGAAAAAAATAAGGCATTACTATCTAAAGACTGCGTTTCATACAAATGTTGGTGATGAAAGAAATGGTTGAACTTTTAACTTACCTACTCTAATGAGTAACTGAATTAGAGATACCTGCCTAGTAGTCTGTAGTGCTTTTTTCTTGCCCTGATGATGGCAGTGATGTGACAATAATGGACTCCACAGGGTATCAAAGGTATTAGATAGCCATACTGATCCATGACTGTCACACAACCTTGCATAATGAATGGAGATTGGTCAGAGAAATGTCCATAGTGTACAGATCCCTCTCAGATAGCATCTCAGATTAGGCAAGCATCCTCATGTCTATGGAGTGTTAATTGAACCAATCGCCACAATTCTGGAGCAATGGGCCGATGCATTGTCTTGCTATAGGAAAAGGTTTCCTGCAGGGTGATGGAGGCAAACAAATGGGTGGACATGATCAGACAGCAGTTTTCTTTAACGTTCGCCGGTGAGGGACAATGGCAGATATACCAGGAGTTCCATTTCATCCCATGTAAACCGTCACCACTAGTTGAGCTATAATCCAGTGAAAAGAGTGATTCATTGTCTCATGTGCTGGGTGAAGCACTCATATCCTGCCATCATTGTGCACCAACTGGCATCTTGGTCATCTGACCAGGTAACCTTTTTAGAACCCTTGTTGACGGGGGCAGTAGAATAACACCCATAGTATCCCCTGCCTGTTGTAAGAGCCAACTAAAAGGGGCCCCAGGAGCTGGCGACCACGGGGCTCGTAGCTGAGTCCTGATATTGCTTCCACTTACTTGTGCCAGGCTCCTCATTTTCATCTGTTCCTATCTGACCTTCCTTGGTCAACTCTTGTTCTTTTCCGAGCCTGACAGTATTAGGTTCTCGAGGCCTAGGGAGTCTTTCCTTTTCACTCCCTTCATGGTCGTTATCTTGCTTTGGCCGATGTCTTCATTTTTCAAAGAGTCAGATCCCTTCCATTTTGTATCTTCTTTCTTTTCTGATTAGTGTTATATAGAAGATGGTTGCCTAGTTGTACTTCCTCTTAAAACAATAATCAGCGCCACCACCTAAACATTTTCTATACTTCCAATGTCCCTAGCCTGTATTGTCATTGTGCCTCCTGATGTGCGGTGAGCAGAGGTGCTCCTGTGGGATGGGACTCCTGTACCCTATTGCAAGGAAATGGTTCTGGATGGCATAGCTGCTCATGTTTCTTTGTTGTCCAGCATTGAATTTGCAAGTGATCTGCTGCCCTCTAGACCTGTCTATCACCTCTTGCCACTTGAACTGGCCGACGGTGACCTTCTACATCAACATATTGTAATCCACAGCAGTTGACCCTGGTGGTGGTGGTCTGCAAATCCATGCATTCATGGAACAATCTTGACACGGTGGCCCTGGAAAGCCCAATGCCCACACAAGTTCGGAGATGGAATGGCACATATGCTTGGCAGCAATCTGGTCGCAATCAAATGCACAGAGATCTTGTGTCTCTTACACAGCCAGTACAAGGTTTGCTATGCTGTACTATTATTTTTTTTTTTCAAATTGGCAGCTATCTCTAATTCAATTGCTCATTTCTTTTTACAAGATACATCACACCGATGCAGATAGGTCTCATAGCAATAATGGGATAGGAAAGGGCTAGGAGTGGGACAGAAAAAACCGTGGCCTTAATTCAGGTACATTTTCCTGGTGTGAAAATGTGAAACCACATAAAATCATCTTCAGGGCTGCTGACAGTGGGGTTTGAACCCACTATCACCCAAATGCAAGTCAACAGCTGTGCACCCCTAACTGCACAGCCAACTCACTCAGTCAATTGCTCATCAGTGTATAGTTAGGAAATAAATAAAATACAGTAGAGTGTGATTAAATGACACTATATACTACATTCCTGTGCAACATAATTTATTAAGGACTTTGAATGGGATTAAAGAAGAAACCAAGAAGTTTGGCCTTAAAATGTACGTTCAGAAAACAAACTTTATGGTGACCAGCATGCAGAAAATATACTATGTTATCATTGTTATAGACCAAAGTTTATTATGTAGGCTTTAATACACAGCATATAGTACTCGAAACTGCCACATTGATATGTTACTATCTTACTATGGAACTCCTATAACAAAAGAAAACCACATTCACCCCTGCCTTATAAGTTAGTCATATAGTCCGACAAATATGCCGTCTAGAGCAAACAGAACGCATCCTACATTTGGAATCTCCCAAGACACTGTAGCAAGGTAGCTAGAGTTCTCCATTTGGCACCTCTGGAGTTAGTAAAGGCCTTCAGTTTTCTTCATGTTCAGGATTCTCCACCCCAGTAGCCTTTTCATTGTCTGTCAGAACAGATTCACGGTGTCCACTCTTTGTAGTACACGGGTAACTTTCTCCTCTTGTATTAAGTTATCCTGCAGGAGTGAGGTACTGGGTTGAAACAGTGTTTCTCCATCTCCAACATAAGCACAGGGTTTAATTGCATTAGTTCCACTTGATTCATAAATGGTTCATATCTTCACACTACATTTTAAGCAAGACATAATGATCTGTGATGATTATTGCCACCACAAAAATAGCATTAAGTCTACTCATTTTTTTTACAGAAGTGCCACTATTGGGACAGCTGGGGCAGGTTCAAAACAATTTTGTTCACAAGCATTTCAGACTATTATAGGTTCTGGTACTGAAAAATTAGAATAGGATGTTCATTCTCATGCTTATTCAAAAGCAGTATCTAAAACAATCAATACTGATCTGCATTTAGGGCAGTCGCCCAAGTGGCAGATTCCCTATCCGTTGTTTTCCTAGCCTTTTCCTAAATGATTTCAAAGAAATTGGAAATTAATTGAACATCTCCCTTGGTAAATTATAACAATCACTAACTCCCCTTCCTATAAATGAATATTTGCCCCAGTTTGTCCTCTTGAATTCCAACTTTATCTTCATATTGGGATCTTTCCTACTTTTATAAACGCCACTCAAACTTATTCATCTACTAATGTCATTCCACGCCATCTCTCCGCTGACAGCTCAGAACATACCACTTAGTTGAGCAGCTCCCCTTCTTTCTCTCAATTCTTCCCAGCCCACAGTTTGCAACATTTTTGTAAGCTACTCATTTGTCGGAAATCACCCAGAACAAATCGAGCTGCTTTTCTTTGGATTTTTTCCAGTTCTTGAATCAGGTAATCCTGGTGAGGGTCCCATACACTCGAACCATACTCTAGTTGGGGTCTTACCAGAGACTTTTATGCCCTCTCCTTTACATCCTTACTACAACCCCTAAACACCCTCATAACCATGTGCAGAGATCTGTACCCTTTATTTACAATCTCATTTATGTGATTACCCCAATGAAGATCTTTCCTTATATTAACACCTAGATATTTACAATGATCCCCAAAAGGAACTTTCACCCCATCAACGCTGTAATTAAAACTGAGAGGACTTTTCCTATTTGTGAAACTCACAACCTGACTGTTAACCTCGTTTATCAACATACCATTGCCTGCTGTCCATCTCAACATTTTCGAGGTCACGTTGCAGTTGCTCACAATCTTGTAACTTACTTATTACTCTATACAGAATAACATCATCTGCAAAAAGCCTTACCTCTGATTCCACTCCTTTACTCATATCATTTATATATATAAGGAAACATAAATGTCTGATAATACTGCCTTGAAGAATTCCCCTCTTAATTATTACAGGGTCAGATAAAGCTTCACCTACTCTAATTCTCTGAGATCTATTTTCTAGAAATATAACAACCCATTCAGTCACTCTTTTGTCTAGTCCAATAGCACTCATTTTTGCCAGTAGTCTCCCATGATCCACCCTATCAAATGCTTTAGACAGGTCAATCGCAATAATCCATTTGACCTCCTGAATCCAAGATATCTGCTATATCTTGCTGGAATCCTACAAGTTGAGCTTCAGTGGAATAACCTTTCCTAAAACCGAGTTTGAGTCATATATTCAAGTAGTTTGTGTCAAATCTAAGTACAGTATTAATCTGGTCACAAGATATAAATTTCATATTTCCATACTGACAGCTAATCACAATGACAACAATTTATTGTTAAAACTATCCTCCTATGAGGCAGTACCATATGGCTGGTAAAGCAGGCATGAGGGAGTTTTAAAAAAGTAACTATGATTGGTGGAAAACAGTAAAATAAAATATATACATACTCTGGGATAGGTTTAAAGCAATTGTTAAAGAATGTGAATACAGATTTGTACTTGTAAAGATAGTAAAAAATGATAAAGACTCACTATATTATAACAGATAAGTAAAGAGACTAAGAAGGAGGTTAAGGTTGGAAAAGAATAGAGTTAGAAATGGCTGTGGAAGGAAGGAGAAATTGAAGGAACTTACTGGGAACTTGTCTCAAGCAAAGAAGTCAGCTAAAGATAACACGATGGTAAGCATATAATTGGAGTCATACAAATTTTAGTGCAAAAAGGAAGGATATGTATAGGTACTTTAAGACAGAAACAGGTTCCAAGAAGGACATTTTAGAAATCATAATGAACAAGGGGAGTGTGTATGTGAGGATCTTCATAAGGCAGAAGTATTCAGTCAGCAGTATGTAAAGATTTTTTGTTACAAGGATAATGTCCAGATAGAGGAGGTGACTAATACTAAAGAAGTATTACAATTTACCTATGATAACAATGGCATTTATAATAACATACAAAATTTGAAAACTAGAAAAGCAGTTGGAATTGATAAGATTTCTGGAGATATTTTAAAGACAATGGGTTTGGATATAGTACCATATTTGAAGTACTTATTTCATTATTGTTTGCATGAAGGAGCTATACCAAATGAATGGAATGTGGCTATTGTAGTCCCTGTGTGTAAAGGAAAGGGTGATAGACATAAAGCTGAAAATTACAGGCCAGTCAGTTTGACATGCATTGCATGTAAGCTTTGGGAAAGCATTCTTTCTGATTATATTAGACATGTTCGTGAAATTAATAACTGGTTCGGTAGAAGGCAGTTCAGGTTTAGGAAATGTTATTCCACTGAGCTCAACTTGTAGGATTCCAGCAAGATATAGCAGATATCTTGGATTCAGGAGGTCAAATGGACTGTATCGCAATTGACCAACCTAACACATTTGATAGGGTAGATCATGGGAGACTACTGGCAAAAATGAGAGAGTAGGTGAAGCTTTTTCTGACCCTATAATAATTTAGAGGGGAATTCCTCAAGGCAGTATTATTGGACCATTATGTTTTCTCTGAGATCTCTTTTTTAGAAATATAGCCACCTATTCAGTCATTCCTTTGTCTAGTCCAATTGCACTCATTTTTACCAGTAGTCTCCCATGATCTACCCTATCAAATACCTTAGGTTGGTCTCTCAGTTTTAATTACTGTGTTGATGAGGTGAAAGTTCCTTTTGGGGATCATTGTAAGTACCTAGGTGTTAATATAAGGAAATATCTTCATTTGGGTAATCACATAAATGGGACTGAGGTTATGAGGGTATTTATTGTTTGTAGTAAGGATGTAAAGGAGAGGGCATATAAGTCTCTGGTAAGACCCCAACTGAGTATAGTTCCAGTGTATGAGACCCTCACCAGGATTACTTAATTCAAGAATGGAAAAAATCCAAAGGAAAGCACCTCGATTTGTTCTGGGTAATTGTCAACAAAAGAGTAGCATTAGGAAAATGTTGCAAAGTTTGGGCTGGGAAGACTTGGAAGAAAGGAGGCAAGTTGCTTGACTAAGTGGTGTGTTCTGAGCTGTCAGTGGAGACATGGAATGGAATGACATTAGTAGGCGAATAAGTTTGAGTGGTGTTCTTTGAAAGTACGAAAGATCACATTATGAAGATAAAGTTGGAATTCAAGAGGACTAATTGGGGCAAATATTTGTTTATAGGAAGGGGTGTTAAAGATTGGAATAACTTACCAAGGGAGATGTTCAATAAATTTCCAATTTCTTTGCAATCATTTACAAAAAGGCTGGGAGACAACAGATAGGGAATTTGCCACCTGGGCGACTTTCCTAAATGCAGATTAGTAGTGAGTGATTGATTGATTCTGGTCTTAAATATTTTTCCATTTAATCCATTTTCTATGTATTTCCAAAGCAAAGCAAAGTCATCTCCGTACAGGCCACGAAGGCCCTTGGAGTGGTTGAAGATAAAGGCTTCCACTATCCGTAACCTCGGCACTTGGTTGGGTGGGGCAGTTAGCTCTACGCCTGGCCGTCTTTTCCCCCAGAAATTAACCTGGTACTCAGTTTTGGTGTAGGCTGAGTGAACCTCAGGGCCATATGCACCTCCGTAAGTGGAAATCTTGTTTCTTAAATTTTTTGTCTCCCTGATGGGGAATCGAATCCACATCCTTCCGGGTGAACCGAGCACACCATTACCACCTTGGCCAGGCAGCCCCTCTATGTTTTTCCACTTCCACATTATGTGTATTTTAAACTGCTGTAAACCTAACTTTATTATAAAGCTTTAATATACCTAAAATACATATATTTTGTACGGCAATTAATGCAGTGTTCAAAACTATACCACATCAGCAAAGTCACTACCTGACCATGGAGTGGCCCTAGGGGTTCTGAACTTGGAAGCATAGGTTGGCGACCATGGTGCCCTTAGTTGAGTCCTGTCATTGCTTCTACTTACTTGTGCCAGTCTCCTTACTTTCATGTATACTATCTGACCTCTCTTGGTCAGCTCTTGTTCTTTTCCGACCCCAGTGGTATTAGAGCATTCAAAGTCTAGGGAGTCCATTTTCACACCATTTGTGGTTCATGTCTTCCTTTGAGTGATACCTTCTTTTCTTTCGAAGTGTTGGATCCCTTCCATTTTTTTCTCTCTGATTAGTGTTATATAGAGTAGTAGTTCTCAAACTGTGGTACGTGTACCCCTAGTGGTCCATCTGAGATATTTAGTGGGGTATGCAAGCAGCCTTCAGGGTGAAAATGAAGAAAAATTGAAATATGGAAATAAATTAGAAGAAATTTAAATATGGATATATGGAGCCACGCTTCACTTGAAAGTTTCACCTGAACTATGGGACATCAGAAAACTGTGTCATGCCATACAGGTTCACCCATCTCATTGAAATTTTGATGATTCGCCATGTCTGAAATTCAGAATTAAGATAGAAAAATGTTCTTCCTTATTTTTTTATTTCTTATTGAGGCTAAAATTGAGTGTTTTGTGAAACTTTCATATAAACAGGGTATCCTGTGTTTCACCAGTTTTCCTTCTGATATCAATCCGAAGTGTTGATATGAACTCATGTCAATCAATCAATCAATCAATCAATCAATCAATCAATCAATCAATCAATCAATCAATCAATCAATCAATCAATCAATCAATCAATCAATCAATCAATCAATCAATCAATCAATCAATCAATCAATCAATAAATAAATAAATAAACAAATACTGATCTGCATTTAGGGCAGTCGCCCAGGTGGCAGATTCCCTATCTGTTGTTTTCCTAGCCTTTTCCTAAGTGATTTCAAAGAAATTGGAAATTTATTGAACGTCTCCCTTGGTAAGTTATTCCAATCCCTAACTCTCCTTCTTATAAATTAATATTTGCCCCAATTTGTCCTCTTGGATTCCAACTTTATCTTCATATTGTGATCTTTCCTACTTTTACAAACGCCACTCAAACTTATTCGTCTACTAATGTCATTTCACGCCATCTCTACGCTGACAGCTCGGAACATACCACTTAGTCAAGCAGCTCTTCTCCTTTCTCTCAATTCCTCCCAACCCAAACTTTGCAACATTTTTGTAACGCTACTCTTTTGTCGGAAATCACCCAGAACAAATTGAGCTGCTTTTCTTTGGATTTTTTCCAGTTCTTGAATCAGGTAATCCTGGTGAGGGTCCCATACACTGGAACCATACTCTAGTTGGGGTCTTACCAGAGACTTATATGCCCTCTCCTTAACATCCTTACTACAACCCCTAAACACCCTCATAACCATGTGCAGAGATCTGTACCCTTTATTTACAATCATATTTATGTGATTACCCCAATGAAGATCTTTCCTTATAATAACACCTAGATACTTACAATGATCCCCAAAAGGAACTTTCACCCCATCAACGCAGTAATTAAAACTGAGAGGACTTTTCCTATTTGTGAAACTCACAACCTGACTTTTAACCCCGTTTATCATCATACCATTGCCTGCTGTCCATCTCACAACATTTTCGAGGTCACGCTGCAGTTGCTCACAATCTTGTAACTTATTTATCACTCTATAGAGAATAACATCATCCGCAAAAAGCCTTACCTCTGATTCCACTCCTTTACTCATATCATTTATATATATAAGAAAACATAAAGGTCCGATAATACTGCCTTGAGGAATTCCCCTCTTAATTATTACAGGGTCAGATAAAGCTTCACCTGCTCTAATTCTCTGAGATCTATTTTCTAGAAATATAGCAGCCTATTCAGTCACTCTTTTGTCTAGTCCAATTGCACTCATTTTTGCCAGTAGTCTCCCATGATCCACCCTATCAAATGCTTTAGACAGGTCAATCACGATACAGTCCATTTGACCTCCAGAATTCAAGATATCTGCTATATCTTGCTGGAATCCTACAATTTGAGCTTCAGTGGAATAACCTTTCCTAAAACCAAACTGCCTTCTATCGAACCAGTTATTAATTTCACAAACTTGTCTAATATAATCAAAAAGAATGCCTTCCCAAAGCTTACACACAATGCACGTCAAACTTACTGGGCTGTAATTTTCAGCTTTATGTCTATCACCCTTTCCTTTATACACAGGGCTTACTATAGCAACTCTCCATTCATCTGGTATAGCTCCTCTGACCAACCAACAATCAAATAAGTACTTCAGATATCGTACTATATCCCAACCCATTGTTTTTAGTATATCCCCCAAAACCTTATCAATTTCAGCTGCTTTTCTAGTTTTTGACTTTTGTATCTTATTGTAAATGTCATTGTTATCATTAAATTTTAATATTTCTTTTTTCTTAGTCCCCTCCTCTATGTGTACATTATCCTTGTAACCAACAATCTTTACATACTGCTGACTGAATACTTCTGCCTTTTGAAGATCCTCACATACACACTCTCCTTGTTCATTAATTATTCCTGAAATGTCTTTCTTGGAACCTGTTTCTGCCTTAAAATACCTATACATACCCTTCCATTTTTCACTAAAATTGTATGACTGACAATTATGCTTGCCATCATGTTATCCTTAGCTGCCTTCTTTGCTAGATTCAATTTTCTAGTAAGTTCCTTCAATTTCTCCTTACTTCCACAGCCATTTCTAACTCTATTTCTTTCCAGTCATTGTTGTATATACATTGTTGTATAATTTTTCCAGCTAAGATCAGTATTATAAACTATATACCGGTACACAACTATTTACTATGAACTGGTGCTCCTTTTGTATATGTCATTTCTTTAAATTTATCTAAATATAAACATATTATATATAGCAAAACATTTGCAAAAATAAATTATATAAACAAATTCAATATATTTTTGGTCTTACACTTTTTGGATGATAAATAATGGCTTTAGTATCATCATCATCTTATTCCTTCTACTTTTGAGGATAAAGGGTGTGCTGTTTATGTATGTATAACATGTCAGTGATTTTTAACACAATGTATACTAAGAGTCTGCAACACTGGTAAAATATCGCTGCCGCTATAGGTTAAATGACCACCACTTCGAAGGTAAATTTCACAATCTCATCTTATTTATGGTATGTATTTAAAAGAATGGTTCATAATCAATTAAAAATGCCTTAATAATTAGCCAGGTACTCATACTTTTTTAAACCTATCATTTAAGGATTTTTACGTGGGGTACATTGAACTTTTTTTTCTGTTACTGGCTTTACATCACGACGACACAGATAGGTCTTATGGTGATGATGGGATAGGAAAGGCCTAGGAGTTGGAAGGAAGCGGCCAAGACCTTAATTAAGGTACAGCCCCAGCATTAGCCTGGTGTGAAAATGGGAAACCATGAAAAATCATCTTCAGGACTGCCGACAGTGGGATTTGAACCCACTATCTCCAGGATGCAAGCTCACAGCCGTGCCCCTAAGCGCACGGCCAACTCGCCCAGTCATAGAACTTTTAGCCATGACAGTATTGTAATACAGTAGTTTGAGAAACTCTGATATAGAGAATGGTTACCCAGTTGTACTTCCTCTTCAAAAAATAAAACACCACCACCACCTCTCACCATTGAACTCCAGAGAATACCATCAATATTACCCTGGATGGAAAGACATCTGAAGAGGAGTCACATTTGCAGTACCTATGATGCTAGCCAGGATCAGGATGTTGAAACCAGAGTCAGCACTGCAAGGGCAATGCTTTTGAAATTAAAATATCTTGTGAATAACAGTGACTTCAGATTCAAAACTTGTTGGTGTGTCATAAAAGGGTTTTATAATTAATTTATGAATGAATTCAAGGGATGGAAACAAATTTTCACATTATTTGCAAGGCAGGTCTTTATCTATCATTTTAAAAATGTTCTCATCATCATCATCATCATCATCATCATCATCATCATCATCATCATCATCATCATCATCATTCATTTCCCTTGTCCAACTCCCACCAGATTGGGATATTTATGGTACCATTCCATTTTCCTCTATCTGACATTCATTGTTCCTCCTTAACTGTGTTTATTTCTTACCACTTAATCAGAATTTGCAACAACAGATTCCGTTTCAATTCCTGAAAACTCACTTTCACTATTTTGTTCCATTCATTCAACATTATTTACTCCATTACCACTGCAAATATCAGTTATATCGTCTGAATCTTCACCTGTTTCTTCCTTCCTGCTCATCTTTTTTTTTTTCAGTTCCTCTATCCATTGTAACATTTTCCGTGCAGTCTCATCACCCATAATGCAATATATTCACATACGAATACTATAAATTAGAAAGGGTCTATGTGCCAATAATAAAGAACCGAGAAAGATCGATAAACATGTTTTATTTCAATGCAAGGTTATTAGTAAGAAAATAAAATAGATTTTGTGCAGACATTCTTTATATGAATGTAAGAAAATAATCAAGAAAATTCACTGCTCCAATAGAATAAAACTATCTGAAAACTACCATCCTCATTCAGAATGGAGACCGATTTAGAGATGAGAAATAAATGCCTTCACTGTGATAAAACCTTTTCTCATAAAGGATTGCTTGTCCACATGGGGAAGAAGCGTAAAGATAGGTTAAGCCAGAATGAGAATCAGTACTACGCCCTAACGGAATGACCTACTACTTCTACGGGCTCCACGGGAATATTGTCTTCGTTAGGAAGCATTTCAGACTATTATAGGTTCTGGTACTGAAAAATTAGAATAGGATGTTCATTCTCATGCTTATTCAAAAGCAGTATCTAAAACAATCAATACTGATCTGCATTTAGGGCAGTCGCCCAAGTGGCAGATTCCCTATCTGTTGTTTTCCTAGCCTTTTCCTAAGTGATTTCAAAGAAATTGGAAATTTATTGAACGTCTCCCTTGGTAAGTTATTCCAATCCCTAACTCTCCTTCTTATAAATTAATATTTGCCCCAATTTGTCCTCTTGGATTCCAACTTTATCTTCATATTGTGATCTTTCCTACTTTTACAAACGCCACTCAAACTTATTCGTCTACTAATGTCATTTCACGCCATCTCTACGCTGACAGCTCGGAACATACCACTTAGTCAAGCAGCTCTTCTCCTTTCTCTCAATTCCTCCCAACCCAAACTTTGCAACATTTTTGTAACGCTACTCTTTTGTCGGAAATCACCCAGAACAAATTGAGCTGCTTTTCTTTGGATTTTTTCCAGTTCTTGAATCAGGTAATCCTGGTGAGGGTCCCATACACTGGAACCATACTCTAGTTGGGGTCTTACCAGAGACTTATATGCCCTCTCCTTAACATCCTTACTACAACCCCTAAACACCCTCATAACCATGTGCAGAGATCTGTACCCTTTATTTACAATCATATTTATGTGATTACCCCAATGAAGATCTTTCCTTATAATAACACCTAGATACTTACAATGATCCCCAAAAGGAACTTTCACCCCATCAACGCAGTAATTAAAACTGAGAGGACTTTTCCTATTTGTGAAACTCACAACCTGACTTTTAACCCCGTTTATCATCATACCATTGCCTGCTGTCCATCTCACAACATTTTCGAGGTCACGCTGCAGTTGCTCACAATCTTGTAACTTATTTATCACTCTATAGAGAATAACATCATCCGCAAAAAGCCTTACCTCTGATTCCACTCCTTTACTCATATCATTTATATATATAAGAAAACATAAAGGTCCGATAATACTGCCTTGAGGAATTCCCCTCTTAATTATTACAGGGTCAGATAAAGCTTCACCTGCTCTAATTCTCTGAGATCTATTTTCTAGAAATATAGCAGCCTATTCAGTCACTCTTTTGTCTAGTCCAATTGCACTCATTTTTGCCAGTAGTCTCCCATGATCCACCCTATCAAATGCTTTAGACAGGTCAATCACGATACAGTCCATTTGACCTCCAGAATTCAAGATATCTGCTATATCTTGCTGGAATCCTACAATTTGAGCTTCAGTGGAATAACCTTTCCTAAAACCAAACTGCCTTCTATCGAACCAGTTATTAATTTCACAAACTTGTCTAATATAATCAAAAAGAATGCCTTCCCAAAGCTTACACACAATGCACGTCAAACTTACTGGGCTGTAATTTTCAGCTTTATGTCTATCACCCTTTCCTTTATACACAGGGCTTACTATAGCAACTCTCCATTCATCTGGTATAGCTCCTCTGACCAACCAACAATCAAATAAGTACTTCAGATATCGTACTATATCCCAACCCATTGTTTTTAGTATATCCCCCAAAACCTTATCAATTTCAGCTGCTTTTCTAGTTTTTGACTTTTGTATCTTATTGTAAATGTCATTGTTATCATTAAATTTTAATATTTCTTTTTTCTTAGTCCCCTCCTCTATGTGTACATTATCCTTGTAACCAACAATCTTTACATACTGCTGACTGAATACTTCTGCCTTTTGAAGATCCTCACATACACACTCTCCTTGTTCATTAATTATTCCTGGAATGTCTTTCTTGGAACCTGTTTCTGCCTTAAAATACCTATACATACCCTTCCATTTTTCACTAAAATTGTATGACTGACAATTATGCTTGCCATCATGTTATCCTTAGCTGCCTTCTTTGCTAGATTCAATTTTCTAGTAAGTTCCTTCAATTTCTCCTTACTTCCACAGCCATTTCTAACTCTATTTCTTTCCAGTCATTGTTGTATATACATTGTTGTATAATTTTTCCAGCTAAGATCAGTATTATAAACTATATACCGGTACACAACTATTTACTATGAACTGGTGCTCCTTTTGTATATGTCATTTCTTTAAATTTATCTAAATATAAACATATTATATATAGCAAAACATTTGCAAAAATAAATTATATAAACAAATTCAATATATTTTTGGTCTTACACTTTTTGGATGATAAATAATGGCTTTAGTATCATCATCATCTTATTCCTTCTACTTTTGAGGATAAAGGGTGTGCTGTTTATGTATGTATAACATGTCAGTGATTTTTAACACAATGTATACTAAGAGTCTGCAACACTGGTAAAATATCGCTGCCGCTATAGGTTAAATGACCACCACTTCGAAGGTAAATTTCACAATCTCATCTTATTTATGGTATGTATTTAAAAGAATGGTTCATAATCAATTAAAAATGCCTTAATAATTAGCCAGGTACTCATACTTTTTTAAACCTATCATTTAAGGATTTTTACGTGGGGTACATTGAACTTTTTTTTCTGTTACTGGCTTTACATCACGACGACACAGATAGGTCTTATGGTGATGATGGGATAGGAAAGGCCTAGGAGTTGGAAGGAAGCGGCCAAGACCTTAATTAAGGTACAGCCCCAGCATTAGCCTGGTGTGAAAATGGGAAACCATGAAAAATCATCTTCAGGACTGCCGACAGTGGGATTTGAACCCACTATCTCCAGGATGCAAGCTCACAGCCGTGCCCCTAAGCGCACGGCCAACTCGCCCAGTCATAGAACTTTTAGCCATGACAGTATTGTAATACAGTAGTTTGAGAAACTCTGATATAGAGAATGGTTACCCAGTTGTACTTCCTCTTCAAAAAATAAAACACCACCACCACCTCTCACCATTGAACTCCAGAGAATACCATCAATATTACCCTGGATGGAAAGACATCTGAAGAGGAGTCACATTTGCAGTACCTATGATGCTAGCCAGGATCAGGATGTTGAAACCAGAGTCAGCACTGCAAGGGCAATGCTTTTGAAATTAAAATATCTTGTGAATAACAGTGACTTCAGATTCAAAACTTGTTGGTGTGTCATAAAAGGGTTTTATAATTAATTTATGAATGAATTCAAGGGATGGAAACAAATTTTCACATTATTTGCAAGGCAGGTCTTTATCTATCATTTTAAAAATGTTCTCATCATCATCATCATCATCATCATCATCATCATCATCATCATCATCATCATCATCATTCATTTCCCTTGTCCAACTCCCACCAGATTGGGATATTTATGGTACCATTCCATTTTCCTCTATCTGACATTCATTGTTCCTCCTTAACTGTGTTTATTTCTTACCACTTAATCAGAATTTGCAACAACAGATTCCGTTTCAATTCCTGAAAACTCACTTTCACTATTTTGTTCCATTCATTCAACATTATTTACTCCATTACCACTGCAAATATCAGTTATATCGTCTGAATCTTCACCTGTTTCTTCCTTCCTGCTCATCTTTTTTTTTTTCAGTTCCTCTATCCATTGTAACATTTTCCGTGCAGTCTCATCACCCATAATGCAATATATTCACATACGAATACTATAAATTAGAAAGGGTCTATGTGCCAATAATAAAGAACCGAGAAAGATCGATAAACATGTTTTATTTCAATGCAAGGTTATTAGTAAGAAAATAAAATAGATTTTGTGCAGACATTCTTTATATGAATGTAAGAAAATAATCAAGAAAATTCACTGCTCCAATAGAATAAAACTATCTGAAAACTACCATCCTCATTCAGAATGGAGACCGATTTAGAGATGAGAAATAAATGCCTTCACTGTGATAAAACCTTTTCTCATAAAGGATTGCTTGTCCACATGGGGAAGAAGCGTAAAGATAGGTTAAGCCAGAATGAGAATCAGTACTACGCCCTAACGGAATGACCTACTACTTCTACGGGCTCCACGGGAATATTGTCTTCGTTAGGAAGAAATTTTAGACCACAATATAAATATTCGAACTCTGAGACAGAAAGTGAAGATGTACAGGATGAACTAAACGAGGAGACTGTGAACAGATCGGAAGATAATTCCGATACACGAAGAACCCAATGGCCTCACTGTGGGGGATATTTTCAAGGAGCAAGAGGTGTAAACATTCACATTAGTTGCTCTCATCCACAAATACATTGAACTACCTTGTTAACCAACTTCAGTCAATGCGTATCTCAGTCAGAAGATGATATTTCCATTGAGCATCAATGTCCTGTTCAAGAGGAGACTTCTTTCCAGTCAGAATTAAAGGAATGGAAGAACAAATTCATACAGTTCTCCAGTGAAAACGATTCTGAGTTCAACACACTCGTGTGGGAGTTGTCGGAATTTGTGAGTAACTCTATCCATCTCTTACCTGATCCAAAACACCCTGTTATGAAATATTACGAAGCCAAGAGAAAACAACATCTCGGACATCAAGGTAAAACATATAGCAAGTCCTTGAACCCACTACATGCGACCAAGAGAGAACGCCAAGAAAGAAAATGTCAATATGACTATCAGCTCACTCAGTTTCAGTTCTACAATCAGCAAAGGAAAGCCGTGCGGAGGGTACTGAATCCAAAATCTGAATCTTGCAACATTGATATTTTCAAAATATCTGCCACTTACTCCAGTTTATTTTCCATTGAAAATTCCAATATAAGGCATGATTACTACTCCAAAATCAGTAACGTAGACTGTGCAGAGCTAGATGAAACGTACAGCCTCAGAATCACAAAAGAAGAAATCTCTGCAGCAACACGCCAAATTACAGTAGATACCGCTCCTGGTCCAGACCGTGTCTTAGTACGTGTCATCAGGGACAACACGATATGCGAAATCATAGCAATCATTGCGACTTGAATGCTTTCAACAGGCAAAATACCCCAGTGTCTAAGGAGTGCTAGAGCCTTGTTGATACATAAGAAAGGCGATGTCGAATGTCTGTCAAACTGGACACCGGGAATGATCTGTTCGGTTATTAGGCATGTTATTGAAAGGGTATTAGATCAGCATTTGTGCTCCTTTGTAACTTTCAGTGAACACCAAAGAGGCTTTAATGACCAGCCAGGATGCCTTATAATTACTTCCATTCTCAAAGGACTCCTCAAGACAGCAAAGACAGATAAGCAAGATATTACCGTGACTTTTTTAGACATATCAAAAGCCTTCGACAACATCGGACATCAGCACCTAAATCTAACACTAGCTGCCGAGCCACTTCCATCTAAACTGAAGGAACTAATCATCAATCTACAGACTGACAATACAACACAGATCGAAACCACTAAGGGTAAAACGAAGCCAATTCGCTTGTTGAGAGGACTTATGCAGGGATCACCATTATTGCCAGCATTGTATAACCTGGCCACAGATTTCATTTTTGATGAGATAACAGAAGAAAACCTACTACAAGCATATGGCAAATCAGTTTCTGCAGAATTGCGCCCTCTTAGTATTATAGGTTTTGCCAACGATACAGTTATTGTTGGCAAAAATAAGGAAGCAGCTCTTGAGTTGAGACACATTGCTATCACGTTGTTCCAGGAAATTGGTCTATAGATAAATGCCAACAAATGTGTGGGCATATGTATTGAAAAGGGGAAACTCGTGGATGGAGTGCTCAATATTCATGACAATTTTAAGATCAGTACTATTAAAGAAAGAGAAGAAATTCATTATCTTGGCGTCACTTTTAACGAAACACTCACCTTTGATGCGAACACTTATTTAAAAACCTTGCACAAGAAGTTAGATGCGCTTACAGCCTCACCTTTGTTAAAGGCAGATCAAAAGTTCATTGTTTTGAACAAAGCCGTCAGCCCTACTCTTGTGTATGCTTTTCAGGCCGCTGAAATTAGACAAGTACCACTTAGCTTCTTGAAAACCACTGACAAAATGGTAAAGAGCTCCCTAAAGGAAATTTTGCAATTACCCACAGATACAACCGATAGTGCTGTGTATTCTGATTTAAGATTCAAAGGTCTCGGACTTTTCAAAGCAACCTGGCCTCTGCAACAAATAAGCGCATGCAACGCCCTTCTCCAAGCCAGCAATAGCTTCATTTTAAAGATGCGTGATCTGACATCTGAAATGACGCATTGTCTACAGGCCCTCAACATCACAGATATTAACCGATTCTCAAATAAAGGCAATGACCTTCCAAATCAAAGAAAAATCTGCCAATAACTAAGAAGTCATGAAATGGCAACTTGGTGCTCTTTGCCTCAGAAGGGGATTGGTGTAGAGTTGTATAAAGTTGTATGAAGAGTACACTCCGGCCAATAATTGGATTAGGCATCACCAGGGACTTTCTTGTAGCGAATGGCGAGAGGCAATCAAGATGACATCAAATGTTTCTGCAGTACTAACTATTCCAGGCAGAACTCAGGACGGAAACCTCTGTCGGAGATGCATCAGAGGGAAAGAAACACTGGCTCACGTTCTGGGTTCTTGCCCCTATGGCGAAATACTGAGAAACTCATGTCACTACAAGATAAGATCACTGATTGCAGAAGAACTCTGTAGCAAAAACTTCCATGTATATGAAGAAGTCCACTGTTTGTCTACGACAGGGAGCACAAGACGAATTGACATAATTGCCTTTAAGGATAACGACAAGAAAGGCTTCATTATCGATCTGACCATCCGATTCGAGCACCATGTTGGTCAGTCTACTGAAGTTCATCTTGAAAAGCAGAACATTTACGTGCCCACCATTCTGTTCTACAAAAATAAATACTAGCTGAATGAAGTAGAGATTATCAGCCTAATGATTGGTGCTCGTGGCACAATACCTGCCTTGTTCATAGAATTCTGGAAGAAGTTCGACCTGCCTATGAACAGCATTGAAAGAATAGTTACCACCATCATACATGTATCCTGAAATCTCACCTGTTCAGACCTCCATAATTTAAAAAATCTGTATCACCGCTATATTTCTATGTGATAAAACATTTTCTATCACGATATGCTTTACTTTGTCCATTGTGGCAACCCATAATTGCGGGAAGTCGTTGACTCATTCAATAAATATATATATGTACCATTCTGACTAACATATACAAAGGTCTGTGTCCAAACATGTATTACTAATGCCTATCTTTGTAGAGTATGTGGCACAGCTTAATTTAACTTACTTAAAATACTGGAGTCTACTGTGTTATACTAAAAAAAAATTGCTTGTGTTCATTGGTAAGTGACTTTGCAATGATTGAGAAGAGGAAACATGTCAGTAAGATGTTTGTGCCACATGATCTGGAAACATTAATAACATATAGTAGGCCAAAACATCCTGATTTCATCAAAGCGACCTTTTGCAATGAGATGCAGAAGAGCAACAACCATCATCTTATTTTTGTTTTGTCCGATGCAATTATCAGTCCAAATTGCCAGCATTCTCTTATTAGCCCTCTACTGCATGAATTATTTTTCGTTTTCATTTGGTGAAGAAAATTTCAAGCTTTAATATTCAAGATACGTTCAGTGTTTTAGATGTACCAGCAATTCTTAACTGGGGCTAATAGCTTAACACCCGTATGTGATGTGGATTGCCATAGTGGAATATATATACGATTTTTCATTATTTTACGCTAAGCTTTTAACATTCAAAGACCGAACATTACTACCTACTGGTCATGGGTACGTACTGCAAGGCGCAAGTACAGCTTACACGACTGTAGGTCGGTGATGTCTTTGAGGTTGAGCCAGAGGTATTCCTGAAGCCTGTAGTAATGTGATAGGGAGGGCCCACGTAAAATAAACGGTGGTTGGTACGCGTGGATGTTGACGGGGTGGAAGGAGTACCTTTGGTTGTAGGGCTGTTTTATGTATAATTTAAAAAAAACAAGGCATCACTGGGATATGTGTTTAATTGACTGTACAGTTGAAGGTGTGCCGTAAAACTACCTCTGTCTACAATATTTATCCATTTATACAGGTGAAAAGTTATTTGTTGCCTAACAGCAACAGTATGCAGTAGAGGGTTAGAGAGAAGAAGGGAAATAACTTCTAGCATTGAGAAAACAATTTCATCGCCACCACAACCTTCTGTAAATCGACTGTGATCACACAAGTATCACTACTAGGCGTCTGTGACAAAATTCTGACTTTATGTAAAGCAGACATTGCCTTCTCTGCTTTTCTCTGGTGAAGCTCAAGTGCTGCTTTGTGCTGGGTGTTGCTTGGATCACACTTCATTTTTGCATGCAGTAAGTCACAAGTCTGATCTAGGCCATCCAAATATCAAATTAGGAAAATTCTTCTTGAATATATCAGCATAGGAATTGTATGTCACTTTTGTGCCTGGATATTTTACAGTAAAAGGTTTCTTGACATATGAAATCTGGGCTTAATGATTGTTTGTTAGATTGCTCTCCATTATAATTATTTTTGTCCATGGGAAAGGATTTGATGTGTTCACATATTTGCTTCCTCTCTTCATCTGAATACTTTCTCGGTGCACTGTGTTTTCCCCTTTTATCAGCATAAATGCATTCTCCTCTCTCCTTTTTCTCTTGCAAAACTTGGCCACATTTGTGAGACAGCTCAAACATATCCAAAAGTTTTTACAACAGACTTGTACATGACTACCTTTACCATCTGGAACAGTGTAGTAGACTGTAGTTTGTTGATGGATTTCTGCAGGATCACCATATTTTCCATGCCATCTCCTCTTTACAACACCTAGACCAAGAAGAAATGTTCCCTGTTGCTCCAACATGCATTTGTAGTAGAAATCAAGAAAACAGCCATTGTTTATGTTCAGCTGACAAAGTATGACATTCTCCTTTACACTTGCATATTACCTGTGAAAGAATTATACTACTCCTACTCCTACTACTACTAATACTACTACTACTACTAACTAGTGCCAGGATGAGTTTGTGTGGTTACATTCCTGAAGGTATAACTGAAACTGTAGCACTATGCTTAATCTTCCCATCGGGTCATCTGTGAGGACTACTAACTACTACTACTACTACTACTACTACTACTACTACTACTACTACTACTACTACTACTACTACTACTACTACTACTACTACTACTACTACTACTACTACTACTGAAATCAGGATGTTTTGGCCTACTATATGTTATTAATGTTTCCAGATCATGTGGCACAAACATCTTACTGACATGTTTCCTCTTCTCAATCATTGCAAAGTCACTTACCAATGAACACAAGCAATTTTTTTTTAGTATAACACAGTAGACTCCAGACTAGTAGTAGTAGTAGTAGTAGTAGTAGTAGTAGTAGTAGTAGTAGTATTACTTATCCTATTGCAAGATTGAGAATACAGATGTAAATTAAATAACTGAAAAAGGTTCAACCTATTCAATACATAGGAAAGAAATGTAGTGATTACATTTTTATTTAATAGTAACTATAAATGGGACCGGTTTCGACCCTAGTCCAGGTCATCGTCAGCCGTAAATACATGTAAAACAATGCATATGAAAAAGAAAAAGAAAAAGAAAAATTAAACTCTGGATCGGTATAAGATGAAACAGTACGTAATATTAAGAATGGTAGTATGGCACACGCAATGATAGGCGAAGTCTCACAATGTTTATGAATATTGGAGAACAGTCAAAAGGGTCAGTTTCCACACTCCGTCAGGCACAAAGTCACAACACTATCAAATAATATATGAAGATCATAAATAACTTGAAGTCGCAGAGGAACAGATTTGTAGAAGCAAACCGCCAGCTCCCGGTGATCAGCGCGGCACATTCAAGGTCATGCGCTGCGGTCTCGAACGCCAAAGTAGAATGGAGAATATCCTGAAGGTCCAGTATTTGTCTCGGTTGCGGGAAGTTAAGTACGTGTATATAGAAATATACAACGCAAATCAGTATAATTGAATGAGTACTTGTGCTCCTGCTAAGTTCTTGGAAAACAGTTGACTTGAAAAAACAATTGTAAAGAGAAAAAAATATAGTAAAAAGCGCAATATCGGAAAACAAATGAAAAATTTATATGCACAGTGCGCTATTTTTTAAATTGAAAAAATTTTTAGGTCATGATTGAAGTAGTCCAAGTTGGCGCAAGACAAGAGTTAAAATTTGAAAGAGGAGAACCGAAATGAAGGTCGATGGTTTTTTTTAAAATTTTTTTTTAATAGAGAAGGTAGAATAAATTAACAGAGGAAGAGTGATAGTGAAATAAGAGAAATAATAAAAGAAATTGAAGTTAGATGGTATTGAGGAAGGATTAGATAGGGAAATGAAGGAGGGGTAGTTTAGGGTGGGTTAGGAGGGTGGGTTATTGGAGGTAGAAAATGTGGGTGGGAACTTTGTAAGGCATGGAAAATAGAATTGGGGTTTTGGAATTTGGAATTTTTGAGAAGAAGAATTAGGAAGTCAAAAAGGATATTGGGTTTTTCAGAAATGTCGTTTAAATTGAAATTAGGGTTGAAGTACTGGTCAAGGTAGATAAAGCAATTTTCAGTAATGTTTAAGAGGGGGCCTTTGTTAATGATTTTAAGTATATTCATGTCATTGTCAATACTGGTGAAACTATGCTTGGAGTCTTGTATGTGCTGTCCTATGGCAGAGAATCTGTTGTATTTAATGGCGTTGACATGTTCAGAGTACCTGATATTGAAGTTGCGGCCAGTTTGTCCGACGTAGGAGGAATTGCAGTTGTTGCATTTGAATCTGTATACACCAGATTTAGAAAAAGCATTAGACTTATTTAGAGATTTAGAGTTTCTATTGTTAGTTCTAAAAGAAATTTTCATGTTATGTTTTTTAAAAATATTAGTTATTTTATAAGCATCCTGAGTGAAAGTGAAGGTGGAAAAAGCAGTTGGTTTTATTGTGTCTTTAGATAAAGTGGTTTTTGGACGGTGTTTGAATTTGTTGATGATGCGGTTTATGAAGGAGTTGTTAAAGCCATTGAATTTAGCAATGTTGCGGATGGTGTTTAATTCATTATTTAAATCTTTTTTGGACTTAGGGGTGTTGAAGGCACGAAAAATTAAGCTGTTATAAGTAGCACGTTTATGAGCTTGGGGGTGCGAAGAATCTTGTCTTATTGTGGTTGCTGTTTGGGTTGGTTTTCTGAAAATTTTGTAAGATAAAGAAGAAGGATGTCTAGTAATGGTTAGGTCTAGAAAATTAAGAGTTTGGTTGTGTTCTGATTCGAGGGTGAATTTAATGTTAGAGTCTAAGTTGTTGAGATGAAGAAGTGTAGAGGCTGCGTTGGTTGATTCCTCATTTAATATTACTAATGTGTCATCGACATATCTCGCCCAAAAGAGGATGTTGGAGAAAATATTATTATTATTAATTCTTGTGTTTTCTAAGAAGTCGAGGTAAATTTCAGCAAGAATGCCAGAAGCTGGTGAGCCCATAGCCAAGCCATCTTGTTGATAAATGGTGTTGTCAAAGGTAAAATAATTATTGTTGAGAACTAATTTTAAAATAGACATGAAGTCTTGAATTTCAAGTTTACTTAGGTTACTGAATTTGTTTAGGTTGTTGTTTATAATGGGGAATAATTTTGAAATTGGAATACTAGGGTACATGTTCACAATGTCAAAAGAATGGAGAGAAAGATTTGGTTGGATTTCAAAATTCTTTAATTTGTTGATTAGATCAGAAGTGTTTTTGATAGATTTGTTGGATAAAAATCGATAATTTTTTAGTAAAAATGTTTGGATGAATTTAGAAGTGTTGTATAGGGGACTGGGTCTGTAATTGATTATTGGACGGATGGGAATGTTAGTTTTGTGAATTTTAGGGAGGGCTTTGGCAGTGGGTAGTCCTGGGTTCATGTTTATTAATTTAGTTTTTTCTTGATCTGTGAGGAGAAAGGAAGCATTTTTTAAAGTATGTTTGAGTAGGCATTGGATTTTTGTGGTTGGGTCTTTTTTTACTATAGAGAAAGAAGGGTCACTGAAAAAGTTTTTGGTTTTATCTAAGTAGTCAGTTTTTTCCATTATGACAGTAGTGTTGCCTTTATGATATTTGGTGATAATGAGATTATTGTCATTGATTTTCTTTTTAAGATCTGAAATGATTTTATTATCTTTAATTAAATTATTATTATTATTATTATTATTATTATTATTATTATTATTATTATTATTATTATTATTATTATTATTATTAAGAGAAATGTTTTTGTTATTGTTAATGAAGATTTTTTCGAGTTTCCTTTTTACTTCATATCTGATTTCATCTTGTTCATCTGTTGGCATTTTGTTAATGGCTGTTTCAGATTCAATTATTAAATTGGTGGCTACATTGAAAGTGTTGAGATTGGGTCAATTGTGTTTGAGGCCCTTCGAAAGAATTGAGTTTTCAACATCACTCAGAGTTGTTTTAGATAGATTTACGATGGGAGGATGGAATTGTTCAATAGTTTTGGAGGGTGTGTTATGGTTCTTAAACTGGAATTCATGTGACGAAGAGTTGTTCTTAAGAATTTTGAGTTTTTTCTCTAGGGTTTGTTGTTTGATTGACAGTACATGAAATAATTTATTGTCTACTTGAGTTAGGAAGAGGTTCCATTGTGCACTCGGGAGAAGATTAGCAATTTCTAGATGTGTTTAGTATAATCTGTTGTTTAAAAATGATTTTTTCTTGTATAAGAAACGAATTTCGTTTTTTAACCAAATTTTGTTGGTTATTCTTTGGGTTTTTAACATGTGAGGAGAAGAAATGTTTTTTCTGGTACAACTTTGAAGAAATTTGGGGGTAAGATTGTAGGATATGCATTGTTTCAGGAAGTCAATGTCTTTTCCTAATTTAGCGATCTTGATCTTAAGGCCCATGTAAGAGAAGGCTTTTTGTTTAGCTTGGTTAGCTTGTGCATTTAAAGATAAAAATTTCATTGTTCCGTATTGAAAGTATTAACGTTAAAAATTAAATAATTGAAAAAGAGGTTCAACCTATTCAATACATAGGAAAGAAATGTAGTGATTACATTTTTATTTAATAGTAAATATAAATGGGACCGGTTTCGACCCTAGTCCAGGACATCGTCAGCCGTAAAAACATGTAAAACAATGCATATGAAAAAGAAAAAGAAAAAGAAAAATTAAACTCTGGATCGGTATAAGATGAAACAGTACGTAATATTAAGAATGGTAGTATGGCACACGCAATGATAGGCGAAGTCTCACAATGTTTATGAATATTGGAGAACAGTCAAAAGGGTCAGTTTCCACACTCTGTCAGGCACAAAGTCACAACACTATCAAATAATATATGAAGATCATAAATAACTTGAAGTCGTAGACGAATAGATTTGTAGAAGCAAACCGCCAGCTCCCGGTGATCAGCGCGGCACATTCAAGGTCATGCGCTGCGGTCTCGAACGCCAAAGTAGAATGGAGAATATCCTGAAGGTCCAGTATTTGTCTCGGTTGCGGGAAGTTAAGTACGTGTATATAGAAATATACAACGCAAATCAGTATAATTGAATGAGTACTTGTGCTCCTGCTAAGTTCTTGGAAAACAGTTGACTTGAAAAAACAATTGTAAAGAGAAAAAAATATAGTAAAAAGCGCAATATCGGAAAACAAATGAAAACTTATATGCACAGTGCGCTATTTTTTAAATTGAAAAAATTTTTAGGTCATGATTGAAGTAGTCCAAGTTGGCGCAAGACAAGAGTTAAAATTTGAAAGAGGAGAACAGAAATGAAGGTCGATGGATTTTTTTTTGAATTTTTATAGAGAAGGTAGAATAAATTAACAGAGGAAGATTGATAGTGAAATAAGAGAAAGAATAAAAGAAATTGAAGTTAGATGGTATTGAGGAAGGATTAGATAGGGAAATGAAGGAGGGGTAGTTTAGGGTGGGTTAGGAGGGTGGGTTATTGCAGGTAGAAAATGTGGGTGGAAACTTTGTAAGGCATGGAAAATAGAATTGGGGTTTTGGAATTTGGAATTTTTGAGAAGAAGAATTAAGAAGTCAAAAAGGATATTGGGTTTTTCAGAAATGTCGTTTAAATTGAAATTAGGGTTGAAGTACTGGTCAAGGTAGATAAAGCAATTTTCAGTAATGTTTAAGAGGGGGCCTTTGTTAATGATTTTAAGTATATTCATGTCATTGTCAATACTGGTGAAACTATGCTTGGAGTCTTGTATGTGCTGTCCTATGGCAGAGAATCTGTTGTATTTAATGGCGTTGACATGTTCAGAGTACCTGATATTGAAGTTGCGGCCAGTTTGTCCGACGTAGGAGGAATTGCAGTTGTTGCATTTGAATCTGTATACACCAGATTTAGAAAAAGCATTAGACTTATTTAGAGATTTAGAGTTTCTATTGTTAGTTCTAAAAGAAATTTTCATGTTATGTTTTTCAAAAATATTAGTTATTTTATAAGCATCCTGAGTGAAAGTGAAGGTGGAAAAAGCAGTTGGTTTTATTGTGTCTTTAGATAAAGTGGTTTTTGGACGGTGTTTGAATTTGTTGATGATGCGGTTTATGAAGGAGTTGTTAAAGCCATTGAATTTAGCAATGTTGCGGATGGTGTTTAATTCATTATTTAAATCTTTTTTGGACATAGGGGTGTTGAAGGCACGAAAAATTAAGCTGTTATAAGTAGTACGTTTATGAGCTTGGGGGTGCGAAGAATCTTGTCTTATTGTGGTTGCTGTTTGGGTTGGTTTTCTGAAAATTTTGTAAAAAGGAAACTCGAAAAAATCTTCATGAACAATAACAAAACCATTTCTCTTAATAATAATAATAATAATAATAATAATAATACTAATATTAATAATTTAATTAAAGATAATAAAATCATTTCAGATCTTAAAAAGAAAATCAATGACAATAATCTCATTATCACCAAATCTGATAAAGGCATCACTACTGTCATAATGGAATAAACTGACTACTTAGATAAAACCAAAAACTTTTTCAGTGACCCTTCTTTCTCTATAGTAAAAAAAGACCCAACCACAAAAATCCAACGCCTACTCAAACATACTTTAAAAAACGCTTCCTTTCTCCTCACAGATCAAGAAAAAACTAAATTAATAAACATGAACCCAGGACTACCCACTGCCAAAGCCCTCCCTAAAATTCACAAAACTAACATTCCCATCCGTCCAATAATCAATTACAGACCCAGTCCCCTATACAACACTTCTAAATTCATCCAAACATTTTTACTAAAAAATTATCGATTTTTATCCAACAAATCTATCAAAAACACTTCTGATCTAATCAACAAATTAAAGAATTTTGAAATCCAACCAAATCTTTCTCTCCATTCTTTTGACATTGTGAACATGTACCCTAGTATTCCAATTTCAAAATTATTCCCCATTATAAACAACAACCTAAACAAATTCAGTAACCTAAGTAAACTTGAAATTCAAGACTTCATGTCTATTTTAAAATTAGTTCTCAACAATAATTATTTTACCTTTGACAACACCATTTATCAACAATTTGGCTTGGCTATGGGCTCACCAGCTTCTGGCATTCTTGCTGAAATTTACCTCGACTTCTTAGAAAACACAAGAATTAATAATAATAATATTTTCTCCAACATCCTCTTTTGGGCGAGATATGTCGATGACACATTAGTAATATTAAATGAGGAATCAACCAACGCAGCCTCTACACTTCTTCATCTCAACAACTTAGACTCTAACATTAAATTCACCCTCGAATCAGAACACAACCAAACTCTTAATTTTCTAGACCTACCCATTACTAGACATCCTTCTTCTTTATCTTACAAAATTTTCAGAAAACCAACCCAAACAGCAACCACAATAAGACAAGATTCTTCGCACCCCCAAGCTCATAAACGTGCTACTTATAACAGCTTAATTTTTCGTGCCTTCAACACCCCTATGTCCAAAAAAGATTTAAATAATGAATTAAACACCATCCGCAACATTGCTAAATTCAATGGCTTTAACAACTCCTTCATAAACCGCATCATCAACAAATTCAAACACCATCCAAAAACCACTTTATCTAAAGACACAATAAAACCAACTGCTTTTTCCACCTTCACTTTCACTCAGGATGCTTATAAAATAACTAATATTTTTGAAAAACATAACATGAAAATTTCTTTTAGAACTAATAATAGAAACTCTAAATCTCTAAATAAGTCTAATGCTTTTTCTAAATCTGGTGTATACAGATTCAAATGCAACAACTGCAATTCCTCCTACGTCGGACAAACTGGCCGCAACTTCAATATCAGGTACTCTGAACATGTCAACGCCATTAAATACAACAGATTCTCTGCCATAGGACAGCACATACAAGACTCCAAGCATAGTTTCACCAGTATTGACAATGACATGAATATACTTAAAATCATTAACAAAGGCCCCCTCTTAAACATTACTGAAAATTGCTTTATCTACCTTGACCAGTACTTCAACCCTAATTTCAATTTAAACGACATTTCTGAAAAACCCAATATCCTTTTTGACTTCCTAATTCTTCTTCTCAAAAATTCCAAATTCCAAAACCCCAATTCTATTTTCCATGCCTTACAAAGTTCCCACCCACATTTTCTACCTCCAATAACCCACCCTCCTAACCCACCCTAAACTACCCCTCCTTCATTTCCCTATCTAATCCTTCCTCAATACCATCTAACTTCAATTTCTTTTATTATTTCTCTTATTTCACTATCACTCTTCCTCTGTTAATTTATTCTACCTTCTCTATTAAAAAAAATTTTTTAAAAAAACCATCGACCTTCATTTCGGTTCTCCTCTTTCAAATTTTAACTCTTGTCTTGCGCCAACTTGGACTACTTCAATCATGACCTAAAAATTTTTTCAATTTAAAAAATAGCGCACTGTGCATATAAATTTTTCATTTGTTTTCCGATATTGCGCTTTTTACTATATTTTTTTCTCTTTACAATTGTTTTTTCAAGTCAACTGTTTTCCAAGAACTTAGCAGGAGCACAAGTACTCATTCAATTATACTGATTTGCGTTGTATATTTCTATATACACGTACTTAACTTCCCGCAACCGAGACAAATACTGGACCTTCAGGATATTCTCCATTCTACTTTGGCGTTCGAGACCGCAGCGCATGACCTTGAATGTGCCGCGCTGATCACCGGGAGCTGGCGGTTTGCTTCTACAAATCTATTCGTCTGCGACTTCAAGTTATTTATGATCTTCATATATTATTTGATAGTGTTGTGACTTTGTGCCTGACAGAGTGTGGAAACTGACCCTTTTGACTGTTCTCCAATATTCATAAACATTGTGAGACTTCGCCTATCATTGCGTGTGCCATACTACCATTCTTAATATTACGTACTGTTTCATCTTATACCGATCCAGAGTTTAATTAATCTTTTTCTGTTTCTTTTTCTTTTTCATATGCATTGTTTTACATGTTTTTACGGCTGACGATGACCTGGACTAGGGTCGAAACCGGTCCCATTTATATTGACTATTAAATAAAAATGTAATCACTACATTTCTTTCCTATGTATTGAATAGGTTGAAACTCTTTCAATTATTTAATTTTTAACGTTATTACTTTCAATATGGAACAATGAAATTTTTATCTTTAAATACAGATGTAGGTTATGTTAGAATTATAAATATAAGTTTCATTTACATGAGCTTCCGGAGGCTGTTTCGCTGGCACATCTTTCTGTCTGTACTTTCTGAAGGATTGTCCACTGTTTCTTAGTCTCTTCCTTTCCTTGGAAACACTTACAGAGCCCTTCTTTCTTCTTTTTCGAATGTTAACATCACCACTGGAAGGCATTTTGTGCCACATGCGATAAACATGCTACTATCAGCAGGTGAGAACAAGCAGCACTTGGACCCTTATTAACTAAACGTATCACTCGAGATACAGCTTCTGCCATCTTCTGAGGACAATAAAAACTACAACAAAAATGTTGAAGCTATAAACCCTATATAAAAGTATTCTGCATGGTGCATAGACCTCTTTAAACCATCTAACTCTCATTTACTTACTTTGCCACTTAGACCCTTTCTAATTTATAGTATTCATATAGTCAATATATTTACAGAATTCAATGATGCCAGAAATATTAAACTAACATGGTGCAAGGTGAGGGAAAATTTCACTGAACTGCAAGGATTACAACAATGGACAGCAAATGAAAACGACGAACCTTCACCAACAGGCAACAGTTGCAGAGTGATACAGAAAATAATGAACTTGGAAGACCTAGAAGAATAGACATGTGCACAAAACTATTGCGCAGGGGCATATGATGAAATCAAGGAATGAGTGATTCCCTCACCATGCTCCCACTGCCGGGTTAACTAATGCTGAGCCCAAGTTCATGTTTCTGATGAGCAAAACAATTGCATCTCTATTCAGGATGAGTTTGTGTGGTTACATTCCTGAAGGTATAACTTAAACTGTAGCACTATGCTTAATCTTCCCATCGGGTCATCTGTGAGGACTGCGTTGATATTGCAGTACTCTTTGAAATCTCCAGGAATTAAGTTATTTTGAAATTTCAACTTTCCAAACTGTCAGTGGAGAGATGGTGTGGAATGACATTAGTAGACAAATAAGTTTGAGTTAGGGATTGGAATAACTTACCAAGGGAGATGTTCAATAAATTTCCAATTTCTTTCTTTGAAATCATTCAAGAAAAGGCAAGGAAAACAACAGATAGAGAATCTGCCACCTGGGCGACTGCCCTAAATGCAGATCAGTAGTGACTGATTGAATAGCTTTGGAGGAATGAATATTTTTCTTTTTGAGTCTTTACCTGCATTTAAAACTCTGTCTTATTTAATATCTAAAATGTAAATATCCAAGACATAAAAGAGCAACCATTATGAAATCTCAACGTTTCGGAGGATTGAATAAACTTTTAGAGTTTAAACTCCATTTCAATCCCTTAAGGGTAATTTTTTTTCAAAACCTTTCTTTGTGAGCACCTAAGATGTACGGGCAACTATATTGTGAAGTTTGAACTGCCTACATTACGAGGGTCAGAGACATGGTGATGAGTCAGTGACTGGTATTTGACTCAACATCTATTTTAATTCTTATTTTTATAAATTTATAGACAACATTTTGAGTTTCTAACAATTTTGCTCTCTTCTTAAGTTTATAACAAATTGAAGGAATCATCTTGCATCATTATAGGTGCTATAGTTCTCTTGCAGTTTGGTATTAGCAACAGAATTATATGTATACGTAGGGAGAGAAATTATGAATTGAAACAATTTATCAAGGAAAATGTTCAATAACTTATCAAATCCTTTGAAATTGTTTAAGAAAAGATTAAGTAAACAACTGATTGGGAATCTGCCATATGGGCGACAGCCCTAAATGAAAATTGATTTGATTTGATTTGATTTGATTTGATTTGATTTGATTTGATTTGATTTGATTTGATTTGATTTGATTTGATTTGATTTGATTTGATTTGATTTGATTTGATTCGATTTGATTCAATTCGATTCGATTTGATTTGATTTGATTGATTGATTGATTGATTGTACAAAGGGATATGCAGCATTTAAATTAGTCAAGTATACTTACATTAATTGATCCCCACAATAAGCCAATGCAGGTCAACAGGCCAATTATTGCGGAACACATCTGTAGCGCAAGCCAAACATCGATATCTAAGTCTGAAATAATAAGGAATGCATAAGAGTCTCTTTAGATTGTTTAATATATGCAGTATGTAGAATGTAGTAGTAATACATATAACTTGAAGGAACTTACTGGCACCAAGTTCTTTATTAATATTTGAAAGTAAACCATCTTCATGTCTGGATAACGCCAAGGCAATCCCTGCAATTCTAATGATTTCCTTTACCTATACAGATAAAGAATTGCCTTATGCAAAAAAATATATATATATATACAGGATGCATAAGACATTTAAAGACACATTAGATGCATTACAATATACAACTATATCTGACAAATAATGAAATGTACTGATGAAAATCTTTGTACACAGAGGCACTAATAGTTGGGATTCAGATTAATTTGACATAATGGGCCTTATCTGCAATGATGGCTTCAAAGGACAGGAACCACTGACATGTATGAATCACATGGTCCTTTTTGATGTTGGACATTATTTGATCCACAGCTGCTTTTACGGATTCAGTCTTACTGTGGAAATGTTGATTTATCTCCCATTCAACAATGACCCTTGCATAATAATCAAGAGGATTGAGGTTGACGTGCAGACTGGCCATCATCCAATCTTATGTTGGCACTGCTTTATGCACAGGTGCAAAGACGTGCCAAAATACATACGGCTTTCCATTGCCTACGCTGTCCATCCAGGGCTTCTGAATTTACTCCAGCACCTCAGTGTAGCCAGCAGCATTCTCTCGAGGATTTTGTAGAATGAACAGAGGCAGCATTAGGGTGACCAAAAGTGTCCTCCTTTTCCCAGGCATGTCGTATATTTTAACCATCTGTCAGGGGTATGGGAGGAATTTTCAGGAATTCCAAAATGTCCCACCTTTTGAAATATTAGATCCAAATTACTGTCAATTTGTCATATTTATTGTCATCATACTTGCTTCAAGTCTTCTTAAAATAATAATGTGTTTACAAATTGTCGTAAGATTAAATAACATTCATTGGCTATTTTTGTCAAAATATACACGAGTTAACAATGAAAATTGAAAAGATTGTTCCTCCTATTTAGCACAAAATATATTTAAAAAATTGTCTTTTATTCAGGAATATTTTTGGCTCCTTTCATTGGTCCATCTTCAGTTTTTATAGATAAACTTAATATACAATATAGCAGATATTAAAAACTTATTTAACAAATATAGAGTAAAAGGGCACATCGTATTCGATAAAAATTAAATAGATTTCAATATGTAGTCCATTTGAACGTCACTTCCCTTTCCACTCCTAGCCCCCCTTTCCTATCCCATCATCACCATAAGACCTATCTGTGTTGGTGCAATGTGAAAGCAGATTGATCATATGTCAAAACTTCAAGAACAACTTCCTTTACATAAATACGTCTTATGGCACAGAGTCATCTGAAAATTGGCGTTAAGGAAGTTAGTGCTTGTAACCAAACCAAACCCCATGGCACAAAAGCCCCGAAGGGCCATGGCCTACCAAATGACCACTGCTCAGTCCAAAAGCCTGCAGACTACAAGATGTCGTGTTGTCAGCACGACGAATCCTCACGGCTGCTATTCTTGGTTTTCAAGACCAGGGCAATCATCTCACAGTCAGATAGCTCCTCAATTGTAATAACATAGGCTGAGTGGACCGTGAACCAGCTCCCAAATCCAGGTAAAAATCACTGACCTGGCCGGGAGTCAAACCCGGAGCCTCCAGGTAAGAGGCAGGCATGCTACCCTTATACTGCGGGACCAGATTTTTAATATTAGGATTATAAAAATTAAAATGTCCGCCTCTGTGCTGTAGTGGTTAGTGTGATTAGCTGCCTTCTCCGAAGGTCTGGGGTCGATTCCCAGTTCTGCCATGAAATTTGAAAAAAATGTTACAAGGACTGGAACAGGATCCACTTAGCCTCTGTAGACCGACTGAGTAGAAAGGTACGTAACTTAAAGCCAGGCCGCTTCCTTCCCTCTTCCTAATCTATCTCTTCCAATCTCCCCCACCCCACAAGGCTCCTGTTCAGCATAGCAGGTAAGGCCACCAGGGCAATTACTAGTCCTCCTCCCAGTTGAATCCCCGACCCAAAGTTTTACACTCCAGGACACTGCCTTTGAGGCAATATAGAGGTGGGATCCCTCATTGAGTCTGAGGGAAAAACCAACCCTGGACGGTAAATGGGTTAAGTAAGAAAGAAAGAAAAATTAAAATAACAATTGACATACTTATAGTTGAGTATCCTTTTAAAAACCATAATTGTTTTCTCTCCTCTAATTTCTCACTCTCAGAGTAACAAAATCTACCGAAATATAATCCTTGTGCTTAGGGCTGTGGTATGTTCAGTACAACAGTCAAGGTGGGACACGAGTAGCTATCATTTAACATTCTAAGAACACGGCATAGTGGGTGTCAAACCATGTACCCCTCCATGTTTACTGAAAGAGAGGAAGGAGCATCAAAGCCCTGACACTTATTACGAAGGCACAGTAATAATACCGTCTGGCTCCATGGTTAAATGGTTAGCGTGCTGGCCTTTGGTCACAGGGGTCCCGGGGCAGGAATTTTAACCATAATTGGTTAATGCTTTACTAAGCATTGTATAATTTCAATGGCACGGGGACTGGGTGTATGTGTCGTCATCATCATAATTTCATCCCCATCACGACACGGGACTCAAATCGAAAGACCTGCATCTGCAAGTGACTAATCTCATGTTTTAATCCGTATTGAAATCTGTTGATACAGCCTGCATCTGGCGAGCCGAACTTGTCCTCGGACACTCCCAGCACTAAAAGTCATGTGCCATTTCATTTTTTTTTTTCAGTAATAATACTGACCTTTTAATAAAATAAGGCTTACACCATATAAAGTTAGTTGTGGCACGTATTGTTTTAACAGTTGTGCAGTGTAACCGTCCAGGCTTCTCCAGCCCTACTAATTTAATATAATATCATTTTACGCGATATCATTTGATATCAAGTTTATCCGCCATCGGCAATTATTTGTAATAACATACAGTATTTATTCAACGTCAATCATTTGTAATCAAGGCATTTTGGAATCATATTGTATATATGATAACATCGTTTTATTATTTAAATTATTATATTATGTAGGATAAGAATTCATTATGTTGTAAATACAGTCAATATGTTGAGACATAGTTGTTTTCATTTCATCTCATGTTTGTGTATACGGAGGGTTATTCTTGAAGCTTGGGATTTTGTGTGAGTCATGGGTTTATTTTATGACCAAGGCTAGTAAACAGCGACCCGTGCGCGAGGCTTGCAAGCTGGTCAGCTACATCATCGCCACGCCTTCTGGACTTGTCGAGGAAGAAGAAAAGGGGAGTTGATGCTTCGATCTATCGAATCAGATACTTCGTTGTATATGAGTTTTGAGATTGAACTGTTACCAAGAGTGGGGGTGAGCCCGGATGTATACTGATTCTCAACACGAGAACGGGACCTTACGACCTTACGACCTTACAATCTTACAACCGAACTACGGATACTCCATCACTACTACTTCTACTGTGAACATCTACTTTGAACGACGTTATTTGATTTTTGAAACAGTGTGTGGTCGCTTCGCGACATAGTTATTTTTGTATAATGTATTATCGCTTCGATACAGTACTTAGATGCGGTAATGTTAACGGATCTGCGTGAGACGAAACAAGCTTATGGCTTGTATTATTTTCAGTAAATATTGTAGACGAAGAACTATGTTTAGTTCAAGTCTACGGAATTTTGGTACAAGTCTGTACCGTATAAATAGTGTAGCTCAGTTGGATTGAGATTTCTACTAATATGGAAAAATTCATATCTCTGAATTTTCTCCTCATACGATCAACGCTGATCAGTTTTTACAAGTATAGGGCCAATGTCTATTTTAAAGACTAGGCAAGCAAGGAGTGCTAGTCCAGATAGCCAGTACCATATCAGAGAAGGAAGGAAGGATGTCCATGGAGCAAATTCAACATCGAGAAGAAGAGAACGAGTAACAACGGAAACCAGATGACTTCAACGGAAGCTGCAATTGGTGAGCTTCAATTAGATAAAGGAAGCAATAGTAAATTCAGTAAATTATAAATTCCTCCACGCTTTAAAGAAACTTTTCCGATTCATCTCATTTTTTTTGTATAATAAATTCATTTGTATTTTATATTGCGTTAATTTTCTTTCTTAAGTGATACTTAATGGTTAATTATTTAAAATTCTACCCCTGTGATTTAAGTATAAGTCTCTATGCTAGTAAATATAAATTTTGGTTTATATTTTTATTTAAAACTGTAACCATGGTGCCCAAACATTACATAGAGAAATGGGGAACCATGGAATGTTAATTGTTTCTATTTGCGTGGCAATTTGCGGGCAAGCCACAAATAGTTTATTTGATATTCATGTGTCCCAAGATAATAACTTTCATCTCTCCAAGTGTCTTGATGAGGGGTCGAACAGTTACATTTGTCGCACCAACGTGGAGCTCGAAAACCATTAAGTATTCATGGAAAGAAAGCAGTAAAGTAGAGTCTGTGTTCGTGGGGGTTAAGTGAGTGTCCATATAATTTGTATGTGTGATTTTGGGGGAATCATGGCTGCACAAGATGAAAAAGACATGAAATTACGTAGCGGAAACTTAGTAAAGGGAGGCGAGACGCTAAATTCTGGGAATGTTGTAGATGAAAGCATTGAAGTAGATAAAATGGTAGAGAGTGGTGGGAGCATGGAAAATAGCACAGAATCTGATGTAGCTAGGATGGAGGGCGAGAAAGAAAGTAATAAGAATATTGAAATGAATATTCGGCAACTGTTTTTAATGATGCAAAGGATATTACAGCAAACGGATGAAATTAGGAAGGAAACGAAAGGGTTAAATGAAAATTGGAAAGTGATAGGTGAAATTAGGAAGGAAACGAAAGGGATAAATGAAATTAGGAAGGAAGTAGAGAGAACGAAAACCAAAATTAGCAGAGAAATAGAACAGACGAAAACCGAAATTAGCAGAGAAGTTAATGCTAAGATGGATGCTTTAAATAGTAGTAGTACTCGAGAGCACACAAACTATCAGACACCACCCAGAAGACAAGAACACAATCACCGTGGTCAGTTTCAACCAAGACAACAACCTGTAGGTAATCAGTCACACCAGCAAAATAGGAATGTTCAGAGGGAACGCAATGTAGAGGAAGGTACAAGCCGAAATCAGGATACAAGGAGACACAGTAATTTAAACTGATAGTAGACGGTAATGAGAGATCAGATTATCAGTCTTCAGTACATGTTGCGAGAAATTGTGTAATGACGCACATGAATTATGATCTCGATGTCAGAGATGAGTTATTACGGGAGGTGGAAGTGAGTCAAGTCGATGTTGGTAGTAAAAGTGAGAACCCCGTTGTTACGATCGTTATATGGAGGGCGCAGCATCAAGCTTTATTGGATTCAGGCAGTCAAAGATCATGTGTAAGTTCGAAGTGGTATGAGGACAGAAAGAAGGAGAATATTGAGATTGAAGAAATGCCTGTGAAATCCACATATATCGTCACTGCTGTAGGTAAACGATCCAAGCAAATATGTAAACAAGTTGCCATACCTATTTGTATTAACGGGAAGTCGAAAATTCAGATCTGTCTTGTTATTCCGAATCTTATATTTGATGTTATCTTGGGATCTGACTGGCTAAGTTTATACTCAGCTCGGCTAGATTACAATGAGGCGATAGTATATTTAAGGTGGGATAATGAGGATGTTAAAGTCACGTGGGATGCCGAAGTTCAGACGAAAGTGGAGGTTTGTAACATGTGGTGTGTTAATGAGGTTTCAAAAGATGAAGAAGAGAGAGCGGATTTTAAGTTGTGTGAAGTGTGGTTAGAGGAGAACCATGATGATGCTTTGAGAGAAGCGGTAGATGGTAGCAATTTGGAAGAAGGTCAGAGGGACCGATTGTTGTATGTGTATTTTCATCGAAACCTGGCAAAACACATGTGTATGAACACTCATTTTCAGTGCTGGATAAAAGTATATTCGCTGGACCGAGATATCCGATACCACATAAATATGCTAAAGCAGTAGACAATCAAATTGAAGCTATGTTAGAGGATGGTATTATTGAAGTTTCGAGTAGTGAGTGTGTCAATCTTTTAATGAGAAAAGCGACAGGTCTTAGTTGCAGTAAGATTATTGGTGACAAGTATGTTCAGGAATTAGGTACACCTAGGAGGTTATTATCTGATAGCGGATCTCAATTTACCTCGAAGAAGTGGAAGGCTGTGATGACAGAGTCAGGTATCACACATGTTTCTTCCTCAATTAGGAATCCACAAGGGAATATGTGTGAATGCACGATGAAGGAATTAGGTAGGATGTTTAGATCATTAGTTCATGACAAGCACACTGCGTGGGGTGGTTCTTTAGCGTTGATTGAGAAATGGATTAACATGGTTCAGCATGATAGTATGAAATTCACCCCATTAGAGGTTCATTTTGGCAGCAATCCAAGGTATGAGTTGACAAAAGTACTAGGTATTACACAGGAACCTCTGCAGGACTCTCAGATATATGTCAGACTAGCGAGAGAGAATTTGATTAAAGTGGCTGAGAAGCGTAGCAGACAGCAGAAACGTCAGGTGTTAGACGAATTTCAGGTAGGAGATTCTGTTCTGTTACGTGTTCCCATGCTCTCATCCAGTGAAGAGAAAGTGACGAAGAAATTCTTTTTGTTGTATCAGGGTTCATTCCAGATTCATTGTCGGGTTGGTCCTTGTGCATACAGATTGAAAGATGGTAATCGTGTCATGTTGGGCACTTATAATATTCGTTCTCTGAGACGATATATTTCTGCGAATTAAGTGTAATGTCTCCCAGATGTTGTTTTGACAACATTAAATGTACTTGAGTTAGAAAACGTGAATTCATGTATAGGTTGTGAACCTAGACCTGACACCATTGTAGAAGCCATGAGTAACTTGGGATTTTCTTTTGAAACTGCAGAAGGAAATTAATGCAATGATTTTCTAAGTAGTAATATTTTTTGCAAGGAAAACAAGAAATTGCTTGCGGCCATCTAAGGGAGGTAAGCCACGTGTGATTACGTGTGTGTGTGTGGTGTATATATTATGATAACCTGGAACTGCCGAACACTTTGATGGTGAAGTGCAAAGATAGATTTATTTACCTGTTGTTATGTTGTAAAGATTATGAGTGTTGCTGACAAACTTTCGCAAGAAAATCGGCAGGAATTATTACCAATGTTATCTGGTATCGTTGAAACAGACACTCTACAGTGAGATACAAGATTTGATTATGTATGTTTTTTATTAAGTGTTTGTCAGATGTATGATGTATATATCAGCCTTTTTGTTGTAGTGTGTTATTTTCATATATGTTATATCTGTAAATAACAGGAGGGCGTATGTAACCGTCCAGGCTTCTCCAGCCCTACTAATTTAATATAATATCATTTTACGCGATATCATTTGATATCAAGTTTATCCGCCATCGGCAATTATTTGTAATAACATACAGTATTTATTCAACGTCAATCATTTGTAATTAAGGCATTTTGGAATCGCATTGTATATATGATAACATCGTTTCATTATTTAAATTATTATATTATGTAGGATAAGAATTCATTATGTTGTAAATACGGTCAATATGTTGAGACATAGTTGTTTTCATTTCATCTCATGTTTGTGTATACGGAGGGTTATTCTTGAAGCTTGGGATTTTGCGTGAGTCATGGGTTTATTTTATGACCAAGGCTAGTAAACAGCGACCCGTGCGCGAGGCTTGCAAGCTGGTCAGCTATATCATCGCCACGCCTTCTGGACTTGTTGAGGAAGAAGAAAAGGAGAGTTGATGCTTCGTTCTATCGAATCAGATACTTCGTTGTATATGAGTTTTGAGATTGAACTGTTACCAAGAGTGGTGGTGAGCCCGGATATATACTGATTCTCAACACGAGAACGGGACCTTACGACCTTACAACCTTACAACCGAACTACGGATACTCCATCACTACTACTTCTACTGTGAACATCTACTTTGAACGACGTTATTTGATTTTTGAAACAGTGTGTGGTCGCTCCGCGACATAGTTATTTTTGTATAATGTATTATCGCTTCGATACAGTACTTAGATGCGGTAATGTTAACGGATCTGCGTGAGACGAAACAAGCTTATGGCTTGTATTAGTTTCAGTAAATATTGTGGACGAAGAACAATGTTTAGTTCAAGTCTACGGAATTTTGGTACAAGTCTGTACCGTATAAATAGTGTAGCTCAGTTGGATTGAGATTTCTACTAATATGGAAAAATTCATATCTCTGAATTTTCTCCTCATACAATCAACGCTGATCAGTTTTTACAAGTATAGGGCCAATGTCTATTTTAAAGACTAGGCAAGCAGGGAGTGCTAGTCCAGATAGCCAGTACCATATCAGAGAAGGAAGGAAGGATGTCCATGGAGCAAATTCAACATCGAGAAGAAGAGAACGAGTAACCACGGAAACCAGATGACTTCAACGGAAGCTGCAATTGGTGAGCTTCAATTAGATAAAGCAAGCAATAGTAAATTCAGTAAATTATAAATTCCTCCACGCTTTAAGGAAACTTTTCCGATTCATCTCATTTTTTTTGTATAATAAATTCATTTGTATTTTATATTGCGTTAATTTTCTTTCTTAAGTGATACTTAATGGTTAATTATTTAAAATTCTACCCCTGTGATTTAAGTATAAGTCTCTATGCTAGTAAATATAAATTTTGGTTTACATTTTTATTTAAAACTGTAACCATGGCGCCCAAACATTACATAGAGAAATGGGGAACCATGGAATGTTAATTGTTTCTATTTGCGTGGCAATTTGCGGGCAAGCCACAAATAGTTTATTTAATATTCATGTGTCCCAAGATAATAACTTTCATCTCCCCAAGTGTCTTAACGAGGTGGAACAGTTACTACAGTGCAGATGTGAAATATTGTACATTGTCGAACAGTATTTACACATCAATCTGAGTTCAGATTTTGTTGTGGAAAGTTCATTTAACATTTTGTGCATTTGACAGTTCATAGTTTTAAATAATAGTTTAAATAAAAATGAATGAATTCATAACGTTGATTTTATTCTTCAACATTGGTGAGTTTCGTATTGACATATTGTGTTAATTAAATGTATATCTATTATATTTGATTGCTTCCATGGATTTTTCTGTAATGTTAAGCATTTTATATATCATACATGAATAAGTATTGAATAAAATATATGATTATTGTGTACCCTAAGTGTAATAATGGCATGTGGCACTGGCACAAGCATATTTATTACACAAAATGATATAGATATTAAAATGTGTTAAAAATGGCAGCCTAAGACTGTGAAAAAATGTGTTTAGAAGATTTTATTAGGGTGTTTATGAATATGTTCTATTCATATAGACAAGACAAGGATACTTGTGATAAGCAGACACCATATCAAAGCCATATCCCAAGGCTATGGGTTAGTGCCCTACTTGAAATACTTACTTGATTACTGTTTCCGGAGCAATACCAAATGAACGGAAAGTTGCAACAGTAACCCCAGAGTACAAGGGAAATAGTGATAAGAGGAAAATTATAGGCCAGTCAGCTTGACATGTATAGTTTGTAAGCTCTGGGAAAGCATTCTTACTGATTATATTAGACACATTTTCAAAATTACTAACTGGGTTTGATAGAAGACAGTTTGGGTTTAGGAAAGTAGGATTCCAGCAAGATATAGCAGATATTTTAGCTTCAGGAGGCCAAATGGACTGTATTGCTATTGATACATCCAAGTCTTTTGATAGGGAAGGTCATGGGAGACAGGAGGGCTCGTATGTGGTTGAAATGGTATATGCACCTCACCTCCAATGTGGTGTACCTGAAAAGAGCTGCACCATCTCGGGATGAGGACACGAGTTTACTTTACTGACGAAAATGAGGGCAATTGGACTAGACAAAAGAGTGGTTGAATGGGTGGCTACATTTCTAGAAAATAGAACTCAGAGAATTAGAGGAGGTGAAGCATTATCTAATCCTGTAATGATTTAGAGGTGGCTCCCGCTGGGCAGTATTATTGGACCTTTATGTTTTCTTATATATAAATGATAAGAGTAAAGATCTGGAATCACAGATAAGGATATTTGTGGATGATGTTATACTGTATAGAGTAGTAAATGAGTTGAAGGATTGTGAGTGTCTGCAGGAGGACTTAAACAATATTGTGAGATGGACAGCAGACAATGGTATGAATGTAAATGGGATGGAAAGTTAAGTTGTAAGTTTCACCAAGAGGAAAAGTCTTCTCAGTTTAATTTTTGTGTTGATGGGGTGATAGCTCATGGGGAACAATGTAATTACCTACGTGTTAACACATTCACGCCCGTATCCGAGTCATTGCCTATAACGCGTGACCATGCTGTAGACCGTATCCGAGTAAGCCCGGATAAGCGCAACCTTGAACTGGAGCCGTTCCCACGCAGCTGGGATCTATTTTGGTCACAAATATGTGCGAGAGAGATGAAGGTAATACCCTTATGAATGCTTGTACTCACCAGAAACCACATGGCCACGGCGATTTTTCCTCCCAATGCACTTCTTTTGTTTTGTTTCTGAAGGTAGCCTAGCGCTGACCCAACTAGCTGCGTAGTTGGTTTGTTATTGCACAAGCATGTGTATAATCACGTTCTGAATTGTAATTGTGTAGGAACAATATAAATGACGTAAGTGGTGCGAATTTACAAAGCACAATTTTTCAGCTGCTTGAAAATTATCTTGGCCAGGGGTATACAGTCTATATGGACAATTATTACAATGGCATTGAACTCGCGAAACATTACGGGAACAGAACACTGCTGTATGTGGAACAATATGGTCAAATAGGGGTGTACCAAAAGATCTAAAGGAACACAAGGGAATTCTCAAACGGGGGGAAAAGTGAACCCGACATACAAGTACAGTCACCTCTCTCCGACATCTCAGCTCCATCTACTTTATCAGCTCCAAATCAATGTCCCACCATTTTGCCACCAAAAAGGGCACCAGCCAAGGATCACCATTTAGGTTAGATGGGAAGAGAAAAGAGCATATTCTCTTGAAGTTTCCACCATCAAATAAAGTCAATTTCCCCTCAAGAAGGCGCAAAGTGTGCTTCAAAAATAAAATTATTAATGAAACACACTATTTTTGTGGAAAGTGTGGTGTTCCATTCACCCAGGATAGTGTGACATTACCTACTACACCCTACAGAGATACTAGAGGACTTTATTATGGTATGTGGAAAATTTTGTTTCTATATATTGTTTAGTTTAGAACTTACTGTGAAAAGAATTCGTTGTTGTTTGCTCTGCCACTAACCCGCTCAGATGATGGTCATGAATGTGTTAATATAAGAAATGATCTTCATTGAGGAAACCACATTAACGAATTAGTTAAGAAAGGTTACAGATCTCTTCACATGGTCATGAGAGTACTTAGAGGTTGTAGGAAGGATGTAAAGGAGAGGGGATATAAGTCTCTGGTAAGACCGCAGTTAGAGTATGGCTCCAGTGTGTAAGACCCTCACTGCAACTACTTGATACAAGAACTGGAAAAAGTTCAAAGAAAAGCAGCACAATTTGTTTGGGGTGATTGCCAACAAAGAAGTAGTGTTATTAAAATGTTGCAACTTTGTGCTGGGAAGACTTGGGAGTAAGTGGACGAGATGCTCGACAATGTGGTATGTAAATGGAAATTCTAAATTCCCATGGAGGGAATTAGATATTTTTCCACCAATAGAGCATATCAAAAATCAGATCAAAAATTAGATGTATGGCTTTTCAGGCGTTTGCTCTATTAACCAGCATTTCGTCTTAGGTCTGACACTAGACTCGTCAGAGTGGAATGTGTCAGACCCTACCCACTGATGCTGGGGTGTATGCAGGTGTATTTGTCAGAAGCCTATTATGAGGCACAGTCTGACAACTGCATACGGGAGATAAAACTCCACAATGGAATTAATGCCGGCCTAGCAATTCCAAATGGAAATTCTATGTGGTATGTGGAAATGGAAATTCTTATCTCCCGTATGCAGTTATCAGACTGTGCCTCTTAAATAGGCTTCTGATAAGTTCACCTGCATACACCCCAGCGTCAGTGGGTAGGGTCTGACACATCCCACTCTGACGAGTCTAGTGTCAGACCTAAGACGAAACGCTGGTTAATAGAGCAAACGCCGGAAAAAACCTACATCAAATTTTGATCTGATTTTTGATCTGAATGTGGTATGTTTCGAGCTGTCAGTGGTAAGTTGGCGTGGAATGACATAAGTAGAAGAATAAACTTGAGTGGAGCTTTCAAAAGTACGAAAGATCATAATATGAAGATAAAGTTGGAATTCAAGAGGACAGATTGGGGCAAATATTCATTTGTAAGATGAGGAGTAAGGGATTGGAATAAATTATCAAGGAAAATGTTCGATAAATTTCCAAATAAACTAGGTAAACAATTATGAACAAATGTAAATATGAGGTAAAAAATTGTTAGGGAATCTACCACCTGGGTGACTGCCCTAAATGCAGATCATTGATTGATTGAACTACATTGGACAACTAATGGAGGAGCTGGGCTGCCAATCCTGCATGGAGCTTAAAAGACTGGGCACAAGACTGTGACTCTCGAGGAACTGCTGCCAACCAACCTCCGTGTTCTCAACCGTAGAAGAAACTTCTATTCAAACATAGTATTATATATTTATACCCAGTGTGATATAATAATAATAATAATAATAATAATAATAATAATAATAATAATAATAATAATAATAATAATAATAATAATAATAATAATAATAATAATAATTGTTCCAGAGGTACACCGGCTCTGTACATTTAAACTGAGTGCTTTTTAGAAGGCCAACTGCAATGCGAACCTTGAACTGGGTATTGGAAGATGTTTGAACTTTAATCTTCAGATGTCTCTACTATAGACTTTTGTCCCACCTCTGGTGGGAGGATGCACAATTAATTTCCAAAGGAATTTTTGTATTTCAAGGTTTTCTAAACTGAATTGTTTGTAGATTGTTTTTGTGTTCTAAGGTTACTAGCACTTCTATCTCTTCTTTCTTCATGAAATTATTAGCCAATCAGAAATTTTGGATATGTATTTAATTCACCAATCAAAATTGAGGGTGTGTACAAGGCCTTTGGCCTAGAGAGTCCTGGAAACTTCCCCTCTGCTATAGTCTCGTCCGCGACATCGTCCTGTACGGTTCGTTGTGTTCGAGGTTTCGTGTTCGGTGTCTGACATTTCTAGAACTTACTCGTGCGTTCTGGTGCTAGCTTGCGTGTGATTGTGCAGTGGTGGCATGAGTTCTGATAGTGGAGGTACTCGGGACTTTCATCCCGCGTCAAATAGTAATATTGAACGGGAAGAAGTAGTGAAAATGGATACAACCGTGAATGATAATTCTACTCCTACCCCTTTGTTGCAAACTGCGACTCAATGCAATCCTAACCCTCCCCCTCCTGCTCAACCTCCTAATACTAGTGCATGTAATTTATACCCATTAAACCACCCAGGACCATATCTTGTTTTTGTTTCATCCAAACCAGGTAATAACATTGGCAATCTACACCCTATGGCTATAGGGCGTCTACTCCATGAAAGGAAATTTCCTATTAAATCCATCCAGTATAAAGGCCGTAACCGGATTCAGGTAAACTTTCACTTTCCTCATCATGCTAATGACTTTCTGCAGAATAAGTTCCTTGAGACACAAAAGTGGCATGCCTTTATTCCTCACTCAAATATCTTCCGCATAGGCATTATACGCGGTGTTGAGAAAGATCTAACTGAATCCGATATTCTTACTTTACTTCAGAGTGACGTCAAAGTTCATTCTGTTCATCGCCTATGCCGTAAATCCCTCCAAGATGGTCAGTCAGTATATCTACCTACTGGCTCCATCAAGATTGTTTTTTGCTCCAAAACGTTGCCCAAACATGTTTCAATCTATCATGTAATGTTAGAAGTCAATCCCTTTATATTTTACCCCATTATTTGTTCCAAATGCCAGCGTTATGGACACACCCTACGCAATTGCCAGTCGACTAACTTTCGCTGTCGCAACTGTGGTATGAACCATTCTACCTCAGACTGCCTTGCTAATGTCAAGTTATGTGTACATTGCAATCGGGAACACGAAATGGGTTCATTAGATTGTGCTGTTCATCAGAAGCAAGTGGAAATCAAAAAACTTATGTGCACTGATAACATTTCCTTCTCAGAAGCTTCTGCTCGACTATTTCCACCTACTTATTCTGAGTATCATAACGTTCAACAATTTCCTCCCCTACCCTCTCAACATCCTTCTCCATTACCAGACGCCCCTCGCAAACGCAAATTCACACAAGTGGTTGTTAAGGATTTGCCACCTAAACCTTCTCCCGGCTATGATAGAGCTGCGTATCTCCAGCTAGTGCAATCCACTACATCCTCTCACCCCTCTCAATCTCTGAGTTATCAATACCCCATTCAACCCAGTCAGCCCACTCCCTCGACATCGAGCCCGTCAATGCCTCTGCAACCCGCACAGCATCCTCAAACAGGTACTACACTTCCTCAGCGAGAACATGTTCATCAGTGTGTTCTCCACCTTCTCATGCAGCTTACTCAACTAATTGGCGATCACCCCAATATCTTACCAGTTATTAGTCAACTTCGCGAAAGTTTACACCTTATCTTTAATAATGGTAGTACGCATCCTTCACTGGAATGCTAGGAGCCTACAAAATAAACACTCTTGCTGTTCATATCAACACAATGTCGCCCCTCTTCCTCTTTTGTTTACGATTTCACTGACACTTTGCCCTCCCTACATCCCCCATATACGTTGCTCAGATATTTCTTTCCATCTGTCCAAAGTTCTACACTCTCACATATATCCACCCCTCCGTCGTTCCCCTGCCCTCTCCTGCTTGTCCCTTATATGTCGGCCCGGTGTGTATGTTTTGTAGAAGTCGCTGAGACGGCCACTCTAGCGTGAAGATTCGTATACCTTGTGTCCCTGTGCTTTTCCTATAACTCCTAGTCTTGTATACGTAATTCCTCACTCTTAATTGTCTAGGTGATACGTCTTTTCTTGATCTACTTTCCGTGCTTTGAACCCATTTGGTGAGTCTGCTGCATGGTCTACTTCCCTTAATCTTCAAGTACTTCGTCCTCCGAAAACATTGTCAACTCCATTGGTGTTCTACTTTATTGAAATTGTGTGCGTGTGTCGATTTAGTACAAATATCATACGGTATAGTGTCTGGGTGAAATAACGAGCCCAAATAAACTTCACGAACAGAACAGAACCCCTCTGCTATGAAAGCTGGGACCTTTTATGCCATGTTGTCTTATTCATCCCTCCAGTCAAGAGGTTGATAGTCCATATGTAGTGGAAGCAGGGGAAGCAGCTCAAGGAAATGGCAGACATCTTTTAATTATGAGATAGTTTCAGAAAGCTGAATTAAGGGGAAGGTTTAAAAATTCATTCTTAATGAAAATTTCTAAAAGTTCTGTATCATCTTTCAAATCAGATCAGAAATTAGATGTATGGCTTTTCAGGCGTTTGCTCTATTAACCAGTGTTTTGTCTTAGTTCTGACACTAGACTCCTCAGAGTGGGATGTGTCAGACCCTACCCACTGACGCTGGGGTGTATGCAGGTGAAGTTATCAGAAGCCCTTATAAGAGGCACAGTCTGATAACTGCATACGGGAGATAAAACTCCACATGATTTTTGATATGCTCTATTGGTGGAAAAGTATCTAATTCCCTCCATGGGAACTTAGAATTTCCATTCATCTTTCAAATGTAAATTCTCCAGCAAGTCTAAGGACTTCATTATAACTTAGGGAATAAATAGTGTCCACCCTCTTTTAATTCCCATTCACCTTGGTATTGGCGTGACTATGATTTTGTAAAATTTTAAATTTTATCTCTTCTTTTGGAATTTAATATTTTTCTCCAACTAGTCACCCTTTGTAGTATAGGCTTAGCCTCTGTAACTTAGGGCCATAAGCCCACATAGGATTTTAAATGTTTCAAAGTGTATTTCCACAGCAGTGCAAGTGCTCGCCTCCTAGCATTTTGTTTACAGCTGATATCTTAAACCTTTTATTTTGACCACTAAGGCCATTTAGTATGGGCACTTATTGCCCTGGTTTAATTTCTAAATATTCATAATTAAGTGTGTATCAGGCTGTTGAGCGGGTAAGACAGTAAAGAAAGCTTTTGTAATGATCTAATGTAAAATTTGGATTTGAAACTTGTGCTTTTGAGAGGCTGGAATATTGTAAATTTTGGAGCTCAGTCTCCTAGATTGTAATTGATTGGAGCAATAGTGCTCTTGGTAATAATGTACAGTTTTTTTTGCTATTTGTTTTACGTTGCAACGACACAGATAAGTCTTATGGCGACGATAGGATAGGAAAGGCCTAGGAATGGGAAGGAAGCGGCCGTGGCGTTAATTAAGGTACAGCCCCAGCATTTGCCTGGTGTGAAAATGGGAAACCAAGGAAAACCATCTTCAGGGCTGCCGACAGTGGGGTTCGAACCCACTATCTCCCGGATGCAAGCTCACAGCTGCACGCTCCTAACCGCACGGCCAACTCGCCCGTAATGTAACATTTGAGGTACAAGCTTATCTCTTTGAAATCATTATGTCTATACAGTAGTACCTAACTGTTTTAGTTTTTTTCAAACCACTATTGTTATAAGCGCTGACAAGTTCACCATTTTTCTATCCACTGTTGTTGGTTTATGAATTTTAAAGTCAGAGAAAGAAAAAAAAAAGGAAAGAAATAAAATTTTAAATTCTAGTGTTTTAAATTATGCTTCGATCTTTTCTCTGTCCATCCATTCACCCCAGCCCCTTCTTACACCTCTGCGTTCCACAGAATCCACGTAACAACAACAACAACAACAACAACAACAATAATAATAATAATAATAATAATAATAATAATAATAATAATAATAATAATAATAATGATAATAATAAACCAAACCCCATGCCACAACAGCCCAAAAGAGCCTTGCCTACCAAGCAACCACTGCTCATCCTGAAGGCCTGCAGATTACGAGGTGTCATGTGGTCAGCACAACGAATCCTCTCGGCTGTTATTCATAGCTTTCTGGAACAGGGCCGCTAACTCACCGTCAGATAGCTACTCAATTATAATCATGTAGGCTGAGTGGATCTTGAACCAGTCCTTAGATCCAGGGTGAGAGGCAGGCTCGCTATACCTACACTGCAGGGCCAGCAATAATAATAATACACAAAATTTTAAATACCAAGAATCAATTGTAAACAATTTAAATTATGACCCCACCTCCCCCCAAAAAATTACTATGTTGTATTTGGAAGCACCAAGCAACCAGCTGGAAGGACAACATGTTGTTTTCAACTCTTATATTATAAAGATATCATTTTTTTACAGGATTGTAACAGGCCACTAGGTTTAGCACTAAGCAAATTCCTTTATCTAATGATTATTTTGGTAGATGTACACTGTTAGACATTTCATTCTTACTATGATCTTGCATTTTCAATGGCAATGGCAGTTGTTTGCCACTGAAATAAATATGGTGACAACAATAATAATTAGCATTCGGGAAATAGTGTGTCGACAGCCCTGAAATGGTTTTCCGTGGTTTGCCAATTACACACCAGACAATTTCCGGGACTGTACCTTAATTAAGGCCATGGTTGCTTCCTTCCCACTCTTAGCCCTTTCCTATCCCATCATTACCATAAGACTTGTCTGTGTTGGTGCGACATAAAGAAAAATTGTAATAATAATAATAATAATAATAAATGGCATCTACATTAGGAAATCAGGCAATAAGTATACTGTAAGATAGAGAAGATCACGGACACAATGCGTAAAGGCAGAGTTAGCTTCTATAGTCATATACGACAGGTGATTGACTCACGATGGACAAAATGTATGTTCAGTATATTTGACTCAAAACCAAAAACTGCAATGCCATGGTACTTTAATGTCTTAAAGAACTGGGCCTACAAGCAGAAGATTCAAAAGACCGAAATCTTTTCAGAGCAACCATCAAGACTTTTGGGACTTTCCAGGACAGTAAACGGGCAACTGGTGCGAAATGGACAGAAGAACGTCGTTCTAATCACAGTGAGCTAATGAAGGCGATGTGAATCAAGCGAAAAATGAACAAATGCCAGAATGTAAAATGAGGCTTATTATGGTCCCTACTTGGCCAATTAATGAAGTTGAATGAATAAATGGCACTGATGACCTAGTATATAAATAGGCTATGTTAAGAAAAACAAAAGGAGTACATAATAGGATGAACATAATGATAGGATGAACATAATGATAGGTCACTGTGAGAAGAGAGAGAAATGACCCGTTGGGTTCCATTTCTCTTTTTGTGTTTGCCCTGTTTTCTTTTTACCACCTGTATTAATCTTTATCTGTATTGTCTCTCCCATTTTCCTCTGTTTATCTGGCTTTCTTCTTATCCTAGACTTCCCACATCTAGAATGAAAATCTGCTAAGGTGGTCCCTGAATGAATGTAGATGCCTGCCCTCCTGAGGAAGTAAATAAAAGCTTGGTGGTGGTGGTGGTGGCGGTGATTACTGTTTTAAGAGGAACAATTGGGAAACCAACCTCTATTACCATTAATCGGAGGGAAAAAATGGAAGGGATATAATACCCCTGTGGGTGGGGCCGGTAGAATAATACCCACAGTATCCCCTGCCTGTCGTGAGAGGTGACTAAAAGGGGCCCCAAGGGCTCTTAACTTGGCAGCATGGGTTGGCGACCATGGGGCCCTTAGCTGAGTCCTCACAATACTTCCACTTACTTGTGCCAGGCTCCTCACTTCCACCTATCCTATCCGACCTCCCTAGGTCAACTCTTGTTGTTTTTGACTCTGATGGTATTAGGTTGAGAATCCTAGGGAGTCTTTCATTTTCATGCCCCTCTTGGCCCTTATCTTTCTTTGGCTGAAGTATCGGATCACTTCCATTTTTTCTCTCTGATTAGTGTTATATAGAGGATGGTTGCCTAGTTGTACTTCCTCTTAATCAATAATCACCACCACCACCTGAAGACATTGGTCAATGAAAGGCAAGGGCCACAAAGCGCGTCAAAATGAAAGACTCCCTAGGATTCGCAATGTAATACTGTTGGGGTTGAAAAGAACAAGAGTTGACCAAGAAAGGTTGGACAGGATAGATGAAAGTGAGGAGCATGGCACAAGTGAGTGGAAGTAATGTCAGGACTCAGCTCAGGTCCCCATAGTCGCCAACCTATGCTGCTGCCCCCCCACTCAAGTTGAGAGCCCCTGGGGTCCCTTTTAGTTGCCTCTTACAACAGGCAGGGGATATCGTGGGTGTTATTCTACCACCCCCACCCACAGGGGGGACTCATCGGAGGTTGAGAAAAGGTGGTTGAAAAAGAACTGGGGTTGATGACGAGAGAGCCTTTTTGGAGACAGAAGTGTAAAAAGATATGGGGACTGTCCTTGTCTTTTTGTTTCTTCTTCTATTTGTCCCTCTTCCCATACTCACCTGTCATTGTATTTACCCTATCAGTATTCATAATACTTCTGTTTGGTCCTTCCCGTTACCTATTTTATGACACAGTATAGTTGCATTACCAGTCCAATCCATCCCAGCACTGTAACACCTGTTCTAAGCTGGCAGCAGCAACAACATCTTTTAAAAATTGGCATTCCTGAAACAACAGAGAAACAACAATCAGTCAATGTAATAGCATGTTCACATACCTAGCCTTTAACTACCCACCAAGTACAGACGTCTTTCCCACAACACCATCTGCATTACCGGTAACCTCCAAAGTGATTCTCTTGCATTCAGTGTAACATAATCATGGAATGAGGGAATTATGAAAATCATGTTGCGTTAATATCGATGCACAAGATATTTTAAATGTTATCATAATTTATTGACCCACTCAGCTAGTACATCACATTGTGATGATTATTGCCTAATCAGCCTAATGTCCATGCTTGTATTTATGTGAATGCCATATTGGTCCTACTCAGTTTGGTTTTAGAATTGGACTGGGAACTTGTGAGGCTCTTTTCTCTCTGAATGTTTTGACTCAGAGATGCCTGGATATGAATGTTGACGTGTACACATGCTTCATGGACTACCGAAAAGCTTTCGATTGCGTACCGGTATCTCATGTAAAACATGCTGAGGTTTTAAAAACTACTGGTGTTGATGCTAGTGATCTATGTATCGTCACTCAGCTCTACTGGACCCAAACAGCAGAGATCCAAATAGAGCGATAGCTATACTAGCTATACATAGACGCGTGCCGCAGGTTTGTGTCCTGTTCCCTCTCATTTTTAATATCTACTCTGAGGCTATGTTCAGAGAAGCTGTTGAGGATGTTAACCCAGGGATTAGGATAAATGGCAATGTCATTAATAACATCCGTTTTGCTGATGATGCCATTGTGTTAGCCAGTAACCTTGCTGATCTTCAAATTATTATTAATAACATCGTAAAGATCAGTGCAGCATTTGGTCTGTTCATGAATATCAGCAAGACCAAGCTGATGCTATTTTCTAAAACACCTAAGCAGGCCTCCTTACACATTAACAACACAATTGTTCAACAAGTGTCATCCTTCAAATATCTTGGGACTGTAGTGACTGAGCATTGTGATCCCAAGAATGAAATCTTCTCCAGGATCAGGCAAGCCAAAAATTTGTTCAACAGTATGAGGGCCCTATTCACCAGTAGAGATCTCAACTTTCAGCACAGGGTTCACATGTTGTGGTGCTATGTTTTCCCTGCCCTTTTGTATGGTTTTGAAAGCTGGACGCTCTGCCCTTTGCTAGAGAGGTGGATGGGAGCTTTAGAAATATACTTGTACGGAAGAATGCTTCGAATTTCCTGGGTACAAAGGAAGTCCTCAAATAAGAAAAAAGTGCTTATTGGTCAAGGACCGAGAGCTCAGGTACATCATGAGGGGTGAAGAATATGAACTTCTCCAACTCATCATTAAGGATAACGATCTGTGGGGAGACGGATAAATTCCTGGCTTAAAGACCTGCACCGTTGGTATAGATGAACTTCCATCAAAATCTTTTGAGCCGCTTTTTTGATAGTTATTGAATTGCCAGCCTTCATAGTGAGACGACGTTCTAAGAAAAAGTTCCCAGGTGCATGGACAAGCTTTAGTTATGGTCTCACCATGGTGCAGGCGCAATGTGTTCTATATGTTCACTGGTTCAGTGAACCTCCTAGAAATAGATAACTTTTAGTAAAATGATTTATTAAGGACCTGTCTTTTTAATTAGCTCTGTATATTCGCACACGTAGCGATAATTTTGATATCAGCACTCCATTACTCTCCAGGATGAGAGAAGTTCATTTTCTTAAGTAAGGGTGCAGGGCTATGGAAAGCAAGAAATGAGGCTGAGAACATAGCCCAGGTTGTCACTCGTAAAAGGACCAGTGACAGAGACGAGCTACATCGATCAGTCCTGAAATCAGCCGAAGCACCGTCTCAGAGCACGCAGTTAAAACTTGCCATATGTGGTAGGTTTTGAAGGGTTTTTAATTTCACGATTTTGCATTCTTGGTATGATTAACAGATATGAACCTGAATGTTTTGGTAACTATGATGTGTAAGCATCAATAGCCTGAAGTTTATGTAATTAATGTAAACTTCCAGTGTTTTATGTAAAGTAAATATCACAATGTGCCATAAATAACAGTAGTCCGTCTAACGCTTCCTTGAAGCCATTATTCCAGCACCAGGAATGTCTTCAACATTAGAAGAAACTGGATCAGCTTGAGGTAATTACACCTCATATTCTCTCTCTTTCATTTCTCACTGTTTTGGTAACTTCTTCAAGCTGCAGCTGTGTGCCTTCAAAGGAAAGTCGCAATGTGACTATTTTACACCAAGTGACAATATCAGTATATTTTAACTCATTATTTTTCAAAGAAATGAACCCCCAGATGTTTAATCCACTACCGGGTGAGTTGCCCATGTGGTTAAGGGCACGCAGCTGTGATCTGGGAGATAGTGGGATCGAACCCCACTGTCGACAGCCCTGAAATGGTTTTCCATGGTTTCCTATTTTCACACGAGGTAAACGCTGGGGCTGAAGACCATGGTCACTTCCTTCCCACTTCTACCCCTTTCCTGTCCCATCATCGCCATACGACTTATCTGTATCAGTGTGGTGTAAAGCCAATTGGTTTATCTACGCACCATTGCCATGGTGTGACATGGAAACTGATTAAAATTTACTCATCCGAATAAGTTTAAATAATTGCTATGTGACCAGTCCTTTAGACAGTGGCAGCGCTCCCCTCCCCCAGATGAAAAATCATAACCCCCTCCCACTAAAGATATTCCTGGGTACTGCCTTGCATGGATGATAGATATCTGAATTATTGCCAACCTGTATTGCAATCGAACAGCACCAGTTAAGGTGCTATTGAAATAAAGCAAGAAGTGAGGCAAGGCTGCGTTCTATCTCCACTCCTCTTCAATATTTGCTCAGAAAGGATATTTTCTGAAGCGCCAGAAGGAAAACAGGAGAGCATCATTGTTAATGGGACTGCAATAAATAATCTGCGCTATGCTGATGATACTGTTCTGCTGTGGTTTAAACACGAAAAAGACCAAAGTAATGATCATAAGCAAACATGTCATTCAACCTGTCAACTTGACAATAGCTGGCAAATCACTGGAGGAAGTCCAATGCTTTAAGTATATCGGTGGCATACTTGGTCACAGCTGGAACAATGCTGTGAAATTAGATCCTGGATTGAACAGGCAAGGAGTGCATTCAGGAGAATGAGCAAACCTCTCTGCCACAGGGACTTTGAGATCAATCTCTGTCTCTGTTTACTTTGGTATTATGTATTTTCTGTCTTATTTAATGGTGCCGAGACTTGAACCTAACAGAGAACACCACCAAAAAAACTTTGATATTTTGAGATGTGGTGCTATTGACACCTGCTCAGAATATCATGGGTTGACAGAGTGCATAACAATGAGGTACTCTAATTCCTGAACAAAGAGCTGGAGGTCATGTACAATATCAAAATGAAGAAACTTGAGTACTTTGGCCATATCATTCAAAATTATAAATAGAGACTCCTTCAACTTATCTTACAAGGTAAAATTGAAGGAAGGAAAATATCTTGGCTACGGAATCTATGAGAATGGTATGGGCTCAGTAACCCCACTCTTTTCAGAGTTGCTGAGAACAAGAACCAGATCGTCCTGATGACAGCCAATGAGGATATGGTACAAGAAGAAGAAGAACAACTCATCATTTATAGTTCTCTTAGTTGGCTTTGACATTTTAATATTCCTATGTGTAGTTTTTAATGAATTTTTTGTTTTGTTAATTAGGATTAGGTAAGAGCTACTGGGCCGAGGCAGTAAAGGTGGGCTCGGTTCACTGGGAAGGAAGTGAGTTCAGTTCCCCATCAAGAGTCGAAAAATTTAAGAAACGAGATTTCTACTTCCGGAGGTACATATGGCCCTGAGCTTCACGCAGCTTACACAAAAAATGAGTACCAGCTTAATTCCTGGGGCCAAAGGCGGCCAGGCATAGAATTGACCACTCTATCCCACTAAGTGGTGGTGGTGGTGGTGGTGGTGGTGATTACTGTTTTAAGAAGAAGTACAGCTAGGCAACCATCCTGTACATAACACTAATCAGAGAGAAAAAATGGAAGGGATCTGACAGCTCAAAAAATGAAGGTGTCAGCTAAAGAAAGACAAGGGCCACAAAGGGCGTGAAACTGGAAGACTCCCTAGGCCTTGAATGCTCTAATACAGGCTTGTATTATATTTGTTAGGCCCTTGACCATATAGTGCAATTAGGCACTCTAACTGGCCCTAGATTTTACTGGCTGGGGTAGTTTCCGATGTGCGTTTTACCATCATGGTAGATTGTGTGAATCATTTCACATGAGGGTGGAACCCGTAGGTCCCACAAACATTAGAACCAGATTGGTAAGACCTGGAGAATGCTTAAACAGCCGACCCTGACCTGGATACAGACGCCGACCACAACACCACCCGCTGCGGGATCAGACATGTGTGCATTGATATTTCAAAAATAGTTCTTCCACCTTCTTCACTGTTGGGATCCGAATTCCTCATCCGCTGCTGAAGCTGCTGACTATCTTCGTAAATGCTTTCTATTACTATCCCAAAAAGCAAGGATGCCTCTTCCACCAGTACTGCTGTACCAATGATCTTCATCTCCACCTTCACTGTCATTGAGGTCTTCACTCGTAACCCTGAGCTGGGACCCTCACCAGATGATACACACCGGGTCAGCATGCTCTGGGACTCGCATAGGCAGGGGCACCACTTCCTGGGCAGGATTGCCTCCAAAGAGGGTCCCTACCTGCTACCTTTATATTATTAACTAGCTGATGTACCCGTGCTTCGCCACGGGATTCTCAAAAAGACTGTCTTTGTGGTTTTCCTACCTGAAGTTGTCAGAAGGAATGTAGTGATTAAAAGCAATGTTATATAAAATACTCGATCAAATTAAATTTCTCACTTCTAACGAACAGTACTACAGTACCGATCTAATAGTCCAAAGTCCCAGAGCTGCAATGACCAGACCGCAGACAGCCATGAACACTTCTCTGCCATTATTCTGTTAAATATGCACACTGCTCATTCCAGTCAGTGCCTCAGAGTAGGAATTGAATAGTACGAATGCTATGATGAACCATTTTGTTATGTATCAGTAGTATCAGAAATTAATCTAAACTCCCCAGCTACTTCCCATCAATTTTCAGGCAGGCGGTGCGACCGGATGAGTTGGCTGTGCGGTTAGGGGTGCATAGCTGTGAGCTTGGATCCGGAAAGTAGTGGGTTCGAACTCCACTGTCGACAGCCCTGAAGATGGTTTTCCATGGTCTCCAATTTTCACACCAGGAAAGTGCTGGGGCTGTAACGTAATTAACGTAGGGGCTGCTTTCTTTCCATTCCTAGCCCTTTCATATCCCATCGTCGCCATGAGTCCTATGTGTGTCGGCGCGAAGTAGAGCAAATTTTTTAAAAAACTCGGTATACAGCAGTAATCCCATCTATCGGAGATGAATGGCAACAGAGACACAAAGCAAATCACAACAAACAATGGTCAATGCAATATTATTGTTGATCAATGTTATGAGTTTTCTGTATTGTAGGCCTTCACATTCAATTTTCTTTCGACTCTGTAATATAAGGCCGTCTTATAAATTAACTAGCTGATGTACCCATGCTTCACTACGGAATTCTACGTTGTATACAGAATTCTAGGCTAGGTAGTGTACACGTGAGCAAGATTGTATTAAATTGCATAGCTCTTAACGTTACCCTAGAAACGCGACGGGGAAGTCACCAAATGTCTTTTCTCATATGAAGATTGTGTTAGGGAATTTTCATTGTAATGATAGACCCGCTTGCCTACCATCAGTCACCACCAGGTTGGGGAGTTTTCATTATAATGGCAGACACTCATTCTCCACCAGCCATTTTACATCCTCAGAAAGAGTGGTTTTTCTAACTGAAATGAACATAGGTCATTGCAATGACGTCAGTAGGAATGGCGCAATTAAAAGCAATACTTTCATATGAAATACTCCATCAAAGACCACACACTTTCTCACTTTTAACGAACAGTACTATGCTGGAATTCCAGAGCTGGAATGACCAAATCGCAGACAGTTCTGATCCGTGAACGCTCTTCGTCTTTTTCTGCGGTGCGGGGGGTAGTGGGGGGGAAGGCGAATAGTGGAGGGTCCCAGGGCAAAAACTATGCCTTTCTACTAATCTGTTTCCGAGGAGTACCCGATGAGTCGGAAAATCTCAATTCACTACAATGGCAACGGAAAAACCTATCTGATTTAGAGGCAATGTTTTCCTCCAAGCCAGAGGAGAAGCCCCCTCTTCACTGCTAATTTGGAATTAAATGAATGTAGAATTTAATAAAAGTGAAGAGGAAGAAGCTTTTCTTAAGAAAAGGCTCTTTTCAGGGTTGACTTTTGAGTTATTTAGTGAATTGTGGTGCTATAATTTGAAATAGGCTTAAATAGTAATTCTAGACCAGGTCATACTACTACTACTACTACTACTAAGTGAGCCTCTGCCATGAGTGTGCATACAGCTCATTCAAAACAGCGCGTCAGAGTTGGGATCGAATAACTGGAATACTATGTTGAACCAGTGTGTTACGTAGGCTACCTGCAGTATCAGAAAATGTATGAACCAGAGGAAAATGAAAATGAAAACCTACAACCTGTTTTCCAGTCATTGACCGGGTCAGGGATGTAATAAATGAAGCATATATATAGGCTGTTAGTACGATGGGGTCGCCACTCCCAGTGATACATTAATGACTGATAGATGCTATGAAATGAGAATGGAGAGTATTGCTGGTATGAAAGATGACAGGGAAAACCGGAGTACCTGGAGAAAAACATGTCCCGCCTCCGCTTTGTCCAGCACAAATCTCACATGGAGTGACCAGGATTTGAACCACGGTTACCAGCGGTGAGAGGCCGACGCGCTGCCGTCTGAGCCACGGAGGCTACATGAACCAGAGCAATGGCATGCTAAAGAAGAAAGTTTTCCAACTCCCCAGCTATTTCCCGCCAATATTCAATCGGGCTGTTACACTCGGTACGCAGTAGTAATCCCATCTATCGGAGTTGAGCGGGACCATAAGAAACGAAGAACATCACAACAAACAATGGTCAATGTAAAGTTATTTTTGATCAGTGTTATGCGCTTTTGATATTGTAGGCCTTCTGGAATACCACTCTTATCATAGTCGGTACAGTAAAAACGAATGAAACATAAATGATCGGAAATTGTATTGTCTATAACTTTTGTTATGTAGTACTTTTCAATAGCACCAATAACATAGGTACCGGTTTTTAAAAAATAAATTTTACGCGCCTTCCCCTAAACTACCATTTCATCTTGGGCGAATAAAATTATTTACAGCCTAGATTGTAGTTTCTTATTCCTCTACTCTATATAGCGGTTTTCGTTAAATTCTGTTAACCCATTTTCTCGTGGCTAGGCGTTGATATGGACTTAGCAACAAAACTCATTAATATCTGTGTTATCAGAGCCGGTACGGTAAAAATGTATAAGAGATAACTGATTGGAAATTTAATTCTATATAACTTTAGTTATATAGAATTTATCGATAGGGCTGCTAATAATATAAATATACATACATACATACATACATACATACATACATTATCATTATAGACTGTTATGCCTTTCAGCGTTCAGTCTGCAAGCCTCTGAGAATTTACTAAACGTCGCCACAATCCTCGATTTACAACTAGTGTTGTGGCCTCATTTAGTTCTATACCTCTTATCTTTAAATCGTTAGAAACAGAGTCTAACCATCGTCGTCTTGGTCTCCCTCTACTTCTCTTACCCTCCATAACAGAGTCCATTATTGTCCTAGGTAACCTATCCTCCTCCATTCGCCTCACATGAAACCACCACCGAAGCCGGTTTATGCTTACAGCTTCATCCATCGAGTTCATTCCTAAATTAGCCTTTATCTCCTCATTCCGAGTTCCCTCCTGTCATTGTTCCCACCTGTTTGTACCAGCAATCATTCTTGCTACTTTCATGTCTGTTACTTCTAACTTATGAATAAGATATCCTGAGTCCACCCAGCTTTCGCTCCCGTAAAGCAAAGTTGGTCTGAAAACAGACCGATGTAAAGATAGTTTTGTCTGGGAGCTGACTTCCTTCTTACAGAATACTGCTGATCGCAACTGCGAGCTCACTGCATTAGCTTTACTACACCTTGATTCAACCTCTCTTACTATATTACCATCCTGGGAAAACACACAACCTAAATACTTGAAATTATCGACCTGTTCTAGCTTTGTATCACCAATCTGACATTCAATTCTGTTTAATTTCTTACCTACTGACATCAATTTAGTCTTCGAGAGGCTAATTTTCATACCATACTCATTGCACCTATTTTCAAGGTCCAAGACGTTAGACTGCAGGCTTTTGGCACAGTCTGCCATTAAGACCAAGTCGTCAGCATAGGCCAAACTGCTTACTACATTTCCACCTAACTGAATCCCTCCCTGCCATTTTATACCTTTCAGCATATGATCCATGTAAACTACAAACAGCAAAGGCGAAGGATTACAGCCTTGTCTAACTCCTGTAAGTACCCTGAACCAAGAACTCATTCTACCATCAATTCTCACTGAAGCCCAATTGTCAACATAAATGCCTTTGATTGATTCTAATAATCTACTTTTAATTCCATAGTCCCCCAGTATAGCGAACATCTTTTCCCTCGGTACCCTGTCATATGCTTTCTCTAGATCTACGAAACATAAACACAACTGCCTATTCCTCTCGTAGCATTTTTCAATTACCTGGCGCATACTGAAAATCTGATCCTGACAGCCTCTCTGTGGTCTGAAACCACACTGGTTTTCATCCAACTTCCTCTCAACGACTGATCGCACACTCCTTTCCAAGATGCCAGTGAATACTTTGCCTGGTATACTAATCAATGAGATACCTCGATAGTTATTGCAATCCTTCCTGTTCCCTTGCTTATAGATAGGTGCAATTACTGCTTTTGTCCAATCTGAAGGTACCTTACCAACACTCCACGCTAATTTTACTACCCTATGAAGCCATTTCATCCCTGCCTTCCCACTATACTTCACCATTTCAGGTCTAATTTCATCTATTCCTGCTGCCTTATGACAATGGAGTTTATTTACTATCCTTTCCACTTCCTCAAGCATAATATAAATATTCGAGAATTAAATTTAAGGCCTTCCCCTAAACTACCATTTCACTCGGCGTGAATCTTTCTTTCTTAATCAGTTTATTGTCCAGGGTTGGCTTTTCCCTCGGACTTAGCGAGGGATCCCACCTCTACCGCCTCAAGGGCAGTGTCCTTGGAGCTTCAGGCATTGGATCGGGGGATACAACTGGGGAGAATGATCAGCACCTCGCCCAGGCGGCCTCACCTGCTATACTGAACAGGGGCCTTGGTGGGGGATGGGAAGATTGGAAGGGATAGACAAGGAAGAGGGAAGGAAGCGGCCGTGGCCTTAAGTTCGGTACCATCCCGGCATTTGCCTGGAGGAGAAGTGGGAAACCACAGAAAGCCACTTCCAGGATGGCTGAGGTGGGAATCGAACCCACCTCTACTCAGTTGACCTCCCGAGGCTGAGTGGACCCTGTTCCAGCTCTCGTACCACTTTTCAAATTTCGTGGCAGAGCCGGGAATCGAACCCGGGCCTCCGGGGGTGGCAGCTAATCACACTAACCACTACACCACAGAGGCGGACACTTGGCATGAATAAAATTATTTATAGACTAGATTGTAGCGGTTCATCCACCGACTTTACATACCGATTTTCATTAAATTCTCTTCAGCCATTTTCTGGTGATACGTGTACATACACACAGACAGACAGACAGACAGACAGACAGACAGACAGACAGACAGAAATTACGGAAAAGTAAAAAGTACATTTTCTTGTTACTATGGACATGACCGATACAGAAATACCATTCTTTTCAAATTCTGGGCAATGTACAGACAAAACTCTTATTTTATATAAATAGATAGATGGTCTTAATGGCAGATTATCCCAAAAGCCTGCAGTCTAATATATCGGAACTTGGAAATAAGTGCAATGAGTATGGTATGAAAATTAGCCTTTCGAAGACTAAATTGATGTCAGTAGGTAGGAAATCCAAGAGAATTGAAAGTCAGATTGGTGAAACAAAGCTGGACCAGGTAGATAATTTCAGGTATTTAGGATGTGTGTTCTCTCAGAATGGTAATATAGAAAGTGAGATAGAATCAAAGTGCAGTAAGCTCATAATTGCAATCAACAGTATTCTGTAAGAAGGAAGTAAGCTCCTGGAAGAAACTATCTTTACATCGGTCTGTTTTCGGACCAACTTTGCTTTATGGGAGCAAAAGCTGGGTGGACTCAGGATATCTTATTCATAAGCTAGAAGTAACAGACATGAAAGTAGCAAGAATGATTTAGGATATAAACAGATGGGAACAATGGCAGGAGGGTACTTGGAATGCAGAGATAGACACTAAGGTAGGAATGAACTCAATGGATGAAGCTGTATGCATAAACCGGCTTCGGTGCTGGGGTCATGTGAGGCGAATGGAGGAGGATAGGTTGCCTAGAAGAATAATGGACTCTGTTATGGAGGGTAAGAGAAGAAGAGGGAGACCAAGACAATGATGGTTAGACTCAGTTTCTAATGACTTAAAGATAAGAGTTATAGAACTACATGAGGCACAGGACTAGTTGCAAATAGAGGATTGTGGCGAGTTTAGTAAATAATGTTATAATGTTATTGGCTTTATGTCCCACTAGCCACTTCTTCAGTTTCCAGAGACGCCAAGGTGCCGGAATTTAGTTCTGCAGGAGTTATTTAACATGCCAGTAAATCTACTGACACGAGGCTGACATATTTGAGAACCTTCAAATACCACCGGACTGAGCAAGGTTTGAACTTACCAAGTTGGAGTCAGAAGGCCAGCGCCTCAACCCAGCTAGTAAATTCACAGAGGCTTGCAGACTAAACGCTGAATGGCATACCGGTCTCTAATGATAATGTATGTTGTTGTTGTTATCATTATTATTTTTTTTTGCTAGTTGTTTTACGTCGCACCGACACAGATAGGTCTTATGGCAACGAATGGAAAGGGAGGGGCTAGGAGTGGGAAGGAAGCGGCCGTGGCCTTAATTAAGGTACAGCCCCAGCATTTGCCTGGTGTGAAAATGGGAAACCACGGAAAACCATCTTCAGGGCTGCCGACAGTGGGATTCGAACCCACTATCTCCCGAATACTGGACACTGGCCGCAATTAAGCGACTGCAGCTATCGAGCTCGGTATTATTATTATTATTATTATGATTATTATTATTATTATTATTATTATTATTATTAGAGTCATCATTCCATACACTGGTTTGATGAAGCTCTCTATGCCAACCTGTTCTGTGCTAACCTTTCCATTTCTACGTAACTACTACATCCTATATCTGCTCTAATTTGCTTGTCATATTCATCATACCTTGGTCTACCCCTACCGTTCTTACCACCTACCTTCCCTCAAAAATCAACTGAACAAGTCCTGGGTGTCTTAAGATGTGCCCTATCATTTTATCTCTTCTTCTCATCAAATTTAGCCAAATCGTTATTCTCTCACCAATTTGATTCAGTATCTCTTCATTTGTGTTTATCACAGCCCTCAATTTTTATTACTGCAGACTGATTCTTCTTCTTCTTCTTCTTCTTCTGCTTATTATTATTATTATTATTATTATTATTATTATTATTATTATTATTATTATTATTATTATTATTATTATTATTATTATTATTATTATTATTATTATTATTACGGAGGTCGAGTCATAAGTCATGGCAACTATTTTTTTCCTCGTGAACAGGAGACAACACAGAAACTCTAAGATATGCATTTGGAAACGTACGGTATGTACTTACGTATGATGCCACTAGATGGTGTATGTAAACAACAGTGTGGGTCTAAGCATGCCCCCAAGTTCAGTGTGTGAGTGAGAGTGTCACAAAATGGAAGTTAACAAGCAGGAGCAACGATCATACATTAAATAGCAGTTCTCTGTGGCAGAAATGCACGCCAATGCCATGCAGAGCTGCGGGAAGCATTAGGTGTGCATGCCATGCCCTATAGAACAGTGGCAAGGTGGGTGGAGACGTTCAAACGGGGTAGAGTATCAACTACCGATTTGCCTTGCCCAGGCCGTCCGGTGTCCATGGACAAAGATGTACGGATAATGGTGATCGATCAGTGTTTACATGAGGACAAGCGCTGAACTCTTGGGTGATTATTTTGAAGGTCTGTAACCAGTGGAGACCTGTCCTTTTTATGTAGTCTTGTGTATTTGCTGTCTATACCATAATAAAACAATGTTTACCAATGGCCTGTGTTCTGTCACTTTCCTACGAGAATCTCCTGAAGTCAGAATTTACTATGCATAAATACATGCCCTATATTTCCAAATGCATATCTTAGATATTCCGTGTTGTCTCCCGTTCGCAAGGAAGAAAATAGTTGCCATGACTTATGACTCGACCCTCTTATTATTATTATTATTATTATTATTATTATTATTATTATTATTATTATTATTATTATTATTATTATTATTATTATTATTATTATTATTATATGGTAATACTTATAAATTATATTCTTCTTTCTTTATTTATTAATCCATTTACTCTCTAAGGTTGATTCTTCCCTGGGACTCAGCAAGGGATCCCACTTCTACCACCTTAAGGGCAGTGTCCTGGAGCGTGAGACTTTGCGTCAGGGGATACAACTGGCGAGGATGATCAGTACATTGCCCAGGTGACCTCACCTGCTACGCTGAACAGGGGCCTTTTTGAGGGGGGAGGGGAATTTGAAGATTGGAAGGGATAGACAAGGAAGAGGGAAGGAAGCGGCCATGGCCTGAAGTTAGAAGCCATCCCAGCATTTTCCTGGAGGAGAAGTAGGAAACAAGAATACCACTTGAGGATGGATGAGTTGGGAATCGAACCCGGGCCTCCGGGGGTGGCAGCTAATCACACTAACCACTCTACCACAGAGGCGGACATACATCACATCCACTCCAATAAATTAATCGTATTTTGGACGATGCTTTTATTTCTTATTTTGAGTAAATGTTTATTTTCCTTCATATTTTGAGTCATTTTTGCTCGTCATTTCTTGAGGAATTTTAGGTTTTTAGTGTTATTTTTGGTATTCATTAAGTCATCAAAATCCAATCCCTAAAGCTCGACTGGTGGCCATAATCAGGTGTTGAAGTCTAAACCGTCTGACACCATGGTTAGCCGATTCGAGTCCCGTTGGTCGAAAAAATGTTCACCGTCAGAATGTTGGCCGGCAGGGTAGGGGAGGTGGTGGTATACAATTTCTAATCACTAGATTGCATGCCAAAAGCCTGGATTAAATTCCAAACCTCTCCGCAGCACTCATATGGATTGAGGGCATATGGCATTTTTGATGATCATTTGTCCGTCAGATGGAGACGTTAAGGATTGAACAGACCCCTTGATGCTATTCCTTAGGAGTAGGCTATGTGCTGGCATCGGGTTTCACCCTCTCCCTTCCTACTATCATATATCATGTCGTTTAGTTCATCTAACTAACTCCTCTGATGAGGTTGATGTCATAAAAACCCGCCACGACAGACTCGTCTCACCTCATACCCGACCCAGCAGAGAAACGGGACAAAGGTTGGACAAACATCAAAATCCGAACCCTAGTTAACCAAGTAAAAGGATTTGATATATTGTATTATTTTGTTATTATAACAATGTGAAGATGTTTTCTAGTTGGTAGTCTCCGCAAAACGTCCCCATTTACCGTCTTAGTCTTGTCAGTCCTCTGGACTTGCGGGTTCAATGATCTGTAGTTTAAGATAGCTTATATAGGTACCGGTATATAGAGCCCTGCGCGGATACACAAAATATTGTCCGCATCCGTATCCACGAATGGTTATCCGTGGATAGTGTAAATATTTAACTTCAGTGTATTATACCCAAGGTAATGAAACGAATATATCCGTTAACACAATACATTAGGCTTAGGTTTATTAGGGATTTTCTCTTGCGGCCACTACCGACGTATCGATCTTGTTCCTTCCTTCCATTAATTGCGGGCAGGAGCCAGTTAGGCTTGGGCAGGTTTACGACTTTATGGTGTCAAGGCTCTTAATATATCACCATTCTCCGATATCAGTGTCAAAGGTCGCCGAACTAGAACCAAAAATAAGGGTATACATGAGTGAAAATCAATAAACTTCATTATTTAGAAATTATCAGCAAAATTATCCGCACTTCCACACAGTTTGCATTCTCCAAGACTAACTTCCGTGCAGGTGAATCTTTCTCGTTGCATTTCGTGACAACGCCAAGTAAAAATTAATGCACAACCGACTGTAACCCTGAAAATGGATAGACGCTGATGATAACGACGTAATCAATACACATTGCATGTATTCTTTCAAACAAGCGTTTACACGCAAAATGCAGCTTTATTTTCAGTGTCTGTGGGGTTGGGGATTATTGTTTTAAGAGGAAGTGCAACCAGTCAACCATCCTCTATTAACACTAATCAGAGGAAAAAATGGAAGGGATCCGACACTTCGAAAAAATAATGTTTTTTTTTGTTTTTTGTTTTTTTACTATTTGCTTTACGTCGCATCGACACAGATAGGCCTTATGACGACAATGGGATAGGAAAAGGCTAGGACTGGGAAGGAAGCGGCCGTGGCCTTAATTAAGGTACAGCCCCAGCATTTGCCTGGTATGAAAATGGGAAACCACGGAAAACCATCTTCAGGGCTGCCAACAGTGGGTCAAACCCACTATCTCCCGGATGCAAGCTCACAGCTGCGCGCCCCTAACCACAGGCCAACTCGCCCGGTAAAATTAATGTATCGGCCAAAGAAAGATAAGACAAAAAAGACAATACAAGGGCGTGATAATGAAAGACTCCGTAGGCCTCGCAACTTAATACCACCGGGATCGGGAATGAATAAGGCCCACTTCACACTAGGCGACAGGAATCAGCTACAGGGTAGCTCGGGTAAATTCCGTGTCGCCGAGCGGCCACCGGCCGCGCTACTCAGCCACCTGCCACCTGAGTTCTCAGACAGAACATTGTCTCCTATTACTATAGTATTATTTTTGTCGAAAAAAAAAAAGAGCCACTAGGGATTATTACTACCTAACTAGGGTCTTGGTAAATTTTTTACCAAACGATCTTTCAATATAGCATGTGAATGAATTAGGACGATTTTTTTCTTATTTTTTCTAGCAAAAAAGTAGCCATTTCGCATATTCAGAAATTGGAATAAATTACGGTAACCCACATGTAAATATATAGTGTAAATATAGACGTAAGTAAAAATGACGAAGCCTATAAAAGCCGATTTTAAACGGCAAATGTATTGTAACGTGTGATGGAAAAACTTTTTTTTGGTATTTTCTTTTTCTTTTTGAAATTTGCTTTACGTCGCACCGACACAGATAGGTCTTATGGCGACGATGGGACAGGAACGGCCTGGGAATGGGAAGGAAGCGACCGTGGCCTTAATTAAGGTACAACCCCAGCATTTGCTTGGTGTGAAAATGGGAAACAATGGAAAACCACCTTCAGGGCTGCCGACAGTGGGGGTTCGAACCCACTATCTCCCGGATGCGAGCTCAACACTGCGTGCCCCCAACGGCACGGCCAACTCGCCCGGTGAATATTGTTTTATTTACAGGGATCGCTTACATTACCATGTCTTGTTTCCTTTTTTGAAGATAGTGTTCGCAAATTTCCGTGTCCGCACTTTTCCGGTCAGCCATTTTGACGCCGTTCTTCCATCAGTTAACGGAAGAAGAAAAATCGCGTGGGTGGTTTCAACAAGATTCAGCCCCTGCTCATACAGCAGAAGATTCCCTTCTTACAATCTCGGAAGTGTTTGCAGACAGAGTGATCAGTGCTGGTCTATTTCCCCCTTGTTTTCCCGATCTAACAGCGTGTGATTATTTTTACTTGTGGGGTAAACTGAAAGAAAAAATGTATCGAACAAAATTGCACACATTGGAGGAAGGAAAACATAACGAATGAAATCAGGAATACTACAGTGGCAGAACTCACGTCAGCCAGAATGTGGTTACCAGATACAATGCCCGTATAACCCAGGAAGGACGACATTTCCAGCATCTTATATAAGGTAAGATTTCATATAAGAATGTATACATGCTCAAAGCAGGGCGGCGGCGCGCGCCATGATTTCGGCTGAGGCAGCTGCCGTACCTAGCGCTAAGTGCGTTCAGTCTAAGTTTATAAGAGAGACTCCGTAAATGATTCGACACCGTGGTTAGCCGGTTCGAGTCTCGTTGGTCGAAAAAGTTTTCACCAGCAGAATGTTGGCCGCCACGGTAGAATGCGTGCCAAAAGCCTGGATCCCGTTCCAGACTTCTCCTCAGTAATGGCATATGATACTGTTGATGGTCGTTTGATTCGTCCGTCGGATGAGGACGTAAGTCTTGAGCAGACCCCTAGTGCTATTCGACAGGAGTATGCCATGTGCCGGCATCGGGTTTCGCCCTCTCCCTCCCTGCTATCATATATCTCATCATTCATTTCATCGCACCCACTCCTCTAATAAGATTGAAGTCAAGAAGGGATCTGGTCCTTCAAAATCGCTACGAAGTTTCATCTCAATTCATATCCGAGCCCGTAGAGAAACGAACAAGGGTTGGACACACTCACACACACACACACACACACACACACACACAGAGAGAGAGAGAGAGAGAGAGAGAGAGAGTTACGTACTTGTAAACAGATATTTCACTTGATCCTATGCACCTGAATTCTTTAAAGAACCACTTCTGTCGATGACAGCTCACATACTAATGTTGATTCGTATTCGTGCGAAGTCACAGGCAACACAGGCGCGACATCATGCTGATAGCAATCACACACACACACGAACATTACCTAGTCAATAAAAATAGGCTCGTTCCTTTCAAATTCATTGTGTACTAACTTATTTCTAGGATATTAGTAACCTACCGAGGAAGTCAGTTATTCAGCGGAGACTGTGGTCTCCCTTCTAATCGCATAAATCTAAATCACGTCACACTATGCAAATCGCGATGGGTACCATACTCTAATCATGCTATTGCCAAAGGTCAATTAATCATCAATGATCTGCATTTAGAGCTGTCGCCCAGGAGGCAAGTTCTCAATCAATTTATTACCTATCTCTTTCTTAAACGTTTTAAAAGCCCTTAGAAATGTACCGTATCGAACATTTCCCTTGATAATTACAATTCCATTCCCTTACTCTTCGTCCTATCAACGAATATTTGCCCCAATTTGTCCTCTTGAATTCCAATTTCATCTTCATATTATAATATTTCTTACTTTTACAAACTCCGCTCAAGTTTATTGACATGCTAATGTCATTATCATTATTTTATCTGAGTCTGCAGAAGATCTAGAGGAATTGCTGAATGGTATGGACAGAGTCTTGGGAAGGAGTACAAGATGAAAATAAATAAGTCCAAAACAAAAGTAATGGAGTGTAGTCGAACGAAGACAGGTGATGCAGAAAATATTAGATTGAGAAATGAAGTCTAAACCTCTTAACCGGGAAGTTTCCACTGAGAAACGAACATTCGTAGCAGGGAATATATTTTGACTGAAAATGAGTTAAGTCGTTACGCTCATTATGCGTGCATGCCTTCGCGGAAGACGAGTTTTTAAGCCTGCCCGTCTTGACATAATTATTTCTTATGGGTGGTAGTCATCTGAAAATATGCATTACGGATGTTAGCGTGACAAAAGATGTGACAGAAGTGTAACTCTTTCAGGCTGTATGGATCGGTGGTCATAGTGTGTTACCTAGCAACCATGCAGGCTGTGTCATATGGTTGGTGGTCATTTGAAATTACAAGCCGTTGATGGATGGCCATGACCGAGAGACATATTTATGAGTATTTGATTTTCGCAAAGGGAAAAGTGGTTTCCTTTGATTTGCATTTGTTAATTCAAACGAAACCATAACTCGTACTTGATACGACTTCTTGCAACTGCTTCAATATTTATCATACTATCCGATACAAACGTAAAAGGAGCACGAGGATTGCCTTGGCTATGTCAGTGCAAAGTGGCTGCATCACTTGTTGTAGATAAGCTGCTGCTACTACTAAATGTTTTTCATTTTCCCCCTGAAATGGGGAGATCTTCTCCCTCTTCTTCATTTTCAGAAGGAAGTTCACTGTTCACTTTCAGTTTCAGCACTTGTGTTATCGTTGCTATCCAAAGAGTTGTCATCTAATTCGTCATCTGAATCAATGAGATGAAGAATAGTTTCATCATCCTAACGAGCGCGCTTAGCCATTATGTATGAAAGAATATAAAATGAAATATTGGTGCGCACTGTGTCGCAGCACTCCTGGAACCTACTGACATCTATAAAGCGATCATAGAACTAAACTCAACAACAATAGGAGACGAGATAACACGCCTCGCCCAGCAGATAACAATTTTCGAAGGCTCTAGATGAGTTAGCTCATCATCACCCGATTGAATAACAAATATTGGTAGACGACAGTGGCGTATACTGAGGGCTACCAAGGCTATCGGTGAAGCCCAAACCTCAAATGCGAGCGATGGAAATCTAAAGCACATTATATTGTAAGCATCTGACACATTGCTCCATTTGCAAACCTTTAAAGCAATGAGAAAACACGTCGCACGTATTTCTGAGAGCAAGGCTTCGGAGACTCATATTGCAGCCCAGACTCTCGTCCCTTCCCATCGACCTGCCTCATGCGGCTTGCTGCTGTCTGCATACAGGTGCGGCGACCGGCGGAGGATAGCTGTGCTAGGCTTCGGTCCGTCAGATCGCCACTGCTAACTATCACCAAGCGTTACTCATCGTATATACTTCCTCACCTCATCCTTCTGTCTTAAATATATAGATAACGGAGTGCTGGTATTTCACTCCCGTTTACTTCTACATCCTTGTAGGAAGACACTGCAGGGCTGCTGTTATAGGAGTAATATAGTTTTCTTTTCATTGGTAGATCTGCTAAAATGAAACGCAATCTTTCAGGTTTAGTGTTCTCTTTTGTTGGTTGGAATCGAACCCGTGATCATGGGTCGGACACCACCACTGATCTTCCGAGGAAGATAATTGACCATTGAACGATGGGTACGACCGCTGTAAAATTCAACATTGTTATTTAACGATAATAATAATAATAATAATAATAATAATAATAATAATAATAATAATAATGATAATAATAATAATAATAATAGTGGTGCATGGCATCTACATAGGCTTGGTGGTGACCTAATAAGGATAAAATGAATGGCGAAGACGTCATAAACACCCAGTTCCCAATCCAGGGGAATTAACAGTATGAGGGTTTGATTCTGAAAATTGAACCGGGGCCGTCGGACCAAAGGCAAGCATTCTATCCATTTAGCCTCAAAGCTGGACTTCAGTTTTCTAAACCTTAGGCTACCAACTCGATTGATCAGGTGTTGAGTATTGGCGGTGGCAGAGGCCAGGGCAGCCGTTGGCTGTTGGATGCAGCTCAAAATGCTCAAGGCTTGATGTTCCTTAAACCAACTATCGAAAAGGGGTAGCCTAAGTCTAGTGGTAGCCCACGTCTTGATACCAGCATACGCCACTGGTAGACGAATTAACTCGCCACACCCGGTTAAAAGGTTAAAGGAAGTAGATAGTGGAGAGAGAAATAACTAACGATGGCAGAAGTAAAGAGGACATAAAATGCAGACTAGCACAAGGAAGGAAGGACTTTCTTAAGAAAATAAATTTGCTTACTTCGAACAATGATATAGGAATTAGAAAGATGCTTTTCAAGACTGTCGTGTTGGAGCGTGGCGTTGTATAGAAGTGAAACATGGACGAAAACTAGCTCAGAAAGAAAGAGAATAGAAGCGTTTGAAATGTGGTATTACAGAAGAACGTCGTAGGTGAGATGGATAAATCGAATCACGAATGAAAAGATACTAAGTCGAATTGGTGAGAGAAGATCGATTTGTGTAAATCTGACGAGAAGAAGTGATATAATGATAGGACAACTGTTAAGTCATCCAGGAATTGTTCAGTTGGCGTTTGGGAGAAGTGTATAGGTTGTACAGATGGTAGTGATAGACCAAGGTATGAATATGACAAGCAGATTAGAACTGATGTAGTTACGTAGAAACTAAAAGTTTAGCACAGGACAACACCAATGTCATTCTAAGTTATCTCTCCACTGATAACTCGAAACATGTGTTTGGGGTTAAAGGTTTCCATCCCAGTGAAGCCATATGGCATCCCGATATATCTGGTTCATTTATACTTGAATCCATCTAATAACATGGTATCCAGAATTGGAAGAGATTTGTTCTGGCTGATTTCCAACATATGAGTATTGTTGTGACAATGTTCCAAATCTTGGGCTGGGAATACTTCGAAGTAAGGAGACGAGCTGCTCAACTAAGCGGAATGTTCCGAGTTGATGAAACAAAAGACGTTATATATTATAGTAGTCCGCCTCTGTGGTGTAGTGGTTGGTGTGATTAGCTGCCACCCCCAGAGGTCTGGGTTCGATTCCCGGCTGTGTCACGAAATTTGAAAAATGGTACGAGGGCTGGAATGAGGTCCACTCAGCATCGGGAGTGGTTTTACGTGGTTTCCCACTTCTCCTCCAGGATGGTCCCTAACTTAAGGCCACAGCCGCTTCTTTCCCTCTTCCTTGTCTATCCCTATAAATCTTCCCAATCCCACAAGGCCCCTGCTCAGCATAGCAGGTGAAGACGCCTGGGCGAGGTACTGGTCATCCTCCCCAGTTGTATCCCCCTTTACTGCCCTTGAGCTGGTAGAGGTGGGATCCCTCGCTGAGTCCGAGGGAAAAAAGCACCCTGGAGGGTAAACAGATTAAGAAAGAAAGATATATGATAGTAAAAAGGGACAGGGTGCCGGCACATAGCCTACTCCTGTCGAATAGCACCATGGTATCCGCTGAAGTCTTAATGTCCCCACCCGACGGACGAATCACAATCAACAGCGTCATATGCCCTCACTCCCTATGAACACTGCGAATAGGTTTGGAAACGAATCCAGGCTCTTGGCATGCAGTCTGGTGATTAGAAATACCATCTTACCCTGCCGGCCAACATTCTGATAGTGAAAATGTTTACGACCAGCGGGACTCAAACCGGCTAAGCGCGGTATCAGACCATATAGACTTGACACCTTAAAGACCATGGCCACCAGGCGAGTTGGTGTTGGGGCTAGGAGCGCGAAGTGATGAACGTGCGTTCAGCAGATAGTGGGTTCGAACCCCACTGTCGGCAGCTCTGAACATGGTTTTCCATTTTATACCAGGCAAATGCTGGGGCTGTACCTTAATTAAGGCCACGGCCGCTTCTTTCCCACTCCTGGGCTTTTCCTATCCCACGTAAAGCAACTTGTAAAAAAGAAGCAACAGGCGAGCAAGGAAAAAGGTACTCGGGAACATTGTATTTTTTTTTTCCTTTAGTAATCCATTTACCCTCCAGGGTTGGTTGGTTTTTCCCTCGGACTCAGCGAGGGATCCCACCTCTGCCGCCTCAAGGGCAGTGTCCTGGAGCTTCAGACACTTGGTCGGGGGATACAACTGGGGAGTATGACCAGTACCTCGCCCAGGCGGCCTCACCTGCTATGCTGAACAGGGGCCTTGTGGAGGGATGGGAAGATTGGAAGGGATAGGCAAGGAAGTGGGAAGGAAGCGGCCGTGGCCTTAAGGTAGGTACCATCGCGGCATTCGCCTGGAGGAGAAGTGGGAAACCACGGAAAACCACTTCCAGGATGGCTGAGGTAGGAATTGAACCCACCTCTACTCATTTGACCTCCCGAGGCTGAGTGGACCCCGTTCCAGCCCTCGTACCACTTTTCAAATTTCGTGGCAGAGCCGGGAATCGAACCCGGGCCTCCGGGGTGGCAGCTAATCACGCTAACCACTACACCACAGAGGCGGACGCATACATACATACATACATACATACATACATACATACATACATACATACATACATACATACATATGTATTATCCGCACACTTTATCTTGGCGCATTTGTGTACGGGGTTGAGGAGTAAGGAGGGAGCTGTCCCGGTATCGATAGTGCTTCCTGGTGCTGCCAACTGAATGAAAGGGAATCTGAATTGAATCGAGAATATGATCGATCGATATGAAATTTATAAACCGTTATCATCTTAAGCCAACAACTATGTCACATACACATTTTATAACATTATAAAACATTTCTCGATGCGAATCTTGTTCCTGGCATGAATTCTATACTTTGGCTTTGTTGTGTAAACAACAGTACTAGTACGTAAAGTGTACACCAGATGTCAAACAACGATGCTTAAGCGATTCATAGTTTGTGTTTCAAAGGTTGCCAGTACGAATCTCGAAGATCGCCGAGGTCGACCGATTCAGCACTAGGGTGTAAATGCACCAATATAAAGTGTGCGGATAATACCTAGTACAGTCATTAGTTCTGAGACTGACCGCATGATGGCGCTGTGCTGCACTATAGCGCATGGGTGCCGCATTGGTATGGTACCATGTCAGTTAGTCTCTCGTCCCTGCAAGAGACAGTTGAGTGCATGCACTGGAAGCAAACGTACGGTCGTTGATGTGACGATGATTTGAATGCGCCAGTCGGACCTTGACATGTCACAGTCTGAGCAACGGGCAAACATCAAGTTCTGCCAGAAATTAGGCAAAACAGCTGCCGAAACGTTTGAAATAATGCAGCAGGTTTACGGTGAAGATGCAGTAAGTCGCAGTGTTGTGTTTAGGTGGCACCGACGTTTTGTGCAAGGACGGGACAGTTTGGAAAATGGTGTGCGTACTGGTCGGCCACAAACAGTTCGAACGGAACGCAAGATCCAAGAAGTTGCAACGTTGGTGCGTGCTAACCACTCCCAATCGGTAGACGATCTTGCAGCAGCAATAGGGGTCAGCCATGGTACTTGCCACAAAATTTTGACGGATGACATCATGTCTCGTGTTACCCAGCACAGTGTGCCACGAATCCTGATTGCATGACGATTTGTGGTGACCTCATCGGTAGTGCTGACGATGATCCGATGTTGCTCAACCGGATAATAACTGGAGACGAAACATGGTGTTTCCTTTACGATCCGAAACTGAAACAATAATCCACCACCTGGAAAACGCCATAAACACCTCGAAAGCAAAAAACACGACAAGATAGGTCAAAAGGCAAGGTGATGCTGAAACTGTTTTTGATTCAAATGAAATCGTTCACATGGAATTCCTCCCAGACGGCGCAATGGTAAACAAAACCTGTTACAAGGAGATCCTTGGCCAGTAGTATAATAGGACAGTTCGGCCGCCGCCTCCGCCTCCGGCTCTCGGGAGAGGCCTCCGCCTCCCGCGGGAAATTTGAATTTTGGCAGGATATTTGAATTTTGGCGGGAAATTTGAATTTTGGGGCCAGATTTGAATTTGTAAACAAAGCCACTTGATTTTTGACAGCTGTCATCGACAACAACGCATCGCTAACCTCACTGCTGCCATCTTGACGGGCCTAAACCTCAGTGGTACCAACTTAACCTAACTAGCGCGAGATTTGAATTGGTAAACAAATCCACGTGTTTTTTGACAGCCACGTGCTTTTTGACAGACAACAACGCATCGCTAACCTCAGTACAGCCATCTTGACGGGCCTAAACCTCAGTGGTACCAACTTAACCTAACTAGCGCGAGATTTGAATTTGTAAACAAAGCCACGTGCTTTTTGACAGCTGTCATCCACCATCTTTAAACTACAAAGCACCGTGCTGCCCTCTTTATCGCAGTAGCTGCAAATTCGTCACCTGTCATCGGCAGTGCTACCATCTTGGCGGGTCTAAACCTTAGTGCTACCAACTTAACCTCACTAGCGCGAGATAAACAAATCCACGTGCAGCTCTCATCCGCCATCTTTAATCTATAGAACACAGTGCTGCCCTCTTTAGCTAGATACCTGTGATGGCAGGCAATTCTACGTGACAACAGCCATCTTTGAGCACCGTTCTGCCCTCTATGTGGTGGCGGCAATTTGAAAAATTCTGCATGCTCTTGTTTGGAAAAAAACCCGCGCGCTTTTTTGACAGCCATCATCCGCCATCTTTAAGCAACAGAGTACAGTGCTGCCCTCTTTAGCTAGATACCTTTGAAATGTGGTGGCGGCAAATTCCACGTGCTCTTGTTTGGAAACAAAGCCACATGCTTTCTTGACAGCTGTCATCCACCATCTTTAACCAACAGAGCACTATGCTGCTATCATGCGGGTAATTTCGTTAGCTGTCATCCGCCATCTTTAGTGAACAGAGCACCGTGCTGCCCTCATGCGGGGCAATTTCGTTAGCTGTCATCCGCCATCTGTAATGAACAGAGCACCGTGCTGCCCTCATGCGGGGCAATTTCGTTAGCTGTCATCCGCTATCTTTAATGAACAGAGCACCGTGCTGCCCTCATGCGGGGCAATTTCGTTGGCTGCCATCCGCCATCTTTAATGAACAGAGCACCGTGCTGCCCACATGCGGGGCAATTTCGTTAGCTGTCATCCGCTATCTTTAATGAACAGAGCACCGTGCTGCCATCTTTGTGTTGGCATCTTTATTCTTTGACATGTGGTGGCGGCAAATTCCACATCCGCCATCTGAGAGCACCGTGACGTACTCTTCGTTGTGGCGGACAATTTAAAAAACATGTCAAGGAATACCTTTGTTCTGAAAAAAAATAATAAGACTACAGTTCTGAACAGCTTGCGTAAGATAGCGATTGTTATAACCTCCTTTACCCTGCTCTGTTAAGGCATGGCTTTATCGAGCATACAACGCGATCTTATGCATAAGACAACACACATATCGCATACCCGCAGTGATGCAGGTTTAGACTTGAACACACATACTACTGTTCAAAACTTATTACAACTTGAACTGCATACCAGAGTTCGATGTTGTTGAACACTGCATTGTATGACTAGAATCAAACACTGTTTAGAAAGAAAAAATTATCTTCTCAACATACTTACTAAGCTGCTCTTCTTCCTCTGTCAAGGTACATCTCTATCGAACATGCATTGCAAAAGCAGGAGTGTGCAAGTTTAGACTTGAACACATACTACCGTTTATAGTTCGATGTTGTTGAACACTGCATTGCAAGACTAGAATCAAACACTGTTTAGAAAAGGAAAAAAGGAAAAAAAATCTCTTCTCAACATGAGCTAGACAATAACATACTTACGAATCTGCTCAACACCTTTTTTCTTGCTTTTCTTCTTTGAGTAATAAACGAAACTCTATCTTGCAAATAAGGAGCGGGAAGAAGGTAATACCTAATCTAAAATAAAAGAATATGCCAATTCTACATTATTTATTTACATCTTGTAAACCGTAGTGATGTTTGCGTACTTCTCCTATCCTCGACGCAATTCTTGAATGTACAAGTTTAAACTTGCTGTACTACGCTCTCAGCGTACCTCTCCCTATCTTTATACAATATGTACAGTGTATTGTGATGTAAGATAGCTTAACGTATATATTACAAAGTACACACCTCTAGCATAATGTTTACACACATCTGCTTTATGTAAAGTAGTACCTATCAATACTACTATGCCCCCAGGCTAGAGTGTTGCTAGAATTTGGAATGACAAACCGTTTGCAATCATCATTATTAAGGGCTACTTGACTAATTAAATGAGTGTACAACTGGTGCTTCTTGCTTCTAATGACAGACATTTGCTTATGCAAAACAGGTGGATTACTTTTAATGCAATTGTTATAGTTTTCAAAACTTAGCTGATTCTGAACGATATTCTTTTTAACCCCCTTCAATCTCTTTATTTGTAGTTCATTTAAGAGTTTTATGCAATATGACTTGGATTTAGTACCTGCAAATGAATCGATAATATTCCCAGCACATTCATCTTTCATTTTACTTAGAACCTTTCTGTTCACTAGCGGTAGATGATATTGATTATTTGCAGGATAGTTACTTGTATCAAACCTACCCAAGTCTGGCTTTATATCATTGTAATAGTCATCAGTTTTGATTTGATAAATAAACGAATCGGTATCTGTGTAGAGCAAATGCGCATTACGCGCGTACTTCTTCATCATATAATCGTAATGGAATTCATACATGAGTGTTTTAGCCAATTCAAGTACTGCAAAGCCGACGTAGGTAGGTTTGTTATACTTAACCTTAACACGATTCATCTGTATAATAACTAAATTCTCATGTATGATAGTGCAGCTGTGGAAATTTGGTTTACTTATTAAATAGTTAGCACCATACCTTTTCTTAATATTTTCCCAGTTTGTAATCAATTTTACATCAACGCGTTTGTCAACATTTTCCATAGTCTTACCAAACACACTGTTATTCATGAGCTTGTAGAAATCTTTTTCAAACTCGTTAACCGCATTCGTTTTTAAATTATTGTTCAGATCGATATATGGCTTTAGCCACGGTGACTGATTAAATTCTAGTACGCGATGAATTTTGGATAACTTCAAATTATACTGTAAACACTGTTTTAAATTTCGGTAATGAATGATATACTTAGATTTATCACACAAATTAGCAATTAGCATTTTGGTCGTTGATGCGATGTACGGGGACTTCATATTTTCAGGGCAGAACGGTGTGTAACTCTTTAGGATACTGTAAGTCAACTTCGAGGACATAGCCTTTATCAGCTTCATCGCCTAGGGCGTGCAGCTGCAAAGCATCAATTTCGCACTGCGTTAGCCAGCGGAAACCACTCGCCGGTAGATGCTGACTCATTGCCCACCCATACTGATTGTTAGCATCGAGATAAACAATATACTGAGATTCCTGACTGGAATCGAAACTCGGCATGTACTTATTATTTGCCTTAGAATACCGCCCACTACACTGACTTAGACCGCCTCGAATAGACGATTTTTTAAAGTGCACCATATCAATATCAGTTAGCAGTTCCAAATTCACCTGCGTGTATTTTAACATGGCATCCCAACTTAACCCAGGCGCAGTAAAATACTGACATGGGTCAAGGCTGTAGGTTTTCTTGCAAACACAGCGAAAATTTTCAAAAACATCAGCTAACAAAAGTACATCCGTCTTTAAATACAAGTCGGAGTATTCACCCAGCGTTTGAATGTGGAACTGCTCCCAGATATGTTGTGCATGTAAATAGTCATCATCACTAATATCTGCTGAATTCAGCGAGCTGTAAAAGGATTGTTTCGATGGCAAGGCACGTTCTTCGAGGCGTTCTAAGCAGTCAAGATATTCATAACAAAAACACCCTTACGCCGAAGTAAAATAAACTGCGCTTCTTCAGGAAAAACGCGTCGAATTTCCGTAAATTGTTCTGGCTGTAAATGACTAGAAAGTTTATCGAGGCTACTTGCCATAAAGCGAAACGAGTCAAGGAATCTCAGTTTTATAGAATGCTCCGCATCTGCTTTTACAGACTTTGCAAACGCAATGTACCGCTCTTTATTCTGAGGGATTATATCTACTTTTTCATCTGAAGCTCCAAATTGTGAAATGATGAAATGTTAGTCGTAACCAGATAAGTTATGAAAAATTACAGGGATACATTTAGGAACTCTGTACTTAAGATTACAGCTATTATAAGCGGCACATCTGTAGAAACCAGTTAAATGATCATGATCAAAGACCTTAGGGTCATTTTCGGAAAATTCCCCATCACAAATGCCACATTTTGTAGCACGTTCATGATCATTTAACTGAATTTCGGTGAGTGGCTTCATAGGAATATTACTATTTAGAATATGACCAAGATGAACTGCATCACTTTCAAGTCTTTCTAAAAATACTTTAGCAGCATCAAGTCTTCGATACAACTCTAACTTGTTAAGCGTATTATCATAACTGCACTTGATGTAATACACGAAGCTATACGGAACATGCATGTGCGTAGTATTAGTGAAAGAGTTGTCAGGATTAGGTGAGCATGTGTTGCATGGCGTGAGGATGGCTTCAAAGTCTGCATAAATCACGAAAGGTACCCACATCTGCTTGTGAAAATTTGTAAATTTTAAAATATTATTGCCTGTGGTAGGTATCTCTGTATATACATGATTGCAGTCATTCTTGGAATGCATCGTTAACTGATCTTCAGTTTTAAAATACTGCCAACATCCATCACATAGCCACTTTTTACCATCATGTTTTGACAACTGACTACCAACAAGTCTACTCAGATTTTTAATCCAGCAAGAGTGGCCATTTTCATTGTTTTCGATATATAGTAAGTTAAAATGAGTACTCTTCTTATGACATGTGTAATACAGAGGACCTACTACAGACTTTTTCTCTACACCATACACATTAATGCTAATGTTATTTAGTTCCTCAAAGCGCTTAATATCCTTTAACTGCATAGGAAATTCTATACTATCGAAATTTAGTTGCGTTGAATAGTGTGGATACGATGATGTTCTATTCGCTACATTCGATTTCGCAGGATTTAAAGCCGACATCACCGCCCATGCAAAACATGCTTCGTCATTGTTTTGGATGTTTACAACAGCTTCTTTTCGCTGAATCCATGTCGGCAGCTCGATGTGCGAAGATCCTCGCATGGGATTGTACTTATTGATGTTAACTTCTAGATACATTATTTCAACTAAAGCCCACCCTGATTCCTTTTCCTGAAATTCCTCGCTCTTAGTTGAAATAATGTTCGAGACATCCCTAAGTACATCACCAAAATTAGTTGACTGACTTATGACAAAATTCTTCGTATTAAATGATTTAATGTCCGTTATTTCGGATTCATCCGTGCTTTTAATGTACAAGGCGAAAAGTCAAAATTAACTTTAAATAAATTATGATTGGACAAAGATTTAGCAAGAAGCTGTTGTACATCCGGTTGAACACAATTTAAAAAGTGTTCAGTACTCTGAAACGTTTGACTAACACGAATTCTATAACTAGAAATCCTACTTTCAAATGCAGTATTAATTTCCTCGATGTTTGTGTTACTACCACTTATACACGCATTATTTTTATGCGCATTACTCCGTAAGTGCCCCTGAAAATGTGAAGATGGTACATCAGTGTTACAGTGCTCGCAGTGAATAGTTTGAAGTTCATGATTTTTCTAGGTTTTTTACTACTAGTACTTTCTACAGCTACATCCGTTTTTTACGCTTTTCTCCTATTACCTGAGGGCAAGTAGATACCTGATGTGCTTCTACTAAGTGAGCCTCGTATCGCTGTACGTTAGCGAAATACACACCACAAACTTCACATAAAGCAGATGTTATGCTAGGGTGTTTTGATTTTATATGGCGCATAAAGTTATCTCGCCTTGCGAACGTAACGTTGCACTGCCCGCAGGAAAACGTATCAGACGCATCACGATGTTTCGATTTTACATGACGTGTGAGAATGTCACGTCTTCTGAACGTTTCGTTACACTGCGAGCAGGGAAACATCTGAAAAGAGAACAACCAATAGAGATTAGCCTAAAGTTGCGATGTTCAACCTATAGAGGTCGGACATGACTGTGAGTTTGAAATTATACGATTAACCTCTTCTATGGCATGCGGATTAAAGAAAATAACTATTTATCAATAGACTAAAGTGACGATGTTTGAAAGAAACCAAGTTTCAACGTATAGATGTCGGACATTGCTGTGAGTTTGAAATTATAAGATTAACCTCTTCTACAGCATGAAAGATTGAAGTGAACAACTATTTATCAATAGACTAAAGTTGCTATGTTCGGAAGAAACCATGTTTCAACCTATAGAGGTCAGACATTGCTGTGAGTTTGAAATTATAAGATTAACCTCTTCTATGACATGCAGATTAAAGAAAATAACTATTTATCAATAGACTAAAGTTGCTATGTTCGGAAGAAACCAAGTTTGAACCTGTACAGGTCAGACATTGCTGAAAGTTTGAAATTATGAGATTAACCTCTTCTACAGCATGAAAGATTGGAGAGAACAACTATTTATCAATAGACTAAAGTTGCTATGTTCGGAAGAAACCAAGTTTTAACCTATAGAGGTCAGATATTGCTGTGAATTTGAAATTACAAGATTAACCTCTTCTACAGCATGAAAGATTGAATAGAACAACTATTTATCAATAGACTAAAGTTGCTATGTTCGGAAGAAACCAAGTTTGAACCTGTACAGGTCAGACATTGCTGTGAATTTGAAATTATAAGATTAACCTCTTCTATGACATGCAGATTAAAGAAAATAACTATTTATCAATAGACTAAAGTTGCTATGTTCGGAAGAAACCTAGTTTGAACCTGTACAGGTCAGACATAGCTGTGAGTTTGAAATTATAAGATTAACCTCTTCTATGACATGCAGATTAAAGAAAATAACTATTTATCAATAGACTAAAGTTGCTATGTTCGGAGGAAACCAAGTTTCAACCTATAGAGGTCGGACATTGCTGTGAGTTTGAAATTATAAGATTAACCTCTTCTACAGCATGAAAGATTGAAGAGAACAAGTATTTATCAATAGACTAAAGTTACCATGTTCGGAAGAAACCAAGTTTCAACCTATAGAGGTCAGACATACCTTAAAATCTTCGCGCTGCAAACTGTTACTCGGATGAATAAAATGCGTACTTTCAAGCCTGAATCTCGAATGATAATATTCTGGTCGTACCTAAAAAAGAACAAACATATATGAATGTAGTGTAGGGTACATCAGCTAGCCTAGCTATCTTTACAACTCAAAGTTCGAAACATACCTTAAAAATGCACGTGCTGCAGACTGTTACTCGGATGAATAAAATGCGTGCGTTCAAGCCTGAAACTCGAATGATAATATTCTGGTCGTACCTAAAAAAAAGAAGAAACATATATGAATGTAGTGTAGGGTATGTCAGCTAGCCTAGCTATCTTTACAACTCAAAGTTCGAAACATACCTTTAAAATGCACGTGCTGCAGACTGGTACTCGGATGAATAAAATGCGTGCGTTCAAGCCTGAAACTCGAATGATAATATTCTGGTCGTACCTAAAAAAGAACAAACATATATGAATGTAGTGTAGGGTACATCAGCTAGCCTAGCTATCTTTACAACTCAAAGTTCGAAACATACCTTAAAATGTTCGCGCTGCAGACTGTTACTCGGATGAATAAAATGCGTACTTTCAAGCCTGTAACTCGAATGATAATATTCTAGTTGTACCTAAAAAAGAAAAGAAAATATATGAATGTAGATGTTTATTACCTAGCGTAGAAGTTGCTTTGCAAACAGTAACTAACAGTTCAGGCTTACCTTAAGTTGAAGGCTGAAGAATAATATTCACAGCAGACAGTACTTAGACGGGAGATGTGCACGTAATAAACACACACAAACAACTGTGAGCGCTTCACGCAGACTGCAGCGAGTAAATATGCTCCTTGTTACTAAGCGGATATCAAGAATTGCAGACGTTTGCAGTACAGTTGGAACGAAATGTTTATGCAACAAGAGCTCTCCTGAGTGCCTTACGCTGAGTTCTGCAGGCTGACGTATTTACGCCGGGTTCGAACCTGCTGTTGATGCCGAGGTGTCAGAATTTAAGTGTTCTGCAGTGGATCGAGCCTTGGAAGTTAGTGCGCGATCCTCGACCTCTGGACTTAAACGGGAGAGTACTAAGCTAAGCAAGAAGGCGACATCCGCGGTATTCCTTACCTGTAGGCACTTAAAGGCATTGAGCTACAACCGCATCTAGCTAGATCATGTAATTACATGTTATGACGATCGCGCAGGTCCCTCGCCTCGCATTTGCTATTTTTACGGCTTCCGACAGTAGGGGTTCGAACCCGCTATCTCCCGAAGTAGCAAGAATGATTGCGGGTACAAGAGTGTTGAGGGTGATTCATTTGTCGGATGGAGGCGATCCTACTGTCGCATATTACATTCTCAGGTAGTTTCGAGGGCGTGAAAAAAGCCAGCATTAAGTAATGCCTGTTGATGGGGACGTTAAACCTTGCGCAGACTCCTTCGAAAATGATTGTAAGTACAAGATGTTGATGGCGATTCATCTGTAGGATGGAGGCGATAAGCTGTGTGCAGGCTTCTTCGGTAGGAGTAGGCTATGTGCCGGCACTGGGTTTTACCCTCTCCCTACTATTGTATATTACATTCTTATGTAGTTTCGAGGGTGTACAAAAAGCTAGAATTAAGTAAGGGCTGTTGATGGGGACGTTAAACCTTGTGCAGACTCCTTCGATAATGATTGTGAGTACAAGATGTTGATAGTGATTCATCTCTCGGATGGAGGCGATAAGCTGTGTGCAGCCTTCTTCGGTAGGAGTAGGCTATGTGCTGGCACTGGGTTTTACCCTCTCCCTACTATTGTATATTACATTCTTAGGCAGTTTCGAGGGCGTGCAAAAAGCCAGCATTAAGTAAGGGCTGTTGATGGGGGTGTTAAACCTTGTGCAGACTGCTTCGAAAATGATTGTGAGTACAAGTTGTTGATGGTGATTCATCTGTCGGATGGAGGTGATAAGCTGTGTGCAGGCTTCTTCGGTAGGAGTAGGCTATGTGCTGGCACTGGGTTTTACCCTCTCCCTACTATTGTATATTACATTCTTAGGTAGTTTCGAGGGTGTACAAAAAGCTAGCATTAAGTAAGGGCTGTTGATGAGGGCGTTAAACCTTGTGCAGACTCCTTCGAAAATGATTGTGAGTACAAGATGTTGATGGTGATTCATCTGTCGGATGGAGGCGATAAGCTGTGTGCAGGCTTCATCGGTAGGAGTAGGCTATGTACCGGCACCGGGTTTACCCTCTCCCTACTATTGTATATGACATTCTTGGCAGTTTCGAATAACCAGAGGGTGTGCAAAAAAGCCAATCATTAAGTAAGGGCTGTTGATGGGGGCGTTAAACCTTGTGCAGGCTTCTCCGAAAATGATTGCGGGTACATGATGTTGATGGTGATTCATCTGTCGGATGGAGGTGATAAGCTGTGTGCAGGCTTCATCGGTAGGAGTAGGCTATGTACCAGCACTACTGTAGTATAGTACATTCTTAGGCAGTTTCGAATAACCAGAGGGTGTGCAAAAATCCAGCATTAAGTAAGGGCTGTTGATGGGGACGTTAAACCTTGTACAGGCTCCTTCAACAGGAGTAGCCTATGTGCCGGCACCGTGCAAGCTCTTTCGATAGGGGTAGGCTATGTGCTGGTACTGGGTTTTAACCTCTCCGTACAATCATAATATTTTATGTTAGGAACTTACACCAGCTAAATGCTACACGACTAAGAAAATGTTCCGTGAGTTACAAGTAGCTTATCAGCACGCAGTGTCCTCGTTCAAGGTTAGTACAGCCGGAAGCCGAGTGTACAATTTCAGTCAACGCATGCATTCCTCACGTCGCTCTGACTGACTGCACCGATACAACTTCAAAGACAGTGTTCTATGCGGTGGAATAAAAAAAATGTAACCCGGTGTGAGCACATAGCCTGCTACTAAAGCTTAACACTGTAAATGTTTGGAGCTCCTTTTTTACAGCTAGATGTGGTTCCTAACGTAACAGGGCCGGGATTAAAAATATGATTTACAGCCGAGTGCCCTTTCCTAACATGAGATTTTAAATCGTAAGAATCTGTTTTACAGCTGGTTGCCCTTCCTGACGCTGAAAGATCAGGATTTAGCCAGTTACCCTTCCTGATGTAACAAGACTAGGATTTATTTTTAGACTGCACTTAGCTAGAAATAGATACACGAAATTATTATATAGAAAGATATTGCCGGCTCCTGCAGTTTGATTTAGTATGCTTGCCTCTCACCCGGCAGTCTCGGGTTCGATTTTCTTGGGATTAAAAATATGTTTTACAGCCGAATGCCCCCTCCTGACGCAAGAGTTTAAATCGCAAGAATCTGTTTTACAGCCGATTGCCCTTCCTGACGCTGAAAGACCAGGATTTAGCCAGTTACCCTTCCTGATGTAACAAGACTAGGATTTATTTTTAGACTGCACTTGGCTAGAAATAGCTACACGAAATTATTATATAGAAAGAGAATTGCCGGCTCCTACAGTTTGGTTTAGTGTGCTTGCCTCTCACCCGGCAGTCTCGGGTTCGATTCTCTTGGGATTAAAAATATGTTTTACAGCCGAGTGCCCCCCTCCTGACGCAAGAGTTTAAATCGCAAGAATCTGTTTTACAGCCGATTGCCCTTCCTGACGCTGAAAGACCAGGATTTAGCCAGTTACCCTTCCTGATGCAACAAGACTAGGATTTATTTTTAGACTGCACTTAGCTAGAAATAGCCACACGAAATTATTATATAGAAAGAGAATTGCCGGCTCCTACGGTTTGGTTTAGTGTGCTTGCCTCTCACCCGGCAGTCACGGGTTCGATTCTCTTGGGATTAAAAATATGATTTACAGCCGAGTGCCCCCTCCTGACGCAAGAGTTTAAATCGCAAGAATCTGTTTTACAGCCGATTGCCCTTCCTGACGCTGAAAGACCAGGATTTAGCCACTTACCCTTCCTGATGTAACAAGACTAGGATTTATTTTTAGGCTGCACTTGGCTAGAAATAGCCACACGAAATTATTATATAGAAAGAGAATTGCCGGCTCCTACGGTTTGGTTTAGTGTGCTTGGCTCTCACCCGGCAGTCTCGGGTTCGATTCTCTTAGAACGAAGGTGCACCCCAAACACATCAATCAATGTTCTGATCATATGTTGTATCGAGTACAGTGTTCGATTATACTCTTAATCACTTCTTTTGTAATATAATCTCCAAGTATTCGATAAAGCTATACCTTAACAGAGCTGGGAAAAGGAGGTTATAACAATCGCTATCTTACGCAAGCTGTTCAGAACTGTAGTCTATTCTTCTCCTAGAACAAAGTTATTCCTTGACATGTTCTTTTAAATTGTCCGCCACAACGAAGAGTACGTCACGGTGCTCTCAGATGGCGGATGTGGAATTTGCCGCCACCACGTGTCAAAGAATAAAGATGCCAACGCAAAGATGGCAGCACGGTGCTCTGTTCATTAAAGATAGCGGATGACAGCTAACGAAATTGCCCCGCATGAGGGCAGCACGGTGCTCTGTTCATTAAAGATGGCGGATGACAGCTAACGAAATTGCCCCGCATGAGGGCAGCACGGTGCTCTGTTCACTAAAGATGGCGGATGACAGCTAACGAAATTACCCGCATGATAGCAGCATAGTGCTCTGTTGGTTAAAGATGGCGGATGACAGCTGTCAAGAAAGCATGTGGCTTTGTTTCCAAACAAGAGCACGTGGAATTTGCCGCCACCACATTTCAAAGGTATCTAGCTAAAGAGGGCAGCACTGTACTCTGTTGCTTAAAGATGGCGGATGATGGCTGTCAAAAAAGCGCGCGGGTTTTTTCCAAACAAGAGCATGCAGAATTTTTCAAATTGCCGCCACCACATAGAGGGCAGCACGGTGCTCAAAGATGGCTGTTGTCACGTAGAATTGCCTGCCATCACAGGTATCTAGCTAAAGAGGGCAGCACTGTGTTCTATAGATTAAAGATGGCGGATGAGAGCTGCACGTGGATTTGTTTATCTCGCGCTAGTGAGGTTAAGTTGGTAGCACTAAGGTTTAGACCCGCCAAGATGGTAGCACTGCCGATGACAGGTGACGAATTTGCAGCTACTGCGATAAAGAGGGCAGCACGGTGCTCTGTAGTTTAAAGAAGGCGGATGACAGCTGTCAAAAAGCACGTGGATTTGTTTACAAATTCAAATCTCGCGCTAGTTAGGTTAAGTTGGTACCACTGAGGTTTAGGCCCGGCAAGATGGCAGTACTGAGGTTAGCGATGCGTGTTGTCTGTCAAAAAGCACGTGGCTGTCAAAAAACACGTGGATTTGTTTAACAATTCAAATCTCGCGCTAGTTAGGTTAAGTTGGTACCACTGAGGTTTAGGCCCGTCAAGATGGCAGCAGTGAGGTTAGCGATGCGTTGTTGTCGATGACAGCTGTCAAAAATCAAGTGGCTTTGTTTACAAATTCAAATCTCACGCCAAAATTCAAATTTCCCGCCAAAATTCAAATTTCCCGCGGGAGGCGGAGGGGCCCCTGGGAGCCCCGAGGAGGAGGTGGCGCCCGAATCCGCCTATTATACTACTTTGGCCATTTACGCGATGCAATTCGCCGTAAGCAACCTGGGCTTTGGCATACAAAGAATCAGTTGTTGCTACACGGCAACGCCCCTGCACATCACTCTGTCCTTGTCCAAGAGGAACTTACGAGGCAACCGGTGACAGTTTTGCCACACCCTCCGTACACACCTGATTTCGCACCATGCGATTTTTTTCTCTTTCCTCGCCTGAAAGCACGACTATGTCGGAACAGATTTCAGTCGTCCGAAGAGGTCATGGCGTCCACAAGAGAAGCCATACGGAACCTTCCTGCCATCTGCTTTCAGCGGTGTTTCCAGCAGCTATACCAACGTTGGCAAACGTGCATAACGGCCAACGGTGACTGTTTTGAGGGTGGTTGTGGTTCTGTTTAAGTGATTTAACGGCCAACGGCGACTATTTTGAGAGTGGATGTGGTTCTGTGTAGGTGTACGCCGTGTAGTGCGGCATCGTGTGCAACACACACAAAGTCGTGTGAGTGCCTATCCTCCAGGCGTCAAGACTCAGAAGGTAATGACTGTACTACATACATACATACATACATACATACATACATGCATACATACATACATACATACATACATACATACATACATACATACATACATACATACATCGAATGTTTTCATTCCCCACCCTGAAGGGGTAGGGCAGGTCACCTAGAAAACAAATCGTGCTGCTTTTCTTCTCTTCAGTTTCCAAACCGGCTATATATTATTTGGTGGGGGGAAGGGACTAAAACGTACGATGAGCTTCATGTATTGTCTTGTATTGTTTCATTTTAATTGCCGTCGCGTTATGTAAAGAGATGCAGGTGTGATTCCACAAAATCGACTACGAGGGGAGGAAGCATGTGTACGATACATAAGCAGTGAGCTACTTCGATCATGTATCACTATCATTAACACACTAACCGTGCGCGTCAATCAATCAATCAATACTGATCTGCATTTAGGGCAGTCGCCCAGGTGGCAGATTCCCTATCTGTTGCTTTCCTAGCCTTTTCCGAAATGATTTCAAAGAAATTGGAAATTTATTGAACATCTCCCTTGGTAAGTTATTCCAATCCCTAACTCCCCTTCCTATAAATGAATATTTGCCCCAGTTTGTCCTCTTGAATTCCAACTTTATCTTCATATCGTGATCTTTCCTACTTTTATAAACGCCATTCAAACCTATTCGTCTACTAATGTCATTCCACGCCATCTCTCCGCTGACAGCTCGGAACATACCACTTAGTCGAGCAGCTCTTCTTCTTTCTCTCAATTCTTCCCAACCCAAACTTTGAAACATTTTTGTAACGCTACTCTTTTGTCGGAAATCACCCAGAACAAATCGAGCTGCTTTTCTTTGGATTTTTTCCAGTTCTTGAATCAGGTAATCCTGGTGAGGGTCCCATACACTGGAACCATACTCTAGTTGGGGTCTTACCAGAGACTTATATGCACTCTCCTTTACATCCTTACTACAACCCCTAAACACCCTCATAACCATGTGCAGAGATCGGTACCCTTTATTTACAGTCCCATTTATGTGATTACCCCAGTGAAGATCTTTCCTTATATTAACACCTAGATACTTACAATGATCCCCAAAAGGAACTTTCACCCCATCAACGTAGTAATTAAAACTGAGAGGACTTTTCCTATTTGCGAAACTCACAACCTGACTTTTAGCCCCGTTTATCAACATACCATTGCCTGCTGTCCATCTCACAACATTTTCGAGGTCACGTTGCAGTTGCTCACAATCTTGTAACTTATTTATCACTCTATAGAGAATAACATCATCCGCAAAAAGCCTTACCTCCGATTCCACTCCTTTACTCATATCATTTATATATATAAGAAAACATAAAGGTCCGATAACACTGCCCTGAGGAACTCCCCTCTCAACTATTACAGGGTCAGACAAAGCTTCACCTACTCTAACTCTCTGAGATCTATTTTCTAGAAATATAGCAACCCATTCAGTCACTCTTTTGTCTAGTCCAATTGCACTCATTTTTGCCAGTAGTCTCCCATGATCTACCCTATCAAATGCTTTAGACATGTCTATCGCGATACAGTCCATTTGACCTCCAGAATCCAAGATATCTGCTATATCTTGCTGGAATCCTACAAGTTGAGCTTCAGTGGAATAACCTTTCCTAAAACCGAACTGCCTTCTATCGAACCAGTTATTAATTTCACAAACATGTCTAATATAATCAGAAAGAATGCCTTCCCAAAGCTTACATACAATGCATGTCAAACTTACTGGCCTGTAATTTTTAGCTTTATGTCTATCACCCTTTCCTTTATACACAGGGGCTACTATAGCAACTCTCCATTCATCTGGTATAGCTCCTTCGACCAAACAATAATCAAATAAGTACTTCAGATATGGTACTACATTCCAACCCATTGTCTTTAGTATATCCCCAGAAATCTGATCAATTCCAGCCGCTTTTCTAGTTTTCAACTTTTGTATCTTATTGTAAATGTCATTGTTATCATATGTAAATTTTATTACTTCTTTGGCCTTAGTCTCTTCTTCTATCTCGACATTATCCTTGTAACCAACAATCTTTACATACTGCTGACTGAATACTTCTGCCTTTTGAAGATCCTCACATACACACTCCCCTTGTTCATTAATTATTCCTGGAATGTCTTTCTTGGAACCTGTTTCTGCCTTAAAATACCTATACATACCCTTCCATTTTTCACTAAAATTTGTATGACTGCCAATTATGCTTGCCATCATGTTATCCTTAGCTGCCTTCTTTGCTAGATTCAATTTTCTAGTAAGTTCCTTCAATTTCTCCTTACTTCCACAGCCATTTCTAACTCTATTTCTTTCCAGTCTGCACCTCCTTCTTAGTCTCTTTATTTCTCTATTATAATAAGGTGGGTCTTTACCATTCCTTACCACCCTTAAAGGTACAAACCTGTTTTTGCATTCCTCAACAATTTCTTTAAACCCATCCCAGAGTCTGTTTACATTTTTATTTACCGTTTTCCACCGATCATAGTTACTTTTTAGAAACTGCCTCATACCTGCTTTATCAGCCATATGGTACTGCCTAACAGTTCTACTTTTAAGACCTTCCTTTCTATCGCATTTATTTTTAACTACCACAAAAACAGCTTCATGATCACTAATACCATCTATTACTTCAGTTTCCCTATATAGCTCATCTGGTTTTATCAGCACCACATCCAGGATATTTTTCCCTCTGATTGGTTCCACCACTTTCTGAATCAGCTGTCCTTCCCATATTAACTTATTTGCCATTTGTTGGTCATGCTTCCTGTCGTTCGCATTTCCTTCCCAATTTACATTTGGCAAATTCAGATCTCCCGCTACAATCACATTTCTTTCCATGTCGTTTCCCACATAGCTGACTATCCTATCAAATAATTCCGAATCCGCATCAGTGCTACCCTTTCCCGATCTGTACACTCCAAATATATCAAGTTGCCTATTATCTTTAGAAATGAGCCTTACACCTAGAATTTCATGTGTCTCATCTTTAACTTTTTCGTAGCTTACAAATTCTTCTTTCACCAGAATGAAAACTCCCCCTCGACTTCGGGTGATTAACATGAACACAGGCATGTGAAATTAGGAACACCTATTAATGCTAACATTCCTATGTAATAACAATATTCACAAAACAGAACAAAAATAGAGCTTGTTTCTCAAATAAATTTTTGAACGAGTCTTAAGTACGGAGTTTTCAATATAATGTTCACAAGTAAACGGGAAAACAATTAATCATTCACTACTGATCTGCATTTAGGGCAGTCGCCCAGCTGGTAAATTCCCTACCTGTTGTTTTACTAGCCTTTTCTTAAACCATTGCAAACTAATTGGAAATTTATTGAACATCTCCCTTGGTGAGTTATTCCACCTAAGATATTTGGGGGGGGCAGAAAACACCTTGCCTCCCCCCTCCCAAAGTCAGTACCACTGACACTTACTGTATCTTTGCCACGTCTGGTTACTTACCACACCCTAAGCATCCTTTATGGGTGGAGCAGAAAACGCCTTGCCCCCTCCTCAAACTTGGTGCCACTGACACCTACTGCATCTTTGGCACGTCTGCTTACCTACCACACCCTAAACATCCTTCTTGGGGGGGATGGAGGCAGAAAACGCCTTGCCCACCCCCCTCAAAGTCGGTGCCACTGACACTTACTGTATCTTTGCCACATCTGCTTACTTACAACACGCTAAGCATTCTTCTTGGGGGGCACAGAAAACACCTGGTCCCCCCTCAAAGTCGGTGCCACTGAAATTTACTGTATCTTTGCCACGTCTGCTTACTTATCGCACCCTAAGCATAATTTTTCACAATCCACCTACCTGGGAAACTCCTTCAATTACATGTCCTCACACAAGACAGAAATATCTGAGCACGTAACATCAACGTTCTTGCACTGCCGACCCGCAGAACTACTACGTTCATCAGCTCCCTCATAGTTTTCCCATCTCATGAATGAAACAAAATTCCTAACAATGTTTAGGCTATACAAAGCGGAAACGCTTTCAAATTGGCTGTTAAAATTAATATGTAATTTATTATTCAAGTAGTTTTCTTTTGGTTATTCCTTTAGTTAATTATAAACAATGCAGTTAATAATTACTTGTTATTACTTATTAATTACCATTGTACACTGCACGCAACTTTATAAAAATATTCAGCAGATAAAACTTATACTCATATCTTCTCTCTCCCTCTCTCTATAAATATACTGTACATTACCAGGAAAAGCCCACGGCACTGGCTAACTTAAGCCAGAGACATTGAAGCTGTAAGGTGTGTTCGCAACGCTAATTGAAATCAGGGAGCGGTACAGAGAGATGTTTTCGTTAAAGATGATTAGAGCAACTCACTTTAAGCCAGAGACATTGAAGTTGTAAGGCGTGTGCGGCAAGCTAATTGAAATCAGGGACCGGTAAAGAGAAATGTTTTTCGTTAAAGTTCATAAAAGCAACTCACTTTAAATATTCTTGTATTATCAGCGTAAAACTCATTGTTTTGGAAAAGCGAATTTGATACCACATAACTTAGTAGAATACATTTTCGCGCGGGCTTCTGCTTCAGGCTGAACACCGGGATCTCCAGGTGACCATGAGGTTCCATTCATCGTCCTCTGTCACTCTCAGCCCAAAACTCATTGTTTTGGAAAAGCGAATTTGATACCACATAACTCAGTAGAATAAATTTTTGCGCGGACTTCTGCTTCAGGCTGAACACCTCGATCTCCAGGTCATCATGAGGTTCCATTCACCGTCCTCTGTCACAAAGAATACTATGAAGTTTCATTCACCATTCTCTTTCACCATGAAGTTCCATTAAATCCATTCTCTTCATCATGGAGTTCCATCAGCCGTTCCACGTCACTATGGATACAATGAAGTTTCATACACAATGAAGTTCCATTCATCGTTCTGGGTCATCATGTTTTATTCGCCATTCTCTTACGCCATGAAATTCCATTCACCACTCTCTTTCACCATGAAGTTCCATTCACCATTCTCCGTCAACAGAAGTTCCATTCACCGTTTTCCGTCACCATGGATACTATGAAGTTCCATTCATCATTTTCTTTCACCATGAAGTTCCATTTACAGTTCTCCATCATTGTGGGTACACTGAAGTTCCATTCACCGTTCTCCGTCACTATGGATACTATAACCTTCCATTCACTGTTCCATGTCACCATGAAGTTCCATTCACCGCTCTCCGTCACCATGAGTACTATGAAGTTCCATTCAATGTTCTTCACAATGAAGTTCCATTTACCGTTCTTCGTCACCATCAGTAACATGAAGTTCTATTCACCGTTCTCCGTCATCATGGGTACCACGAAGTTCCGTTCACCGTTCTCCGCCACCATGAAATTCCATTCACCATTCTCCATCACCATGGGTACCATGAAGTTCCATTCACCGTTCTCCGTCACCATGGATACTATGAAGTTCCATTCTCCGTTCCACGTCACCATGAGGTTCTATTCACGGTTCTCCATCACTATGGATACTACAAAGCTCAATTCAGCGTTCTCCGTCACCATCGGTGCTATGAAATTCCATTCACTGTTTTCAGTCACAATGAAGTGTCACTCACGGTTCTCCATCACTATAGATACAATGAAATTCCATTCACCCTTCTCCGTCACTATGCATACTATGAAGATACATTCACCGTTCTTCGTCATGAAGTTCCATTCGCCGTTCTTCATCACCAAGGGCACTATGAAGTTCCATTCAACCGTTCTCCATCACTATGAAGATCCATTCACCATTCTCCGTCAGTATGGATACTATGAAGTTCCATTCACCATTTTCTTTCACCATGAAGTTCCATTTACCGTTCTCCATCCATCACTGTGGATACACTGAAGTTTCATACACCGTTCTCTGTCACCATGAATACTATAAAGTTCCATTCACCGTTATCCGGCACCATGGATACCATCAAATTCCATTCACTACTTTCCTTCACCATTAAGTTTCATGAAGTTCCAGAAGATCCAATCAAATCATTCCGGGAAGAATCACAATAGCGACATAGGTCGTGATCCCTCGGCGGAAGATCCAACTAGTCGCACTTTCCTTATTTAAACCATATTTTCAAACTAAGATGCGCAGTCTGTAGTATAATAAATGAATTTAAACGTTGATATTTATTAACGCTATTTAATTTTACTTGTCACACTTGGGTGAGGCCACAAGTAAACTATTGAATTTAAATTCCCTCAAGAAGTGTCACGAACTATTTACACGTCCCCAGGATGAACTTTGCACTGTTATTTAAACAGGTTAACATTGACCGTTTTCGTCGTCACAGAATATTTACAAGTTTGAAGAATTCACGATGATTTCTAACATTTTATCAGAAATTACTTAACATCTTACGATTTTACACAGAACTTTAAATACTATCCATGGAATTATGCTGACACTTGACATAGTTCAGAAAAAAATTAAAAATCCGCAGAACTTTGAATACTACCAGAGAATTGTTATAAACACTTGAAATATTTCAGATAAAATCACAAGTTCGTAGAAGTTTAAATACTACCACAGATTTTTTCTGACACTTGAAACAGTTCAGAGAAAATCACAAGTCCCTACAACTTTAAATATTACCACAGAATTCTTCTAAAACTTGACACAGTTCACAAGTTCGAAGTAGTTTAAATAATAGCGCAGAAATTATTTAAACCTTTTATGAGTGTTCTACGATTCGTAGAAATTAAAATTCCTCAGACTTGGGAGTTTAGAATTGATTTTAAGTTTACTTGCCGACATTTTGTTATTCGCTAAGTCGTCTAGCTAACAGCCGTTCACATGTAGTTCTCTCCGCAGAAGCACGGCTGATAGGTGAATGCTGAATCTGCTTTTCCAACGTGCTTTGTTAGTTCTGGACTCGCCCTTACGTATATTGCGGAGTTGCACGTGACGTAGAAGACCACCCGTTCGGTATTTCGCCAGCATTTGTGGATTTTTCCTCTTTTTTACATCGCATCGACACAGATAGGTCTTATGGCGGAATGGCGACGATGGGATAGTAAAAATGCTAGGAGTGTGAAGAAAGCGACCATGGCCGTAATTGAGGCAGGACGCATAGAAATACATAGTGTGACGACTTGTGCTGGCTGATATGTTCCTTCATTACGCGGCGCAGATGTAGACGTATAGGCATCAGCTGACCCTGAACATGTGTTTTAAATGGGGCTACATGTGACTTGATTCGGAATTTATGTTTAAATAAATTATTTGAAACCGTGTATTCATTATCGTGGTGTTTCAGGGCTGTGCACTCTGTTTACTGACGGATGACTGTGTTTATGTGCGATATGTGTTTGATGCAAAGTAAGATATGGTGTTCCTTATTTTGAAAGAAATCTGTGAAAACTACGTAGAAAATATCTTACACTTAATAAAGACATAAGGACATTATTCATAAATTGGTTCGTCAATAACCTAATCAATATCTCAATACCTACTTTATGTGCCGAGTTGAGCTAAGCGTTATTTTAGTAATTCACCACTGAATCAAACTCAGTTGCAATTATCCGTTTAACCTTAGAAAACAAGATGTTAACTGTTTAGTGTACATGATATTTAAAATAAACATATTAAACCTCTGCTGGCACCCACATGATTGTTGCGTATGTCATGTAATTCCTACATAACTACCTAACGTAATTTATGTGCCAACATGCTCAACTTAGGTAATCGTAAATCTTACTAGCATTACACCCCAACAGTCAGTAAATTGGACAACTTGGACATTTATTTGGTATGTTTTGAGGTCATGCAAGCTTGCCTTTCTTTCGTAACCGGTACTTCTTTTAGTCGGAAATAGAATCGGCATCTTATTTAGTGGAAAGTAAGTTTGAAACCTAGTCCTGAATATGTCCAGTACAGCAACGTAGTCCATGAGAAACAGTAATTAAAGGTAAACTATCCAGACATTCTTGAAATATTTCTACCGATAATACTCCTAGTACACTAAGATTTCTCACAATAACTTCCTCTACATGAGAAACATCAAGAACAATTAACAATTAATTCGATTCGTAAATAGATTATAGTCGAATTATTTGCTACCGTTCGGTATTGCACCAGCACTTGTGGTTTTTTTCTCTTTTTTACATCGCATCGACACAGATATGTCTTATGGCGTAATGGCGACGATATAGACTGTATAGACTTTGATAGGGCTGAAAATGGACTGCCTTTTGCCTCCTCTGAATTGTTTTTCAGAAAACCGGCTCATGCTTCACAGTCGGTTACTTTGCTTGCATGTTAAATAATATATCCAGCGACGTGATGAATTACCGGTACTTTCATTTCTGAATTGCTGAAAGAAGCTATTGGTTCATCTTTCCAACTGCATAATAATGGTAATAGGTTGCTGTAGAAATAAGGCTAAGACTTCAATAATATCGATTATTTAAAACTGTGTTGTATGTGTAGAATTTATTTTGTTTTGTTTCTGTTGTTGTTGTTGTTGTACACAAGATGTCTTCCATGTGTGTGTGTGTGTTAGAATAAATGTGTTCGACTATTGAGGAACTGTACCATGTTTTATCGTTTGAAGTACATTTCCAACATTTAGCGGTTACGCGCATTCCTATCTACAAAATTTTACTGTAAAATTTGTCACAAGTGGAACATAATAATTGCTTTTACTTAAATGAAGTGAAAAATCTGCGGTAAATAAAAGAAATACCGTCGTTATTAGAGAAATATGAATACATACTTAAGGCCTGTAGACAGGACTCCTTTATGTCGTATTCCGCTGCTGGTGCCGTCTTCTGTTAATTTCTTGAGGTCCAGGGCTAGCACCAAGGAATGGAAGTGCTATGTCTCTGGATTCTCATTATCTTTGACCATATGACTAGAGCGGCCAGTTCAAACAGCAAAATGGAGGTCAACAGCATTAACGATGTTATTTCGTTCTTCAATGAGACAAACGACCATGTTATAGTGATGTGGCTGGAACTCTACGGAAAAACAACTAAGGATGCATTCAACAACTAGGTGCTGCACATTACAGAGAAATATCGTAAGTACCACATGATATTTCGTTTCTGAAAGATACATATGTGCGCTAATACTTTCCGTATCTTTCTCCGGTATCTGTACCAACGCGCCGAGTTCATTTTAGATCCTAGTTATTGATCGCCGTAATACCGCTCTTGATTTCTTTGTCACTGGTATATTCACTTCCATGCTTGAGATACTACTTATGAAAGTGTTTCTATAATTATATATTTGGTGAACGTCCTAGCCAATTCTAAGCTATTGACTCTAAACCTATCCCCCGAACTCCAGAACTGCAACGTGATTTCCACAAATGCAAAGAAAACCTAGCGCAAACCATTCAACTCGTTCATCCATTGCACATCAAGTCCTTACGTCCAGTTCAACCAATACACCCTCAGTGAGAAAGTCATTCGTTTCCTCTGACCTTCTAACTTGTTCCCATGTATTTGTTCGTCATGACGCAGTTCGGAAAGCATTACAGCCAATCTACGTCGGACCCTTCAAAGTATTTACTAGAAGAAACATTTTGTGATTCGGTTACCCAACGGTGAATAAACTGTATCAATGGACAGACTGAAACCTGCTTTTCTTTTAGGGAAAAATTTTCTTCACAAAATGCCAAACAACAGCCCACCAACCAAGAACTACAGAACAAAGAGAGAAATGGTTGCCTGTATGAGGTAATGTAAAAATAAGCCTAAGACTTGAATAATATCGATTATTTTCAACTGTGCTGAGTGTGTAGAATTTTTTTGGTTTGAGTGTTTTGTTGTAATTATTATACAATCTAACTGCAACAGCTGCAGGTTGTCCAAAGTCAAAGAGTACCTTAACAATGATGGATGTGGATACAATAGATAATGTGATCGTATGATGTTAAATGTTAACTTCTTCAATTCCAACAAAGGCAGTTTTTATGAACGCATAACTTAAAGTGATGTATTAGAATTAACTGATACTGCAGTTGATTCTGAATTCCGATCTTCATTTAATAATATCTTAACAACAGTCTTAACCTTATAACATTTGACCTTATATTCGCCAGTCGAATTGACTTCTTTGTCTTACTCTTCATCCCTAACCTCCACTTTCTCAATCATGTTAGTGACGATAAGAGTATCCGTACCTGTTAATTCATGCAGTTCAGCCGCATGTGGTAGGAAACGTCTATAGAAATTGACCAGGCCCAAAAACCGGCGGAGGCCCTGGACAGTCTTCGGTAGAGGATATGGCAAGAGGAATTGGATTCTCTCTGGTGGAGTTTTGTACCGTCCTTTGGGAGCCGATAGCCCAAGAAGGTTACCTCACTTGCACCTAATACGTACTTGGATGGATTTATGACTACACAGTAATCAACTAATCCCTAGAAAAGAATGCGGAGATGGCACATATGCTCTTCAGCATCCCGTGAAAACACCAGAATGTCGTCAATGTACGGGAAACAGTAGTTTAAATCCATAGTGACCTCATCCATAAAACGCTGGAAAGTTTGTCCAGCATGAACCATGCTTCCTTAGAATGTTTCTTTAATTCAAATGATTGGTGTTGCTAATGCAATGGTTTGATATGAAAATGAGTTCTGTCTACCTCTATTCAAATAACTTATCTACTTCCATGGCTGTACTAGAGGGCGCAGCACTGTTCATAATATGTACTAAAGATCGTTCCTTTCACAAGACAACTATTTTCATCTTCTTATAGTCTTATCTTTGCTTTTGTTTACATGAGACTTATTAACAATGCAGCCCATACGGACCGGAATTGCATTCCTATGTTTCAAATGGATATTTGATATTTTTAAAACAAGTTCTTACTGCATTCTGTTGGTAAGATAAGTATGAATATTACAGGTATGTTGGTCTTAGTTTTTAACTTTTATTTTACGAATGTTTGTAATATATTTTCACGGGCATCGATAACTGATCGATATGCTTCTTTCTGCTTCGCTGCGTGAAACGATCTGTGTGAGTGCGTATGGTTGCTATTATGATCATGATATCTTGGTAACTTTGGTCTCCGACTGATTACATATTTCATGCACTACGTTTATTGCACTTCGCTATCAATGATTGTACGCCCTTCGAGTCGACTAGAAGCTTCCATTTGGGTCGTTCGAAGCGCGGACCTGATGGGTTTTTGGTAAGTGATTCTCTCTGATTTTCTGGTGTGAAATGTTTGAGCAGTGTGCACGCTACTACTTGATATATGTGAGACCTGACTGTGTGACAAGGTGAGTCATTTTATTTGAATTGGTGTTTGACTTTCAACTCGAGCGGCCGCTCGCATAATTACTTCCCGATACTGACACAGTGTGAATGTTAGAATGAGTGCTGGTGATTGGGCGAAGTGAAAAGATGACCATTCGATTAGTTTTATTTTCTTTTTATCCTTGTTCTGCACCTTATATTTGTTCGCGGTACAACATTATTTATTTTTGCCCAGGTCTTTATCTTGGATTTTTCCTGCCCGTGTGGCGGCCATGTTTATCTTCTTATATTTTGATTACGCGCATGCCCGTGATCCCCTTTGTTTATTATCATCTCCGTGGTCCAGAGATCTTCCTCTCTGCTCCATGTTCATACCTTCTTTAATTTCTTGCCTGCCCTTTTTTTTGGGTTCTCCTTGGACGTGTGGGCTTTGATTGAGTGTAGGTAACAGGGAGCTATTGTTGTGTGGATAGCGGTGCGAATAGAAATATGAGATGAATGAAGTTATTCTCGTAAAAAGATCGAGCTTAATTCAGCCGTGTGCACGGCAGATGTATAAATTCATGATGTAACGAGATCATTACAAAAACTGTGAGCTTGTTATAATACTTCTTGGGTGTTAGAAAATGGAAATGTTGAGCTCACACCACGACTTTAAGTTGATCATTCGTGAAGGTACGTTATGTTATAATCCATTTATTTTGGTTTGATTACTGGCTTTCAGTTCTTTTATGTTTCATATCTACTTATTCAATAAACCTTCATTTTAATTTCAAATGATTTTCATTCAGAGTAGTGCTTGGTATATTTCCTTGTTCTTTAATAACGAGGGACATCTCCAGTTCGGGGCTGTCTTCTGCCTTTCCTGTTCGAAGCCCACGTCTCGAATCTCCCGATTTGCGTGTTGTTCTGGGTCAATTACCAACGGTAAGGGAGGGGTTCGGTACAAGCATCTTGTAACCCAAATGACATATAAGGAAATTCAAACAGCCGGAAAGTTGTCGTTATGGCTGTTTTGCAAATGTCACTGGGACGAATTGAGATCTGTTGGTAGGCCTCGATAATGTCAAAGGTACTGAAAATGGTTGATCCAGCAATTTTATGGCAAAAATCTCCTATGTGTCGTACCGGGTAGCGGTCGGGTATTGTCCCTACGTTCAACGCCCGGTAAGAGCCACATGGACGCCATGAGTTGTCCCGCTTACATGCAAAATGCAAGGGTGAGGACCAGGGACTATTAGAAGGTCTAGCTGTGCTGCACCTTAATATTTCCTCGAATTCTTCCTTCGCTATCTGCAATTTTTGAAGTCCGAGGCGACAAGGTCGACAAGGGACCGGTGGGCCTTCGGTTGTCATAATGTGAGGTACAGTATTGTGTTTAATATCACGTTGGATTCCAGGAGGGCGAGTAATGGAGTGAAAGTGAAAGTCAGCAAGCAAAATGCTGAAAGGTGAGTCGGTGGATACTGCAGCAGTCTTTACGCTGGCCTGTTCGATAGACGCTACACATGCCTTAATGTAGGGCGGGGGGTGAAGACGAGGAGGCATCTGTTACGGCAGTCAGGGAGTAAGTTATAGTAAACCAGAAAATCGGAACCAATGATGACTGTGCTAACATCAGCAATGGCAAATTGACAGCGCAAGTCACGACTTAAATCAAGGTTGAGGTTCATAGGAATGCTATCATACGTCCTGACTGTACTGCCGTTTAAAGCGCTCAGCTCATACCCCGAAGGTTTGCAAGTGCTTCCCAGAAACTTAGGCGGAAAGCAGAAAAGGTCTGAACCGGTGTCAATCAGAAATTTTGCTTTGGTATTCTGATCGAAAATAAACAGACGGCGGCCCGATATAGAACAGAGAGTTGCCGTCTTCCCTGGTTGTTCGTTCCGTTTTCCGCTTGGGCAGGAACATGGACTAGTACGTTTTACAGCTTTATCTTTGAAATTTTCTTGGTACCAACCCAGCCAGTCCTGTGGCGTAAGGGAACGGCCACTGCTTTCAGACCTCCTCCGACTGTGGTTCCTGCCTCGAGGCTGGTTTCGTGCCAGGGCGTCGACTTTACGCGTCAGTTCCTCCATCTGGGCAACGAAAGTGTTCGGCGCAGCTGTAGCATGTACGGCCAAGTGGCTATATGGTGGTGTGACTTTAGGTGAAAGTTCCAAGACCTTGTCTGCAAGCTCTGCTATATCAGCTAGAGGCATTAACTGGGCCGCTAATATAGCCTGCAAGTGCTGTGGTAGTCGAAGCATGAAGAGTTGTTTTAATATACTTTCGTCATGATGTGAGCTACGAGCTAATGTCTTTAAGCGATGTATAAACTGGTATGGTTTCTTATTGCCGAGTTCTTCCTCACCAAGAATTTGGCAAACTCGCTGCTCTTCGGATACTGAAAGGTGACGAAACCGTTCAGATTTTAGTTTTTCATAACGTCCTGTGGCAGGGTGTTATTGCCAATGTCTTCTACCTCGGTTATAACTTCGGTGTCAAGTTGTGAAATTACATTATCAAATTTAGTCTAGTCGGCCGTAATGCCTGCGAGCCTGATTTAACTCTCTACTTGGGCGAACCAAACAGTTGGTCCGTCATACCAAAACGGTGGTAACTTGGCAGAGATTTTGGCAACTTGGCCAACACTGCTAGAGGTACCATCGGCACAAGCAAACTCATGCCCTGCTAGCCGTGCTAGTAATGCTTCGTTCCGCTCTTGCAAAGGCTTCGTCAAAGCAATAAGTTGTTGGAGTTGGTTCTGTAAGTTGTTATTATACTCCTCTAAAGCTTTTAATCGATCCTCCGTCATTATGAAAATGTGCGTACAACTCAGGGGAAAAAGAAAAATAATTCTGAAAATACCGGACAAGATTACAAAGAAGTGGTCAGGGGTACGAAGTGTAGTTGAGCTGTAAGTGTATGAAGATGTGTGAGGATGAGGAACACAAGCACAAATTTACAAATAGCGTGAGACAGTCTTACAGGTTATCTAAAAGCATTAAATTTTATGCAGGTAGCATATCATAAAACGTTCAAAAACATACAAACTACGATAATATGTTGACAAAATAATCTTGCGGAGATTATACGTCGATTTAGGTTAAATATGAAGCTATTAAGCATAAACCATGGATTCCAATGTCCATTTTTTCAGTCTTGAGAAATGTCCATATAATGCAATTATATGTTACGAAATAATATTATACACGAACAAATTAACCGAAATAAATAATATAATTAAAAATTAATACAAATAATTAATCTAAATATCCGTAGCATGATTGCCAGAATTCACCAGAATGGATCCCTCGAATTTTGATGAAGAATGATAATTTTTTCTCCCAGGGCGCGTACATAAACCTGCGGACTGGTACATCTACTTCAGGCCTTACCTAACCTTCTGAAATTGACTAAATAAGTACGAACTGCACCTAGGTTCATGAATAACTCCAATGATTCTAAAATAACTAACTATATTCTAAATAATATCCGTGCATGAGCACCTCATCGACACACCAAAATATACATAAAATACACTCACATATTGCTGCTGGAAGATTCCATATTTACAACAACAACAACAACAACAACAACAGTGGGAAACCAAAAGCGAGGACCAAGCTACCATTTGCAGTCAGTCCGTTGAAAGTTCATTACAAACCATATATGTATATATATGGATGAATACCCTTTACTGTCTCTGTGTATCAACACACCTTGCATATTCCCATTATTGGCACTTGTTATATCACACAGACACTGTACCTTTATAATACTGTGTTCAGTGACTCTAACACTTGGTTTAAAGATACATTCACTCGAGCAATACACGCTTGCTGTTCCAGAACATAAATTATGGAAAGTCTGAGACACAGTACCCCATAGCTTTCACCAACATATAAGACACAACAGTGCTATTTACAACTCGGAAAGTTTGTGTGAGTCCTACGGGCAGTTCACTGTTGCAGTCAGTCCGTTGAAAGTTCATTACCAAGAATATACGGTATATGTGAATTAAAACACTTCACTGTCTCTGTGTAACAACACAACTTGCATATCCTCATAATTGGCACTTGTTATATCACACATATACTGTACCTTTATAATACTGTGTTCATTGACTCTAACACCTTCCAGCTTAAAATTTTAAGAAAAAATATACAAATGAAATAATAATACGAATAATGACAATAATGTATCTTACTTCTGAATACAGTGCGAGGGTGTAATATATATACTATCACATAACGCCCCCTTGGTGAATCGATGATATCACATATTCGCCACAAGTGGTACAAATACGAATAGTGACAATAATATCTCTTACTTCTGAAAACAGTGCGAGGGTGTGATGTTTGTACTATCACATAACGCCCCCTTGGTGAATCGATGATATCACATATCCGACGTAAGTGCTACAACACCAAGTGCCTAAGCACTCTACAGTTTGTAGGTCAAACACGTTCCACAAAAGTTACATTTCCTCTTACTACCAAAGTTTTCAGTCCTCTCTCCGCTGTTTTAAAGTCAAGTCCTTCCGCCGTTTTCTCACATGCCTAAATAGACCTCAACTTTTCCCTTCTCTCACATGGTACGTCTAGATTGGACACGGTCATCCAATCACGAGTGGAAGATCATCTTGCCATACCAAGACCACGCTCCGAACCTCTTTCGGGTCCCAACACAATCACAACCACGCCGCATCATCGAAGATCAGGGCTGCCCGTATGACTCACACAGACTTTCCGAGTTGTTAAATCATTGTTTTCCCACCCGTTTGTACAAAACAAATTACTCATGTCACATATGGAGACCTTCCAGCTTAAAATATTTAGAATAAGTATACAAATGAAATAATAATAATACAAATAACGACATTAATATTTCTTACTTCTGAATACAGTGCAAGAGTGTGATATATGTACTATCAGAGTTACACCTGTAATGTAACAAGTTAAAAAGTATAAAAGGCACGATTACGATTTACAAAAAATAGTCACAATAATTCAATCAGTTCTAATGCATGAGGAGTAGGCTATTATGACGCATTTGTACTTGTTTGAACAGCAGATAGGTAGGCCTATATTGTGAAGTAGTCTGCATCTTAGGCCTTAATTAGCAAAACGAGAAAGAAAAATTACACAAAAGATTGCTAAATAACGTATACATCAATTGAACACCAAGTTTGTAATTGTTGTTGGAAAACTAACTGCTGTCCATTGTATAGAATTATTTGTAAAGTCCGTATAACTTCACGCCGAATCTATGCTGTGCATAATTTTTCAATATTCCTGAACAAGTGTAACGTAGGTTATATACAGACATGCAGGTTTCCAAATGGAATGTGGCATTCTCGAGGAGTAGCAGATCCAGCATTCAGCTGCCGGGTGCTGTCTGAAGTGAAGGATATCACCGACGATCGTAAGGAATCTGGAAACTGTTTTTGTTATTCGTCGAGTTGGTTTCATACTCCGAAAACATGTGGTAGTCCCGATGTAGTAAACAGTATAATGCCTCTTTGAAAACAGTATAACATACCGTGAACCGTAGTGAATCACGTGGTCGAAGATAGGTTATGGTATGTACGTGTGCTTTATACACGTGGTCACCAATTACGGACTCTTAGTTTGTAGGCAGCTCCACATCGTTACCATAAATGAACCAGTCCTCATAGATAACAGATTTGTTCACACACAGCCACCACATACAGCTTTAGCACACTTAGCGTAGAGGATACATTGGTTACACCAAACAAGACACAAAGAGACGTGATGCTCAAATTCACTCGACGCCACCGAACGACGCTCGTTCAAGTCTATACAACCTGATGCAGTGTGGCATCATGCACAAGGGTGCATTCTGTATGTGGAGCGAGTTCATGTTTTCGGACGCCGCCATAAACCAATGTTAATCGGAATGTTTCTACAGACTGAATTTAGAATTAATCTAAGTCTCGAAATACATAATGAATCATAACTGTGTGGGTAGGTCTAGTTACGGATCATATCACCATTTCAGTAAATATTTTAGACTGCAGCTGGGGTAACAAAGGCGTGCATTTGACTCATATATTACGTGACCAGCCCGGTCATTAATTTCCTATATGGCCTGTTGTAGTTTCAAATAGACGCGCTACGCGAGATATCTATCTTATCCGGGTTTGGAAGATTGATAATCAGATTCGGGTAATGTCGCTTCGTTTGCTCAAAACTCCCTGAAGGCAGCCATATTTATTGGTAATGCTACCAACTCTAATAAAGTTGTCGTTTCTACAAATTGGATACTTATTAGTAGAGAGATGCAAAGTTTTAAAATTGTAAACAGTAACTTATTGATAAGAAATTGTTTCGGACAAACAACTTGATGGATTATTTCTGGCGAATTAAATCAAATGAACAAATTACGGATTTTGATTGATGCTGAATAATAGATTGATGATTGTACCAACAGTAAGGCATCTCCCTAGTAGTAGGCAGCATCTTAAACGCCAGAGTATGGTGAAGTCTCGCGGAGACACGCCGAACTTTCAGAAAATCATATAAGTTAAATTTCAAGATTGTTAACTTGTCACTACGGTGCCACACCAAGTTACCCTTATGTTGTACCTTCTGACATCGTGTTCTTTATCGATGCCATAGATTAATCTGACTGCTTTAGTATTCTCGAACTTAACATGAAATTCACCTCTCTATTTGACAGATGCCAACTCTTGTTATGAAAGATTGACGAAGCATTTCTTTCTTACTATTCTATGCTTATTTTACTCTTTCAGAGAGAGGCAAGAATGACTTTGATTGTCAAGATGAAGGCTTTGGGCTATGGGATGATTTTAATAGGTTTCTACTGGTATTTTAAAAAGATTCCTTATTTGCCCTACATGATTCTCCGTTCTGAATCAATGTTTATTATTAAATAGAATCTACGGATTCTATTTCTCAAGACTTCAGGTATTTTTCTCTTTTGCCTTTCTTGGCTTACCATAATTATGCTGATCTTTCATCTTTGCTCTGTAGATTGATTTAATTTCATTTGCTGCAGACCTTTTGTCTTTCATCTTCTCCTCGTCTGCTTGTTATGTATTTATCCCTACGTAGGGGCGGGAGATAACACTGGCCCACGTGGTCCGTGTGGATGATGTGTCTGTGTGTGATTTTATTAGATACCTTTTATCATTCACTTCGGTTGCTACGTTTGGCTGGAGCTTTATGTTCTCTCTATATGGTTTAACGATAAAGCTGTGCATTTCATGTTCGTCTTTTCGGACGATATGAATGTATTACATAGCGTGAGTGCTGAGATTTGGTTATGTTGACGACTGGGTGAGCCTTACCTATTTTTCTGCAACACAGGATTTTGATCTATGCATTTGGATCAAGCTCAAGTGCCTATGATTACTTTTGTCATGATGTTACGAGTCTCGTCGTAACGTGTCTTGACATATTATTTATACTACCTTGCTTATTTTGGTCTCTGCGTGGGGGTGTGTGTGTTGATGTCGTATGACGGCTGTATTCATGGTATTTTTCGTGTCTTACGCATGTTGCTTTATTTCTATTACTTGTTAATTTTTCTTACACTTGTTCTCGGCTGTATCTGCTGTTTATTTGCCCATTTTCGGGATTTTTCTCTCAGTTCTATTTATTTCATTTAAGACATGTTTATTTACCTTCGTAACTATGGCAACTCCATTAATCTCTTTGTGTTCCTTGTTTATTCCTTTTTTGCCAGGTTTACGTTTCTGAATTTTTTCTGGGGGGAGGGTTGTAATCCTTTTTTCAAAAGGAATGAACTGATTTCCAGCCTTGTCCATTCCGATGCTATGATCGTATTCTTTTGATGTAAAACGTTGTTTTTTTCACGTATCATTAACGTTTTGATCTGAGGAAAGAAATGCTTGGCACCAAATCTTAGTTATTTTTGTCAAGAAAGGAAAGAACTGAATATTACTGTAATCACTTTTCGCTACGCTCCTGTGACGCGTATACTGAAATTCATAAGATTGGATTTTATGATTCAAACGACTCGACTGTATTCACAATACCCTAAAAGATTATGAATGTGAGTATCCTTTCTCCTTTTTTATTCCCCAATTGTTTTTTGTGTTCTCATTTTCTTCTATTTACCAAGTTATGTCAATAAAGCTTATTTTATCCTCCTAATCCTTCTGTGTTGTATACATGCATTTTTACTGCTATTCTTTTCAAGAGGCCCGAATTCATTTCTTGGCAGTTTCTAGCCTGTTTTGAAGGGTCCAGAAGGGTTTTTTATTTAGGTTTGTGGGTTGACTACTTTAGGATCAGACGCCACCTAGGGACTTGGAGTGAACTCTCTTCAGTGGAGTATTATAACAGTTAGAGGCTGATACTCGCTAGTTTGTTTTTTCCGTTTTTGATGATGCTTGGTGTTTAAAGGGGTCTAACATATAGGTCATCGGCACCTCATGGCACGAAATGAGACGAAATGTAATGACAATTTAAAAGTCCAAAACCATCCACTGCTCAGGATCCAAAACGTGATGACCAAGAATGAATCGATAGATATGAATTTAAAACAAACAGTAGATCCGACCCGCAATGCCCCACATTCCCAGAAACAAGCGTTAAACAATAGTGTTACTGACCAAGGGACTGCTTCTAAAGCACAATACTGAATCGATCATGCTTGTAGTCTATAGGGGTCGTAAATCCAGGTCATCGTCCCCTCATAATGGTACTTATCGCTAGGAAAGTATAACCATGGTACTTGTCATGTTGCGGTAATAATAAAAATTAGCGTAGACTCGCGGTATTCCACACATTATGGTACTACTCTCAGGTAATGCAATGCGCATGTGTAACACAAATCTATGGTATTTCTCACATTGCGGCGTCCATTTACAGGTAACGCAAACCTATGTGGTTCCTCACATAGGTGTACTAATCCCAGGGACTCGTACTATCCCGTGGTGTTCCTCACATAGTGGGTACTAACCATAGGCAAGGCAGACCTATGGTGTCGCTCATACAGTGGTATCAATCACAGGTACTCTAAAAGCCACCCTAATTCACACACTGTCGCTTCTAATCACAAACCTATTCTGTACCTAACATAGTGGTACTACGCGCAAGTAAAGGCGACACATGGTATTCCCCGCGTGGTGGTACTACTTACAAATAGTCTCATGGTTCTAATTCTATCATCCCTTGGTCGCCCCTTTTAGACGCCTCTTACGACAGAGGATACGTGGGTGTATTCTTCGCATTCGTCCCCCACCCAATGGGTCTTCTGTTTTTAAGTTGCCCCAACTCTAATTTCGAATTCATGACAACGAATCGTCGTCCAGCTTGCCGCCTTAAATGAGAGCGATCTTCGACCTTATGTACCTTTTCCTGATCAGTGCATCGATCGGTGAGTTTCTACCTCACATAAGTCTACACGTGAGCCGGGGTAATATGTACGGTGGACGGTAGACTTATCCTAGCAAGTGGACTTACTTGCATGCGGCGACGGGAAGATACCATCGCTCCCCTTTAGCATGTAACCGTGGATACCTTATTTTAATGTAGGGTTTCTTAGTTTAACTTACTTTGTATAATGCAGGTTTCTAGTTTGCCATGCTAGGAGTGTAACCACCCAAGCGGGTGTCATGCAATGTCGTTTCTGTTGTTCAGTTTGCGCTATTGTGACTAAGCTTTTCACATTTTAATTTATTCCTTCTTGCTTTTCGGTAATTAACTATTCTGGTATTAGTCTTCTGCCTGACGCAAGTGTGATAAACGCATATAACTTGAAAACAATATTCTCTCACCCATGGGTAACTAATGCAAGAACGAGCTCGAATTATTATTATTTTACGATTATTAATATTAGTATTTTACGATTATTATTATTATGATACGATCGCGCTCCTTGAGATGTCAGTAAACATGTCCTGTACGTAAATATTTATAAGTTCAGTTAACGTAAATACCTGTAAATATTATCATTTATTCCTACCTGTATATAATAATTTGTATAATTTGTAATCCATAATTGTGAAACACGCTGTAACTTCCAGAATGGTAATAGGCACTGGAATGATTGAGAATATTCTGCACACTACTTCTATGTATTGGGCACTCTAGTGTTTTCGAGAAAGTGTTCCTTGTAAAGTATCTTTCTGGAAGCCTGGCCACAACATATACACTGACTGACAGAGCAAATGTAACACCAAGGAGTGGTTCGAAAGGGATGAAAGTTGGGGAAAAAACAGAGACGGCACGGACGAATAATTGATGTTTATTTCAAACCGATATGCAGGTTACACAATGCGCACGGCATCGACTCAGTAGGATGTAGGACCACCGCGAGCGGCGATGCACGCAGAAACACGTCGAGGTACAGAGTCAATAAGAGTGCGGATGGTGTCCTGAGGGATGGTTCTCCATTCTCTGTCAACCTTTTGCCACAGTTGGTCGTCCGTACGAGGCTGGGGCAGAGTTTGCAAACGGCGTCCAATGAGATCCCACACGTGTTCGATTGGTGAGAGATCCGGAGAGTACGCTGGCCACGGAAGCATCTGTACACCTCGTAGAGCCTGTTGGGAGATGCGAGCAGTGTGTGGGCGGGCATTATCCTGCTGAAACAGAGCATTGGGCAGCCCCTGAAGGTACGGGAGTGCCACCGGCCGCAGCACATGGTGCACGTAGCGGTGGGCATTTAACGTGCCTTGAATACGCACTAGAGGTGACGTGGAATCATACGCAATAGCGCCACAAACCATGATGCCGCGTTGTCTAGCGGTAGGGTGCTCCACAGTTACTGCCGGATTTGACCTTTCTCCACGCCGACGCCACACTCGTCTGCGGTGACTATCACTGACAGAACAGAAGCGTGACTCATCGGAGAACACGACGTTCCGCCATTCCCTCATCCAAGTCGCTCTAGCCCGGCACCATGCCAGGCGTGTACGTCTATGCTGTGGAGTCAATGGTGTCTTCTGAGCGGACGCCGGGAGTGCAGGCCTCCTTCAACCAATCGACGGGAAATTGTTCTGGTCGATATTGGAACAGCCAGGGTGTCTTGCACATGCTGAAGAATGGCGGTTGACGTGGCGTGCGGGGCTGCCACCGCTTGGCGGCGGATGCGCCGATCCTCGCGTGCTGACGTCACTCGGGCTGCGCCTGGACCCCTCGCACGTGCCACATGTCCCTGCGCCAACCATCTTCGCCACAGGCGCTGCACCGTGGACACATCCCTATGGGTATCGGCTGCGATTTGACGAAGCGACCAACCTGCCCTTCTCAGCCCGATCACCATAACCCTCGTAAAGTCGTCTGTCTGCTGGAAATGCCTCCGTTGACGGCGGCCTGGCATTCTTAGCTATACACGTGTCCTGTGGCACACGACAACATGTTCTACAATGACTGTCGGCTGAGAAATCACGGTACGGAGTGGGCCATTCGCCAACGCCGTGTCCCATTTATCGTTCGCTACGTGCGCAGCACAGCGGCGCATTTCACATCATGAGCATACCTCAGTGACGTCAGTCTACCCTGCAATTGGCATAAAGTTCTGACCACTCCTTCTTGGTGTTGCATTTGCTCTGTCAGTCAGTGTATAATGAGACGATCTTGTCGGTGACTTTTAATGTAGTCATGGAATTGTTTTGAGGGGGTTCAGCATCCTCTATTCGCTGTTTTGGCCTTTTCTATTGAGCAACCTATTTAATTACTATCGGTACTGGCCTTGTAGTATGAAGTGCTCCTGTTTTCCTGGATCCTTCTGATCCAAACGTTGCTCAGTTGCTTCCCAGTTAAATAAAGGCAGCGAATGTCTGAAAAGTGATAATCCACAGCCTGTTTCCAGTCATTCGTTAAAAGTTATTGTTTAGTAAAGTTATAGTGTAGTAAGAGTTTCACTGGTGAACATGTGTTAACTGACATGCCGAGGTAGGCAGTCGGTAGTCATCTGTTTCAACTGTGTTTCAAGGTTGTAATCTCCATGTGCAGCGGCTGGCTTTTGTAAAAATGGCGGTTTTGTTGATGTTCTCGGAGTGAAGTGTTTGTGCTACTGTGATTAAGGTTATGTGTGTGTTAATTTGTAAATCGATGTGATTAAATAAATGTACCAACTGACAGCGTCTCGTGTGCGTCTTTGTGGATACGTTATGCCCCGTTAGCTTTTAATGTAGTCATGTCATGGAATTGCTTTGAGGGGGTTCAGCATTTTATTCGATGTTTTGGCCTTTTCTATTGAACAATCTATTTAATTACTACTAGCCTTGTAGTATGAGGTGCTCCTGTTTTTCTGGATCCTTCTGATACAGACGTTGCTCAGTTGCTTCCCAGTTAAATGAAAAGAGAAAATCCACAGCCTGTTTCCAGTCATTCGACCGGGTCAGGAATGGAATGAATGAAGCCCCTATCTAGCGGCAAGGATAGGAAATGTGCCGGATACCGAAGCCTGTCGCACTCTTCTGGGGCAATGATAAATGACTGACAGATGAAATGAAATGTTAATGGAGTATGTTGCTGGAATGAAAGATCACATGGAAAACCGGAGTACCCGGAGAAAAACCTGTCCCACCTCCGCTTTGTCCAGCACAAATCTCAAAAGTAGTGACCGGGTTTTGAACCACGGTATCCAGCGGTGAGAGGCCGGCGTTCTGCCGTCTGCGAGTAAAGTAAAGTAAACCTTTATTTTTCTGCCGATCCTACAGTTACACAACCTAACCGATCTTAACGGAGAAAAATAACAACTCTCAATTGGAAAAACAAAAAGCCACGCAAATCTACGACAGTTAAAGCAAAGACAAAAAACAAGGAAACCTAGATGTCATAGACAACACATTATAAAGATACGATACCCCACACTGGTGGACATAACAGCACAAAATAAGGAAAACAAGGGAAAAGTTAGTCCACTGGCCTCTCGGCCAGCTGAATTAAAAGTCAAATGTAAAAGGGCAAAATACGGCAACCCCAAATTTAAACCACATCACTTCCTGGATACGTGATGGCATGTGTCACCCGATACCTCCTGAACTAGCATCCATTACATATGCTAGTAAGTCTCTCTGTGGTGGCACACGCCAGTACCTCTCCTCCCCCTTCCCCGCTGCTAGTTAGCAGCTAGGAAGGTCAACAAGTCCACTGTGCTGATTCAGTACATTGCTTGTGTCATGACAAACCAATGCACTACCTTCCTTCTCTTGGCACAATCGAGACTTTGCCTTTAAGGCTACTGAACATCTGTTTCTGATTTTTGTCAAAAACCTACACAAATTTCCACCACTTTTCCATTCCACCACTAACCACCTCAAAAGCTTATCTTCATTGCACGGATGAGAAATCCACTCCAACAGTTGTTTATTAAACATCCGCCTCTCTGCCAGAGTTTTTTACACTCTGTCAGCAAATGAAAGTCTTTCCTGTCTTCACCACATAATACACACAACGTATTTACTTTTAACTTCATGCAGCCTTTATTAACCTTTACCACTCGTCTGTCGGGTGAGGCCCGACATTACGATATTCCCGTTCCGGTCGCATGTCGGGCGAGACCCGACATGACATTTTATCGCACACCGCTCGTCTGCCGTTTCTTAGCCGACAAAATAAACGATGCTATACTGTACTGCCATCTTTTGGTTCAGCGTGGAACTTTGTAGAATCCAGATATTATTTGACAATCAGTCAATAATCTATTATTTAGAGGGCAGTGTAACCGTCAGCTGTCCACTCACGCACACGAAAGGTCGAGCGATAGTAAACTAACATGGTCGCCATGTGCTCTTATAATCATATATAGTTTACTGTTCAATGTTGTATATGTCGGGTAACACACAAAACCACAGTATTTTCGCACCTATTCACCTTCCTTGTACCCTAAAAGTGAACTGGCGATGTTCGGCTTGTGTACCGTAACCCAACATGTGCTGATGCTGACGGCTGGCACAATTATAAATCAACTGATCCCGATTTCAAGAAATCGCCGTTTAGCCTAAAATCTACCGTGAGGTATGAAACCAGAGACTGAATAGAGTTTAATTGCTTTTTACCGATAATTTGTTCATTGAAATAATTAACGAAACCAATCGGTATGTGATAACGATAGTAATAGTAATAATAATAATAATAATGATAATGCAAAATAATTTGTCATAAATTGCACATATTGCTTTTATTTGCTCCAGTATAGCTTACTTTAAATGTGTATACCCGAAATTCATCATTTAAAAGCAAATGCTACCTCCAAAATCGTGAAAGATTAACACCGGTCATATAAGATAAAAATTCACATTTAAAATACGAGTAGTAGAGACAACATAGAGAACTTTAATTCGAGGGGTAAGGGTTAACATATACACCTACAACCACCAGGTTAGCCCTCTTCTCACCCTCCCCCCTCCCCACTCCCACTTACATTTGCCACTCTCAGATTTACCATCTGATTAACCCTCAGAAACATTTTTAGGGTAGCCCTCTTCCGGTATTCTGCCTCCAATTCTTGTTCAGCAATATCTCTCGCCCTCTTAATCAAGTGTTTCCAATGCGTGCCCTTACTCCCGCCCCATTTAACGTTATAAAACTCGCCCAACCCCAGTCTATCTAAGGTGTTTTTCACTTTGTCCACCCAGTGGTCACCAAATTGTCCTTCATTTGACTTTGGTAGGCGGACTGTAGGATCAGGCCCCCTACCCCTTCTGTTAATCTACACCATTAACCAAGCACTCTTTTTAAAATATCGATCTTAATATAGTCTTACACAACATCTTCACTCACGGTGCACAAGGGTAGGCCTGCAATAATCTTGCAGAACCTACTCTCTACTTGCTCTAATATCACACATTAATTTTCTACGCCCCAAACCTTCAAAGCATATAGCATTTTACCCTTCACCACCATGTTAAATACCATGCTTTATAGAGCATAGCTTGCTCCCCTAAATTTATTTTCCAATATCCTATTTACTGAGAGTGCTGCTTGGCTTTTCCATTTGACACGCCTAATCTGCTCCATCCAACTACCATTTCTACTCAGCATCACCCCCAGGTACTCCATCTTTTCCACCACCTCGATCTCTTCCCCGTTTATTACCCACTTTACTCCCAGTTTCTTTTTATTCCCTTTCCTGCATAGCATCACCTTAGACCTCTTACTGCTGATCTTCAATGACCATTTCTCCGCAAAACTTCCTACTTTATTTAAACTTTTTTGCAAACCCCCAACTGTCAACGACAGCAACAAGACATCATCCGCAAAGATCAATCCTGGAATTTCTTGTTTGCCTCGTACCGGGTAAGCCCATTTTCTCTCTACATGGCTACCTTGTAGGTCGTTTATAAACTATAGGAAAAGGACTGGCGACAATTTACATCCCTGTTTCAACCCAAATTTCGACTTAATCACTCCGCACACCACCCCTTCTTCCATCCTGATGCTAGAATACTTTCTCGTATGTACTTCTGGTTGCTCATATCATCTCTCCCACCCCAACCCTCACCAATCTTTCAAACTGGGCCTTCCTGCTCACTGTATCGAACGCCTTCTGGAAGTCAATGGTGGTAATAAATACTTTGGCACCTGCTTTTCTCACATATTTATCAATTATGGTTCTCATGATCATTAAATTATCAGCCATCATCCTCCCCTTCCTAAATCCATTTTGAAAGCACGATAGAATTTAGTAATCCTCTGCCCACTTCCTCAAAACTATTTGCTAGAATATCCGTGTACACCTTGCTCAGGGAGTCCAGCAGGATTATACCTCTATAATTACTGGGATTAGTCCTTTCCCCTTTCTTTTTATAAAAATATCAAATATCCATTTGAAACATAGGAATGCAATTCCGGTTCGTATGGGCAGCTACCCTACTACCCTCCCCTACTCCCTTCTTATCGCCCTTATTTTTATTTACCTCAGCAGCGTTATTTAACTTACTTCTAGTTGTACGAAGTCCTTCTGTTTCCTCTCTGCTCTCTCCCTTCTTCACCGCCCGTACAGACTCTTTGTTCCCCCTCTCCTTCTGCCCTATATTTCTCTTCCCCCCATAGATCTTTCAGACTTACACTTCCAGTCCTGGTCGTTACCTCTCCCCGGGTACTTGTCGCCTCTTCCAGTCCAGCACTTTCCGGTAGTGCACAACTTTTTACGTCATGTCCATTCTGTTCGTCCTCTTCTTCTTCCCGGCCATCTTCACTCTTACCTCCTCTTCTTTCTTCACGCTGGTCCTCACTCCCCCTCTCGCCAACCGCCGTTTCACCCTCACGCACCACCGAGCTCTCCTCTTCTCTTGTCACGCCTATCGCTCTCTTTCCTGTAATGATCTGTAAATAATTTTGGTCCATATGTTGCAAACTTTCCATTGACCATTCTCTTACCCAGCGACCATTTCCCACCACCAACTTGTTTCCCCTAATGAACGATCATGAACTACGGACCATTTATATTGGTATTATAAATTTACTCATTCGGGACAAATATTTCAGATTCCCTATGGGAATCAATATCTATGTCATCTGACAGCCAAGCAGGCATCAATTTTTGGTAAAGAGACCAAGTCTCTCATAGTGCATTGGCACTGCCAGTGACTCCAAGTAGCCTACGCAGTGGCCTCCACAATATGCACTAGCCAACGTCCTGGTAGGTGTGCTAGGTACCAACTGATGAGCCCAACCAAGCACACGAGGGTGAAACGCTGGCAACCAGGAATGAGTTAGCTGGAAAATTTATAATGTCCAATAACGGACCATTTATATTGGTATTACACAGTACATACACAAAGAACCCTGCCCCAACATGTCGCCTGACTTTTGAGGAGTCCGCACGCTGTTTCATTGTTTGTCCTTTCAATAACTGAGAACTGACAGATTTATGACTTCCTGCCGGTAAATTAAGCCCTACTCAATGACAGCTGTCACTAAAAATAAATCAGTGGCACGCTAAATGTGACTACCAATAGTAGTGCAAGCACCTGTACATATTCCTAAAGTTGACTAATGTTTCGTTGAAATGAGTAGGGACCCACGGAAGACAGTGGTGACGAAGGGACTGTACCAGTGATAACCCACACTGAGGGTTTGGTATGGCTAGAGGCAGCAATTTATTATGTCGAGCAGCAAGCGGAAGCTACGCCGATTGACACTATACAGTAGTTCTTATAAGAAGGTACAACACTGCTGCTCAAAAATGAGCCTGCTTTAAAACAAAAGACTTGGGACAATTTATTTAAAAATTTAAGGTGAGACCAAATTCCCCATATTGCCAATGTTAATTTTCTATATCACATGTGCCCTTTTCACAAACCGTAGAAGATCAGTGTATGAAATTTATATAGCATACCCCTCAATTCTTCATAAGTTTTGGGATCTACAATTGGAACTGTACTCCCATAAATTCGAGGGGATTAATTATTATTATTTTCTCAGAAAAGCTCAATTATAATTCTGAAATGTAACTAAAAAAGTATTCATCAAAATGGTCTAATTGTAGATTCGCAAGTGTGTTACTTACACATTAAGCAACTGTTAAAATTTCATCGTGTTACTTTGGTTTTAAAGGGAAAAAATACATAAGTGAGAGAGTTTTAAGTTTTAAGAAAGTCAACTCCAAAGTTGAAGAATGAAAAATGTAGCAGAAATGTTCCCTCACACTATTTCCTACACTAATAGAACTACTGCAATTAAACTTGTGAAATCTATCAATATTTTAACAGAATTAGAAGCACTGTATTCAAAAATCTTGTAATATTATGCAGATTGGAGCTTACTTTTAGAAGCATTAAGGGGCCACGGCTACAGTTTCACTGTCATTAGTAATGTCTATTTCCTTAGAAACATGAAGCACATTATACAGTTCACAGTTAGCCAGAATGTAGAATCTATTACCTTTGTTCTTACATTTTTTGTACACACATTGACACAAGTGAGATAAACAGTTATAACTTGAAAACAATATTCTTTCAGCCATGGGTAACTAATGCAGATATCGAGCTTGAATTATTATGATTATTATTTTACGATTTTGATTATTATTGTTATTACTTGTATGTATAGTTATAAAGTGTACATCCATTTAGTATTAGTATTGTTGTTATTTACGTAGTTGAATGATCAAGTGTGAGGTTTTGTCATGGAACACGTGTTGTAAATAGACAATGATATCAGTTCCATTTATGTAAATACCTGTAAATTAATATTATAATTTATTCTAACCTGTATATATAAATTGTAATCCATAAATGTGAAGCACACTGTAACTTCCAGAATGGTATAGACACTAGACTGACTGAGAATATTCCGTTCATTATAATTATAATCTATCAGTTTCATGTTCATATTGATACTGGATATTCACAATTACAAAGAATGGTTACTGTCCACCTAATCAATACTTTACAGTATTATGTCTTGTTACTATGCAGTACCAGTTTCGACCTTCACAGTGGTCATCCTCAGGTGGTCATAAGATCTAAAGTTAACTTAACATATAACTTAAAAACATTACTAAATCTAATGAAGAATGTAACATGATATGAGAGATAATATTAAAATGTACAATAATATTATGTGTCCTCTGGTTTAAAAAACAAGCATCGATATTTTATGACATGTATATGTTACTTAAAATTCTGGTGTACTGTTCGTGAGTAACAGATAATTTTTTAAAATACAATTTCTACACTTAAAATGTTTATAGCATTCTTGAGGTGCACTTTGGAGTTTAATCTATGTTGGTAGATCGTTGCATACCTTCATGGGTATGTTTGTACCAGGCATTCTAGAATATTCCAAGATAAAGATGTGATAAAAACTAGTAACACATAGTTCATTAAAATACGATATTCTGTAACATAAAATGTTCACAGTATTTTTGCAATACACTTTGGAGTTATATTAAGGTTGGCAAAGCATTGTATACGTTCACAGGTATGTTTGTACCAAGCATTCTAGAATGTTCAATGATGTGAATTGTTTATCTTATGCATTCATGCAGTTGAGAATGTTGGATGATTTACATCAAAATATTGTGGCGTGTCATTAGTTTCCTTGGTACTAATCTCGTTATAAGATATTGAACAGGTGCAGATGCTCCCTCTTTGTAGTTGTGTTGTTGGACATGCTAGTAATCTGCGAGAATTGAGAAGAAAATGAAGTTTGTCAATAGAATGTCTACTGAACGTGTGAAATAAGTGCTTACTTACATAGTACAGTACTGTTGACTGGTCGGTGTGTACAGTTAGGGAGCACGTCGTGCACACCTCCGTGTACATCTAAGGCTGGTACTTGCGGTTATGGAGAGGGGAAGTGGAGGGGCATGAGGGGTATTGGTTGGGGAAGGTAAGGTAGAGGTGACAGAGAGGGAAAGTGGAAGGGCAATAGGGGTAATGATTGGGGAAGGTGAGGTAGAGCTGGGCGTGTCTTCAGGAGGTTAATTAAGGCCACAGCCGCTTCCTTCCCACTCCTAGCCCTTCCCTATCCCATCGTCGCCATAAGACCTATCTGTGTTGGTGCGACGTAAAGCAACTAGCAAAAAAAAAAAAAAATAAAAAATAAAAAAATAAAAATAAAATAAATAAATAAAAATTTCTTACACTTCATTTTCTTCTCTGGTCTCACAGATTACTAGCATGTCCAACGACACAACTGCAAAGAGGGAGCATCTGCACCTATCCAATATCTTATAACGAGATTAGTACTGTTACCGTGTTTTAGCGGTAGTTATGCGTAAAAGAAGGTGCGGGTGTGAATGGGTTTCAAGCTACGAAATTATAGTGCATGTAAAATTAATTTAAAATTTAACAAGGTTATATTTTCTTTTCAAAAACAAAGCAATAACAGACATGGCAGGTACAATGTAGCAAAACAAGGGGAGTTACAATATTTACAGGTTTTGGGGCTTCACGCCCTGACTTCAGCGATCAGCTCAGTTTTACCACAAACACAAGTTTTAACAGAGGGGCAGAAAACCCCATTCATCCCTAGGAGCCCCTGGCTCCGAATTACACAGAAAAGCCTCCACGAGGCATATGACACTCCATTTTCAAAAGAGCGATCCGCTCTTAAAATTTAAGCCTCTCAAAGGCCACACCAAACTCTACCTTCAAGCTGTCCTCTAAGGACGTATTCACAGGGGTAAAATACCCAACCTACTGAGGTCTATTACATGAAAAGGAGGTTGATTACATGACCTCTAAAATAACAATTTGAGAGGAGGCTAACCGCACTCCTGATACACTTTGATTTTTTAAAACCTACTTTGGCACTAGGCCGTTATTACAAGGGCTAATCCCATACTACAGAGGTGACTTAATAGCAATTTACATTACATTACGGAAGAATTGGTTGAGAAAATAAGTTCACCTTAAGACGATGTGAGTGGGAGCTCGAGAGGGTTAAGCACTCTCTATCCCGATATGTCGTTTTAAAATAGAATAGATACCAGTTGTTTTTACATTTTAGGAAAAGGTTACATGGTTGAACGCTTAGAACCCGCCCCGAAAGTTAAACTGCTGAGCAAGAAAAGAAAGAATTTATTAATCGGCCATTACCTTATTGTTGACCGCCGCCGAGGAAAGAGGCGCTCCCCGCCTCCTGCTATGTACTTAATACACTGAAAGATGGAACAGAAGTGGCCCGGAGACCCCAAAATCAGCAGTTTATATCCTCTCACGGAAGATTCTAGGCGTTAGGGGAAAGAAAACACCCTCCCACAAAAATTTTATTGGCTAGGGAAAAGAAACCCCTACATAGAGGAAGAAGAAACACATTATTGGTGGAAAATTAATTAAAGAAATTCGGGATTGGCTAGATCCAAACTAAGGGGAAAAAGAGGGGTATACAGCCAACTTAAACAATAACAGAAAGAAATTTAGCAAGGAACAAACATTTGAAATAAAAATTTCTTCAACAAAATAGTTCTTTGATTTCGCACTAGGTTGCACTATTGTAATTCTTCAGTAGTGTCCTCTAGAAGAGAAAGTTCACACTTCTTACTTCAAGCGAGACAAAAACACATCAAAAATGACACAGTTCACAAACTCAAAAATTTCCAGGTAGTGACATCTTCTGAGAAATTAGTAGATTAATAGTGTAGATAAAGTTCAGACTTCCTCCAGAAGAGGAGTTTCAACTGGCGCAACTTTTAAATAAACAGAGTAGAGGTGTACCGCCCGGTACAGACCTCCCCCCCCAAAAGTTCCTCCAGGGGTGACACATGAAATCAGTTTGAAACAAGTTCCAAGTTATAAAGTGAATATGAAAATAGATTACAAGATTTTCAGAATGTTGTGTGATTCAGTTTCACAATTTGTTGTTGCAGGTGAATGCAAGTCTTTATGTTTGTAGAATTTGAATTTCTGAAGATAAACTTTTAATACTTGAAAGTGATGAAAAATTTGGCAATGTCCACCAATTACGGTGTTGAATTCCCAAGTGTAGTTATTGCTTATGGTGACTGTCCATGTAGTTGATGTAGATTGAGTCGGATGGCCAGACCGGCCGTTGCAGCTTGCGTCCAACGGAGGCCGCTCGGACCCCTCAAGTACCCTGAGATACCGCTCGCCCGCACTATGAGGGGAGCAGAGGTGTTGAAGTACGCCGCGCCCGCGGTGAACAGATACAGGCTGCGGGCATGTAGCAGGTCGTGCGCCGCACATCAGCCTTGGCCGGGAGGAGAGTTCCGGCTCGCCGTGCACATGTCGTCCTCGCTGGAGAGGAGGGGGCCCATCCCCCTCCCCAGTCGCTGCACAGCGCTGCGCGGCTGCGGGGGCGCTGGAACATTAAAGCTAGGCGGCAGAATTGTGTTGGACTATCATCTTCTTTGAGGGTACAGGCTTGTGGAGAGGTTGAGGGGCCAGCGGCGTGTAGATATCCATGGCATTTACTATTATGAAGCCACAGTGTAAGGTGGAGCAGGAGACGGGAGCGTGGTAATGGCCGTGGCAAGAACAGGATGGCAGTTTAACGGGTCGGGGCAGGTTTTACATAAGGCTTACATCTAAAATCAAAATATTACAGAAGGGGCAGAATGCCTTAAAAGTGAAACTCAAAAAAAAAAAAATATAACCTTCATATCCTTTCAAAATACTATGAAGCAAGTTAACACAGAAATTACACCGGTTTCACCTGGGACAGGTGAACTCTAAATATCCTCTCGGTGGCTGGATTACTTAGCAATAAGGTAACCGGCGTAAGAAAATCGAGAATGATACAAGGCCCATGAAATCTGGGGGCAAGCTTGCCCGCGGGAACAAAATTTTTGACCATAACCTGGTCACCTACCTTCAAAGTGGTGGGTCTCCGTCCACGATCATACCTTTCCCTAACCTTTTCATGAGATACTTTAAGATTAGCTTTAGCCTTCTTCCAAAGATCTTTAATGTTGTCCGGATCTATTGTCTCGGGCAGAATGTCATTCAGAGACCAGAGGTTAGAGAGCGGCGAGTTGGGAACAAACTTGAACATTAAAGAAGCTGGAGTAAATTTGTGTGATTCATGGACCGCCGAATTCAAAGCAAAAGCTAACCAATGCAGGGACGTGTCCCACCTAGAATGATCTTCATGATGATAGGCAATAAGTGCGGACCTGAGATTACGGTTAACCCGTTCAGCCAGGGATGGTTGAGGGTAATAAGCGGAAGTAGTTACATGAGAGATGGACAAGTCAAAACAGAATTTACGAAATAAATTTGATGTGAACGCCTTAGCATTATCAGATACAATATATTGGCACGGACCAAAAGAAGCAAAAATAGAATTTAGGCAAGTAATGGTGGACTGAGCGGTAGCCAGCTTAGTCGGAAATAACCAAGAAAATCTAGTAAAGCCATCTACGCACACAAAGATGAACTTGTTAGCATTACCCTTTGACTGGGGGAAGGGTCCTACATAATCGATATACAGGCGTTCCATGGGGCGCGACGCTTGATGCGAAGACAACAGGCCTACCTTGGTGGACATGGTGGGTTTACTAAGCAAACAAGATTTACAAGCTTTTACAAGTTCACGGATTTCACCGTCCATACCTTTCCAAATGAACATTTCACGAATTTTTTCACGGGTTTTAAAGATTCCAAGATGCCCTCCTAATGGGGTCTCATGATAATACTTGAAGATCATAGGCACAAGAACAGCTGGAACGACAACTTTCATCATCTTGTCATGCCTCGAAGGGCAACATAAAACACCATTCCTCAGAACATAAGGGACAACATGTTCCCCAGAAGAAAGGGTTTCCATTATCGGAGCCAGCGTCGGATCTTCACGTTGGTATTTCTCAATATCTCTAAAGAGCATGGGAGCATCTGTTAGGATGGCATTAACCTCAGATAGTATGGACTCGGAAGGTGATGAACTGTCGACAGGTTCATGGGTCTCGACGTCGTTAGAAAACATACGGCTGAGTCCATCAGCAACAACATTTTCAGTACCTCTGATATGCCGTACATCGAATTGGAAGGCAGAAATACGGATGGCCCAACGGGCTATACGACCTGTACGACGCAGCCTACCTAAGACCCAACTTAAGGCTTGATTATCTGTCTCCAGATCGAATTTGACGTGTTCCAGATAGAGACGGAACTTTTCTAAGGCGAATAAGACTGCCAAACCTTCAAGCTCATATATGGAGTACTTTGCTTCTTGAGCTGACAATGTCCTAGACGCATAGGCGATGGGGCGCCTCCCTAGTTCAGTCTCTTGAAGAAGGACTGCAGCTACCGCCGACGACGACGCGTCGGTTTGGACGATGAATTTCTTCGAGAAATCCGGCATAGCAAGTACAGGGGCATTACAGAGAGCTAATTTAAGGTCTTCGAAAGTGGCTTGTTGAGAAGTTCCCCACTCGAATTTGATGCCTTTCCTACGAAGAAGGTTTAAGGGCGCCGCTCTATTAGCGAAGTTAGGAATGAACTTCCTGAAGAAATTCACCATGCCAATGAACCTGGCGATACCTTTAATGTCCTTGGGAGGTTTAAAATCACGGATGGCCTGTGTTCTAGAATGATCGACTGCTACACCATCAGGTGACACAATATGCCCTAGGAATGACATAGAGGGCTTAGCAAAGGCAACCTTGGACAACTTAACAGTTAACCCAGCCTTACGAAGGCGATTGAGAACTTCTCGCAGATGATCTAGATGTTCTTCAAAGGTTTCGGAAAATACGACGACATCATCCAAGTAGTGATATAAGTACTCAAATTTGATGTCGGAAAAGACCCTATCTAGTAGCCTAGTGAGCACAGCTGCCCCCGTGGGGAGCCCGAAAGGCACGCGGTTGTATTCGTATAAATTCCAGTCCGTGGCAAACGCTGTAAGGTGTTTAGACTCTTCGGCAAGGGGAATTTGATTATAGGCCTGATTTAAGTCCAAGATGGTGAAGAACTTGGCCTTACGAAACCATGAAAAACAAGAATGAAGGTCGGGAAGGGGCACAGATTGTAACACCACCTTCCGATTGAGAGCCCTGTAATCAATGACAGGCCTGAAACCTCCTTGAGGTTTCGGTACTAGAAAAATAGGCGAAGAATACGCTGACTTAGAGGGCCTAATAATACCGTCCTTCAACATCTGATCGATGATTTCTTTCAGAGCCTTCATTTTAGGTGGAGATAGCCTATACGGTGGAAAGCGAACAGGAATCGAATCCGTGACCTCAATTTTGTATTCAATAAGGTCAGTAACACCAAGAGTATCAGAGAACACCTCGGGAAACGACTGACACAATTTGCGAATACTATCAGCCTGCTCCTCAGGTAGATGTCTAAGGTCTAACAACATCTCATCCTGGGTAGGCGAAATAGATGAACATGATGCAGAATTACACTTTAATAGAGGGATTTTACAATTAGAGGCAAATTTGAATGTGCACGACTTACTCTGAAGATCGAGCACCAGACCAGTGTGAGACATGAAGTCCGCTCCCAGTATGATGGGGCAAGACAAATTCTTGGCCACAAACAATTTGATTTTCCATGTAAATTTAAAAACACGAATTTTGACATGTAAGGAACCTAGAATTTCTAATGGAGATGAATTAGCCGAAACATATTTAACAGGAGATGAGTCATAGTCAGGGAGTTTACAAACAGATTTCAATTTAGAATACCAATCAGCCGAAATAATGGAACAAACGCTGCCTGAATCTAAGAGAGCTGTTATAGGCTCGTTATTCAACTCAATCCTAAGAAAAGGAACAGGTGCGGGGGTATCCGCCGCAATCCTAAGACACTCTCTGGGGCATTCAAAAAAAGAATTTGAAGATTGCTCATTCCCTGACTTCTCGACCCTTTTGCCCGGGGCTGAGCCTTGGAAAGCAGAATTAGTCGACTCAGCCGAAGCCGCTAGTCACTTTTTATTATTGGCATGGGTGGAATTTGCACCAGAGCAGGAGGGGGTGCTATTTGAGTTTGGGCAATTCTTGGCGATATGTGAGAAAGCCCCACATTTAAAGCAGCCTTGTGATGAACCAGCTCCATTCCTAGTCCCACTTGGCTTGATCAGTGGACACTTGTTGCGCAGATGGTCAGGCGACCCGCAAGCATAACATTTACGGAGATTGACTGGTCGGCGAGGTGGAGGCCGAGTGTTACTAAAGGAAGGCGGGGGTTCTTTCGCGACACGCAAAGAATCGGCGTATCTAACTCCTTCCGCTGAGACGGCCAATGCTTCAAGTTCAGAGAAGGTTTGCGGACACGCCGCGAAACACAAATATGACCTGTAGGATGGTGAAATACCTTCTACAATAGCCTGCACAATCTGATCTTCAGGAAAGTGCAGAGCAAACACCCTAGTGTAGAATTTGATATCTTGTATGAAATCAGCCAAGTTTTCATCCAAGCGCTGTACACGGTAATAGTACTTCTGAATCAGGGAGGACCTGGCCCTAGCCGGGATGAAGTTAGCTAGCAAATGGGCATGGAAATCCTCAATAGATGATTGCTCGGCAATGGCTCTTACGATTTTATCAGAGAGAATACCAATAGCATACGGATAGATAATTTGCAAAATTTGACATGGCGAAAGAGAAAAAACAAGAGCATGATCCTGAAATTCCACTAGAAATCTTAAAAATGAAATTACATCACTGGTGGTGTTGACGGAAAACTTAGAGATACCTCTAAGCAACATTGCCAATGGATGAGGCAAGCTACTGAACCCAGGTGACATAGTCGTTAAAGGTTTCAATGGCAAAGAAGTTAATTCAGAGCGGATGTTACCCAATGACGCACGGCGTTCAGATTCGTTGTTCGATGGGGCAGAGATAGTTTGAGCAGCAACGGTTATCCTATTGACTTCTCCCTGCGGAGGAGGCTCTTCATCGCTACCTACGTTCACTGTGGCGGGTTGATCAGTTTTGGGAGGAACTTCGCCGGTTAGCAATTGAGTAACCTTATTAGACAATTCAGAAATAGTTTCAAGGAGCGTATTAGCGTCCTTCCTCTGAACGTCATTCACCTTTAGAGACAACAGATCATTAACTCTATTTGCAAAGTGATACAGCCTGCCTTGCACACGCTTAATTTGATTAGGAGACGGATCGTTTTCATCAAAAAAGCTGACTACAGATGCTAGCCCAGTAATATTCTCGACGATCGTGGAAAGAGAATCATCAATTTCTTTCTCTCCCAAATTGGGGATGGAAATGGGCAAATCAAGGGACTCTCTAAGCTTGTTGGTGTCGATTGCAACCGTGCCTCCAGATTGCACATTTCTGATAGTTAACTCGTATATCAACTCCTCTTTGCGCAAGTAGTTAAGGAGGAGAACATCGCGAGGGCCGGGCATGATGACGGATCAATTTTGAAAAACTCAAAAAATTCCAGCAACTGAGAAAATTGTTAGAGTTCGAATCAAAGCAATGTTTAGCCGTCAAAAGGGGCTAAATTGAGACCCATTCACCCACGCTCTGCTACCACTTGTTACCGTGTTTTAGCGGTAGTTATGCGTAAAAGAAGGTGCGGGTGTGAATGGGTTTCAAGCTACGAAATTATAGTGCATGTAAAATTAATTTAAAATTTAACAAGGTTATATTTTCTTTTCAAAAACAAAGCAATAACAGACATGGCAGGTACAATGTAGCAAAACAAGGGGAGTTACAATATTTACAGGTTTTGGGGCTTCACGCCCTGACTTCAGCGATCAGCTCAGTTTTACCACAAACACAAGTTTTAACAGAGGGGCAGAAAACCCCATTCATCCCTAGGAGCCCCTGGCTCCGAATTACACAGAAAAGCCTCCACGAGGCATATGACACTCCATTTTCAAAAGAGCGATCCGCTCTTAAAATTTAAGCCTCTCAAAGGCCACACCAAACTCTACCTTCAAGCTGTCCTCTAAGGACGTATTCACAGGGGTAAAATACCCAACCTACTGAGGTCTATTACATGAAAAGGAGGTTGATTACATGACCTCTAAAATAACAATTTGAGAGGAGGCTAACCGCACTCCTGATACACTTTGATTTTTTAAAACCTACTTTGGCACTAGGCCGTTATTACAAGGGCTAATCCCATACTACAGAGGTGACTTAATAGCAATTTACATTACATTACGGAAGAATTGGTTGAGAAAATAAGTTCACCTTAAGACGATGTGAGTGGAAGCTCGAGAGGGTTAAGCACTCTCTATCCCGATATGTCATTTTAAAATAGAATAGATACCAGTTGTTTTTACATTTTAGGAAAAGGTTACATGGTTGAACGCTTAGAACCCGCCCCGAAAGTTAAACTGCTGAGCAAGAAAAGAAAGAATTTATTAATCGGCCATTACCTTATTGTTGACCGCCGCCGAGGAAAGAGGCGCTCCCCGCCTCCTGCTATGTACTTAATACACTGAAAGATGGAACAGAAGTGGCCCGGAGACCCCAAAATCAGCAGTTTATATCCTCTCACGGAAGATTCTAGGCGTTAGGGGAAAGAAAACACCCTCCCACAAAAATTTTATTGGCTAGGGAAAAGAAACCCCTACATAGAGGAAGAAGAAACACATTATTGGTGGAAAATTAATTAAAGAAATTCGGGATTGGCTAGATCCAAACTAAGGGGAAAAAGAGGGGTATACAGCCAACTTAAACAATAACAGAAAGAAATTTAGCAAGGAACAAACATTTGAAATAAAAATTTCTTCAACAAAATAGTTCTTTGATTTCGCACTAGGTTGCACTATTGTAATTCTTCAGTAGTGTCCTCTAGAAGAGAAAGTTCACACTTCTTACTTCAAGCGAGACAAAAACACATCAAAAATGACACAGTTCACAAACTCAAAAATTTCCAGGTAGTGACATCTTCTGAGAAATTAGTAGATTAATAGTGTAGATAAAGTTCAGACTTCCTCCAGAAGAGGAGTTTCAACTGGCGCAACTTTTAAATAAACAGAGTAGAGGTGTACCGCCCGGTACAAGTACTAAGGAAACTAATGACACACCACAATATTTTGATGTACATCATCCAACATTCTCAACTGCATGAATGCATAAGATAAACAATTCACATCATTGATCATTCTAGAATGCTTGGTACAAACATACATGTAAATGTATACAATGCTTTACCAACGTTAATATAACTCCAAAGTGTATCACAAGCATACTGTGAACATTTTATGTTATAGAATATTGTATTTTAATGTACTATGAGTTACTAGTTTTTATCACATCTTTATCTTGGAATATTCTAGAATGCCTGGTACAAACATACGCATGAACGTATACAACGATTTACCAACCTGAATTAAACTCCAAAGTGTACCTCGAGATTGCTATAAACATTTTAAGAATAGAAATTGTATTTTAAAAAATTATCTGTTACTCACGAACAGTACACCAGAATTTTAAGCAACATAATATGTCATAAAATATCGACGCTTGTTTTTTAAACCAGAGGACACATAATATTATTGTATATTTTAATATTATCAAATCATATCATGTGACATTCTTCATTAGATTTAGTAATGTTTTTAAATAATATGTTAAATTAACTTTAGATCTCATGACCAGCTGAAGATGATCTCTGCGAAGGTCGAAACCAGTACTGCAAGTAACAAGAGACAATAAAGTATTGATTAGGCGGACGGTACCCATTCTTTGTAATTGTGCATCCATTATAAACTGTGTATTACGCACTCTAGAATTTTCACGAAGATATATTTTGTACCTAATGTAACTTTCTAGAAGTCTGTCCAGGCACCTATATAAAGAGACTATCTTGATGGTGAAGTTAGTTACTGAGAGATGTTTGTTAAGTTAGTAGTTGTTTGGAAGTTATTGGTTGAAGACTCATGGTGTAGCAAAGTTATACTTGTGGCCACGTGGACGACATGCTTTTATTTGTGTTTCAATCTGGTCATCTTGATATGCAGCGATTGGCAGAAATGGCGGTTTGTGATGTGAGAGTTTTGTTTTGACAACAGTGATGAAGGTTATGTGTGTGTTTTGTAAATATATGTGAATAAAATAATTGTACCAACTGACAGCATCTTGTGTGCGTCTGTATGGATACGTTAACTGGCGACCGTGAAAGGACTATTGAATTTATTGGACTCAAAAATGAAGAATGACTAGAGGACCGTGGTGATTCTTAAACAGTTAACTTCCTTCATTCAGGCCCAGTTTGGAAAACTCTAGGAGGACATAGGGGCCCAGTTGGGAAAACTTGAGGAGAAAATCGGGGCCCAGTACAAGATCACATCGACGTCAGAAGAGGGAACCGAATACCCAATCGCTGGACTTTGTGAGGAGGATATGGAAGCACGACACAGCCTGCAGCCATGATCAACCTGCAAGGAAGTTATGGGAGAATTCGGCGAGTGTGGTGGTGTCCACCAGCCGGGAGCCGACTGCCGAGTCTGGCTGCAGGAAGGGGCACAGCACGCCGACGGAGCATCGCGGGTGTTCGACGTCAAGAACGAACAACCAGACGACGCGACGGTGAGTGGGCCGTACCAACATGACACCAAGAGCGAGGCGCTCGACAGCCGCAGTAAGCTCCATGGCACCGTGAACTGTCCAGGGAGGATGTTCAGCATGGAACAGAACTATGGGGAGGCCCAAATGATGTCCCAGGAAATGGAGGTAGCGATGACAATGACACAGCCAGTGGGACCCCCTCTACAAGATGAAGAACCAATGGGGTCCAAACCAACAACCACCAAAGGTACGAACGAGGGGAAAGCCAGCAGAGCTTTGAATGCCATGCAAGGACCTGTAGATCACCATCACCAGGAACGAAGATACCATCAACCGGACCCAGTGGACCCACCATGGGAAGGGGGTGGTCCCCGATGGAACCGCCGGGCTGCAAACTGTGGACTTCGACAGTGCCAACAGGAAGGCTGTGTAACCAAGGTAGTCTGTGTGCAGTTAAATGGTGAGGACCAAGAGAGTGTGACAAAGTGTGGAATTTGTTTCAAGTTATAGGGGGATACTGACTCAAGTGAGTTAAACAGTTATAACTTGAAGACAATATTCTCTCACCCATGGGTAATTAATGCAGATATCGCGCTCAAATTATTATGGTTATTATTAATATTATTATTTTATGATTATGGTTATTATTACTTGTATGCATAGCCATGAAGTGTACATCCATTTAGTATTAGTATTGTTATTATTTACGTAGTTGAATGATCGTATTGTGTGTGAGGTTATGTCATGGAACACATGTTGTACATAGACATTGATATCAGTTCCGTTTTTGTAAATACCTATAAATTAATATTATAATTTATTCTTACCTGTATATATAAACTGTAATCCATAATTGTGAAAGACACTGTAACTTCCAGAATGGAATAGACACAAGAACGACTGAGAATATTCCATACATTATAAACTGTGTATTACGCCCTCTAGAATTTTCACGAAGATATATTTTGTAATATAACTTTCTAGAAGTCTGTCCAGGAACTTATATAAAGGGACGATCTTTACGGTGAAGTTAGTTACTGAGAGTTGCTGTTAAGTTCATTGTTGTTTGGAAGTTATTGGTTGAAGAGTCATGGTGTAGCAAGGTAATATTTGAGACCACGTGAATGACATGCTTTTAAGCAGTCAACTGTTTTATTTGTGTTTCAATGCTGTCATCTCGATATGCAGCGATTGGCAGTTGTCTTTAAATGGTGGTTTGTGATGTGAGAGTTTTGTTTTGACAACAGTGATGAAGGCTGTGCGTTTTGTAAATATATGTTAATAAAATAATTGTACCAACTGACAGCATCTCGTGAGCGTCTGTGTGGACTCCATGACATTGGAAATTATACAAATCAATTAAAAACTTAAGGAAATGTGAAACCACAACAAGAACTCAATAAAAATGTCATTTTATTGCAAAATACCTGGTTGTAAACAACAGTAGGCAGCAATTTCATTTTAAACCAGATAATGTTAGCACTTATCTACACTACTGTATTGTTTAAACATTCTTTTAAAATGCACCTTAAAAAACTATTTCACAGACCTTACTAATCTACGAGATGCCTAGGAGGGTCTGCACACCCCTGTAAATTTGTTCCAAGCATGCTAATCGAGGAGTTGTGTACTGAAAGAGAGGAATGAGTTTCCTTGCACTGTCCCCGTCCTGTATTATAACAGCCAGGTAATAAATCACTCGGTGTAGTGAAATTGCTTCGTTAATGATGACATCACTAACAGAATGCCACGGAATAAACTGCGACCTTTTGTTGCCGCAGAGAAATGTTGTTGTAAACTGTAATCCAACAAACGAAATCACAAGTAATGTTTCACTCTTGACGCACCATACCAGTCTGTACACTTGGTAAAAAACTATAATTAATACAAACACTGATACTGTAATACTGATTTCAAATATACAGCAATAGGAAAGATATAGCATTATAATCCAACTAACGATAGCTAACTTCTGTATTACTGAAGGGGTTGATAAATTTTTCACAGTAAATTCTGAGCACAAGTTCGACACATCATGGTGGTCAATATTTAAATTCAGTTTCTTTCCATCAACACTGTCACATTCCATAAAATTACTCATGGCTGTATGCTTGATATTCCGTACACTGTCAACTGAACAGCTTCAACTTCAACAGTATATACCAGTAAAATATACTATTTTCAGGTGAATTTAAAAGACTGCAGTATCAAGTCTGGATATTAACATGGCAGCCTGTCAGTAAAAATAATTACTGCATGTCAATTTCAACATACAGCTTTCGTCATCAGGTCATACTACCATAGCAAAAACAATAATCAACGCTTCTTCAGTACGATGCAGAAAGATCAGATGTTATGATCTGAAAACACAGATAAACAAATGTTACAAATGTTTCAGAAGAAAAATCACCAAGCTAAATTAATCCAAGGTATTTGCTTTCATATAAACCCCTCTCTAAAACACTTTCTTTTTGGCTATTTTCTTTACATCGCACCGACACAGATAGGTCTTATGGCGACGATGGGACAGGAAAGGGCTAGGACTAGGAAGGAAGCGGCCGTGGCCTTAATTAAGGTACAGCCCCAGCATTTGCCTGGTGTGAAAATGGGAAACCACGGAAAACCATCTTCAGGGCTGCTGACAGTGGGGTTCGAACCCACTATCTTCCGAATACTGGATACTGGCCGCAATTAAGCGACTGCAGCTATCGAGCTCAGTTAAAACATTTTCATCAAGAACTTGAACCCAGATGCTCTCTCTACAGTCAAGTACAGTTTCTATTGAAAATTTTACATAAAATAGGTTTTGAACTTAATAGTAATAATATGGCCTTAGCTACCATGTACAAGAATTTTAATATGACGCCATCTGGCTGCTTGCTTGTCAATTCCGAGATTCCATTTTACTCTAGGCCTACTAGATGGCAGAGTAAAAATAAAATAAAAAATCTCTCATTGGGCATCTATGGCTCAGTTTTTATTAATTTTGTTGGGTAAACATCAAATGTGTAACCATAAATCTTTTACACACCAACTTTGTATGACATGCATTGTCAATATACCTGTCTATAACCCTTCTAAACAAATTTCCTAACTTATACGTACCACTGTAGTTTAAGTGAAGGCCATCTGAGCACAGATCCCTGTCTCCTACCCACCCATTAGAATCTAGAAATCTCACTCCCAATTTCCCACATACCCACTCCAATAGTCTCATTTAAATCCCCAATCACCTTCCAGTCAGTATACCTCCTACACAGTATTCCACTGATAACAATCTCCGCTTCCTTAAACTTCAGCCGTGCTGCATTTACCAGATCCCACACATCCCCAACTATGTTGGTACTTATACCTGCTTGTCTTACATTGTTAGTACCAACGTGAAACACTACCACCTTCTACTTTCCCTCTTCCTTCTCTTTTACTTTCCTCAACATCTGCCTCAACCTCATTCCCGGATAACACTCTACCATGGTTCCCTTTCCTCCACACACTTTCCCCACATGTCTAACCATGGAATCAAGTAATGGAAGAGGTGGTATAACATAACAACCCAGAGGAAGCCACCAGATGTAGCAAGAACAACTAAGTACCTTGGGAGTGTGATATCAGAAGATGAAAGAATGACACAGGGGACAAGCAGAAGAGTGCAGTTACTTGGAGGGTTTTACCAGTGTGAGAGGATTGTTCTTTAGTAAGGAAGTGCCAATACAATGCAAGGAAATCATGTACAAGAACTACTTTCTACCAACCTTGATGGAGCTGAAACTTGGGTAATGATCAAAGGTAAAATCCAGACAAGTGACATGAAATTTCTAAGAAGACAGGGCCGAATAACAAATACAGTAATATGAGAAACAGTAGGTGAATGTGGAGTGGGAGGTGAACAATCAAAATGAGATGGTATGGGCACATGAGAAGAGTGGAAGGAAAGAGGATCCCAAGTTGATGCTTGAACTGAGGTTACTGGGAAAAGATCTAGAGGTGGAGCTAAAAAGCGATGGAGAGAACAAATTGAACAAGACCCAAGGAAAAGAGTGGCCAACTTTCAAGACATCTATGGTGACGAATGGTGGAAAGGCAGGCAGATGATGATTTGGAGCCGACTTCCAAAGAAGAATTATGATCAAAACATTAAAGCTCTAGGCCTTTTCAATCATGAAATTACCAGCATTTCATCTCAGTGTGGCAATGGGCTCATCAGTTGGATTGCAATACCTTTGCCGTTGAGACACCACTGCAGGGCTCCTATGTTGGACAATGCAGTGACGGTGCACTAGGGGAAGTATACCTCCACTTGTATAAATGTCTGCCTTTGCCGATTATATCAAGTGAATTATGATGTTTGACTAATGCAGAGCATCTTACTCTACGCAGCAGAAATATGGGGATAGGCCAATTTGACAAGACATAAATGCGTTACTGTACTTAAAATGATCTTGGAACTGGACAGTACCGAGCTCGATAGCTGCAGTCGCTTAAGTGCGGCCAGTGTCCAGTAATCGGGAGATAGTGGGTTCGAATCCCGCTGTCGGCAGCCCTGAAGATGGTTTTCCGTGGTTTCCCGTTTTCACACCAGGCAAATGCTGGGGCTGTACCTTAATTAAGGCCACGGCCGCTTCCTTCCCATTCCTAGGCCTTTCCTATCCCATCGTCGCCGTAAGACCTATCTGTGTCGGTGCGACGTAAAGCAAATAGCAAAAAAAAAAAACTGGACAGTATATTATATGGTACTGGAAGAATGAAAATGGGATGGCATCAGAATAGACACTGGAATGAGAACAACAAAATTCAAAGCGAAGATACAGCAAAAAGCAAATATAATATGTTATCTTGCTAACAGATTGAGATGGACCTTCATTCACAGACTGTAGCATTTCCTGTCGGGTTTGGAAGCAATTTTGATTCACAAGCCATGAAACGCGTCTCCGGTTCCTCTCAGTCAGTATATTTTTCCAAACAGAATTCTGATGTCGTGTTTCGTGGCCACGTGTAGTACAGGTCCTACCAAAAGTTTAAGGACACCTCCATATTTCATGAACATCATTGCTGTCCTTAACTTTTAGTCTCAGGCATACGACTGTTTGAAGGGAACTAGAACATATTTAGAGGAACATTTGCTGAAATTTTCATTAAAATAACGTTCTTTGTATCAAAGTTATTGAAGTTCTTGTTTATAATAATTGGAAAGAAAATAGCTATTTTTTAGTACTTGAGGAGATCTGGACAGTACAACATGGGGATTACAGTAATAATTTTTGTTGTGGAGAAACACAGATATCTATAGAATATTTATAATTGTAATAGAGAAACAGAATATATTTCCATTTAAAAATATCCTCCGTTTTATAACTCACAACAGAACCACAGAAAGTGGTAAAAAAAACCATTCCTTGACCTTGGATGGACAGGAGACCCCTCGAGCTACCAAGATCATTTGTGTGTTACGCTGTAACAGGATATCTACAGTACAACGTAACTCAAAAACAATCTCTGTAGCTTCAGGGGCCTCTTGTCCAGCCAAGGTCAAGGAATGTTTGTTCTTTTACAACTTTCTGTGGTTCTATTGCGAGCTATTAAACGAGGGATATTTTTAAATGGAAACATTTTCAGTTGTTCTATTACAATTATAAATATTGTTCAGGTATCTGTATTTCTCCATAACAAATATTATTAATGTAATCCCGATATTGTACAGTCCAGAGCTCCTCAAATATTAAAATATAGCTATTTTCTTTCCAATTATTAGTATTATAAACATAATAACTTCAAAACAAAGAATGATATTTTAATGAAAATTTCAGCAAATGCTCCTCTAAATATGTTCTAGTTCCCTGTAAACAATCATATGCCTGACACTAAAGGTTTAAGGACAGGAATCATATTAATAAAATATGCAGGTGTCCTTAAACTTTTGGTAGGACCTGTACACCACAGCTTGTAGACACACTGAACTGTCCATTGCGAAACACCAACAAATCCGGCAACTTCACGTACTCTATGGCAATGGGCACAGTCAAATATGATTGCCCATTTTTGCCACTCTGTCACAACCTTACAACTACCCATGTTGATGTACAATGTCTGCTTGAAACATCAATATCTCACTGATCGCCACTGTCTTACGCTCACGTAGGGGCAGTACGCGTGTGGCTGAGCACGGGACTCGTTCGCTGCACTACCAGTGCGAGCGCACTAGGCTGACTAATTTTTTTGTCCAGTGAGCTTATAGTTTACTGAACAGTTACCAAGGTTTTAAAATAGCATCACACTCTAGAAGACAGAGCGAACCTCTGCCTAAGAATTTAAAAAAAAAAAAAAAAAAAAAAAGCCCTAGTTGATGGGCACAGAAAATACTGGCAGCAAGTTAAAGCTGAAATTAAAACATGATCTAGTCACTAAAGTGGAACTGATTGTAACCATGCAACCCAGACAGGCTCTAGTCACTAAATACACAAAATAATAATAATCATATGGCTTCAGCTATCGCATGCAAGCATTTTGATTTAATGCAAGCAAGGCTGTCTACATGTCAATTTTATCCTCCATTTTACTCTACCAGATGGCACAGTAAACTGGCTGAAGCTCAACTTTTAGGATTCCAGCAAGATAGAGCAGATATTTTAGATTCTGGTCAAATGGACTGTTCAGTATTGATCTATCAAATACTTCTGATAGTGTAGATCATCAGAGATTACTGACAATGAGGGCAATTGGATCAGACAAAAGAGTGACTGAATGGGTGGCTAAATTTCAAGAAAAGATAACTCAGAGAATTAAAGTAGGTGAAGCATTTTCTGATCCTGTAATCATTAAGAGGGAAGTTCCTCAAGGCAGTGTTATTGGTCCTTTATATTTTCTTATATATACAGTAGCAAAACCAGATTGACCAATTGGTGGGGGGTTATAGTCACAAAATAACGAAGGTGCTTGTACGTGTGTGGTGCATTCATGCACGAGTGTCATTATAAGGACACTGATACAAGTAAATTATGTTGATACTCAGATTACAATACAAAATCTTACATTAAAATACAGAACAAGAACAAAATGATCAAGGTGAACAGCTTTACAGAGAATGGTATACTCAGATTACAATCTAAAATCCAACTTTTGAGGCTTCTTAGAAAATGGATTCAAGAGATCGGTTGGTCTCTGCGAATGTTCAAAAGAGTCAACCCATTGAGTCGTCTTTAACTTGTTTACTGTCATTTTCTGTTTATTTTCTTTTGTAAAAATTCCATGGGTAGGTGTTTTAACTGCTAGTAACCCCATCCCCCGGGCTACACTTCTGTGTATATGAGTATAGAACTGGAATCACAGATATGGCTTTTTGCAGATGATGTTATACAGTATACAGTAATAAATAAGTTAGCCTACAGGATTGCAAGCAATTACAAGAAGACCTCAACAATGTTGTGAGATGAACAGCAGGCAATAGTAAGATGGTAAATGGGGTGAAAAGTCAGGTTTCGAGTTTCACCAAGAGGAAAACTCCTCTCAGTTTTAGTTACTGTGTTGATGAGGTGAACATACCTCATGTGGATCACTGTAAGTGCCTAGGTGTTAACATAAGGAAAGATCTTCACAGCGGTAATCCCTTAAACAGGATTGTACATAAAGGTTACAGATCTCTCCATATGGTTATAAGGGTATTTAGAGTTTGCTGTAAACATGTAGGCCAAAAGGAGAGGGCATGTTAGTCACTCGTAAGACCATAATTAGAGTATGGCTGCAGTGTATGGGACCATCACCAGGATTATTTGATTCAAGAACTGGAAAAAATTCAGGGGAAAGCAGCATGATTTATTCCGGATGATTTACAACAAAAGAATAGTGTTGCAGAAATGTTGCTAACTTTGGGCTGGGAAGACTGGGGAGTAGGGAGACTAGCTACCAAATGGTACTATGCATTATCTCATGAGAGATAACATAAGTGGACAGATTAGCTTGGATGGATATTTTAAAAGTAGGAAGGAATATAATATGAAGAAAAAGTTGTACCGTAATTCAAGAGGACAAATTGGGGCAAATACCTGTACTGGTCTATAGGAAGAGGAATTAGAGACTGAAATAATTCACTAAGGAAGATGTCTCAGATTTTAGTAGGAAGGAATATAATATGAAGAAAAAGTTGTAATTCAAGAGGACAAATTGGGGCAAATACTTGTACTGGTCTATAGGAAGAGGAATTAGAGACTGAAATAATTCACTAAGGAAGAGGTCACAGATTTCAAACTTCTTAGAAATCATTTAAGAAAATATTAGTTAAAGAACTGATAGGGAAACGGCCACATGGGCGACAGCCTTAAATGCAAATCAGTGGTGATTGTTTGTTAGTTAGGTCACACATAAAAGACGAACTTCAGTCAGATGCAGAAAAGTATTATCTGCGCACGTTTTAGTGATAGATTTACAACATAGTGCTGAAGCGGTCGACTTTGGTTATCTTCGAGATTCGTATTGGCAACCTTTGAAACACAACCTAAGAATCGCTTATCATCGCTGTGCGCCATCTGGCGTACACTTTAAGTACTTGTACTGTTGTTGTTTACACAGCAAAGCTAAACTATAGAATTCATGCTAGGAACACTTTTCGCAACGAGAAATGTTATATAGTATTAAATATTGTGTGTGTGACACAGTTGTTTGCTTAAAATAATAAAGGTTTATAAAATTCATATCGATCGATCATATTATCGATTCAATTCAGATTTCATTTGCATTCAGTTGGCAGTATTAACGGAACCCTTCTTACTTCTCCAACGAGTACAAAAATCTATCACTAAAAAGTGCGCGGATAATAATTAAGCACCGCCCAATCCTGTAAGTACAGTACCAAATGATGCAACATCGCTGTAAATCTCACTGTAGACCTATCTATAAGTTGACACTGCTTTGTTATATCATGAAGCAATGAAAACTACTGCAATGTGTGATTGTATTTTAACCTATAACTATGCACTCCATTACTAATGAGTAATTTGGAGTGAGTTTGTAAGCTCATTTTCAATTTTTAAAATGTGTAAAATTTTGCACCAATGCCCTAAAAATTACACAGGCGCTGTTACGATTCGTAACGGTGGGAGGGATATCCGCGAAACGTCCACCGAGAAAGATCGCAGGAACTTAATTATTTCATGCAAGATCTTGTGAGGATGTAGCCTCAGTAAAGTACTTTCAATATGCATTTCACCTTTTAATATACGTTCATACATACCCACAACTATCGAACGTAAAATCCAACAGAAGTAATGACACATAAACCTAACCTCAGAAATCGCATACTATGCTCAAGAAACAGTCATACCGTATAAACCTTGGTAGTTTGGATTCATAACCTGCTGTTAGATTTGCTAGAGTTCATTTGAGTAATTCAATGTGTGTCAGTACCTGGCTAATACTGATAACCGTAGCTTAGCGAACCTAAACACATGACACGACTTCGATTTGTTTACCATTTACGAAAGGACCAAAGAGAATGGAAAGGTCTGTTTATGGTAGGAATTAAGAACTAGAAGACAAACAGCTGACTGGCGTTCGGCGCGCGCACCGACGTATTTCATTGATTGCGACAAGCAAAGAATTGCATGAAAGATACTTCTATCTCCATTTTCAAACCAATATTGAAACTTTAATCGATGTCTAGTTAAACACCGACTGAACATTGTTTATACAATGGAAGATCATGCTCGATTGAACGTTGTTTTGGTAGACGTTGTCTAAGGCTTAAAACTAGTCATCGTTTCTGCAATCGGCCCTATTTATTTAAAAACATTCAAGCTCTTAAGGCTTTTTCAATCGGTAAATTACCAGCGTTTCGCCCCAGTATAGCAGTTGGTTCATTAGTTTGACTGCTACACCTTTCAAAGACTCTGGCGGCTAGAGCGCCGTTGAGATACCTAGGGGAATGTTTTCATTCCCCTCCCCGACAGGGAGGGGCGGGGGAACTAGAAGGTGACGCCTTCTCTCTGGCCAGGAGATTAGACGGGTTAGGAAGAAGTGTAAGAAGAAGGAGATGGGAAAACAGTGATGAGCATATGCAGGGGATATGTTGGAGAATTGGCCTCTTGGCTAAGGTAAGTGTAGTTAGTCAGTGCTTTATTGAGATATAGATAAATAGTTACATAGATTTAAACACATGTGCATCTATAACAAGATTTGAATAGAGATGCTAAGAGGGGAGGTTTTAAGCGAGGTTGCAGGGGGGAAGGTGAAGTGTGAGGATGTAGAATAGGGATGAGAAGTTTACCAGAGAAGTAAGTAGGTGGCGGGGAAGGTCAGATGGAGGTGGTGGGTTGTGGAAAATTTCTGCGTGGGGGTGGTGGAAAACGGATGTATGGACTAGGTGGTTGTAGAGAAGGGGCAGGCCGGGGACAGGGGCGGCGGTGGGGTAAGTTAGGTCGGGTGATAATTTGGGGAAGAGAGCGGGATGGTTCTACCCAGTAGTGGCGGCCATAGGGATGGAATCCGTGAGCGATGAGGCGTTGAGCGTCGGCAGGTGGAAGCGTACTAAATATGTTGGGCCATCAGCGTTATGTATCCTGAATGCTCTTCGTCCTGGGAATCCTGCCTGGCGAAGTTCTTGGGCGATAACATTTGCTGGTAAATTGGGATCCACGCCGCAGGCGACGTAGCTGTAGATGTTATTCCGGTCATGTGGCGATGGCGGACGCACTGTGTCTGCTGGAGTGGTGGTGGCAATTTCCTCAGTAGGCGGCAGAGGAGATTCATCCTCTTGATCGGGGGGGGGGGAGGACATGTCATAAGGAGGGAGGGATGGGATGGGATGTGACTGTAGTGGTGATAGGAACTGTGGGGGAGGCATGAGCGGAGGTGGTGGTAGTTGTGATTGGGAAGGTGCAAGAAGAAGACGAATGTTGTTGTTGTGGTGCGGCTTTTGTAGGCGTAGCAGGTACGTTGTCGAGCAGCTGGGCGAGAATATTCGGTGGAGTATGTTCCACGCAGTGCAGGCGTTGGTGGATACACGCTCCATTATCTAGGATGTTGTAGCAGTCATCTAAAGAGGGGAAATATAGAAGTACATCCGGTGAAGGTATAGGGCCGTTGTACAGTCGAGCGGCACTATGGGCGCTGGTCGGCGAATTCTGCAAGGACGTCTTCGTCAGAGAAAGCCAGGTTGACATCACGGACGATGCAAGTATACATGTTAAGCAGGGGAGGCCGACTTCCAACTTGGTGTCAGCCTCTGTGCTTTATTACTTCGGTGGGGTGTGTAAGTAAAGGTGTGGCGTCCCCCGGCCGATTAAAAAAAAAGAGGGAGTGATTTTTATAGTAGTGATCAGTCCTTGAGACACCACTGCAAGCCTCTTATGTAGGACAATGCAGTGACAGTGCACTAGGGGAAGCACGTGCCTCCAGTTGTATAAATGCCTGCCTTTGGCCTTTATCTCAAAAATAAAGTTCCTAGAAGGAAACCATAATTTAATTTTGTCAACTGCAAATGTTAAAAACATTGAAGCTCTTTAGGCTCTTTAGTGTAGCAGTGGGCTCATCAGTTGGAATGCTACCTACACCTATCCAAGATGCTGGCAGCTAGTGCGCCGTTGAGACTTTAACTTGAGATTTTAACTTTTCTTTGCTAGTATGAATCACTTCCCTCTTGCAACTGTACATGGACTGGTCATTTATTTATACTGAAAAATTATTTTATCTTAAAAGTAGACCTATCAAATTAGTTCTATATTTCACGAAGCGCCAAGTATAGTATTGTTGAAACACATTTTATTGTTCCTGTCGAATGATTTGTGACCACACTTTCAGCACTTGCAGTATAGTTTTTAAAATCACTCAACATATTTTGCACAGATTTTGTAAATAATTTATTGTTCTCATTCAAAATGTTAGCCAACAACTAACAAAGAAATTTGAAATAATATTATCTGAAATATGAGGAAGATATCTAGGAACACAACATTGTGGGAAACAACTGGGGAAGTTACTACATATATATTTATCACATTACTTCTTTCTTGTCTACAGTAGGTCTTGATAAGGATAAGGCTGTTCTTTGATAGGGTCTTTTTTTGGTGGGGAACAGTCTTCAATTAATACGTGGTTGTCAGCCATTAAGAATTTATGTAGGTAGTTTCTCTTCCTTGTCCTTTCACTACTGTTATTTCATTTCGGTGTTTTCCAAATTCGTAATCTTGTAAACACAAGATGGTTCAATCTGCGCCCAGTGAGCCATCTAGTGATGAGTACTACTTAACATACAGACCAGTGGTAAAGCATTCTTGCTCGTGAATAGACAAGATACTTTTCTGAAGATGTGGAGCACAGTTCTCTGCAAAACGTGAAGAATTTTCTGACATGGAAAAGCCTAAATGCTTATCATCATGTCTACAATCATGGGCTGTGAAAGCACCAGTCTTAAAACTTTAAGTCTGTTTCATCTGTTTTTCTAATTACATATATTTCATGTCTATTGGAGGATGGTACTCTCAACAAATCACGATTGCAGATAGGCTTTTTACTGATTGAAGAGAGTGCTTTAGTGTGTCTGCATCATATTTCAGACAGTTTACTTGTTACTTTACCTCTGTGTAAGTAAATGAGATGCTCATGAAGTGTAATCATTACAAATTTCATTGTGATCTTTATTGACTGTTATCAGTTACAAAATAAAATGTTGTATTACGCGTGGTAAGTTACAATTGATCAGTACATGTTTTGGCTGGTTCCAAGCCATCATCAGCTGACAAAACCTGCTTGTCATTGGCCGAACAACAGCCAATCACTGATCGCACCTCCAGCATGGCAGACCAATAGGTGAGCAGCGCACTATCATTAACCAAAGAACAGCCAATCAGCGACTGCTCCCCCAGCATGGTGGACCACAGCCTGCACTATATAATGAAGTGGAATTGTGGCACCATTCCATTCCACTGTGAGCTTCGCAGCCATCGAAGTAAGGCGGAATCCTTGAGAATGCCGAATGCAGCCTTCGATGAAATGTTGGGAACATCATATGCTCCTGGACGATGCAGACATGATTTATAATGCCGGCCATGAAAGCCTCTATTGCTATATGACTTCAAATTGCATTTATTGTTATTGCTGAAATTACAGAAGTCACATGTAAATCTCACTGCTTCACCTGAATATTTCGTCTTAAAATGACAATTCAAGTTTTTTCTATAATTGATGGATGGATAACATTCTGAATACATGAAGTTATTCATGACTACTTTATAATTAAATAATACACTAGCTTATAGACATGATATAGGCTTTTTTTGGGCTTATGCCGTGTCAAGAAAATTTTGTTATCTCACTTCAGTGTTTTCCATATTCATACATTCCTCATCACTAGACATTTCATTCCATGCTTGTGTCAGTGTCATACTTTCATAATGTGTTGTACCGTACACCTGTTATGTGACTCCCCTCTCAGACTGATTTGGATGGTGCCGTCAGCTTCCGCTTCGAATGCTAGTGCTGTACCGCGCGTCAGTGAGCCATCTGGTGATGAATGAACATACCACTTTCACTTCTATTAGTAACGTCTAATTCAAACTTTCATTCTTGAAGAAGTCCTCCTTGTGAACAGTCGAGATTTTCTTCTGAAGACGCAGAGCAAATTTCTCTGTGAAACGTAAAGAATTTCACCTCATCTTGACATGGCATAAGCCCAAAGAAGCCTATATAGTGTCTATAAGTACAGGCTGTGAAAGCATCAATGGTAACAATACACTACTAGCTTAATTAATAATTTTGCTCCAAAATTCTGAAAGAAAGAAACACAAGTCCACGTTTTGACAAACTTCATCAGACTAGCGCAAACTACAGATTACAGGTTGAGAGAAGACAGTCTTCTTGTGTGGGATCTTTGGGAAAGCATACACTACTAAAAAGGAAAGAAAGTTTTGTCTCTACGATCCGTTCAGCACTATGAGCCGAGTGACAGCAAATATAGCCGATGATTGCTTCTGATGATGATAATCTTATCCAAGTATCCTCAAATGTAGAAAATGTTCCAGTATGAAGCAGCCACAATTGCTTTACCATTGACTGTAATGAAGCCTTTGTAAGATGTCGGCATCAAAATTATCTCTGAAGTTCGGTTTCTACAGGGCAGTTTGAACAGTGAAATAGATGCTCAAGATCTTGAATTGCACCACAGTCACTGTTGGCATTCTGTGTATAACTCCATCTTTTGGGGTCCTGAGTGTCAGTCATTATGACTGTTGTGTATTGATTTCTTGCGGACGACGTGATAGCGTGCTGCAAAAAGCTGCCAACCAGTCTACTTCGGACTACAGGCAAGACAATTGGTGTACACTGGTAGGTGCAAAATATAGGCCTAATGACCTCTTTTTCTTGCCATGCGGAAAGTATGCACAGCGGCTATAGAAAAAAGCCCCTCGAAGGGAGTGTAGCCTTTTAGGGGCCACTGTTCTCATGACATTGATTAGCCTGGATGTGCAAAGACAGGTTGCAAATACTAAGTGACCTTTTTTCTTGCCGTGCCAAGACCGTACCCCAAGGGAGAGGTGTTACGGAGTTCATCCCCCCACCCCCCTGAAAAATGGAATTTGGCAAATTTAAATATGGATTTTTAAATTCAAACCATGAAATCAATACTATTAGGAAATCAAGCAATTGGAAAATAAAGCAATTGAATTTAACCTGTAAAAACTGTGCCGTCTTTAAATATTTCTCTATGAAAGTAGTTACATTTTTATTGAAAAAGTACATTTTTAAAATAGAATTTGTTGAGAAATACGGACTGTTGAGTTTTCATCGCATTTGAGGTTATATTTCTTTTTATTTATATTATTTACATTATTTTTGTGGTTGTGAGTCAGGGTTTAGCCTTATGATAATTGGCTGACTCTGGCAAGGGTTTTACAAATGCAATTACTCAAAGGAAAATTCAAAATGATGAAATAATTTTAGTGACCACCACGAATTATTAAAAAATAAACATGAGGTGACAGCTATTCAGGACAAATTCTTGTAGGACATGCCCTTCCTGACGTCGACCTCATAAGAGGAGTTGATGAAATGAAATGAATGACATGATATACCAGGTGTATGCGTAAGCTTTTGCTGGTTTTTGTGGTAAAGGAAACACATAATTTTCAAGGGAAAGTCATTTTTTGTTTATTCAAAATATTGGCCATCAGCTTCTACACACTTCACCCATCTTTGAGGTAAGTATGAATACCATGCCCGAAAAACTGCTTGTCTTTCGTGGCAAACCATTCTTCGAGCCATTTTCCAACTTCCTCGAAATTGCTGAAGGATTGCTCTGCGAGTGCGTGCCCTATTGATGCGAAGAGGTGATAGTCGGATGGTGCCAGGCCGGGGTAGTACGCCAGGTGTGGAAGGATGTCCCATCCAAGCGATTTCAACGTGTCTTTCACTGGTTTTGCTGTGTGAGACGGCGCATTGTCGTGTAACAAAATCACTTTGCCATGTCTTCTGGCCCATTCTGGTCATCTTTCGATCAATGTGTGATTTAAATCAATCATTTGTTGGCGATAGTATTGTGCATTAACAGTTTTGCCGGGCTTCAAGAGTGCACGCTCTCTTTCACATTGAAATCACCATGTTTAAATTGTCGAAACCATGTCTCATATGTTCTAATCAATGGAGCATGTTCACCATATGTATTTACCAGCAAACAATGACTTTCCACAGTCTTTTTCTTTTGATTAAATAAGAAAAGCAATGCATGCCGTAAATGTTCTTTTTCAGGCACAAACGTCAACATGATCACTGAACGATACAACGCAGATGCTAGTGTTTGGGGGACTCAACTTGTGTGTGTTGGTAGGTTAATCTCAGACGAACAAACTGACGTGTCAAATTCATACACTGCATACTGTTTGATCCAATATTATGGTGCACATAGTAATATAAAACTTAACAGATGGCAGTAAACAACACTTTTAGGCCTGGTGGAAAGGGGAATCCTCGAACAGAGTTGCCTTACCTCCCTGCTACCTTTTTACAAGCTATGAGAAGCTATCATGTACAGGCAAGCGTGCATTGCGAGTTTCTCGAGAGAACGAAACAGCTGATGAAAGGACTGACATGAGTGACTTAGACACAGGACCTTCAAGTACCATTCCAATATATAATATTAATCAAGGATCAATTTTACATTCGTATTTTTTCACGGCCACTGAACCTACAGAGAACTTTTCACTATTTTTTTTAATACCAAAATTGTCATAATTCACAAGGAAACAGTAACTCAGGGAAACAACAGGTAACACCTCCAACTAGAAAATGTATAATCAAACACTGGTCATCTCCAACACTATCCATAATATCCTACGCACCTCTGCGATGGAGTACATCCAATATTCAAGGTAAGTGACATCAATATTGCATACAAAACTGATAATAATACTAAGAAGATAATTTTCAGTTCAGATAAAGTTGAGAATAAATGTATATTTAAAAAGTCAGAAATTTACAAATTGACATGACAAATAGGTAGGCATCTGGAAGAAGTTTGGCTGACGAAGTACAAAGAACACGTTAATGCATTCAAACATTGATGATATTCAGCAGTGGGAGAGAGTATAGCTGAAAAGAATCATAAATTTACAGACAATAGGCCAAGAAGGGAAAATTTATTAATTTTTTAGAAAGTTTTGCAATTTTTCTTGCTTAAAATAAAAATCACTTTGAATCAAGTTTGAATGAAGAATTACAGATGAGAACCTGTTGTATAAACTACATTTAATTATTTCAGGAAGGAATAAAGAAGAAATAAGACTAGATGATCTTAAATTTCTTTAGAAAGTGATTCTCATTCAACATCATCTAAATATTAAAATTTTATGTAATAATAATTTTCCTAATATACCACTAATGTTTGTTTATTCATTGATAAGGTGAATTATGATATAATCTAAATATTAAGAGTGGTAGGCCAAGGAAGAGAAGGTAATACAGTAGGAGAATTCGGATTGGGACAAAGGAACGAAAGAGGAAGTCGGCTGGTTGAATTCTGCACTGATCATAATTTAGTCCTTGCCAATACTTGGTTCAAACACCACAAATGATGGCTTTATAAGTGGACGAGACCTGGAGACACTGGAAGGTATCGAATAGACTTCATTTTGATTAGGCAGATTTTCAGAAACCAGGTGTTGGATTGCAAAACTTTCCAAGGAGCAGACGTGGACTCTGACCACAACTTGTTGGTCATGAAATGCCATCTGAAGCTGAAGAAATTGAAGAAAGGAAAGAATGCAAAAAGATGGGATCTAGACAAGTTGAAAGAAAAGAGTGTGAGGGATTGTTTCAAGGAACATGTTGCAAAATGACTAAATGAAAAGGCTGAAGCAAACAATAGAGGAAGAGTGGATAGTCATGAAAAATGAAGTCAGCAGGGCTGCTGAAGAAATGTTAGGAAGGAAGAAAAGATCAACTAAGAATCAGTGGAGATACTAGACCTGATTTATGAACAACGAAAATACAAGAATGCTAGAAATGAAGAGGACAGAAAAGAATACAGGTGATTAAAGAATGAAGTGGATAGAAAGTGCAAGGTATCTAAGGAAGACTGGCTGAAGGAGAAGTGCAAGGATGTCGAAAGTTGTATGGTCCTAGGAAAATACAGGAAAATCAAGGAAACCTTTGGAGAAAGGAAATCTAGGTGTATGAATATTAAGAGCTCAGATGGTAAGCCACTTCTAGGGAATGAAGACAAAGCAGAAAGGTGGCAGGAACATATCCAACAGTTGTATCAAGGTGAAAATGTAGATAATTTGGTCCTGGAACAAAAAGAGGCTGTTGATGCTGATGAAATGGGAGAACCAATTTTAAGGTCAGAGTTTGACAGAACTGTGAGCAAACTAAATAGGAACAAGGCACCTCCCTCTGAATTACTGACTGCCTTAGGAGAAACCAGCATGGTAAGGTTATTCCATTTAGTCTGTAAGATGTATGAGACAGGAGAAGTCCCATCTGATTTTTGGCAGAATGTTGTTATACCTGTTCCCAAGAAAGCCGGTGCGGACAGGTGTGAAAACTATCGCACCATTAGTTTAGTATCTCATGCCTGCAAAATTTTAACATGTATTGTTTACAGAAGAATGGAAAAACAAGTTGAAGCTGAGATGGGAGAAGATCAATTTGGCTTCAGAAGAAATGTAGGAACACGTGAAGCAATCCTGACTTTACATCTGACTGATTTTAGAGGATTGAATCAAGAAGGACAAGCCCATGTAATTGGCATTCGATAATGTTGATTGGACCAAGCTATTTAAGATTCTGAAGGTGATAGGGATCAGATACCAAGAACAAAGAATTATCTACAATCTGTATAAAAATCAGTCTGCAGTGATAAGAATATAGGGCTTTGATAAAGAAGCAGCAATCCAGAAAGGAGTGAGGCAAGGCTGCAGTTTGTCCCCCCTCCTTTTCATTGTTTACATAGAACAGGCAGTAAAGGAAATCAAAGAGGAATTTGGAAAGGGAATCACAATCCAAGGAGAGGAAATCAAAACGTTGAGATTTGCCGATGATATCGTTATTTTATCTGAGACTGCAATAGATCTCGAGAAGCTGCTGAATGGTATGGACGAAGTCTTGGGTAAGAAGTACAAGATGAAAATAAATATGTCCAAAACAAAAGTAATGGATTGCAGTCGAACAAAGGCAGGTGATGCAGGAAATATTAAATTAGGAAATGAAGTCTTAAAGGAAGTAGATGAATATTGTTACTTGGGTAGTAAAATAACTAATGATGGCAGAAATAAGGAGGACATAAAATGCATATTAGCACAAGCAAGGAAGAGCTTTCTTAAGAAAAGAAATTTGCTCACTTCAAACATTGATATAGGAATTAGAAAGATGTTTTTGAAGACTTTCGTGTGGAGCATGGCATTGTATGGAAGTGAAACATGGACGATAACTAGCTCAGAAAGAAAGAGAATAGAAGCTTTTGAAATGTGGTGTTACAGAAGAATGCTGATGGTGAGATGGATAGATCGAATGACAAATGAAGAGATGCTGAATAGAATTGGTAAGAGGAGATCGATTTGGCTAAATTTGACGAGAAGAGATAGAATGATAGGACACATCCTAAGACACCCAGAACTTGTTCAGTTGGTTTTTGAAGGAAGTGTAGGTTTTAAGAACGGGAGGGGTAGATCAAGGTATGAATATGACAAGCAGATTAGAGCAGATGTAGGATGCTGTAGTTACGTAGAAATGAAAAGGTTAGCACAGGATAGGGTGGCATGGAGTGCTGCGTCAAACCAGTCTATGGACTGATGACTCATACAACAACATTAAGAGTTTACTAAAAACAGCTTTGGCAAATCTGTCCGTCTGTTCTACTGGACCCGATTTGCTTCATTTTAATTTTATTCTCTCTGGAAGTACCTGCCAGTGAATCATAAGGCATTGATAGGTCTCGAAGTTCAGCTAACTTTTGAGTAATCATAAAATCAAATCATTAAATAATCACTCCAATTGCAGGCAAAGGCTTACCCTAACCCGCAATACATTCTGTACTTGGCAGGTTCCTAAGCGACTAACACTTTCATAAATATTGTGATGTACGTGATTTCCATCCTTAGTAATGTCATTGTATGCAGCCATGTTTGATTACTACCTGTCAAGCCAGAGAGGATACACTTCCTCTGATCACAGAAGAATACTATTCCTTGCTAGATACTCCTTGATTCTCTAAACTTTCCCAACTTCCAAATATGTTCAACAGACGGCAGAGAGTTCCTAATAACTTACTTGCTGCTAAGAGAAAAAAGTTTACGTGCAAACAGACCCCATTACGACACACACCTTTGGCAATATCTGGGAACACCTATCAAAGGATAACCTACCTACACTAGAAAGTGCGAAGGCCATGTATCTCAAAAAAGTTCTCTGCCTGGCAAAAGACTCTCCTTCGAGACTAACCTGTGAGCACACAAGACAACTGTTCTATATTGATCTATATAGAAAAACTACCATTAACTACGATTAAAACTACGACACAATACCAAGCTTTACATCAAGAACTGCAAAATAAAAAAGCAAGTATATGGATAGATTCTTACCAAACAGATGGCATTATATCAGAATGGATTAATTCTGATTACGAACTGCAGCGTACAATAACACGCTTCTTATTAAATGTTCATGAAACCATTGAAAAGGGCAGGCAAAACAATATGAATATGACAGGCATATCAAGGCAAGGTATCTGACCTATTTATAACAAATGCCGTGGAGCAGCACGGGTCCTCTAGTAGTACTGTCAATTTTGGGCTATACAAAAGAGTGCCTCTGTAGGGTTTAAGGTACAAGAACTTGAGACTTTCTAATTATTGAGGGTGAAGATATTTTAAAATTTAGAGTAAATTTTGATTGAAATGGGCAAAATGTATGGCTCGGTGGATATTAAAAATGTTATACCCTCTCGGGTGACAGTTGCAAGCGAAGTGCAGTTGCAGACAAAAGTGTGCAGTAACATGTAAGTGGTCACATGAGAAGGGACCTGAAGGAAAAGTAATATATTCCCTTCAAGGTCCATTTTTGCATAGGTTGAAACCTCATACTAATACAGATCATTACACCTCCATGGAATGCTTTTGTACTTGTTAAAGAAGATCTATCACATCTGAAAATTCAATATGTCTGGAGTCCTGGTTCCTCGTCACTAATTTGATCATATAAGTTTGTTTCAGTTATTACCATAAAGTCATACAGTAGTCAAATATACATGAAGAAATTCTGAGCTCAGTTAGTTTGCTTTGATGTCCACTGATATTTTGATAATATCCTCTGAAGAAGTTTTCAACTAATCTATTTACTGATTTTGTTGGTGCTTTCCAATGATTATGTACTTGACCACTGTGAATTGATTCCATATCCACTTGCAGTATTTCATTACTGATGTGGAAACCACCTTTTTATTGCTGTTATAAATACATTGGTATCAACCATTATGCCACCGAGTGTTAGCAAATTTCAAACATCATTTGTGCCAATGTGCCTCTGGATCTTCTTCAGTATTGTCCCCGTTGACATGTGATGCCAGTTGACATACGCATGGGCCTGAATAGCTGTATGTAATTCTTTCATCGACTTTGTGTTCAACATTCCGTCCCTGTTGACATGTGATGCCAGTTGACATATGCATGGGCCTGAATAGCTGTATGTAATTTTTTCATTAACTTTGTGTTCAACATTCATTATTATAGAGCCCCCATTATTTTTATTTAATTTTTTTTTTAACAAGTTGCTTTACGTTGCACCGACATATAGGTCTTACAGCGACGATGGGACGGGAAAGGGCTAGGAATGGGAAGGAAGTGCCCGTGTCCTTAATTAAGGTACAGCCCCAACATTCACCTGATGTGAAATTGGGAAACCACAGAAAACCATCTTCAGGGCTCCTGACAGTGGGGTTCGAACCCACTACATCCCCCATTATTAATGTAGGTACAGGAATGTTTTGTTTTCAGTCACCGACATGATTTTCTTGGTTGTTTCAGCACTCCGGTTGTGCCACAATGTATGTTTGCCTCATCTTCAGAATCCAAAACCTGAAAAAATGTTTTGTTTCATTACGTCTGCCCTTTTCTCTAAATGTAACATATGGGCAGGTAGACCTAAGATTTCTGGACCCTTTCAAAATCACGTTTGCATTATCCTGGCACATCAACATTGTTTTTGTTTCCTTAGCTCAATGAGTTTTTTCTCGAGGTCAATAGACAAAATTTTTATTATTTCATCTTCAGACAATAATTGGAGTTCTAGGGATTTGATCTTGAACCTTAAATACGATGAGTCAGCAGTGAGGTTATCTGAAACAAAATTGTCTGCTGGACCCATCACTTTCCTACCATATGAATTCTTGAATATGCATATACTGCAAGCATTAAAACTCCCATTACAATCATTTTCAATTGTATTACGTGTCTGGTATTACCATTAATAAAGTATTATTATTATCTCACACATATTATTACTGCCAATTGCCCTATAAGAGAGAATTAGATTACTGCTTACCCACGTGTTCTCAACATGTAAAAATTTATGTTGAACAGACTGTATCGTAGAAATGGAAACAGTACAGTTAGGATTCTATATACGAGTACAGTAGAACCCCGATTATCTAAGCTCTGATTAAGTCTACAACACAACATTACTTTTACTTTATTAATACTGTACTTAAAAGTTTTGTTGTGAATATTGTGCCGCACATGTATATTACTGTGGCAAAGAAACAAAACAAAAGATCTTGAGAAAAGAAGAAATCTTAAGGGTATTTTTGTTATCATGTTTCATTTTATTGTAGTTTCAGTACAAGTAGGCTACTGTGAGAGAAACAATTCAGACAGTATTGAAATATAACAATACAATACTTAGTAATATGCATTATAATTATTACAGCATTTATATCAATTATTCAAATTGCATACTGCAAAAATAAATGTGAATGTATTTTTCTCTGCTTTTAAATTAGGGGCCTTTGGTGGAGATCATAGAGTTGTGATAGGAAAATTGAAAGTTGGAAAGATTGAAAAACCCCAATTAAGAAGAGAGAAAAGAATTAAAGTATGGAAGTTGAAGGAGAAAAGCATACAAGAAGAATTTCAAAGGGAAATAATACCCTTGGTACCCAGGACAGAGGTGGGGAATGTTGAAGAGGAATGGAAAAGATTTAAGGAAGCACTGGTTGGATGTGCAGAAAAGGTGTGTGGTAGAACATCAGGAAATGTGAAAGACAAAGAAACACACTGGTAGAATGATTGGGTAAAGATTAAAGTGAAGGAAAAGAAAATGGCATGGAAAGCATGGAAAACATCTAAGACTGAAGAAAGTAGAAGAAAATATGTGGAGGCAAAGAATTTGGCCAAGAAAGTAGTGGAGGAAGAAAAGAGGAAAAGCTGGGCCTTATTCACACAGACATTGAGAAATAATACGCAGGGCAGCAAGAAATTACTGTATGGTATCTTAAGAAACAAAAAGAGAGATCAAGTAAACACCAGATTTGTGAAGGATGAAGGTGGCATAATTTTAACAAAGCCAGAAGAAACAAGAAATAGATGGAGAGAATATTTTCAGAAGCTGCTGAACATAAGAACGGATGACAGTCAATCAATGGACGACCAGGAAAGGCAATTAGTTGACGAAGAAATGGATAAAGAAATTACAATGAATGAAATTGAAATGGCAGTAAGAAAGATGAAGAATGGAAAAACTGCTGGAATAGATGAAATTTCAGTGGAGATGATAAAGGCAGCTGGAGCTGTAGGCCTGCAGTGGACATATCGTCCCCACTCTGGCAAACTAGCGAAAGTGACAAACTAGGGAATCTGTACTTCTGATGTTTTGGTGTAGATTTTATTGGTTAAATATTGTCTACCCTCTGACAAAGTCTCACATCTGCAACTTGTTCTTTATGCCTAACACATGAAACCAATCATTAAATATAAAAATTGATTTGACATGAGTAATTACAACTTCTTTCAGCTCCTCTAACCTTTTGACAATTTGCAGATTCGCTAATTTGCCAGAGTAGGGACGATATCGGGTTCTCAGGAATGTCTGGGAGAATAAGGAGGTCCCTGAGGATTGGCAAAAAGGAATAATCATCACAATTTTCAAGAAAGGTGATAAGAAAGTTTTGAAGAACTACAGGGGAATTACTCTAATATCCCATGTTGCTAAGATAATGGAAAGGATACTGGAAAGTAGAATAAGGTTGAGGGTTGAGAAGCAGATACAGGAAAATCAGTTTGGTTTCAGAAGTGGAAGGTCAACAATAGAGCCCATTTTCATTATGAGACAACTAATGGAAAAGCTTTGGGAGTACGGGAATGATATGGTGATGACATTCATTGATATTGAAAAGGCATATGACAGTGTCCCTAGGACGAAAGTTTGGGACAGTCTGGTGCAAAAAGGAATTGGACAGGGATTAATAAAAATGATCATGGCATTGTATAAGGAATGTTGTAGTTGCGTGCAAACACAAGTTGGCAGGACAAGTTGGTTCAAAATCACTAGCGGGCTGAGACAGGGAAGTGTTCTATCACCAATCCTGTTTACAATAGTAATGGATGACATCATGAGAACGGCAAAAGCAGCATATGGAGGAAGAGAAATGAACATGATGTTATTTGCAGATGATATTGTGATTTGGGGAGAAGACGACAGGAAGGTTCAAGAACAGTTGAATGTGGTGAATGGGAAGATTGAAGAATGTGGATTGAAAATAAGTGTAGAAAAGAGTAAAACTCTTGTTATGACTAGAGGGGAGAAAGAAGGGAAAGGTCAGATTAGACTTGCAGACAAGCCCTTGGAAGTAGTGGAAACGTTTAAATACCTGGGGAGTGAATTAATGGAGAATGCTCGACTGGATGCTGAGATTAGTAAAAGGATTCAAGCTGGAAGTTGTTTCTATCATAGTGTAAGAAATATGTTATGGGACAAAGATGTGCCAATGGAAGCAAAGGATACTATGTACAAGATGTATTACGTACCCATAACAACTTACGGAGCAGAAACTTGGACAATGACAAAGAAGGATGAGAGTCGAATACAGGCAGCCGAAATTAAATTCTTGAGGAGTATGATACAGAAGAGTAGAAGAGACAAAATAAGGAATGAGAAAATCCGGGAAGAAATTGGAGTGGAAAAAATTAATGATAGAATAGAGAAGAGCCGACTGAGATGGTTTGGACACATAAAGCGAATGAGCGACGAAAGAATGCCAAAAAAGGTGATGGAAATGCATATCCAAGGAAGGAGAGGCCGTGGATGACCACGATTGAGATGGAAGGATACCATCCAACGCAGCATTATAGAAAGAAACCTGGACTGGGACACAGTGTTGGAGGAGGAGTGGTGGAAAGACCGAAGAAAGTGGAGAGGAACCATATTTGCCCCTACCTGGCTACAGCTGGATAAAGGGAAATGATGATGATGATGATGATGATGATGATGATGATTTGTTTATAAGCAGGGGAGTTAGGAATTGGAATAACTTACCAAAGGTGATGTTCAATAAATTTCCAATTTCTGTGAAATCATTAAAGAAAAGTCTAGGAAAACAACAGATAGGGAATCTGCCACCTGGGTGACTGCCCTAAACGTAGATCTGTATTGATTGATTGACTGATTCCTGATTGATATCGAATTCAATAAGATATCAGAAAAAGTTTAGTAATACTATACAATACTCTTTTTTTGTTACTGTATTGGTGTAACCGTCCATATTATCTGAGCCTTCACTTATATGAGGTGGCCTCAGTCCGTATTACCCTGGATAATTGGGGTTCTACTGCAGTAATGGATATACCAGTGTAAGTGTTCATAGGTGAGCAAGTCAAAAAATCTCTGGAATACCTTGTTCTGTAACCAAATCTTTGTAAGGATGTTTTACATATTTGTTCAATATGATCGTTGTAGTTCAAGGTACTTCTGATTAATACACCTAAGAGATTTATCTGTTCTACAGTATTTACAGGAATTTTGAATTTGTTTTCATTTATTTCAAGGAAAATAATTCTGTTAATACAAAAGTACTCATTTGTTTGCATTTGAATTTTACATACGTCATTTTTCACAAGCATTGTGATTTGTAAGTTTACATCACAATCAATTAGCTATTTCTGAAGAATATACTATTGAAAATACAAGGTTAATTACTTACAGTGAGACATGAATAACACATAAACTTAAGAGATTGCAAATATGTAAAGAATTACATCCATCAGGCTTCTACAATATTTGCGTTAGCAGGTTGATGTCTTCCCAGTAAATTCTGCACAAGTGTAGGATATCCTAGTAAAAGTCCAGTTTCATCACAATTTCCAGAATTAGGCATATCCTGGAAGCAACTGAAAACGCACAGCCAAATGTATAACCCTAGAGCTGTAACAAAAAAGACAACAGAGAAAAATAAAGCTTTCTGTCTTCCAATATGAATACCAGAATACAGGGTGTGTTAAAACTTTGTTTTGTAAATGAAAGGAGTGTTAGATGGTACAAATACATACAAGTACTGTGAACATAGGAACCATAGGTCTACGGTGCTAAGTTTTGGCTGCCTGTCTTCCAGACATTCGTGTGTCAATGAGCCATACTATTTTTGCTGAGGCTGTCTGCATGACCTTCAATCTGTCAGTCACCATCTCTACTCCTCCCTTCCAGCAATGCTATGTGGTTTCATCATGTGGTTTCATCAGTCGCTGCCACTCCTACACCTCACTTCCGGCGAGGCCATGTGGTTTCATCAGTGTTGTTAGTTCACTCCCCGACACTCTCCAACTCAACACCACTCCTCCCTTCCCCTCTCCCCACCAACTCAGCACCTCCCTTCCCTTCTCCCTTCACTCCTCCCATCCTTGTAAACACGGCTGAGCCAGCAACAGACACGATCAGTGAAAGTGGGACCGTTAAATTGAGAAGGTCAGGCCTTTCAAGAGGGCAACTATTTAATAAGTAAGTTTAAAGTTTTCTTCACACTTATTTTTTACTTATTAGCCCAAGTTTCTCATACACAGTCATTTTTTCCATTACAGATTTGAACTTCATTCGTGGTTTCCACTATGAATCACATACGTTTTACCTGGCATTTGTTTTATTTTATTATTATTATTAATTATATACAGTCGTATCAGCACACACTTTTTTAAAACATAACAGTTTTTCGGACACTAAGGTCCATCATCAGTGTTAAAATTTAACTTTAATTCCACTTGAGTGTGTCGTCAAAAATTTGTTAAAATGAGTTTAATGTAGCATTGTTGACATCAACTGTAAAATAAGGAAAAGAAAAAACAAGTGTAAAAGAAGGAAAATAATACATATAAACTTACAATGTTGTTGTAAAAGGTATGTACATACCATAAGAAGGGCTGGCTTTTCCTCATGCTCAGGCTGTTGGTCGAGTACTGACAGACGTTCAGCTTTAAGTATGGAACCGTGCTGCAAGCACATGATGTTACGTCACCTCAAGGTTGCATTGGAAGCACCTGATGTTACATCAACTCAAGATTGTAAACAAAATGTTGCTTGTGACTGTTTCATTTAAAATTTTATCTGGATCCCTTGTCTGCACCAAAAATATCTCAATGTTTTCATGTGTATTTAATTCAAATCCATAATTACCCTTAAAAATTAATTTCATGTCCTTTTCGATCCCTAAAAAGCTGTGGTTATTGTTAATACGTTATCATAAATAAAGACAACTACATCCAAAAACAATTGATTTCATAGAAACAAACAACATAAAGGAAATAAAGAAGGACCCTGCCAGGAATTTAAACACAAAAATAAAAGAAACCCTAAAGGACACAGTTCATAATAAACAAAAAAGAGAAACAAAAATTAGTCCCGATGAATCCAAGATGCCCTACTTTAAAGTCTCTCCCTAAAATCCACAAAGAAAATTACCCTGTTAGACCTATAATTAATTGTCGAAACAGCCCCACATTTCAATTATCTAAATTTCTACTTAAACACCTACAAAACCACATCAAATTAGAAAATAGCAATTCAATATCAAATTCTTTGGAAGCTATTTCCAAAATACAATCAACAGAAGTAAACAAGGAAACTATAATGTTATCATACGATGTGACCAACATGTATTCCAACATTCCTATCAAATAGACTATAGACTTATAATAGAAGAAAATTTAAAGAATCAAGACGGGCTAAGTCACATGGAAATTAACAAAATGATAAACTTATTAACTCTAATATTAGAAAATAATTACTTTACATTCAACAGGAAGTACTACCAGCAAAATACAGGTTTACCAATGGGGGGGGGGGTCCACTATCAGGTTTCTTAGCCAATTATTTAAATCATCTTGAGAAAACCATCTTGAACACATATCAGAAAAAAATAAAGTTATGGGTCCGTTTTGTTGACAACACAGTAGTATTTTTGAATGGAAACCTCATTACTACCGAAACACTTCTGGGTTGTTTGAATTTGCTTGATAGCAACATTAAATTCACTGTGGAGAAAGAAATTGATAAAAAGTGAAATTTCTTGGACCTGACATTAACAAAAAACCAACAATAGGATAGATTTCGATATTTTCAGGAAACCCACACAGTCCATCACCACCATCAATGAAAACTCCAATCACCCAGGAACTCACAAGCAAGCAGCTTACAACAGCTATATTAATAGATTATTAAAACTTCCCCTGAGTAATGAAAACAAACTGAAAGAAATTAGAATAATAAAACAAATTGCTAAAGCAAATGGCTACAACCCAGAAATGATAGACAATATTATACGTAAGAAAGGAAATGGAGAAAAAATGAAAAACTATGAGAAAAGAAAGGAAATCTATGAACGTAATCAATTTGTAACATTTACGTATTTTGGAAGTCAAGTTTTTAAAATTGTGAATATATTTAAGAAATTTCAACTTAAAACAGCATTTAGAACCAGAAATAAAAAACCAAACATATATATAATGCACATACTGTCAATAAAAAAGATATATATACTAATTCGGGAGTATACAGGCTTACTTGTGACTGTAAAATGTTTTATATATGAAGAACTGGGTGAACCTTAAATCAAAGATATCAAGAACATTTCAAGGCAATAAATGATGCTTGTTTTTTTAAGGGGCCTAACATCGAAGGTCATCGGCCCTCAAGGCAATAAAGTACAACAGATATTCAGCTTTTGCAGAACACATTTACAACAATTTAATTAATTTAATAGAGCACACAATTTGTGTATATAAAGCAATTATATGTCATTTAAGCATAAGTCTATTATAGGCCTATTTCTCTTAGAGCATTCCACAACATGGTAATGAGGACAAGTCAAATCACACAGTGCACACACACACAACTATCGTCAGGTTCATGAAAGATCCTAGTTTTGCAGAGTTTATAGTGGTATACATAAATTGCCATAGAATTGGTAAAATGTCGGAGATCCTGGTTTGTATGGGTCCAAGTTCTATTCGTCATTGCTTCAGTCGAATAGAATTCAGGATAAATATCATTCCTTTTGGCCAGTCTTTCATCCAAGAGTTTCTTCCAATGTCTGTATAAGGTAGAGCAAGCTTGAATCTCAAATCTTCAATTAAAAAAGGCTCCTTTGCAAGTTCATAAACCAGTCTTGATCTAGTAAATCTGGACACACAGAGAATCGAGCTTTGATTTTTTTCTAGAGTGTGTAGGTCATTCTTTGTTAGCTTATCCCAAATGATTTCAAGTCCATATGTTAAAATAGGGATTATTTTTGCTTCAAACAAGGTCATGGCCATCTTAAGAGATAATCTACTTAAATTCTTGATGTCAAATATTGCTTTCATAGCTGCCGCAGCACATAGCCTAATATGAAGTCTAAAGGAGTTTACTGTCGTCTGCATCGTCAAGCCCAGATATTTAAAACTGTTTACGTTGTTTAATGTTTCCGCTTTATACGTCACTTTGTCACTTGAGGATGTTCGTTCTCCCTTCCTGAAAATCATGTAGACAGTCTTTTCAATGTTCACTTGCAATTCATTTGTATCTGTCCACTTCTCCAGTGCATCCAATGCTTTTTGCAGCTCTTTAACATTGTGTGATTTTAGAACCATATCATCAGCATATAAATACATGGTTACTCCATTTGACACCTCTTTTATTGCTTGAACCACATCATAGATAGCTACATTAAACAATAAAGGACTGAGAGGGTCGCCCTCTAGAATGCCATTTGTCTGCACGATCTCCCTCGATGAAGTCATATTTTCTGAAATTATGACAGTATTATTTATTAACATGTTATGGATCAGAATAGTGAGAGCCTTGTCCTCAACAAGAGAATCAAGCTTCGACGATATAATGTTTCTTTTAAGATTATCAAAGGCCTTGGAAAAATCTGTGAACACTGTGTGAAATTTACCCCTTGGTAGTCGTAAGATGTTATGTATATCGTCCAGTAGATTTCTTATTGCGTGCAGAGTACTTCTTTCTCTTCTAAATCCAAATTGCTCTTCAGGAAGTTTGGTTTCAATTTCTTCCGTCAGTCGAGTGGTTATTAACTTGATGAGTATCTTTAACAAATTATTCTCCAGAGCAATCCCTCTATAGGAATTTGGATCAAGCAAGTTACCCTTTACTTTGTATAAAACCTTCAATGTGGAGGATTTCCACGCTTTTGGGATGTCTCCTAGTAACAAGCATAGGTTCTATAAGATTCGTTATGGATGGAAATAATACATTTGCTGAAGCTTTAATGTGTTCACAGAAAATGCCGTAAGGATCTAGTGCTTTTCCATCTTAGAACAATAACCACAGCTTTTTAGGGATCGAAAAGTACATGAAATTAATTTTTAAGGTTAATTGTGGATTTGAATTAAATACACGTGAAAACATTGAGATATTTTTGGTGCAGATAAGGGATCCAGATAAAATTTTAAATGAAACAGTCACAAGTAACATTTTGTTTACAATCTTGAGTTGACATAACATCAGGTGCTTCCAATCAACCTTGAGGTGACGTAATATCATGTGCTTGCAGCGTGGTTCCGGACTTAAAGCCGAACGTCTGTCAGTACTCGACCAACAGCCTGAGCATGAGGTAAAGCCAGCCCTTCCTATGGTATGTCCATACCTTTTACAACAACATTGTAAGTTTATATGTATTATTTTCATTATTTTACACTTGTTTTCTTTTTCTTATTTTACAGTTGATGTCAACAATGCTACATTTTAAATTTATTTTAACAAATTTTTGACGACACACTCAAGTGGAATTAAATTTAAATTTTAACACTGATGATGGACCTTAGTGTCGGAAAAACTGTTATGTTTTAAAAAAGTGTGTGCTGATACGACTGCATTTAATTAATAATAATAATAATAATAATAATAATAATAATAATAATAATAATAATAATAATAAAATAACTACATCAGCACTGTTCATAAGAAATGGCTTTGATATTTTATAATGATTATAATTTGTTTTATTCTCAAACATAGTTTCTCAATTTTTTGCTGCCCTCTTGACTATTTGTGATTGTGACTCAATGAAGACAGACTGTCATTTTAAATTTTAGCACAGTGAATTCATCCTCATTTTTTAACTGCAAACACACTGCATGTCTAGACTGTTGTCCACAACCTCGCCATAATTACTTACTATTTTAATTCCATCATGTCTCATTCATTTTCACTCTCTTCTTTATTATGTTTTAATATATTCTTTTAGCATCAATTATGTAAAAAATTTAACCTTTTTTTTCACTGAAGGTGGCTCAAATGAGTTCAAACATGTATGATTAATATTACTCCATCTAAAGATGGTGATATGTATGTATTGAATAGAAGGACAAATTCAATTTCCTTTGTAAAAATGAAAGTGGTAAATGGCCTGCTCAGAAGAGAACAAACAAAAATGGTCAAAAACTCATTGATCTTAACCACAAAATCTCAAAACATGGAAACATCATAATTACACTAAAGATGAATGGGAATTAGATATGGTAATGTATTTATAATCTATTAATGGAAAAATTATATCACAAAGAAATTTATAATGTCAGGGTTCTTCGAGGAATAGACACAGGCTCAGATCATTATGTAGTTAAAATCAAATTAACTCCCCAAAGAAGACCATAACAACTAGCCTATAAACCAAAAAGGAAAATAGGTCATACACTGCTAATTAAAAATGAAAATTATCAAAAAGCAACAGAATAAATTAAAATCACAGATAACATAGATGACCTAGTTAGTAACCTTCAGCAATTGCAGAAAAATTGGCCCCAATAAAGCCTCGTAAAAAACATCAGTAGTGGAATAATGAATGTGATGATATGATTGAGAAAAGACACAAAGCGTGGTTCTTGCACCAGTCCCAAAAATCTGAAACTTTTTTCAAAATTGAGTAAAACAGCAGAAAGATACAACTAAAACCTTAAGAAGAATAAAAAGACAGTATCTTAAAGAAACTCTGAACTCAAGTGATGAATAATTCAATATCACATTCACAGATTTATTACATTTAAAAAAATCATTTGACTAAGTACGAAGCCCCACCCTTACTATTACAAGATGAAAATGGTGAATTGTTAGGACTGGAGATCACCATATCGTCTGTTTTCTTAGTAGATGGCGAAAGTATTGACATGACTTGCAGGTTGTGACTTTTGCAAATGGAGACCAATCTCTTGCCATTTTGGTTGGTTCTTTTGTGAGCAGGATTTCTTTTCTTGTATTTTTGTTTCGACCTAGTTGGGCGTTAAAGTCACCCATAAGAACTTTCACATGGTATTTGGAAATTTGGTCTAGTTTTTCATGTAGTAAGTGCCAGAAGTTATCCACTTCTTCTAGGTCAGGCCTGTTTTTATAATTTGTGGGGGTATGGGCGTTAACTAGGGTGTAGGTCTTGTTGGCACATTTGGCAGTTAGTATGGATAATCTGTCGTTCACTGGTTCAAAGTTTGCAACTGATTTAAGGAGTCTGGTTCTCGTGGCAAATGCAGTTCCAACCATTACCGATCCATTGAGGATCCACTTTTGACCTTGATTTAATAGGGTCACCTCTTGTTGGCTGCATGCTGGAGTTGGAATGAAAGACGCTAAAACAATACTTATCCGTTTCCAAGAACATCCAGTAAAGCGTGGTATATCCTAATAATGGCCTCCATAAGTATAGACTCCGTGTCCTGGGAAACTCAGTTGACAGCATTCAGAATGTCTTTCTTCTCTGTCATATCTTTTGATAGTATGGCAGATAAATAAGATGGGTGGTTTTTAGGGCACAAACAGTAAGGAAATTTACAGAGGGCTTCTCTTCGTAGTGATATCTATGGATGTAATTATAGAAGAACAAGATGGCTGACACTGATGGCATATATTGTACTAAATATTTGTGTTGAAAACCAATATAAAAAGATCACAAAAACATAAGATAACACTAGCACTCTCATAAAACACCTTATAGTGTCACCAGAACTGCCAAGAAACCATAAACAAAACATAATTCATTACTAATGATGTATATATTACACACAGAAACTTCACATGATTCTAGCGCATGGAGTCTACACTTATGAATATATATGAACTTTTTTTTTACTCTTATGATTATATTTGTACTTTTTTTACTTGTTATACACTACTTACTCTTTCCTTTCTTTTTAGTTTGCTTGTTTTGTTTATTTTTCTCTATTGTGTTGTAAAATGGTATTACCATCAATAAAATATTATTATTATTATTATTATTATTATTATTATTATTATTATTATTATTATTATTATTATTATTATTATCATCTAATTATAGAAGGGCCCATTTAAAGCAAGCTAAATATGTAGTGATCCTCATCTTCTTAGGATCAGTAATTTAAAAAACAAAACAAAAACATGCAGTCTCCGAGACACTCAGCTTACAATACTAGCTTAAGTGCTATGGGGTAATGTTGTAACCAAAGATGTGTGCAGTCTTCTGTGAAGCTGATATAAAGTGCTGGAAAAAAATTGTATTTGTTGGAGGGTCCACTGAAAAATGTACAACTGAATTAATGCAGACATCAGTCTTCCAGTGCTTTATGTTAATATTAACAATGGCCATATGTTATCTGTAACAGAAACATACTTGTGTGCTCTCCCTCTACTTCTCTTATCCTCCATAACAGAGTCCATCATTCTCCTAGGTAACCTATCCTCCTCCATTCGCCTTACATGACCCCAAAACTGAAGCCAGCTTATGCATACAGCTTCATCCTTCGAGCTCATTCCTAACTTAGCCCTTATTTCCCCCCCCCCAAATTCTGAGTACCCTCCTGCCATTGTTCCCACCTGTTTGTACCAGCAATTGTTCTTGCTACTTTTATGTCTTTTACTTCTAGCTTATGAATAAGATAACCAGAGTATGATACGTAGAGTATGGTTCCAGTGTATGGGACCCTCACCAGGATTATTTGATTCAAGAACTGGAAAAAATCCAAAGAAAAGCAGCTCGATTTGTTCTGGGTGATTTCCGACAAAATAGTACCGTTACAAAAATGTTGCAAAGTTTGGGCAGGGGAGACTTGGGAGAAAGGAGACAAGCTGCTCGACTAAGTGGTATATTCTGGGCTGTCAGTGGAGAGATGGCGTGGAATGACATCAGTAGATGAATATGTTTGTGATGTCTTTAAAAGTAGGAAAGATCACAATATGAAGATAAAGCTGGAATTCAAGAGGACAAATTGGGAGAAATATTTGTTTATAGGTATGGGAGTTAGGGATTGGAATAACTTACCAAGGGAGATGTTCAATAAATTTCCAATTTATTTGCGATCATTTAAGAAAAGGCTAGGAAAACAACAGATAGGGAATCTGCCACCTGGGCAACTGCCCTAAATGCAGATTGGTAGGGATTGTTTGAGTCCACCCAGCTTTCACTCTCATAAAGCAAAGTTGGTCTGAAAACAGACTGATGTAAAGATAGTTTCATCCAGGAGCAAACTTTCTTCTTACAGAATACTGCTGATCAAAGCTGCAAGCTCACTGCATTAGCTTTACTGCACTTTGATTCAATCTCACTTACTATACTACCATCCTGGAAGAACACATGCCATAAATACTTTAAATTATCTACCAGTTCCAGCTTTATATTCCTAATTGTACATTCAATTATCTTGCATTTCTTACTTACTTACTTACTTACTTACTGACTAAATTAGTCTTCAAAAGGCTAATTTTCATACCATACTCATTGCACCTATTTTCAAATTCCAAGATATTAGACTGCAGTCTTTCAGCACACTCTGCCATTAAGACAAAGTTGACAGCATAGGCCAGACTGCTTGCAACATTTTCACCTAACTGAATCCCTCCCTGCTAATAAACACCTCTCAGCAGATGATCCATGTAAACTACGAACAACAAAGGTGAAAGATTACAGCCTTATGTACCATTAAGCTAGTAATAAAATGTAAATATTAAGGAGACTGAAATAAATACAATGGCCGGCTGCGGCATCAAATGGAATAAATAAGTACACAATGTCATGAAGTCCAGATTAACATCATAGCAGAAGGCATAGAATCATAATGGCCATGTAAAAGATCGCAAAACAGGAGCTGGATTATTGAAACAACAACAACAACAACAAATTACTTCTGATTTGCTTTTTTTTTTTTTTAGAGACACACACAAGTAAGCTGGAAGAATAAAATATCACATTAAATCATCGCTATAAAAGAAAAAGCTTATCTAGGAGAAGACCAACAAGAATCTTTAATCTAATTGCCGATATACAACAAAAATTATGTGAAGAAAATTCCAAAATTCCAGATGATTGATCTATAGGCCAACATCAGAAGAAAATGAGAGCGCTATATGCAACTTCAGGCAATCCACCAAGAGAAGAGAAAGAATTAAGACAAAGTGTTCAATACTCATAATAGCCAAGAAAATCAAAGTCAATAATCAGAAATCTCATATTCACCATAAATACTTGGAAAAATAACTATATTAGATATTTAATGAACGGCAACAACATGTATCATTTCATACAAATTGTATCTTATGATTTCATGAACGAGATAGTCACCATGGAGTCCTTCTAAGATCAGGGAATGGATTGCCCAAGATTACATAATTTAGCTCAAGATGATCAACCACCCTGATCAGAGATGACACTCGGAGGAGCAGCAGCCAGCCGCGAGGATCGCATATAGCAGCCAAGAAGAAGAGACCATCCCAAAAAGGCGAAGGGAGCGAGATAAGTTTCTTGTTTTTCAAAATTTTATGTATCATTTGGTAGAAAATAACTTTGGTAGCTTAATTGCAAGTATCGTATAATCAATGTGCCACACGTGATCTTCAGAGCTAACCTATTTCACGTGAACTTACGAATGATTAGTGAGCTAATCAATGTATATTGGTGTAGGAAGTGATAATGTTAAAAGCGAATTCCAATCTTAACCACAGTTTTGTTAATGCTATTGGAGAATGCGTTATGAGTGGATATTTATACCCCAATTTAAAGTTAAAACCTTAATTTTGTTCTGTATTGAACTGAGATCACAATGTTAAAATTTGGGGTAAAAGTTCAAATGTTCAATGCATTGTATTGAAAATGTTGAACTTTTACCCAAAATTTTAACACTGTATAGACCCCAAGTCATATTGAAGGTATAGGTGGTTGTCATTCGAAGGGTATTGGAGAGGTTATGTGCTGTATGAAGTTAAGATGGATTCTAAGACATAGTCATATTAATAGACAGGACAAGAAATAAATCCTATATGAATTATGGGCCAGTGTAGATGCAATAACATTGTGGGAAGTTAAATGTTATGAAGAATGAGAGATATTAAGAAGACATGAGAGGAGAAATGCATAGTCTACGAAGTGATAGAGTTGAATAGAATAAATATGGAAATATAAAAGATATGAAGGTGTATTCGTCGATTTTGAAGAAAGATGAAATAATTCTGATAAGCAGACCCAGCCAACAGCTGGAAACTGCAGATGATGATGATGATGAAATAATTCTGACATTAGATGACACGAGAATAGGATCATACTTGGCAGTTATTGTATGGCAACGGTTTTTGTCGAGAAGAGAGTATAATACTATGATTACAGCGTATTCCAACCTTAAATAAAACTCATAGTAATGTCCCTAATCAGCTGATAGCCTCCATACTTCAAATAGATATCATGGTAATGAAATATGATAGGGTTAGTCGACGTATTCAGAACTATGCTTTTCCAGAGCAAGTCAAGATCGAGGTTATGAAGTGCTTCAATAAATGACACATGAGGGCATATATAATGTCTGCTTATAATATCACCACAGAAGGAAGTACAATACATTCTTTGGCACATGTTTGAATTCTAATGCTCATTTATACAGAATGTAAAGCTGCGTTTACACTAAGCGTAATTTCCTCGCCCCTGAGTAACTGCGGAGTGAGGGCCCTCACTGCGAGCCGGAGCCCAGTCGGTTTTTGTCCGCGCATCAAAGGGTTTCGCTCATCAAATTTCTCTCAGTGTAAACGTGGTCCCCATAGTTGCGCGGGGGATGAATGAAGAACAGTGCTTGCAGTTCTTCGAGCTCTACAAAAATTGAGATTTTATGTGGAATCCGAAAAACAAAAACAATTTCAATCGCAATAAAAGAGAAGATGCGTGGAAGGAAATTACTTCTCAACTAAACTTGCCTATTTCCATAAATACTGCAAACTTGTGTATGAATCACCAGTTGCTAAGAAACGCAGTGTGACCGCCAACCTTTCTCTCACTGTTACTGCTTCTCTGAATGTTGTATCTTTTTTTTCCAACTTTTTGACTGACCAGTGAAACGAGTTGTTCAAAATCTTGAGTACTCATGCGGACGAAGTTCTTAATCGTATCATCATTGGGTTCCTGTACCATTTCTCTCATAAGGCTGTTTCTATATTGGCTTCTTCCAAGGAATAATTGTTTGCTCCACCATCGTCGAGGGCGCCGATTTTTCTTCCTCCCTTTTTTGATCAAAAAAGACATTGATATGATGGAAAACGCGGCTGCAGTGGCTGGAGGGATAAAACAAGTTTCCATGTTGGCTGCAAAACCAGAACTGAAGCTTTCAGGCTTGTCGAAGGCGGCTCGCCCCACTCGCGCTATTTTTCGTTCTGAATTGTGCTCTGTTTTGGGTAGTGCAAAATTTCACTCGAAGCGAGTAAGTTTCACCCAAGCGACTTTCACGAGGTAGTTTCGCTAGTGTAAAGGCAGCTTAAGATAGGTATGACCTAGTGAACCTTGCTAATGTGTTACATAAATTTAATATGTGTATGTATAATTTGTTGTGAATGATAGGTTAATTACAGCAAATGTTGGCTGCATACAAGAAACTTGTTGAGCATTTCCGAAACCTAAATAGATGACTGAAGTCAAAATACATTTCAGAAGACACAATAAATTTCAGGTAACATAAATAAAATTTCAGATGAAAAATTTCAAATAAATAAATCTCATATAATAAAATGTCAGATAATAAAGTCCAATTAGAAATGTCAAATAGAATTCAGATCAGAGAGATTCAGAATAAATAGTGAAAGAACATTGTACTTGAGTTAGGATATTGAACTGATGATGTTGAATAGTATAATTTTGGTTAGTTATGATGCTAAACTCCAATTCTCAATTAAGGGTATAGACCAAGTAGAAGAATGTAAAAAAAACATCAGTTTAGGGTAATGTGAATGGTCAGATGTAAATGGTAATTGATCAATATCAACTTGTACAAAAATATAAAAGGAAAAAAGCGAACTCATTTCAATTAATGACAGTAGGAAGTAAGACGTGAAGACTAGTTGTAGAAATTGAGGAATCAGCTGTTCAAGGATTGTTTATCTATTGGAAGACAGTTTGTACATAGTGAAATTTTTCTCTTCCTATTCTTTATTTACTTCATTATGTTTAATAAATAGTTATAAGAAATGGATAACTTGAAGTGTTATTTATGAAAATAATAGGATAAGATGTATTAGAATTAAGGTATTGCATTTTTGAGTTGGGTAACATGGCCGTGATGTGTCGGATGGAGATGTCCATCAGTAAGGTCGAAGTTGATGACATGGTTATCGGCGCATCAAATAATCTCTTGGATCCTGTGTTAAACTGAACCAAATTCGACATTCCCTGAGAAGCTGGCTGGGAATCCTTTGCGTTGACCAACCTGGACACAGGATGGGCGTACTTGTCTAACCTCTGTAAGTACCCTGAACCAAGAACTCATTGTCCTGTCAATCCTCACTGCAGTGCAATTATCAACATAAATTACTTTGATTGTTTTTAATAATCTGTCCTTAATCCCATAGTCCTCGAGTATGGTGAACATTGTGAACCATGGGAATTTGCTGAGTGGCCTGGTGAGTGGTCCTGGAGTCAGGATACTGGTTGTTATGAAATGGGAGTGGGCATCTCGGACATATTCGGAGTTATGGCCCTCCTTGTGGTCAGGTGGCTAGGACTATACAATCCACTGATGGTCCCTAACCCATCAGAGGAGAGATCCTCACTTGGACCATGTATAAATAAGAGTAGCATCCTGCTTCACAGAATTTTCACAGAGCAAGCACAGAACATAGTAAATAATTAATAAATACATTTTAAATGCAAATTTGGAAGGCAGTTGCAAGCAATAAGTACAATGTTTTTCTCTAAAAATGCTTGGTGAACAGTTTGTTGATTGTAATATGAGTATTAGAGCAGTCTTGATTGAGATTTTTTTGTGCCAATATAAGCCAAAGAAATTGTATACTATGAAACAATGAAGAGATCTTAGATGAGTTACAAAACAATTCCTTATATCATTATACTGATTGATTAACATCTGCAGACAAGGAAGAAATGCAGCAAAGTGAAGACGAAGCTCATCAGAAGATGAAACTAGTCCCACCACCTCAGTGCTTATTTTGAATTCCAGCATTGAAACAGCAGCAGATGGAATCAGATGGGAAACATTAGATGGTTCTTATCCAGTACCAAGAAGGTGATTGGCAAAAAATTTTGTACGTATTGTACCTAGACCTAAGCTATATACAACCCAGATAATTCTAAGTTTAAGGTTCTTGATTGTCAGAAAGTTTAGAAATTCCATTATGTCACCTGTGTACGAGATTGCCTGAGCAGGATCATCTTGGGATATAAAAACAAGAGAGAGGTCAAAATGATCCACAGCCTGCTTTCTAGATAGGCTATTAACACTAGGATTTAACACTAGTGTTAATTTCTTTGGTTAATTTATTGTGTTGCCCTTGCTGGTGAGATGTAGTGTTTACAGTACACTGTGTCTTCTGGTGTGGGCTAGAATAAAGTTGTTACTTTCATTGACCTGTCTCAGTCCTATCCTTGGCTTTGACAATATGAAAGTGACTGAGGTATGAGTGATGCTAGTAACACCATTCCTTATACAGCTAGTCCCTATTATGAATGGTGTGAAAATATCACTCATAGGATTGATTGGTGCATTCATTTCAGTGGGCTTGGCAGACTGATATGCAATAGCAACATCTAGCTCGGTGAGGAAAGCAACGAGAAACTACCTCACTCCTCATTTCCCTAGTACGCCACTACAGTGATGCCTAGGCTATCTATGACAGCTGTTGGTGGAACTGTGGAGGATCAAACCAGTCTTCAGGATGAATACCTAACATACATACATATAATCTATTCTGTGCTGACAAAATGCTGCCAAGGTATTTAAAATGCTGGACAGTTGTTTGGCTGATTTTAAATCCAAACCTGTCAAATCCTTCCTTCTAATAAATAAATCATTGTTGAAGATCAAGGAACAATGACATCAGAATGGAACTGGAAGTGGACTCAATAGAAGATAAGCCAAAGATTTCGAGATCAACATGGTAAGTGGACATGTAAAGCGAATGCCTGGCACAAATACCTAATAGAAGAAATAAATAGTGTGCAGAGGAAAGCAGCAAGATTTGTAACAGGGGATTTCAGGAGAAACAGTAGTGTATCAGAAATGTTAGAGGAACTTGGGTGGGAAACTTTAAGTAAGAGAAGGGAGAAAACTAGACTTGTAGGATTAAATAGAGCCTATACAGGAGAGAAAGCATGGGGAGAAATCTGTGAGAGGCTTCTGTTGGAAAATAATTATATCGGCAGAACTGACCACAAGTATAAAATTAGAAGGAATTTTAGCAGAAGCGATTGGGGTAAATTTTCATTCATTAGGAAGGGCGTGAAAGAGTGGAACAGTTTACCAGGGGTAGTGTTTGTTCCTTTTCCAAAATCTGTACAGATATTCAAGAAGAGAATAAAAAGCAACAGAGAAAATAAATGAAATGTTAGAGGGCATTCGACCAGTGCAGCTTATTGTAAATAAAAAATGTGTGTGAATAAATTTAATTCCATCCCCTGGTCTATGGAGTTTGGACAGCCGAAGTAGGGGACTGCCTGTAGGGGAAAAGTACAGTGGGGACTTCGAGGGCCCTGTGACCGCTACGGTAGCTGTGAAGGCCCTTCAGGAACTCTGAAAAGTGGTGGCAAAAAGGGGTTCTGGTTAAGACACAGCAGGTCGTTATGCTACTTAGGTTCCAAAATGGGTAAAAAAATAAATAAGTAAATAAATACAATGTAAATTTTATCTTATACCAATTGTACAGTAATTCTGTATACTGTATATGAGTTGACTATGTTTGTAAGTACAGGAGATATTATAAGTAGAATTTTGTAAACAATATAAATTTATTAAGGATGAGCTGTGTGTTTAATAGAAAAAATTGTCAGCATAAATTGTATATTGTTGTATTCTAGAATTTTTTTTTCTTCTCTTGTTAATTTAAAATTTAGTGCTTGACAATAATGTATTTTAGTGTACTATTTGCCACCGAGGTAGACACCTCATTTGCAAATAAAGAGATTTTGATTTGATTTGAAGAACACCACGTGCATGCCTAGAAAGAATGGCTGAAGGAAGAAAGCTAGAGGAAGACCTAGGAAGGGATGGCTACACCAACTGAGAGAGGATGTAATAATAATAATAATAATAATAATAATAATAATGTTATTTGCTTTACGTACCACTAACTACTCTTTTATGGTTTTCGGAGACGCCGAGGTGCCGGAATTTAGTCCTGCAGAAGTTCTTTCACGTGCCAGTAAATCTATCGACACGAGGCTGACGTATTTCAGCACCTTCAAATACCACCGGACTGAGCCAGAATCGAACCTGCAAAGTTGGGGTCAGAAGGCCAGCGCCTCAGCCGTCTGAGCCACTCAGCCCAGCAAGAGAGAGAGGATGTGGAGAGAAGAGAAGGGAATTGGGAGTCAGCGGTGGGAGGGAAAGCATTTCTGGACAGACGATGGTGAAGACTCATTCAACACCAACATACCCGGCACACTGAAGCTATGGCGATGATGATAATGATAATGATGATGAAGAAGAAGATCATCTCACCCACATCATGATGTCATCTGCAAACATCATCATATTTTCAGTTTGTGTATTCCTTCTTGACTAATTTGATGATTTCATCCATAATGTTTATGAAGAGGAAAGGAGTCGGCTGCTCTCCAGCTCTTCACTCCTACATTCTACATCAAAACAACTGAATGCTTTGGCTAAGGAAACTAGAATTTTAGTAACTACTTATCCATATAAAATATGAAAATATACTCACCAATGAAAGGAAATCCAAAAATCCAGAGCAAAATACCTAATGCTCCAATGGCAACCATCAACACCACCCCAACAATCAGAATTGTTAATGCCCACAATGAAAGTAATATCATGTCCATGATAAGCCAAGGTAGGAGAAAATAACGCCTGCCCTGTGGATAAAAAGAGTTGATTCTTATTTATCAGCCAACAAGATTGAGCTCTCTCACTCCACCTGACAACAGACAAAGTAACATTAATAAAATATTTTTGAAAACTCGGTAGCTATGACAGATTACTGCTTACATAAAATCAGCTTCATGGTCCGTCACACTTTAAAGGCTTGGTTTCTCAAAACTGACGCATGCGAGGTGCGAGGCTGACGTTGCGTACTTTCATCCCAATGACGCTGCGAGGCTCGTGGTTTCCCAGGCTGCGAAGTGGATCAGTTGCCGAGCACATGGCTCGCAGCCTGTGCGCTACTGTTGGAAGAGGAAGCGGATTATGTGTCAGTACTGGAGGGTTTTCTTCACCCCTATAGCAGTATAAATGGAAACTGTTGATGATCTTGTGATGTCAGCCTGTATCGTCCACAACCTTCTCCGGAATGAGCGAATTCCTTGCCCAAATTAACACTTTATTGGCTATTTGGAATTAACAGAAAACATGATTCCTCTGGCAGCTGACAACGGAGGTAATTCTATACATGATGCTTTCATGATAAGAGACAGCTTCAAGAAATATTTTTTGTAGCAGGGAGAGAGAATCGGTATGACAAAGAGAATATGCTAACAGGGTGGAGTGAAAGTTTTTTTTCTAATGGACAAACATGTATTTGTGTTTACCTATAGTTTACTTTTTCTGTGACCCAATTAGCATAATAACGGAATGAACACCGTTATTAAAATAAAACGCGTGATTTTATTAAATGAACAATACTGAACTCAAATTTTGTAAAATTATATATACTGGCATATTTGATATTAAAGTAATGGATTTATTGGTTGATATATCATTTCTAAATCTGTTAATTATTTAATCCTTTGAAACTGAACTCATTATATTTGTTGTTTATTTAATCCTTTGAAACTGAACTCATTATATTTGTTATAAGTAACATCAATAATAATAATAATAATAATAATAATAATAATAATAATAATAATAATCATAGACACCCTACCATCAATCCACAGAGGCAGCTACCACATCAATGAAAAAGCAAAGAATCCCAAGAACGGAGGTTCCAAATGACAGTAAATTAACATTAATCGTCTGGTACCTCCGTTTTTGGAGTTTCTATTTTTTACGAACTCTTTCCTTCTCAAGACCATCGTATAATACATAAAACTAGCAACATTTATTAGCTGTTCTATCCATCTTCAGTGATATCATTTTCCGTAAGTTGTCTTTCACAACGTTGTTTTTGTAGCTCTTGTGTTGTAAGTTATACAACACTGGGTGTATTCGAATTTCTTTAATCAGTTCCTCGTCCACTTCGTCCGTAAAGCTCATCGTGTTGCTTAAAACAGTACAAACAAGAACAGAAATAATGTCGCCTCGCACTGCTGTCGCCTCGCACAAATCTGGCCGGACGAATCAGTGCGCGGTGACGCTGCGAGGTCTCACGGCGAGGTTGCGCACACTGCGCGCCGCTCAGCTTGAGAAACCACTTGCATAAGCTCGTGTAGTTTGGATTTGTGCGAGGCGGGCCTCGCACCTCGCATGCGTCGGTTCTGAGAAACCAAGCCTTAACAGATTCACAACTAATTTCCCCCCCCCCCCCCCAACCTTGTCGATACATTAATTGCTTAACCCTCAGATACTCATGCGGGCTACATGTATAGCCCAGTGATTTATTTCATTGTAGTACAGAGTATATTCCTTTCTAGGAATATTGATACTCTCTATAGCTGCCTGTCATTGTTGCAATTAATAGCGAGTGTGTTTCCGGCTTAACTAGGCACACCATTTAGTCACCAGACGGATTAGAAGTGGTCTGAGCTACAATAGTAGCCCGCGCGAGCATTGCTGTTTCAGTGCTGATACTGAGTGAGCAAAGGAAACGTTGCCGCGCAGGCGGCCAAGTAGATGACTTTCAAATCTGTCGGTGGTTAGATGAAAGTAATGATAGTATTGTTAGCGGTGATAGTGATGATAGTGAACAGGATATAATTACACACGAAATACACCAAACTGAATCTGAAGACCGAGTGTCCAGCGACAAATGACGATGCAGGTACCGGCAGCAATAATTCCAAATGATTCACTGCCAAGGACAATTTCAAGTGGCTAAGGGATCACCCACATACTAATGTGCGTACAAGAACCTATAATAATCGTGCACTTTCCTAACCCTAAGGGAATCGCTCGTAGTATGAAAACTGAACTTGAATATTTGGAACTTTTTGTAGATAGAAATATAATACAAATGATTACCACAGCGACAAATATTTATATAGGTGAATAAAGTTTGAATGTGATCGTGATGCACAATTTACCAATACAGAAATATGTACTTTGATAGAGTGCTAAAATTCCTAAAAATGTTCACAGAAAATTTAAGACAGTTTTTTAATCTGATATTGTTTTTATTTATCTACCATGCAAATATGTTCTAATGTAGGTATATATATATGTATAAATTTAAAAGCTGTAATTCTTTTATTTCTGTTTCCATGGTAGATTTCCCTTAGTGTGATATGCAATCAATTTTTCTTCAAGGGTTTCTATTTTCTCTTCTCAACAAAAGGAAAACCTACGTATGGTCTTCAAATTTGGCTTAGAATATTTACATATACTACTATTTAAGGTATTATTACCAAAGAAACCTAAAAACATAGCGTACGAGTCATTCAGCTTGAATTTCAGTTTGGGCTACATATGTAGCCCGTGCGAGTAACGCTGCGTTTATTCCTAGCGCGAGTGTCCGAGGGTTAAGGCAACTTATTGGTTAAAAGTGGTACTTGTTTCGTATGTTATTAACATCTTCAGCCACATAACACTGTTTAGATGAAAAATTCATATACAGTATTACCCCTCTTTTACACTTTTCAAGGGACCAAAGAATATTGGTATAAAAGAGGGGAAAGTGTAAAAGGGAGGAAAGTGTAAATCGTGGGAAACAACTTGTACAGGTATATATAAAAATGCTCTGGAAAAGGAGGTAAATGTTACACAAATGCATACTTTATTATTAATTTATAGAGTATTTCAATCTCAATCGATTTACTGTACTTACCTCAAATAAAAGTCCATGTAAGTTAATTACTGTACTATATTAACTGTTGACTACACTGCCTTTGTAATTCTGCTCATCCTTTGCCCAGGAGAAGGTTACCGGTAGGTGGTTAAAAATTTGTGTAATATATTATTTTAATATTATAGTACAGTAGTTACTTTCTTAGAATGGCTTTAGAATGATCTAAGGTGCAATATTTTCTCTGAATGAAACATTTTAATTGCTACTATTGTACCTGTATTTACAACATTAACACAAATTTATTCCAGATGGAAAACTACACAATCACTGCTTCCTACCAAAATAGTCCAGAATCCATCTCTGTTTACACTTCTTATTTCTTATTACGTCTATTTGTTTTTCAAGCTCATAAAGGTTATGAAAATTATTTTCACCCCCCTCTACAGATGACAAGATACCTGCATAAAACATCCACTGCTGCACTTGCATCAGAACTGGTAGGCATCACTTCACTGTCTTCCTCTGCTTCATCACTGTCACTGGTGGGAGACTCGGCTGCTGTTTGCTCAGCAACCAACTCCTCCACACTTCTTTCCTCTGCAGTGATCACAGAATCATTACCCGAAGAAAATCTTCACTAGAGCAGTCTGACTGCAACATTCTCCATACAGCAGGTAGCAGGTCTTCTACTTCTTCTTCTTCTTCTTCTTCTTCTTCTTCTTCTTCTTCTTCTTCTTCTTCTTCTGGCAGCTGAGATGCAGCATGATTCTTGAAAAACCCTTCTTTCAAGAAACAATTTGAGATGGTAGTCTGCTTCACAGCTTTCCAAGACTTTGCAATGAAGTGAAGCGCATCCAGGATTGAAACTTTAAATGATGATGGATCCTTTCAAGCATCCATAAGAAATAAAATTTGTTGCACCAGGTTCTTCCTATAAAGTGACTTAAAGGAGTGAATAACCCCTAAATCCATAGGTTGTAGCTTGCTAGTGCAGTTAGCAGGCAGAAATTCTAACTGCACATTCCTCAAATTAACATCCATGGGATGTGCAGGATAACGGTCGATGAAAAGAAGGATCTTTCTATTTTGCGCACCCATTTTTTAGTCCAGAGCAATTAACTGCTGTCGGAAAAAAGAGTCCTTTAAGGTAATAAATTATAGAAAAGTGCAGATTCATCAGTGTTGTTATTTAAGTCGTGATTTCCTTAGTGCGCATCTAAAAATGCTTTCTTTGTGAGATCTGAACAGATTGTACTATTGTTTATTTAAAAGATGGAGTCTGTTTCTGTAACAAGTTAAAAGGCAGTTAAACATAAGCTCACAATTGGTAAAAAACAGATAATAGCAATTGATGCAGACAATGGTCAAATTACTGAAAAAGAGGAGATTTTGAATTTTATTAGAGACTTTTATAGCAATCTGTATAGTAAAACAAAGGGAACTTTGATAGACCTGACCTAAAGAGTGTAACTAAAGTTCCAGACATACTTCCTTAGGAAGTCAGACGTGCTATAGGCAACATGAAGAAAGGAACAGTTGCCGGTAATGATGATCTCTCTGTTGATATTCTGAAGCTTACAGGTGATGAAACAGTAAAGCACTTGGCTAAAATCTTCACTTTTTGTTTACGCAATGCTTCAATCCCAGCATCATGGAATAAAGCAAAGATCGTATTGCTGCATAAAAACGAAGTATTCACAACATCCAAAACTATCGCCCTATAAGCTTGCTCTCTGTTTTGTACAAAGTTTTATGAAGATCTTGTTATACAGAATCAGCTCTACCCTTGACTCAGCCCAGTGAATTGAACAAGCAGGATTCCGCAGCAGCTTCAGCACAATGACCACATTCTGGCTCTGCGAGAGAAGTGATTAGCTGAGCAAATGAATACCAGATGCCTCTGTGCATAGCCTTTGTCAATTTTGAAAAGGCATTTGATTCAATCAGCCATTCAGCTATTTTACAAGCCTTAGATGAGCAGGGCGTTAAATCAGAGTTCTCAATAACATCTACAGGACCTCATCAGCCTTTGTCAATGTCGGTGAAGCAACTTCAGAATTCCCTATCGAAAGAGGTGTTAAACAAGGTGCTCCAATCTCTCCAAAGCTGTTCCCAGCTGTTTTTGAGATGACAGTGTCAAAGTTAAAATGGGAAGGAAAAGGATATAAGGATCAATGGCAGAAAGCTTAACAACTTGAGATTTGCTGATGACATTGCATTACTGGCAAACGACAATGACGAACTCCAGACATTAGTCACTGATTTTGCCATGAAATATGAGTCAGTCGGCTTGAAGATGAACCTTTCCAAAACAAAAGTCATGTCCAACAAGTAGGTCACAGCAGGAAATGTGAACATCAACAACACGCCGTTAGAGAAGGTCAATGAATATATCTAACTGGGCCAGTTGATGAATATGAAAGGTGATATAAGACTAGAAATTTTTCGATGCATTAAGCTAGGATGGCAGGTGTATGGAAGAAACTCAACTGTCTTCAGATCAAACATGCCAGTAAACCTGCAGAAAATAGTTTCTGATCAGTGTATTCTACCTGTGCTGACTTATGGCTGTGAGACCTGGACACTGAATGAATTTATGAAAGGGAAACTTAAGACAGCGCAGAGAGGCATGGAAAGATTAATGCTGGGTTACAAGGAAAGATAAGAAGAGAGCAGATGACATCAGATCAGTCACTAAAGTTAATGACATTCTTGAGAGAATAGCCACCTTAAAATGGCAATTTACCGGGCGAGTTGGCCGTGCGTGTAGAGGCGCGCGGCTGTGAGCTTGCATCCGGGAGATAGTAGGTTCGAATCCCACTATCGGCAGCCCTGAAAATGGTTTTCCGTGGTTTCCCATTTTCACACCAGGCAAATGCTGGGGCTGTACCTTAATTAAGGCCACGGCTGCTTCCTTCCAACTCCTAGGCCTTTCCTATCCCATCGTCGCCATAAGACCTATCTGTGTCGGCGCGACGTAAAGCCCCTAGCAGAGAGAAAATGGCAATGGGCTGGACATATTGCTCGAAGGGAAGATGACACATGGACAAAGCTAGTGTTAGAATGGAGACCAAGAGATCATCAAAGGCCTAGAGGAAGACCGCCAGACAGATGAGAAAAAGACATCAAGAGAATAACTGGTGCTACCTGGCAGAGAACTGCTCAAGACTGTTCCATCTGGAGAGTTCTGCTAAAGACTTACCTTAGTTCACAACTTAAAAAGGCCACATCATGTAATGATAGAATTGGCTGCTGCTACTGATGATGATGATATTGATTCTTACCACCAAATTGTACCAGTGTGCTACAACTGCTTGATCAGCGCATATTTAAACTCCTTACACACCGCTTTCGTAGCAACTCATTGACGTGTAGGCTTGAGGTAAAACGAGTACTGAAATGGAATGTACTGGAAGCTATCCGAGGTATAGCAGTGTCATGGGAAACCATATCTGCTGCTGCAATTTCTGCATATTTCAGACAGGCTGGCTTCCGATGAAGTGAAACAGAAAGCAAAGTTACTGAGGAGGAACTTCCTCATCTCAAAGTACCAGATAGCTGGAATCGTGTCTCTCCTCAGCTGAAAGTCACCCATCAATTTGACGATTATGTAAAAGCTGACAAAGGTGTGCCTGTGTGCGGGGATCTGTATGAGAGTGAAATTCTTCAACTCGTTTAGCCTCCTAACTCACATGAAGAATCCGACGAGAGTGAGGAGGATGGGGACATCACAGACATACCAACACAGTCTGCAGTCATTCAGTAAATGACACACCACCAGACAATTTGGTGGCTATCCAGTGAGTGGAGAATTTTGTGATAAGGAACACCATTGCCGGCACAAGACTTTGGACTCCTTCCTGAAGCCTCTGTAAGGTAACTACTGTATTCAAATTTAGTGTTGTGAATGGAAGCTTTAAATGCAAATGTATTATAGCCTAGAAAAGTTTTAACTTTCATTTTGTGTGGTGAAGCATTTTTAATTGCTGCACTTTTCACTAGTTTTGGTAACTGGTCCCTTCTTTGAATTATGCTGGTGTTTTTTATTTTGTATTATAAAAAGTTGTCTGCTGAAACTCAATTCATGTCCTGTCGATGAAAGACTTTGACAGAACTGACCATTGCAATTCGAGTATTAACGGTATGCCCTAAGTCGCCAGGCATGCTGGGATTGCTAGGAATGTAAACAACAAAAATGGCTTCATGACCGGAGGATGTTGCTGAGGCGTTATTATGCAAAGGAAACATTAATAATGTAATATTATTTAGACTATCAACTGTCTACACGACACTTATTATATTGTGTGAACAATCTGCACAAGTAACATTTTGTGGATTAAGCATTTTACTGTTGGACTCTGCTTTATTGATAATGTGCAGATGTCATGATTGGTAATATTGCCATTATCTATTTGAAACTGGAATTCAACACTATGTGACTAAGTGGATGATAATACTACTCATTGGATGTACGGCTATTGGGACATGACAGCACGTAACGTTCCTGCAAGTTATATCTAGTGTGTTCGATCGTACTGTGGACAGCAACATGTACTCTTGCACTATCTATGTGCAAGCTCAGTTACCGCAAGGTGTGCAAGGTGTTATTGCATGCTAGTTTTAAGTGAACGTCATGTGTAGCTGTGAAGGTCATTATTGTCGGCGTAACTCTTGAAATTCGCCCTTGCCTTGGTGTAACATTGTTTTCCCTGTATTCTTTGTTTACCTGCGTATATGTGTAAGTTTTCTGTGTTATTTCCTGGATGCGAGTGCAGTTACTATTTTTAAAATTTTGTATGTATCGCTGATGTTGCGGTATTCGTGTTTACCCCAGTGTTTGGTGTTGTGATTCTCTGTTTGGTTTTCAGGCATCCTTTCATGTATTTCAGCCTTGTCCGTGTTTCGAGCTAATGCTATGCTGCACTAAGTTTTCTCTCTTTTAAATATTATTATTTTCTTTATTATTATTATTAATCTTATAAATTTTTAATTACTCGTGGATACGTATTCCTTGGATTAGGTTGGAATTCCTTGTTTTATTTCCATTGTGGGTATTTAAGGTGATATTTACTTAATTAGGTGTGTAATCCCACGTAATATTAACATCATATTTCAACAATGACTTTGTAACGTCTGCTGGTTTTTAAGTCAAGGGTTTTGGGCAGTCCTAGCGCGAGATGTTTGGAATCTTATCTTATCTTCTATTGTTGATTATCTCTGGTGCTTGGCCGTTATGTAACTCATTATTATTGCGTCTGGTATCGGCCGAGATTACAGTATCTTGTACGTGCTCCGTGTGGATGACAATGAATTGTTTTTTCTTCTCATGTCATATTTGTTTTTTTGACCTCGGTATTGTGAAGTTAACTGGCTCTTTCTATTTTAATATGTTTTGGACATCTTATTTATCACCCTAGCCTTCTGTTGCTTCTGCAATTTTAATATTATTTTTATTTGGGCTATTCTGCTTATTCTGTGGGTTCTTGTGTGATGACATTATGTTGAGATTTGTGTTCCCTTGTGTTTTAACTTGACTTGTCGTGTGTCCTTATTCATGTGGGTTTTGTGGGGACTTAACCTTCACTGGGTTCTGTCAGAGGCCCTTGATTTGCCATACCACCCATTTTTTGGGTGTTAATCTTAAATTTTATTTCATGTAGATATTTTCATAAATGTGTAAAGTATGGAGCTGTTGCACCAGAGTGGTTTGGGGAATGTTATGAATTTATTTACTTCAGAATTAACCTTATTTACATGTAGATTGTTTATTTAATGAGAATTTATTCTTCTTCTTCTATTACTTCATCATTATTTTTCAGAATTTTTCTTTCTTTTCATATTTTAGTGTAATGTAAATTATCATTTATTAATTTTTTTATTTATTTTAATTTTATGAAATTTTGGTGTCATTTTGATGTTGCTTTGTCCCGTAGTCCCTTGATCCACTCCTCTCTCATTCCTTTTTGGGTTGGTTCCAGTACTCTTCCTTATTTGTTGTGTTTTTATTTTGATTTGTTATGAGTTATTGCTCTTTCAGTACTAGTCTTGTGTGCACACGTCCCTATGACGCACGTCATTTATTTCGATAAATTGTTAGGGGCGTTGCATTGCATGTGTACTGGTAAAGTATGAAGCACATTTCTGCCTTTATTCATGGAGCTCCATAAAGTACCACAATAAAATGAATAAGCGGAAGCATACGAGAAGATAGAAGAGAAATTTCTCAAGGAAGTGGACAGCTTTTATATTTATTACCATACAATAACCTATAAGTAAACACCATCTGCAATGTTCGATTTATGACAATCTTCGCATATTATTATTAGTAGTAGCAAATTCTCCCAGTATTGGAAGACGTTAAACAAATAACACGATCAATATTATTTTTGAATTCCTAATATGTTTTCGTGCAATAAGATACGAATTTCCATTGCATTGCTATAATTTTTTATTCAAATCATGTGTGTAAATGCAATATAACATAACCACCGCAAATGATGTTAAGGCAGTAAATAGATTACAAAAATCATGTAGAAGAATATCACAATCTTTCTTCCATGTAAATTATATCTTATTATGCGTTTCTCTTCCTTTTAAGAATATATTGCACTGCTTGTCCAAAAACCACAACTGCTGGTTGACTTTCCTCCACATTAAAACAAAATTCTATCAAACCCTGCCAAGCCTTCAGCAACGTTGAACAGTCTTTGACAAGAATTGAAATTTTTCTTGAGAAGTATTGAACCGAAAGAAGAATGTGATGGTGAACAACAGGCATTTTTAGTCGTGTTTCTGAAGGCTAGATTGAAATTGAACACGATCGATCATCCATATCGTTTTCTCACTACGTCCACTATCCGCACTAGCGAGCTATCTCACGCTGCCGATTATTAATCCCCACTGACTGGTGAAAAGAAATCTTCAGGTTCGAAATGAGAGAGAACATGCCTTCACAATTCTTCTTCTTCATGAGTGCATAAATAACGTGACAGATACCTTCCCTTAGCTCGATCAAAGAAAGGCTGAAATAAACAACTGATTTCAGTAATAACTATGTCATTGGCTGTACGTACTACTAACTACTTTTACCAGTATTCGGAGATGCAGAGGTGCTGAAATTTAGTCCTGCAGGAGTTCTTTTATGTACCAGTAAATCTACAGACATGAGGCTGACGTATTTCAGAACCTTCACATACCACCGGACTGAGCAAGGATAGAACCTACCAAATTGGGGTCAGAAGGCCAGTGCCTCAACCATCTGAGCCACTTCGCCCGGCAGTTGATTTTATTACTAGGAACAGTAAATAAATAAAAATGAGATACATCTCAAGATACAACAGTATGCACCACTGATTTCAGAGGTTGGTTTAATACCACCTCGGATTAAATTTCAGAAAGGCTGTTCCCTCATAAATTTACAGCGAAAGTACGATTATTATTTTGCCGGGATGTACAATATGTTTCCACGATACATGCATGGTGAAGTATTTGGTTTTTGCGTATCTTTTCTGAAATTTAGAAAAAATCGGGTACAACGACAATCCGCTATAGCGAGTAAATTTTTCGCCCTTGTAAATTCTCACTATAATGGACTTCTACTGTATATAAAATAAGAGTTTTGTCTGTACATTGCTCAGAATTTTAAAAAAGTGGTATTTCTGAATCAGTCCTGTCCAGAGTAACAAAGAAATGCACTTTTTAATTTTCCATTATTTGTGTCTGTCTGTCTGTATGTATGTATGTATGCACATATGTGTGTGCGTGTGTGTGTGTGTGTGTGTGTGTGTGTGTGTGTGTGTGTGTGTGTGTGTCTCTCTCTCTCTCTCACAAGAAAATGGCCGGAGACAATTTCATGAAATTCAGTATGTAAAGTCTGGGATTGATGCACTACATTCTATGCTACAAGTAATTTTATTCAGACTGAATAAAGTGGTAGTCTAGGGGAAGACCTAAAATGTATTTCTCAAGTATATGTTACTAGTTGATGTGCCCGTGCTTCACTACGGGATTGTCAGAAAGACTGACTTTGTGGCTTTCCTAACTGAAGTCAACATAGGTCATTACAGAAACATCAGTAGGAAAGTAGCGATTAAAAGCAATGTTATCATATAAAATACTCAATGAAATGAAAAACCGCACATTTTCTCACTTTTAACAAATAGTACTATGGTGCCAATCTAACAGTCCACAGATCCAGAACTGGAATGACCAGGCCGCAGACGGCCATGAACACTCATCTGCCATTATACCGTTAAATATGCACACTGTTCATTCCGGGAGTGGGGTCTGAATAGCTCAATCAATCAATCAATCAATCAATCAATCAATCAATCAATCAATCAATCAATCAATCAATCAAATGAACCAGTGTGTTATGGACCAGTAGTATCAGAAAATTAATGAACTAGAGGAATGACATGCTCAAGAAGAAAGTTATCTTAACTCCCCAGCTACTTCCTGCCAATATTCAGGCAGACTGGTACACTCGGTACACCCGGGCACGTTGGCCGTGTGGTTAGGGGCGCGCAGCTGTGAGCTTGAATCCCAGAGATAGTGGATTCGAACATCACTGTCAGCAACCCTGAAGATGGTATTCCATGGTTTCCCATTTTCACACCAGGAAAATGCTGGGGCTGTACATTAATTAAGGCCAAGGTCGCTTCCTTCACACTCCTATCCCATCGTCGCCATAAGACCTATCTGTGTCGGTGCGACGTAAGGCAAATTCTATCGGACATGAGTGGCAACAAAAGGCACAAAGCACATCACAACATACAATGGTCAATGTAATGTTATTCTTGATAAATTTTATGAGCTTTCTATACTGTAGATCTTCACATTTAGTTTTCTTTCGACTCTATGATATTAGGGTGTCTTATAAAATTATTTATAGCATAGACTGTAGATCCTTATTCTCCAACTTAACATACCGATTTTCATTAAATCCTTTTTACCCATTTTCTCGTGACTCAAATCAAATCAAAACCTCTTTATTTGCAAATGAGGTGTCTACCTCGGTGGCAAATGGTACACTAAAATACATTATTGTCAAGCACTAAATTTTAAATTAACAAGAGAAGAAAAAAAAATTCTAGAATACAATAATATACAATTCATGCTAACAATTTTTTTTCTCTTAAGCAAACAGATCATCCTTAATAAATTTATATTGTTTACAAAATTCTACTTATAATATCTCCTATACTTACAAAACATAGTCAACTCATATACAGTATGTGGAATTACTTCAAATAATACTATGCAACTGGTATAAGATTAAAATTTACATTGCATTTACTTATTTATTTTTTATTTTATTTTTTTTAACCCATTTTGGAACCTAAGTAGCATAATGACCTGCTGCGTCTTAACCAGAGCCCCCTTTTGCCACCACTTTTCAGAGTTCCTGAAGGGCCTTCACAGCTACCATAGTGGTCCCAGGGCCCTCGAAGTCCCCACTGTACTTCACCCCTACTTTGGCTGTCCAAACTCCATGGACCAGGGGATGGAATTAATTTTTTTTTAACACACATTTTTATTTTATTTACAATAGCCTGCACTGGTCGAATGCCCTCTTAATATTTCATTTATTTTCCCTGTTGCTGTTTATTCTCTTCTTGAATACCTGTACAGATTTTGGAAAAGGATCAAACACTACCCCTGGTAAACTGTTCCACTCCTTCACGCCCTTCCCAATGAATGAAAATTTACCCCAGTCGCTACTGCTAAAATTCCTTCTAATTTTATACTTGTGGTCAGTTCTGCCAATATAATTATTTTCCAACTGAAGCCTCTCACGGATTTATCCCCATGCTTCTTCCCCTGTATAGGCTCTATATAATCCTATGTCTAGTTTTCTCCCTTCTCTTACTTAAAGTTTCCCACCCAAGTTCCTCTAACATTTCTGATACACTACTGTTTCTCCTGAAATCCCCTGTTACAAATCTTGCTGCTTTCCTCTGCACACTATCTATTTCTTTTATTAGGTATTCTTGGTGAGGATCCCAAACACTGTTTGCATATTCCAATAATGGACGAACCATACTTCAGTAACTTTTTTCTTTTAATTCTTTGTTGCATCCTTTAAGTAGCTTCATTATGACATGTAACGATATGTATGCTTTCCCAACAATGTCATCAACATGACCCTTCCAGTGCAAATTACTTTCAAATCTCACACCTAAGTATTTGCATTTGCCATCTTTTGGGATAACTACCTCATCCAAAGTATATTCAAATTCAGTTTTAAAGCTCCTCTTTGTAATTGTTGTAACAGTTGATTTGCCTCCATTAACCTTCATATTATTTTCTTCAATCCACTGTTGGATACTTTCAAGGTCCCTTTGTAATTCTGAACAATCCTCAATGTTATTTATTTCCCTATAAACAATTATATCATCTGCATACAATCTTATTTTTGAGGTTATATTGTTCCCTAAATCATTTGTGTATATTAAGAAAAGTAACGGACCGATTATACTACCCTGTGCGATTCCCTTCCAAACTTTCTCTTCCTGTGATATATTATTTCCTACTTTGACTTTCTGAACCCTTGAATTTAGAAATGTTCTTATCCAACGTATAACCCTTACGTCCAATCCTATTCCCTCCAATTTCTTTAATAATATTCCATGTTCCACTCTATCAAAGGCTTTGGAAAGATCTATGGCTATGCAATCTAACTGGCCTCCTGAATCCAACTGATCTAATATGTCCTGCTGAAATACCACCAGTTGTGCCTCACAAGAAAATATCTTTCTAAATCCATACTGGCTCCTCATGAACCAATTTTTATCATCACATATCCCTCTGATGTACTTTGCTATTAAACTCTCCAGTATTTTACAAACTATACTGGTCAGACTGATTGGTCTGTAGTTCTCTGGTTTCTTTTTATCACCCTTTCCTTTATAAATTGGTATTATTATAGATTCCTTCCATTCTTTTGGTTTTACACTATTATTTATGACATAGTCAAAGAGAAATTTTAAATAAGGCACTATGTACCACCCCATTTTCTTTAATACCTCCACAGTAATTTGATCACTTCCTGCTGCTTTTCCTTGCTGAAGCAGTTGGATTTCTCTGAAAATATCTTCATTTTTGAATGAGAAGCTTCTTGTTTCCCTATGTGTCTCTCCCTCTCTATCTTCTGTTACTGTTTCCAACTCCTGACAATCTTCTACTGAATCTCTGAATTCCCTACTAAATAGATTTGCTTTCTCAGTATCTGTTGAATAGTGTTCATCCCCTTCTCCCATCATTGTAGGAATTTGGATTCCTTTTCCTTTTTGATTCCTAATATATGAATACATCTTTTTCCATTTCCCTTTGTGGTCATTACCCTCTTGAAATATGCCATTCATATATTTCTCTTTTGCTTCCTTTTTCACTCTATTCAGTTCCCTCATTAGCTGTTTTCTAGTTTCTCTATTCTCCCGGTACTCGGCGCTGATATAGACTTAGTGACAAAAATCCAAATTCATTATTATCTCCGTGATCATAGCCGGTACAGTAAAAATATATAAGACATAAATGATCGGAAATTTAATACTATATAACTTTAGTTATGTAGTATTTATCGATACGACCACTAATAATATAAATATTTGGGAATTAAATTTTAGGCCTTCCCCTAAACTACCATTTCACTCAGCATGAATAAAATTATTTATGGCCTAAGCTACAGCAATTTATTCTCCGACTCTGCATATCGATTTTCAAGATAGGACCACTAATAACATAAATATCTGGAAATTCCATTTTAGGCCTTATCCTAAACTATTTTTTTCTCAGTGTGAATACAATTATTTATGGCCTAGATTGTAGCGACTTATTCCCCGACTTCACCTACCGATTTTCGTTTAAGATACGACCATTAATAACAAATATTTGAGAATTAAATTTTAGGCCTTCCCCTTAACTACCATTTCACTCAGCGTGAATCAAATTATTTATGGCCTAGATCTAGTGACTTATTCCCTGACATTGCATACTGATTTTCATTAAGGTACAACTACTAATAACATAAATATTTGAGAATTAAATATTAGGTCTTTCCCCTAAACTGCCATTTCAGTCAGTGTGAACAAAATTATTTATAGCCTAGATTGTAGCAACTTATTCCTCAACTTTGCATACCGATTTTCAATAAATTCTCTTCAGGCGTTCTCTCGTGATGCATGTACATACATGTATATACATACATACATACATACATACATACAGACAGACAGACAGACAGACAGACAGACAGACAGACAGTCAGAAATTATGGGAAAAGTAAAAAGTGCATTTCCTTGTTACTGTGGACACGTCTGATACAGAAATACCATCCTTTTTGCAATGTACAGACAAAACTCTTATTTTATATATATATATTAACCATTGAGGAAGTGCGCCTGCATGATTTACGTTAGGAGTCACGTGCGGTAAATTTTTGCCATTAAGTGATATTCATTTTTAGACTCATTATTTGTCATTACGAATAAGGGTTTTATGAGAAATGTGCACTAAACACCAAACACTTATTTATAATGAATTATGAATAAGCTTTATTGGATAATATGCACTAAACACTTATTTGCAATATACTTTGACACATTTTCATCTCACTGAGAAACCACCCAGACTATTTGTCATTATGAATAAGCTTTTTATTGCCACTTCTACACTAAATTATGCTTTTCATTGAAAAAAATACTAAAGATTTATTTCTGTACTTGGGCATATTTTTGTCTCACTGAGAAACCTTCTGAAGTATAATCTATCACATCGGCCTACAGACATTTTCATTTCCCTGAAACACAGTCTGGGCAGGACTCCACAGCATGGTCCTTGAAGACTGGCTTCCCACAGTTGGCATTACACTTCCTAGTCTTGTGGTCCCTCACTCTAAGATAATAGTAGCACCTTTCTTCTAGCACCTTTCTTCTTTCCTTATGCTTACTGGTTCAACTGATTCCTTAGATCCAATTAGATGCTTTATTTTTTGCCTGTAAAAGTTTCAGCAAGGTGATGTTTGTTGCCCTTTCTTTCCGGGTTGCCCTATATTTCAAGCATGTGTTCTTCCTCTAGTATCTGGAGGTTCCTTATGCCAGATTATACCATCTTTCCCTTTCAAACAATGAAGTCGTATCCCCAAGAATCTGCAATCTTCAGAAAGGTTTACATAGATCTTCATCTTCTGACATATCATCATGATCAGTTTCTACACTTTGTATTGAGTTTGAGTCATGATCACTGTCTTGTACACATTCCTCTTCTGATGAAGACAAATCTCCAACAACAACTTCATCATCTGATGCTTCAAAACAAGCCTCCATTTCTTGATCTGTCAGTTTTCTTCCTCTGTTCATTTTTGATATTACACTATTCAACAATAAACGAGAACTAAAATTACTTGCAGTAGACAGGCGTGCACGGGGTAATAACTTCCCATACATCGAGACAGTTGCTTAAAATAATTATCACAGCTGAACTAATTGTTGGATAGAAATGAATCACAATAAGACAAGTCCTGGACAAGTGCACTTGAAAGTAGGCGAGTTGTCAAGCTTATGGAAAATAACCTCACCATGAATCACCTGGGCCTTTCTTCTTCTCCTCCTCGCAGAAGTCCTCAAGGGTTAATGGTACTACTGAAAATACTACATAACAAAATCTGTATGGAATTAAATTTCCAATTATTTATGTCTCATACATTTTTACTGGACTGGCTATGATTACAGATATATTCGTGAATTTCGATTTTTGTTGCTAAGTCCATATCAGTGCCGAACTACGAGAAAATGGGGGAACGGAATTAAACAAAAATTGGTATGTCAAGCCTGGGAATAAGGTTCTACAGTCTAATATAAATAATTTTTATTCAAGCTGGATGAAATGGTAGTTTAGGGCAAGGTGCCTAAAATTTAATTTTTTAGATACCTATGATATTGGTCCTATCAAAAAGTGTTACATACTGTAACAAAAGTTGTAGAGAATACATGTTTCAATCACTTATGTCTTACACAGTTTTACCGTACCGACTATGGTAATAGAATAATGAATTTAGACTTTTGTTACTTAGTCCATATCAATGCCAAGCATTGTTAACATGCAAATGGATATATATTTGCCAGATATTGTAATAGGAGTTGAATCATGGCTGAGAAATGATATAATGGATGCAAAAATTTTCTCACGGAACTGGAGAGTGTATCGTAGAGATAGGATAGGAAGGGTGGGAGGGGGAGTGTTCATGCTGGTGAAGGAAGAATTTGTAAGCTACGAAAAAGTTAAAGATGACAAACATGAATTTCTAGGTTTAATGCTCATTTCTAAAGATAATAGGCAACTTGATATCTTTGGAGTGTACAGACCGGGAAAGGGTAGCGCTGACATGGATTCAGAATTATTTGATAAGATAATCAGCTATGTGGGAAATGACATGGAAAGGAATGTGATTGTAGCGGGAGATCTGAATTTACCAGATGTCAATTGGGAATGAAATGTGAACGACAGGAAGCATGCCCGACAAATGGCAAATAAGTTCATATGGGAAGGACAACTGATTCAGAAAGTGATGGAACCAACCAGAGGCAAAAATATCCTGGATGTGGTGCTGGTAAAACCAGATGAGCTCTATAGAGAAACCGAAGTAATAGATGGTATTAGTGATCATGAAGCTGTTTCTGTCATAGTTAAAAATAAATGTGATAGAAAGGAAGGTCTTAAATGTAGGACTATTAGGCAGTACCATATGGCTGATAAAGCAGGCATGAGGAAGTTTTTAAAAAGTAACTATGATCGGTGGGAAACGGTAAATGAAAAGTAAACAGACTCTGGGATGGGTTTAAAGCAATTGTTGAGGAATGTGAAAACAGGTTTCTACCTTTAAATGTGGTAAGGAATGGTAAAGAACCACCTTATTATAATAGAGAAATAAAGAGACTAAGAAGCAAGTGCAGATTGGAAAGAAATAGAGTTAGAAATGGTTGTGAAAGTAAGGAGAAATTGAAGGAACTTACTAGGAAATTGAATCTAGCAAAGAAGGCAGCTAAGGATAACATGATGGCAAGCATAATTGGCAGTCATACAAATATTAGTGAAAAATGGAAGAGTATGTATAGGTATTTTAAGGCAGAAACAGGTTCCAAGAAGGACATTCCAGGAATAATTAATGAACAAGGGCAGTGTGTATGTGAGGATCTTCAAAAAGCAGAAGTATTCAGTCAGCAGTATGTAAAGATTGTTGGTTACAAGGATAATGTCCAGATAGAGGAGGAGACTAATGCTAACAAAGTATTAAAATTTACATATGATAACAATGACATTTACAATAAGATACAAAAGTTGAAAACTAGAAAAGCGGCTGGAATTGATCAGATTTCTGGGGATATACTAAAGACAATGGGTTGGGATATAGCACCATATCTGAAGTACTTATTTGATTATTGTTTGGTTGAAGGAGCTATACCAAATGAATGGCGGGTTGCTATAGTAGCCCCTGTGTATAAAGGAAAGGGTGATAGACATAAAGCTGAAAATTACAGGCCAGTCAGTTTGACATGCATTGTATGTAAGCTTTGGGAAGGCATTCTTTCTGATTATATTAGACATGTTTGTGAAATGAATAACTAGTTCGATAGAAGGCAGTTCGGTTTTAGGAAAGGTTATTCCACTGAAGCTCAACCTGTAGGATTCCAGAAAGCTATTGCAGTTATTTTAGATTCTGGAGGTCAAATGGACTGTATCGTGATTGACCTGTCTAAAGCATTTGATACGGTGGATCATGGGAGACTACTGGCAAAAATGAGTACAATTGGACTAGACAAAAGAGTGACTGAATGTGTTGCCAAATTTCTAGAAAATAGATTTCCGAAAATTAGAGTAGGTAAAGCTTTACCTGACCCTGTAATAATAAAAAGGGGAATTCCTCAAGGCAGTATTATTGGACCTTTATATTTTCTTATATATATAAATGATATGAGTAAACAAGTGAAATCAGAGGTAAGGCTTTTTGCGGATGATGTTATTCTGTATAGAGTAATAAATAAGTTACAAGGTTGTGAGGAACTACAAAATTACCTCAATAATCTTGTGAGAAGGGCAGTAGGCAATGGTATGATGATAAACGGGGTTAAAAGTCAGGTTGTGAGTTTCACAAATAGGAAAAGTCCTCTCAGTTTTAATTACTGGGTTGAAATTTCCTTGTGGGGATCATTGTAAGTATCTGGGTGTTAATATAAGGAAAGATCTTCATTCGGATAATCACATAAATGGGATTGTAAATAAAGGATACAGATCTTTGCACATGGTTATGAGGGTATTTAAGGGTTGTAATAAGGATGTAAAGGAGAGGGCATATAAGACCCCAACTAGAATATGGTTCCAGTGTATGGGACCCTCACCAGGATTACCTGATTCAAGAGCTGGCGAACATCAAAAGAAAAGCAGCTTGGTTTGTTCTGGGTGATTTCCGACAAAAGAGTACTGTTAGAAATATGTTAAATTTGGGCTGGAAAGACTTGGGAGAAAGGAGACGAGCTGCTCGACCACCGAGCTGTCGGTGGAGAGATGGCGTGGGAGGACATCAGTAGACGAATAAGTTTGAGTGGCGTCTTTAAAAGTAGGAAAGATCACAATATGAAGATAAAGTTGCAATTCAAGAGGACAAATTGGGGCAAATATTCATTTATAGGAAGTGGAGTTTGGGGACCAAGGGAGATGTTCAATAAATTTCCAATTTCTTTGCAATCATTTAAGAAAAGGCTAGGAAAACAACAGATAGGGAATCTGCCACCTGGGCGACTGCCCTAAATGCAGATCATTATTGATTGATTGATTGATTGATTGATAGATTGATAAATAATGATACTGTATAGGCTTTTGGGCTTATGCCTTGTCAAGAAAATAAGGTGAAATCTTTACGTTTTGCAGAGAACTGTGCTCTGCATCATCAGAAGTATATCTCGACCAGGGGTCGAAAAATACCGGGCGCCCAGTCGCCATGGCGCCTGAAAATTTTTACCTGGCGCCTGAATTTTCAAATTCGGTTTGGAAAATTTATTTTTTGAAATCCGGAGTTCCCTTACATGTACTTTCCCATTACTTTACAAAGCAACAAGTCGTGTGGTGTTTCACGGTTTTTTCTGTAGCTTACATTTATTCTAATATGTGCAAAAAACATTTTCTGTGCTTTTGGCAGAGTCTTGAATTCTGTAATTGCTCTTCATACCTTGGAACTGGACGTTTCAGTTCTGCGCGGGAGCTGCCTAGCGGTCATGGGAGATATCGTTGTAACCCGTCAAACAAGTATCCTTTCATGTGAACATATCGTAACACATCGAGTTCTATTACAGATGATCAGCTATCGGTAGCCGAGTACAAAGATCAGACCAGAGTTGTGGAGAAATTCAGAGAACTACTACGTTAAATAATTCCACAAACACTAATTTACCGCCATCCTTCCCGTGACTAGCCGTTCCTCAACTATTGTCGCCAAAGCAGTGCTGATACTGTAAATTCCCGTGGAATTCATTCTTTGCATTTAGAACATACGGAATGACGTGTTTATCAATTATTTTATTTTCACCGAACAATATTTATTCTTTTAATTTAATTACAGCATTTTGGTATTGAACAGTTTACACTTTATAGATACGATTGTTTTTATTCCTGTGCCTGTATGGAAAATTGGCAACGTAGCATCAGACATCGAAGCCCGCGAACTCTGAAGCCATTTAACGTTGGTGTATATCTCGTTTCTGTGCTATACTGGAGAAAATTGGCAAACTGAAACGAACAAAACCGCACAAATTGACTGATGCGAGTAACAAACAGTGTACTCTTTCAGATTTCTTCGTAAGTAGGGCCCGTAAATGTAACACAAAGTGATACAGAAGGGAGTGAATGTGAGAAAACACTTAATGGAAGTGCCAACTGTAGATTTCAGGACGACAATGACCAGCGTGAAATTTATGGTGTTCAAGACAATGATAGGTCAAACATCAAAAATACGTCGAAATTTCAATTTTCAGGCAAACGGAAATTTCAGCACTTTCAGCGAAGTGCGTAAAGAAAATGAATGCTAATATGTCACAGCATATGAATGCATTGTTCATGGCATCTTATCATATTGCAAAAAATAACAGACCCTACACTGATTTTGAAGGTTTGGTTACATTGTTAAGCAAGCTGAATGTTACCGATTCAGAGAAGTATGAGAATGATACACAATGCAGAGAATCGTAGCTTGAATGACTACCGTGGCTGTGCTATGAAGAAGGAATTGCGAAGTGTAAATTATGCAGTAACTTTCGTAGTATTGCCGACAAACATTCTGAAGGTGTATCCGGATTTTCAGGACCATTTAAACTGGAAATGTTTAAAACATACTATCCTATAAAATCCTATCCTCACTCGAAGTGTCAGGAGGCTAAAAAAATGGCGTAACAGTCCCAAAGGGCCTTGGCCTACCAAGCGACCGCTGCTCAGCCCGGAGGCCTGCAGATTATGAGGTGTCGTGCGGTCAGCACGACGAATCCTCTCGGCCGTTATCCTTGGCTTTCTTGACCGGGGCCGCCATCTCACCGTCAGATAGCTCCTCAATTGTAATCATGTAGAGAGAGTGGACCTTGAACCAGCCTTCAGATCCAGGTCAAAATCCGTAACCTGGCCGGGAATCGAACCCGGGATCCCCGAGTAAGAGGCAGGCATGCTATCACTACACCGCGGGGCCGGCAGGAGGCTGAAAGTTTCATGAAGAATCCCGAATGTGCACTTTTAGTGAGGTGCGTCAAGGAAATGAATGCTAATATGTTACAGCATATGAATGCATTGTTCATGGCATCTTATCATAGGCCCACTGCAAAAAAAACAGACCCTACACTGATTTTGAAGGTTGGTTTGCATTGTTAAGCAAGTTGCATGTTACTGGTGGGAAATCAAACAGGCGCATGCAGTGTAATTTTAAAAGACGCTGACCTTGAAGGTGATTGGTGATTATTTGGGTTAGTATCTCTTTAAAATATAAATTTCCATTCTTATATGAACTGAGACTTAAGGCCACATTTCAAAAATAATACGTAGCTTGATCCTAGTCTAACCTGTGGTGTTCATAATGCATATTTACAAAAAAAATGTGCTGGCTCCTGATAAAAAGGGGCTGGCTACTGAATTATTTCTATTTTCTTCTACCCCTGATCTCGACTGTCCATGAGGAAGGCTTCTTAAACAATGAGCTTGTGAAATGTAGACATTATAATAGAAGTAGATATGGTACGTTCATTTATCACCAGATGGCTCCCCGGACGCGGCACAATGCTAGCGTTCAAAGCGGAAGTTGACCGAACCATCAGAATCAGCAAAATGGAAATAGTGTTTAATCATGTTAACTGGCAATGGATTTTGTACCCTGATTTTAACTTTATAGCATAATAGCATATTTTAATGGAACGTGTGGCATTCACGTGATACAAGGATGTCAAAGCCTTTTTAGACTTCAAGAGCTGTAACCTGTTTTATATTTTAACATTATAGCATTATATTTTATTGGAATATGTGGCATTCATATTTAGTCTAAGTAATGTTTTACAATGTACAATCGTTATTGAATAAGCAGGTTCATCAGCAGCTGACAATGACCTAATTAACAGGTCAAAACCGGTACTGTGTTTTAATGTGATTGAAATATTTTAGACACTTTATATAATAAAGTATTGATTAGGTGGAAAATTCTCATTCTTTATACTTGTGGCTGTGTGCTTGCATCTGGGAGATAGTGGGTTTGAATCCCACTGTTGGCAGCCCTGAAGATGGTTTTCTGCAGTTTCCCATTTTCACACCAGGCTGTACCTTAATTAAGGCCATGGCCGCTTCCTTCCAACTCCTAGGCCTTTCCTATCCCATCATCGCCATAAGACCTATCTGTGTCGGTGTGACGTAGAGCCACTAGCAAAAAAAAAAAAAATAAATAAATAAATAAATAAATAAATAAATAAATAAATAAATAAATAAATAAATAAATAAATCTCTAGAAGAGTCACTAGTCGCTATCTTTGAAATTCTGTCAGGAAATTACTATAACAATACCCCAAATTTAGTGACTTGTCTCTAGAATTGACGAGATGGATGTGAACAAACACGAACATAGCGCGCGAGAACGAGGGATTGAGAATCAATTATAATACGCATTGCGATATACAGGTTTCAATAAACATCACGCATTAGTGCACATTTCTCGTATTAATAAACATGTTATTTCATTTGAAAGTGGCCAATGAACAAAGAACTTCCGGCCACTGGCATACAAAACTGAAATTGCGGGATTTTAAAAGAAATGTTTGAAGTTCACAAAAAAGTAAACTAAATTCGGAAGAAATAATGGCATATTCGGGAGGCAGAGAAAACTGTCAAAAATCGGGAGACTCCCACCTAAATCGGGACATTTGGCAGGTATGTGCATGCCTTCACAGAAGACGAGTTATCCAGCCTACCAGTTTTGACACAAATAAGTCTTATGGCTGTTGGTTATCTGAAAGTTTGCATTACCGAAGTTAGGGTCACACAAGCAATGACGGAAGTCTAACTCTTGCAGGCTGTGATGTAAGGTATGGGTCAATTGTCGTACAGTGTTGCCTAGGTACCATGCTGGCTATGTTTTATGGCTGGTGGTTCATCTGAAATCAGAAGCCGTTGATAGATGACCATGACCGAGAGACGTGTTTATGATTATTTCATTTTAGGAAAGAGAATGTTTTCTTTTGATTTCCATTTGTTATTTTAACCATAATTCAATATTTGATTAGACTTCTTCCAGCTGCTTCAATATTTATTTTACTATCTGACACAAATGTAAAGGAAGCACGAGGATTATCTTGGCTATGCCAGTGAGAAGTGGCTGCATCACTTGTAGGCAAGCTTATGTTCTCCCTCTTCTTCATTTTCAGAAGAAACTTCACAGTCACTTTCACCACTTGTCCTATCGTTGCAATCCAAAGAGTTGTCATCTAAATCATCATCTGAATAAATGAGATGAAGAATAGTTTCATCATCCAAACAAGCATGCTTAGCCATTATGTACGGAAGAAAATTAAATGAAATATTGGCGCACACTGTGGCGCTGTAAGTCTGGAACCTACTGACATCTGTAAAGCGATCATAGAACTACACTCAACAATAATAAGAGACAAGGTAACATGTTCCACCCAGCTGATAACAATTTTCGAAAGCTCTAGACGAGTTAACTCGTCATTACCGGATTCAGAAACAACTTATGGTAGACAAATTCACTCGTCATGTCCAGTTAAGAGGTTAATATCATTTCCATTCTTCTCAATAACAGCTTGGCAGTATGCGGTCATGCGTAATCATGCAGAATGAGCACTCCAGTTGCAAAAGTGTCGGACCTTCTTTGGTGAATCTTTGGCCTGAAAACATTTTGCAGAAAGTCATGTGGTATCGCCCTGTTACAGCGGTTCCCTGGGGCACAGTATCTGTTGCTATCTTCTTGCAAAATGTTGTCAGTAATGACAGCAGAAGTGTAGTCTCTTGCAGTTACTGACCACCCACTCCTTGGGTTGTCTTCAGTACTTGCCCGACCTTCGCATAAACGGGAACCACACTGTGACACTTTGCTTCAGTCCAGTACACTAAACTTCAACTAGAACGTTGTGAATTTCAGTGAATTTCAGGGAAAAGTGTAACCTTCAATGAGGAGGAGTTATATTACAACCTCCCTTGAATTCTGAATATTTGGTCTTGGATAAAAACACAGTTTCCTCATTTCATTGCTCATAGACTGAAGATTTCTCCAGAGAAAGAACGAGTGGAACGTGTTAAAAGTGTCTTGCAGTGTCCTGCTAGTAGCCAGTGCCATGGATGAATCGCTGGATGTCATACTGGAGGCAGAATGCCAGGAGGATCCATTAGCAACCCCATGTGATGGGGTGAAAGAAGAATTTTAGTTTGAAGAGAAGTTCATCAGTGACTGTCCAGAGTAAGTTGTTGTAAAATTGAGCTTTGGTTTGATAAAGCTTAATGAACACGTTAAAATCCTGATGGGCATCTTATTCATAGTAAAATGCTGCACTGAGGAATAATCTTGAGTGCTGTTGGTGGCATAGTCTTCTTAGCTTAAAATTGTACTAGCGCATCGAAAGGCACCTCGTGCCTCAACTTATTTACCAAGACAATTTAAGACTATTACGCTGCCAACACGCAGCAATCCTCATATATTTTATATAAACTATTTTAAATGTGTGTCGTTACATGAATTTTACCAGTGTGTGTATATTGTTTCTATATGTGAATTTATTCTTTTGCTTGGTTTTACAAAAGGCTGATGAAGACATTGAAAACATGTCGAAACTGGTACCTTTATAATAATATAAAAATGTTGTAATATGATTTATGTGCAACAGTTTTGTATGTATTGAAAATGTGGATTCCATTATATTAAATTACTTTTGTGATTCTCAGTTCAATACAGAATGGTCGTGAAGTTTTAAACTTTAGAATAGACTGCTGGTCACTACGTGAAATTTGACATAAGTCATTTTCTTCCACCATTTCAAATCAGAATTTATCACTCAAAACACAAATTATCATAACACTGAAAACATGTGATAGCTGAAAGTCCGGCTCACAACTAATTATTTGCGTACAGGAATTGTTCCATTGTTCGGATGTGCTTGTGTTCTGTGCAGAAGTTTTGAAATGGTCCTCGTATTTCAATATATTTCTTCATTTTTCTTTGGTCTAATTAATGTATTAAAATTGGCAAACAGTTGTCGAATAGGAAATCAGCTATTGCTGCTTCAGGCCACTAGTAATCTCTAATTGTAGGGTGGCTCACTTTGAATTTTCAAAAGATTTGCAGATTAACTTCTAAGAACCAGTAGAAAATGACACTGTATAAAGGCTTGAAAAAGAAAAAGAAAAAAATTGCTCTCTACTCACGTTCGTAGCTCCATAGTTCATGCTCAAGACGCATAGTATTTTCAAGACAACAAGTGTGATATAGTATGGCGTGCTCATGGATACAGCTGAAACAGAAAGAGAAATATAATAATAACAGTAATAATCATTCCGGGGTTTCTCTGGTTCACAGAGGAATAGGAAGTGCCTGGGTTAAATGGCTGGACAGAAGACAACAAAGAGGCCAGTATCAACAGCTTACTGTGGTTGAACAAGGCCGTATATTAGAGCTACGTGAAGGTGGAATATTCTTCCGCACTATTGCAGAATGACTTTGCAGGAATGTCTCCAATGTGCACGCGTACTGGCAGCAGTGGTCACGAGAAGGTAGGCTCGCAAGAAGACCAGGCTCCGGACGTCCCCATTGCACCACTGAGAGAAAGGACCACCGTATTCGGCGAATGGCTGTGGTGCAGCGGACTGAGTCTGCAGCAGCAGTTTGAGCAGCAGATGGCGCCACAGTCACACAGTGAGTTGTTCAAAATTGGTTACTTGAAGGACAGCTCTGAACCCGACGCCCTGTGGCATGCATTCCACTTACCCCAAACCACCGCTGTCTGCGACTTCAGTGGTGTCAAGCGAGAGCTCACTGGAGGATGGAGTGGAGGTCCGTTGTGTTTTCCAACGAAAGCTGGTTCTGCCTTGGTGCCAGTGATGGCCGTGTGTTGGTTAGGAGGAGGCCAGGTGAGCACCTTCATTCCACCTGTCTGCAGCATCAAAACACTGGACTTACACTGGGAGTTCTCATCTGGGAAGCACTTTCCTGTGACAGCAGAAGCACTCTCGTGGTTATCCCACGCATCCTGACTGCAGATGTGTATGTCCGTGTGCTGAATCGACCTGTTGTACTGCCATTCTTGAAAAGCATTTCTGGGGCTGTTTACCAACAGGACAATGCACGCCCCCATGCTGCTGTTGTAACCCAGTGTCCTCTATAGTGTGGTGACATGTTGCCTTGGTCTGCTCGATCCCCCAATCTGTCCCCAGTCGACTGCGTATGGGACATCATTGGACAACAACTCCACCGTCATCCACAACTGGCATTAACCGTCCCTGTATTGACCAACGAAGTGCAACAGGGTTGGAACTCCATCCCACAAGCTGACATTCAGCACGTGCATGACACAATGCATGCATATTTGCATGCCTGCATTCAACAGTCAGGCGATTACACCGGTTATTAATGGACCAGCATAGCACATTTGTGATGGCTTTTCTCGTGCGGATATTAACCTCTAGTGTTGTACCTTTAATCAATTAAATATGTTTCCTCAACAAATATATTGCCAAAATGTATTCTACATTCCTTATTTCATGCTGTTTGGATATATTTATTCCACCAGAGTATCAGTAAAGATCTGGCATCACAGATAAGGATATTTGTGGATGATGCTATACTGTATAGGGTAGTAACTGTGTTGGAGGATTGTGAGCAACTACAGGAGGACCTAGACCATATTGTGAGATGGACAGAGATCACGGGTATGATGGTAAACGGGATGAAAAGTCAAGTTATAAGTTTCCCCAAAAGGAAAAATCTTGTCAATTTTAATTACTGTGTTGATGGAGTGATCGTACCTCATGGGGATCTTTGCAAGTAACTAGGTGTTAATATAAGGAACGATCTTCATTGGTCATATGAAATAAAATTCATTTTGGTCTGTATTGATGATTTATCACAGTACTGAATAGGTGGACCTTCTCATCCTAGTTAACAATGATCTTCGTTGGGGTAATCACATTAATGAGATTATGAAAGTTCACAGATCACTTCACATGGTTATGAGGACATTTAGTAGTTGCAGTAAAGATGTAAATGAGAGGGCATACAAGTCTCTGGTAAGACCCCAATTCGAGTATTGTTCTGGTGTATGGAACTCACACCAGGACTACTTGATATGAGAACTGGAAAAGATCCAAAGGAAAGCAGCACAATTTGTTCTGGGTGATTTCCAACAAAGGAGTAATGTATATCACATAGAAAGGTCAATAAAATATGAAAGTCCACCTTGTCAACACTAATACTGACCTTTGAATGTGATATGTTGGTTGTCAGTACGAATCAATTTACTATTGACCATTACGGTTAAGATTATCAATAAAAGGAGCAGTGTTACAAAGATGTTGCAAACTTTGGGCTGGAATAAGGAGACGAGATGCTCGACTAAGTGTTATGTTACAAGCCGTCAGTGGAGGGACGAACAAATTTGAGTAGAGATATGTAAGGTAGGGTAAAGTTGGAATGGAAGAGGACAAATTGGGCAAATATTCATTTATAGGATGAGGAGTATGGGATTGGTATAATTTATCAAAGGAAATGTTTCACAAATTTCCAAGTGCTTTGAAAACGTTTAAGAAAAGTCCAATCTGCCACCTGGGCAACAGCCCTAAATGCAGATCATTGCATTGATTGATAGGCAACCTGTGCATCTGTGATGATGGTGTTCTATCTACGATGAATTCTAATGTCGAAGACGGCACACACCCGCAGCCATCGAGCCTTAACCTACAAAGTTTAAAATCCCCGACCTGGCCGGGAATTGAACGTGGGATCCCTTGGACCAAAGGCCAGCATTTAGACATGGATCCATCCATAGGAAGTATTTGAATTTAACCGAGCAATTTGGCTGTGTGGTTAGCAGAGCCTAAATACTCTCATAACCATGCGAAGAGATCTGTAACTAGCTCATTAATATTACTGCCCAAATGAAGATCATTCCTTATATTAACACCTAGGTACTTACAGCGTTCCCCAGTAGGTACTATCATCCCATCAACACATTTATTAAAACTGAGAGGACATCTCCTTAGCATCGCACTAACACATTGAAGTTTTATAGTGACACAAGGATGGGAAAGGGCTAGGACTGACAAGATAACACCATGGCCTTATTTAAGGTACAGCCCTAGCATTTGCCTAGTGTGAAAATGCGAAATCACAGAAAACCATCTTCAGGACTGCCGACAGTGGGGTTCGAACCCACCATCTCCTTAATGCAAGTTCGCTGCTGTGCAACCCTAACCACACAGCCAACTTGCTCAGTAAGTAAAAATGCAAAGGAGACCTGATCGAAAGTGATCTGAGGAATAGAAGAATAAAGCACAGTGCAATGATGAAGGAATACTGGAAAGAACGGAAGAGGAAACAAGGAAGGAGGAATTGAAATCTACACATGGCCCCTAGCTGGCCTCATCATAAAGAAGAAGAAAAATGTCATTGAATTTCTATGAATAGGAGGTGGTTATTTGAAGCAGCACAGTAGCATGTAACTTCTACTAAAAAATAAAAGAATATAACCTTTAACTTACCTATGTGAGCGCCAGAGTTGTATCTATGTTCATCAGAAGGAAAGATATATTCTCTGTTAGCATACAGAGTTACAGGACCTACTAAATCAAATATCTCATAAATCTGAAAAGAAATCAGATTGCACGTGCGGTAACTTTAGTAAAGTTTAATAAAGTACAGGTTTAACCAAGACATTTTCTAATCAAAACTAGGAATTTCATGCAACTGATCTTCAAACAGATCAGAAAATGATCATTTATAAGTGAATATATTACTTATAATAAATAAGAAAATGAGAAAATGTACAAAAAAACGTTTTATCCACAAAAAAATTTATATCTCCACTACAGGCAGGCAGCACCTATCAAACAGACATCATCGCCTTCAACAACAACAACAACAAAAGTATACATGGCATAGCGTGTACAACATGAACTGGGTATGTGAGTGTTAAGAGGGTTGGTCATGTTGATAAATAATTTGAGAAAAATAATTTGGTATCTTGTGCCACTGTCACTTCATTAGCTGCTGAAGTTAATAATATTATTTATTTTACTCACTAACCACTTTCTGATGGTGTTCAGAGATGCCGAGGTGCTGGAATTTTGTAACGCAGGAGTTCTTTTTCGTGCCAGTAAACTACCAACATGAGGCTGATGTATTCGAGTACCTTCAGATACCACCGAACTGAGCCAGGTTTGAACATGCCAAGTTGGGGTTAGAAGGCCAGTGCCTCAACCGTCTGAGCTACTCCGCTCAGCGGTGCTGATAGCCAACCCGATCACTTCATTGGCAAATTTAAATGGGCTCTGTGAGGCAGTGATGCTAAATCTACATATGGCTTAAGACTGGCTTGGAGCACCAATCAGACATCTTACATTGCAATGTGAGTCCGAGTCCACTGTACGGATACCACATGGCTGTCTAGCAACCGATGGTGAGAAATTAGCATCAAATACAAACACCGTGTGGGTTTCAGCCGGTGTTACCGTGGCATAGTTACTGTGGCATGATTCTGTCCGATCAGAGGTCCATGTTCAAATCTCTCCCATGGGGATGGTGCTCTCAAGCCGGTCTTAAGCAACATACATATTTAGAAACACCACCTTGTAAACCCTATTTGAATTCACCTGCAAAGCAATCTGACAGGCTAACTTCTGCAGCTGATAAAATGACAATGGTGAGGGATATCAAATGAATATTTTCAAATGATTTGTCAGTATGACAAACCCTCTAACTCTCATATATCCGGTTCATGTTGTTTCTGACCATCCTGTATAAGACCCAAAAAAAGGTTATAAACATCTAATAATAGAATATTTACCAGTCCAAACCACGCCAGTGTGATAGTCCCAGTCCGTAGCTTGCAACAGCAGCAAAACTTGTTAAATACAACCATTTTATCCTGGAAGAAATAATAACAATACTGTAATTAGTGCAGTCAGGTTCTCACACCATTTGCTCAAAAGTTGTGGAAGTGGCTCTGTTGAGGTCTGTATCGGTGCATTTGCTGATGATTAAATAAATGATAATTACATCAACATAATTTGCAGTTGATAGATATTTGTTTATAAATGACTAATATCCCCTGTTTTAAATTATTAGTAATTTATACACAAAGAAATGTGTTTGAATAAAATGTCATTGATGAGAAGTTTTCTATTTTGTGCTAGTATTTACCAGTACTCAGAGTAGTAGAAGCAATATTGAAATGAAGTAATTTGATGTGGAACATGGCTTGCTTTTAAGAGTATTGTTATTGTCTTGTTTTGTTTTTTGTTATGTCCTTCCTTGATTTGTTTTGTTTGTTCTGTTTTTCTGTGTTTTATTTACTTTAATTTTGTTTTGTTTGTTCTTCCTTGTTTTGTTTAATTTGTTCTGTTCTTCTAGAGTTTGATTAGTTTAATTTTGTTTATTCTATTCTTCTTTAGTTTTGTTCTTTGTTTTGTGTGGCTGTATTCCTTTTTGTTTAGTTTTGTTTGTTCTATTCTTTGTTCAGTTTTTTTTGTTCTTTTCTGTTTTGTTTGATCTGATCTTCTTTGTTATATATATTTTTTCTGTTATTCTTTGTTTTGTTTCTTCTGATCTTTTTTTAAGTTGTATGTTGTTTGTTTGTTCTGTTCTTTGTTCTGTTTGATCTGTTCTTTTTTGTAATCTTTTTTTTGTTCTGTTCTTTGTTTTATTTTGATTTTATTTGCTTTATTATGTTATTCTTTGTTTTATTTTTCTCTTCTTTTTTGTTTTTTTTCATACTGTTTGTCCTTGTTTTGTTTGTTCTGTTCTTCTTCATTTAGTTTTTGTTGAGGTAAAAGTCATGGCATGCTAGCTATACCTTCGTTTTCATGAAATCTAGAACTATGATCTCTGCAAAATAGGAAGATGTTTAACAGAATGCTGGATTGTTGTTTGGTGACAAAATTCAAGTGTTTGCACTTACCAATGGTTTATAGTAAACTATGAATATGGCATGCGCTATATGAATGTTGATAATGCTGTTTGTGTGTTGCTTTTGACCACACAGGTTTTCTGAAAACACAAATTCTATGTTAATAATACAGAGAAAAGCTTGATATCTCACTCGTTGCTTTACTCTTCCGTCAGGTGCAACCTAAATACCAAAACAACTGGGCGCAACTAATCTGTCAAATTAGCAATACAGATATGTACTAATTTACTTAATATTATGGTGAAATAATTATGGAACCTTGCAGCTCATTTAAATGTAGTATTTTAAACTGAAGTACAGAACAAAATATCCTTATAAAAAACAGAATACTTAATTACTACTGTACTTTACTAAGATTGTGTGGGGAAAAAACTAATAAATTATCAACATGAGCTTGAAAAGTTGCAGTTTTATTAGTCATCTACCATACTGAGGTACAGGTAAACCCCGTTATACGTGGATTCGTTATCCGCGATTTTGCATATACGCAATTTTGGTTTAAAGACTAGTACGGCTGTTTGTTAACAGAATGTAGAAGCTGTAATGCCTTAAGGGGGGTACAGACATGCGTGCCGAACTCTGTAACCTAAACTACTTCGCACGCCAAGATTAAACGGGCAAGCACATCTCTACGCGCATCTTCTGTCGTGTTTGTCGAGACGTGAATCGTCAGTTCCGGTCAGTAGAGCTGTGGAGATGCACTGGACAGGTTTTGTATTTAAAATGCCGGTTAAAAGGAAATAAAGTGTGCTTGTCGAAGGAAAGAAGCGTGTACCAAAGTTGTATTCATTAGAAACAAAATTAGAAGCGTTGGATCGCAATGAGAAAGGTGAGCGTATTGTTGATATTCGGCGTGCTTTGGGACTTGGTGAATCCACTGTGAGAACTATTTGTGACAATGTGGAATTAATTCGAAAAACTGTTCAATCTTTTACTAACTTAAGTGTGACTGGAGTGACCAAATCTCGCTCGGAACCGATGGAAAGAATGGATTGGATTGAGCATCACAACCAACAACACATGCCTCTCTCTGGAGCTGCTATTCAAGCTAAAGCCAAAAGCTTGTGTGCAGAGTTTAGTTTATCATAGTGTGTTTCAGTGTTACATTTTTAAGTGCATAAAGTTTGCATTAAAATGCATAATGGTTACTTTTTGTAAAAATACTAAGAATCTCTGCTATTTTAACTTAATACATGAGTAAACGGAAACCTAATCATATATTTTACATATAAAGCGATTCTCGATTTACACGAATTTGGTATGCGCGGAAATTTTGCTGACCGTAACTATCGCGTATAACGAGGTTTACCTGTATATAACAGTCACAAATAGAATAAACTACAAAGAAAGAGTTTCAGCAAGATAATCAAAACTATAGTACTCAGCACATAAGGCTGTACACTAAATAAAACAAATATTGCCACCTTATTCTCTTTTCTTAATGCCTCATCACTGTCAACTTGGCTAGTTACATATTAAAATTACCAGACATAACAATAACAAACGTTCTTCAATATAAGCATCAATAATGGAGGTTCCCCTACCCAAGTAAATGATAAAAGTTAAGATGAAATAAATTGAGATATTCATAATTAAGTCACTTTTCATGCTCAATGAGGAATTATAGATAACCGTATTCTTGGTATGTTCTAGGAGTATGTGGGTGTATGTATATGTGTATGTTATTATTCTTTTGACTGAAGTGAAACCACACTGTAATAATAAACATGTCAATATATCGTAGGCTTGCTGGGGAAACTCACTAAGTCATGTTTTGCTTATTGTGGGAAAATAGAGTTTTAGTTTGGGGAGAATGTAGAGTTCACTTTTGGCATTTGGGGTGTGATCGTGACCTAAGAAGTTGTAAATTGTTTGAGGCTCTATTTGGAATGTCTCCTTTAATTCATATTTACTTTTATTTATGTCAGTATAATGTTTATTTTGTTAATTATTGAGTTGTCCTGACTTAGTGAATTTTCACTGGTGGTTGATATAACAACACTGTTATGAAATTCTGACTTAATGAGATTCACCAATGGTAATTATCTGGATGGATGATTTTTTAATGTCATAGTTAAGACCACAATTACTCAAATCAAGTGTTATAAAGGTAAACAGACCAGTGAACATAAAAAGAACAAATACTCAATTTCTCAAATAAGGCTTTATAAATGTTCGTGTCCGACTCGTTGGCTGAATGGTCAGTGTACTGGCCTTCGGTTCAGAGAGTCCCGGGTTTGATTCCCGGCTGGGTCGGGGATTTTAACCTTCATTGGTTAATTCCAATGGCCCAGGGGCTGGGTGTTTGTGCTGTCGCCAACATCCCTGCAACTCACACACCACACATAACACTAACCTCCACCACAATAACACGCAGTTATCTACACATGGCAGATGCCACCCACCCTCATCGGAGGGTCTGCCTTACAAGGGCCGCACTTGGCTAGAAATAGTCACACGGAAAAAAAAATTGTTATCGAAGACAGTAACACACATTTTTAGGTACATAATCATCTTATAGTTGCCTGGCAAAGAAAAATACTACCGTACCACAAATATATTTTTAAAAGACCTATATATAGTGCAATGTTATCAAAGGATTACAGCTAACTAGTGAGGGGATGGTAGAACGTAATATTTATAACTTATTCATTGCACGGTCTTGATGCTCTGTTTAGTGATCATCATCTTCACGCTGCAGGTTTTGGAGCTCTATCAATGATCTCGTAGTCTGGGATTGCCTCCAAGGATAACACTGAAGTCAAGTGCTATCCTATGCCTGAAACTACCAGGTCATGTGGAACAACAAGATACAAGTAATTCAAATTTGGCTTTGAGATTTAAAGTTAGATAAACTTGTTTAGCTGCCTTGGAGAGACCAGAAAATGTATGCCTAAAGAAACCACGCACAGAAATAGAAGAAACTTCTAAGTGAATGAGGGCTGTGTTCATGGGAGCATGTGACAGTCCCGACGTTCAGCATTATCAAGGGTTCCGACTGACTTTGATAGGAGCAAAGCTTACAGTGGAATGAAATTGTGTTGTAATTCTACCTCATGATATAGTGCAGGCTGCAGTGCGCTGCTCGCCTATTGCTCTGCCATAATGGAGGGGGGGTCGCTCATTGGCTGTTCTTTGGCCAATGGTTGAAGCATTAAGGAGCCTGATGTACATCGACCTGCCTTGGCAGAAACAGGCAACTGATCACCCATTGCTTTTTCTGTTCTGCTGCGACCATCGTGTTCTTCAGGATTTAAAGCTTTCAGGACTGAAAACCAGGCTTTGTTTACCCATTCAGATTCCTCCTTACAGTAGAATCAATCAATCAATCAATCAATCAATACTGATCTGCATTTAGGGCAGTCGCCCAGGTGGCAGATTCCCTATCTGTTGTTTTCCTAGCCTTTTCCTAAATGATTTCAAAGAAATTGGAAATTTATTGAACATCTCCCTTGGTAAGTTATTCCAATCCCTAACTCCCCTTCCTATAAATGAATATTTGCCCCAGTTTGTCCTCTTGAATTCCAACTTTATAAGAATTTGTATCACATACCACTTAGTCGAGCGGCTCTACTTCTTTCTCTCAATTCTACCCAGCCCAAACTTTGCAACATTTTTGTAACGCTACTCTTTCGTCGGAAATCACCCAGAACAAATTGAGGTGCTTTTCTTTGGATTTTTTCCAGTTCTTGAATCAGGTAATCCTGGTGAGGGTCCCATACACTGGAACCATACTCTAGTTGGGGTCTTACCAGAGACTTATATGCCCTCTCCTTTACAACCTTACTACACCCCCTAAACACCCTCATAACCATGTGCAGAGATCTGTACCCTTTATTTACAATCCCATTCACGTGATTACCCCATTGAAGATGTTTCCTTATATTAACACCTAGATACTTACAATGATCCCCAAAAGGAACTTTCACCCCATCAACGCAGTAATTAAAACTGAGAGGACTTTTCCTATTTGTGAAACTCACAGCCTGACTTTTAACACTGTTTATCAACATACCATTGCCTGCTGTCCATCTCACAACATTTTCGAGGTCACGTTGCATTTGCTCACAATCTTGTAACTTATTTATTACTAGATATCTAATTCCCTCCATGGGAATTTAGAATTTTCCATTCGGAATTGCTAGGCGGGCAATAATTCCATTGTGAAGATTTATCTCCCGTATGCAGTTATCAGACTGTGCCTCTTATATAGGCTTCTGATAAGCTCACCTGCATACACCCAGCGTCAGTGGGTAGGGTCTGACACATCCCACACTGATGAGTCTAGTGTCAGACCTAAGACGAAACGCTGGTTAATAGAGCAAACGCCTGAAAATCCTTACGTCTGATATGTTTTTTTATTTATTACTCTACAGAGAAAAACATCATCCGCAAAAAGCCTTACCTCAGATTCCACTCCTTTACTCATATCATTTATATAAATAAGAAAACATAAAGGTCCGATAATACTGCCTTGAGGAATTCCCCTCCTAATTATTACAGGGTCAGATAAAGCTTCACCTACTCTAATTCTCTGAGATCTATTTTCTAGAAATATAGCAACCCATTCAGTCACTCTTTTTGTCTAGTCCAATTGCACTCATTTTTGCCAGAAGTCTCCTATGATCCACTCTATCAAATGCTTTAGACAGGTCAATCGCGATACAGTCCATTTGACCTCCTGAATCCGAGACAATACGGAAATGATTTTAAAGAGGTTAAGTCGAAGAAAGTTAGGCCTAACCGGAAACATGTTGCATTTAAAGATTCTGTAAATAGTAATATAGTGACACAAAACAGTTTTCAAGCATTAGAATGTAATGATCATGAGGCAATCATAGAATATGACTAAGCTGCAGTGTTGAAAAGACAAAAAAAATCCTGTCGGCAACCTGTACATAAACAAGCCCATACAGTAATAGTGGGTGACTCGATGATAAGAAATGTTGGACCTGAAGTTGAAGAGGGAATTGCGTACTGCTGTCCAGGCATACGAGTGGGTCAACTTGCTGAACATGTAAACAGTGACAGTATTAAAGAAAATCCTGAAGCCCTGATAGTTCATATTGGCACAAATGACCTTCATAATTTCTCAACACCTAGTGACATGATGGCCGAAACTGATAGGCTTATTACTGCGATAAAAAGGAGGTTTCCGGTGGCAAAGCTTTGTCTCAGTGGCGTTTTATATCGGCATGATGTTGATTATCGCTATATAGATGCTGTAAACTCCACTCTTGACTGGTTATGCCGAAATGGAGATGTCCTTTTTGTCGATGGTAATAGTTGGCTAAGAGGTAGTGATTTTAGAAAAGATGGGCTACACCTTAACAGAAAAGGAACCTCTAAGTTTGGTAAACTTCTCAATAGAATATCTAGTAGAATGCTCTCGGGAAACTAATTAAGAAAATGAGGGGGTATGCTAATCCTAATGGCAAAAACTTAAGTGATACAGAAAATGATTTAGAAAGTATAACTTATATCAGGATTACAATACAAAATGTAGATAGGGAATAATTTCACAGAGATCAGATACACTATACTAAGAAAGCACCAAAGACATCAATAAAAAGGTTAGTTGAACACTTTAGAGGATACTATCAAAATGTAAATGGACTTCGAAGCAAACTAACTGAACTTAAAATTTCTTCATGTTTAGTTGACTATGACTTCATGGTATTAACCAAAACAAACTTAAATGATGAAATTAGTGATGTGGAACTCGGACTCGAAACGTATTCAGTGTTCAGATGTGATAGGTCTTCTTTAACGAGTACGAAGGCATCCCATGGGGGGGTAATGATCTGTATTAACAAGAGGTTTAAACCTACTCTGATACCGTGCATTAACACAGTTAAACAGTTGTTTGTGTCCCTGACTTTTAACACCACAAAGTTAATCATTGGTGCTGAATACATTCCACCCAAGTCTCCTGTCCAAAAATATTTTGAACACTGCAGTGCTGTTGAAAAAATTATGTCAAATCTTGACAACCATTTATTGTCATCATTGACAACATCAAAACGGAATCAGTGGATGAAAACTATTGAAAGTATAGATCTTACGAGAGATAGCCATAAAGCCTGGAGATTATTGAAACACCTTAACAATGATCCAACGAAGACTACCCAACATTTCATTGTCACTGCAAATCAGATAGCACACCAACTGCTCTTAAATGGGAAAGCAACCAATAAAATCCGAAGGCCAAAAATACAGAGGAAGATTCAAGAAGAAGTGACCTCACTGTCCCATTCATCATGTTGGAGTTGGAAAAAGTCATCAAAGAATGTAAAAATGGAAAATCGGTGGGTCTAAATGACATTCGAGTAGAACAGATAAAGAAATTTGGGCCTAAAACCAAAGAATGGGTTCTGCAACTCTTCAATAGATGTGTGAGCAGAGGTCAGATACCAAAGACATGGCAAAAAAGTAGAGTAATTGCTTTGCTCAAATCTGGCAAGGAAGGAAATCATCCTAAAGACTTCAGACCTGTTACCCTTTTGTGTCATCTATATAAATTACTGGAAAGGATGATCTTAAATCGCATTCAACCCATGATTGACCCTCTCCTCATACCACAACAAGCTGGATTTCGTCCGGGTAAGAGCTGCACTGAACAACTACTGAATCTTAAACAATTCGTTGAGGATGGCTTTGAAAGACACAAGGTGACAGGTGTAGTCTTTGTAGATTTGACTGCAGTGTATGACACCGTCAACCATCAACTTCTGTTAGTTGAAGTCTACAATCTGACCAAGGATATTAAGATAACCAGATTTATCGCAACCCTTCTTCAGAACCGTAGGTTTTTTGTGGACTTCCAAGGACAGCGCAGTCGGTGGAGGACACAAACAAACGGTTTACCTCAAGGAAGTGTGCTGGCACCAATCCTCTTTAATATATATACGAATGACCAGCCGGTAGCTCCAAATAGCAGAAGTTTCTTGTATGCTGATGATCTTGCTCTGGCAACACAATGTACAGACTTTGAGACAGTGGAAAGGAATCTAACCATCGCCCTCGAAAGTTTGTCATCCTATTACAAGGCAAACCAGTTAAGGCCTAACCCTATGAAAACACAAGTTTGTGCCTTTCATCTGAAAAATAGGGAAGCTCATCGTAAGCTGCATATAGTGTGGTCAGGTGTTGAGTTACAACACTGTGAAACTCCAAAATACCTAGGAGTGACGCTTGATAGAGCTCTTACATTCAAGAAACACTGCATGAACACTAAACTTAAAGTTTCCACCAGGAATCATCTTCTACATAAATTATCTGGATCAGAATGGGGCAGTCAACCAAAAACTATTTGTGCTTCCGCCATGGCACTATGTTATTCTGCAGCGGAATATGCCTGCCCTGTTTGGTACAATTCATCTCATGCCAGACAGGTAGACATAGCACTTAATGAGACCTGCAGACTTGTTACAGGTTGTCTAAAGTCTACTCCAACTGAAAAACTCTATCGTCTTGCAGGGATAGCACCACCCGGTGTGCGAAGAGAAGTAGCTGCAAACAAGGAAAGGACAAATGTTAAGCACAAAAGTACTCATCTACTGCATGGACATGAGCTTCCAGTACAGAGACTGAAATCTAGGAAGAGCTTCCTACGAACATCTCAGGACCTTATAGTACCAGCTGAGAAGGCAAGGATACAGCTATGGAAGACGAAGATCCCCCAAGGCTCTGAGCAGATGGCGGTTGAGGAACGTTTGCCACTCGGTTGCAATGAGAGCTGGACAATCTGGAAATCTCTCAATAGGTTGAGATCAGGAGTGGGAAGTCCAAAGTTAATTTGGCAAGATGGGGCTTCATCAATGGCGACAACACCAAGTGTGACTGCGGAGAAGATAAAACCATCCAGCATATGCTTCAGTGTCCGCTGTGTCCATCTTTGTGCACGCAAGATGACCTGCATCGAGCTACGAAGAGAGGACTCAAAGTAGCGTTGTATTGGTCCAAGATTATTTAAATGTTACTTGAAATTATTGTAACTGTTTTCCTTTTTTTTTTTTGATGTATCTGACATGAGAATAATAATAATAATTGCTCATTGTTGGTGACTACAATCTACCACATCTTAATTGGATAGTAAATGAAGAAACATCTTCTGGCCTTATGCCAGTAGGTAACCACACTATGCAGTCCAGTTTAGTTATAGACACTTTTTCTTATCTCTGTTTAAATCAGTTTAATGCTATTCCAAATTTTCTGAATCACTTCCTTGATTTGGTTTTCAGTAACTCCAGTTCCATTGAAGTAAAATCTATTAATGAAAGCATTGTCCCCCTCGATAGACACCACCCAGCATTAGATATTTCTTTACCTTTAAATGAGCTATAGACTGCTGATAGACTTTTTAAATGGTGACTATAATGGACTAAATTATTATCTGTCACAGTTCAGCTGGAAGGAGATGTTTCAAAATGTATCAGTTGATAAAGCAGTAGAAATCTTCTATTCATTACTACATTGTGGCATGAAACTTTACATCCCTATACGGAATTTTAAGACTCCCAAATTTCCAAAGTGGTTTAATCATAAATTGAAGTCTCTGATTATTGAAAAGAAGAAAGCACACAAGCGATACAAAATATCAGGTCTCAATAGTGATTATCAGCATTTCTCAAAATTAAGAAATGAATGCAAGTCTGAATCTAAATCTTGTTATACAATGTATGTCTCCAATTGTGAACGAAGTATTACTTCCAATCCACAGAAATTCTGGCAATATCTCAGTTCTAAAAGGTCATGTGATAATATTCCTTCAACAATGCATCTTAATGAAGTTACAGCAGATACTGGAGAAAATATTCTCAATCTTTTTGCTAATCACTTTTCATCTGTTTATTCTTCTTATCAGTAGTAGTATGTCATATGATTATCCTTTCTCTGTCAATCTATCAGTTATAAACATTAGTAAGGCAGAAATTTACAACAAACTGATATCTCTGGAATTAAAGAAAACTGTAGGACCTGATGGTGTTTCAACTTACCTGCTCAAGAACTGCTCATTTATTTTATGTGAAGCACTCTTTTATCTGTTCAACTTATCATTAAACCAAGGTGTTTTTCCAGTGGAATGGAAGAAAGGATTTGTTAGTCCAGTTTTCAAAAATGGTGATAAAACTGACATAAAACAATATAGACCAGTTATAATCTCTTCTCATATTTCCAAAATTTTTGACTCAATAATTCTTGACAAAATCACACCTCTCTTTAGAAACATCATCATTGATGAGCAACATGGATTCTTTTCAGGACGGTCAACCTGTAGCAATCTTCTTTTATTCTATCAGTTCCTCTTGGATGCAATAGAGAACCACTCCCAAGTGGACTGCATTTATACAGACTTCTCAAAAGCTTTTGACACTGTCGACCACGATATCTTGCTGCAAAAACTAACAGGCTACGGAATTAATGGGCCTCTCCTCTCATGGTTTGAATCGTATCTTAAAAATCACCTGCAGATTGTTAAAATAAGGAATCATTTTTCTGCACCTATAATTGTTACCAGTGGAGTTCCTCACGGGTCTCACCTTGTGCCTTTACTATTTACTCTCTACATAAATGACATTAAAAATATACTTAAGAATTCTGAATTGCTTTTGTTTGCTGACGATGCAAAAAAATTTATGCAAATTAATTGTCCACTTGATTGTTTAAAACTTCAAGAATATTTACATCATCTGGAAAAGTACTGTATTCAAAATGGGTTGAAACTTAATCATGAGAAATGTAAAATAATATTGTTTTTTAAAAACAAGAAGAAAATATCATTTCAGTACAAATTTAGTAATAACAACATTCTTGCTCCTGTTTCACAAGTTAATGACTTTGGTGTTTCATTCAGTTATAACCTATCGTTTAATGAGCATATTGAAAATATTTGTAAAAAAGCATTTCAAAGATCGGGTTGCATTACTAGATATTCTAGAGAATTTTCAAACTTAGCTACCTATCGATTGCTGTATGTGTCTATGGTACGCCCTATACTAGAATACTGTACACCTTTTTGGAACCCTTCTCATCAGACCTCTATCCATAGATTAGATTCAGTACAACATAAATTTCTTCGTTTATATTCATTTAGAGCAGGATTCTCATATGATAATGTTGATTATACATCCTTACAACAGTCCTTAAATCTGCATAGTCTGTCACAACGCCGTGAATTATTGGATACACTCTTCATTTTTAAATTGCTTCATTCCTTGGTGAATTGTCCACAACTTCTTGTAACACTTAACGTACATGTACCAGACAGACGCACAATGTTCAAGAGCACATTGTTTACAAATTGGCATAGAACTAACTACGCATTCAATGGAGCAATTGAACGAATGTCAAGATCTCTAAACAAAGTGGATATTGATGTATTTAACTGCTCATTGTCAAAATTGAGAAATCACTTACATAATCTCCAGAATTGACTATTACTTTCCTGCGATTACTTGTGATATAACCTGTGTATATATCTGTACATATTTTTCTACTTATACTCCATTGAGCTTTCTTTTTAGTGTGTTTTGTTTTGTTTATTCTTCTCTACTGCTATGTAAAATGGTATTACCGTTAATAAAGTATTATTATTATTATTATCTGCTATATCTTGCTGGAATCCTACAAGTTGAGCTTCAGTGGAATAACCTTTCCTAAAACCGAACTGCCTTCTATCGAACTAGTTATTCATTTCACAAACATGTCTAATATAATCAGAAAGAATGCCTTCCCAAAGCTTACATACAATGCATGTCAAACTTACTGGCCTGTAATTTTCAGCTTTATGTCTATCACCCTTTCCTTTATACACAGGGGCTACTATAGCAACTCTCCATTCATCTGGTATAGCTCCTCCGACCAAACAATAATAAAATAAGTACTTCAGATATGGTACTATATCCCAACCCATTGTCTTTAGTATATCCCCAGAAATCTTATCAATTCCAGCCGCTTTTCTAATTTTCAACTTTTGTATCTTATTGTAAATGTCATTGTTATCATATGTAAATTTTAATACTTCTTTAGCCTTAGTCTCCTCCTCTATCTGGACATTATCCTTGTAACCAACAATCTTTACATACTGCTGACTGAATACTTCTGCTTTTTGAAGATCCTCACATACACACTCCCCTTGTTCATTAATTATTCCTGGAATGTCCTTCTTGGAACCTGTATCTGCCTTAAAATACCTATACATACCTTTCCATTTTTCACTAAAATTTGTATGACTGCCAATTATGCTTGCCATCATGTTATCCTTAGCTGCCTTTTTTGCTGGATTCAATTTTCTAGTAAGTTCCTTCAATTTCTCCTTACTTCCACAGCCATTTCTAACTCTATTTCTTTCCAGTCTGCACCTCCTTCTTAGTCTCTTTATTTCTCTATTATAATAAGGTGGGTCTTTACCATTCCTTACCTCCCTTAAAGGTACAAACCTGTTTTCGCATTCCTCAACAATTTCTTTAAACCCATCCCAGAGTCTGTTTACATTTTTATTCACCGTTTTCCACCGATCATAGTTACTTTTTAGAAACTGCCTCATGCCTGCTTTATCAGCCATATGGTACTGCCTAATAGTCCTACTTTTAAGACCTTCCTTTCTATCACATTTATTTTTAACTACGACAAAAACAGCTTCATGATCACTAATACCATCTGTTACTTCAGTTTCTCTATAGAGCTCATCTGGTTTTATCAGTACCACATCCAGGATATTTTTCCCTCTGGTTGGTTCCATCACTTTCTGAATCAGCTGTCCTTCCCATATTACCTTATTTGCCATTTGGTCATGCTTCCTGTCGTTCGCATTTCCTTCCCAATTGACATTTGGTAAATTCAGATCTCCCGCTACAATCACATTTCTTTCCTTGTCGTTTCCTACATAGCTGATTAACTTATCAAATAATTCTGGAAGCTGTGGTGTTCTTCAGGATTTCAGTGGCTTCCCTTTGTAGCTAGGCATGATAAGATAACATTGGTGACAGTACTTTGGTGTCGCTGTACTGTATGTCCTGGCCTGCTAGCAGCGGGTGTTCAGCGACTCATTATCTATCTGCTTGTCCCAGCCAGCTATGACTGTTATGTTCCTTCAGTCATGTGGCGATGCTGCGCTTTGTAGTGCCTATGTACACCTGGCCACAGCTGCACGGGATCTAGTAGACACCTGCTCTGGAGAGGGGATGATGATGATGATGATATCATCATCATCATCATCATCATTATTAATATTATAGCCAACTATGGATCATGTCATTTATGTCTCCTCTTTGGGCTTTGATGTTTGCACAGTGTGGTGTTGGTGATTATTGTTTTAGGAGGAAGTACAACTAAGCAACCATTCTCTATTAACACTAATCAGAGAGAGAAAAGGGAAGGGGTCCAACACTTTGAAAAATGAAGGTATAGGACAAGGAGGGACAAGGGCATAAAGGATGTGAAAATGAAAGACTCCCTAGGCCTCGAATATTCTAATACCATCAGGGTCGATAAAGAACAAGAGTTGATAAAGGGAGGTCAGATAGGACAGATGAAAGTGAGGAACCTGACACAAGTAAATGGAAGCAATGCCAGGACTCAGCTAAGGGCCCCTTGGGTGGTTGCCAACCCATCCTCCCAAGTTAAGAACCCCTGGGCCCCTTTTAATTGCTTCTTACGACAGGCATGGCATACTGTGGGTGTTATTCTACCGTCCCTCGCCCACCGTGGGAGTTTGCCCAGTACTTCCCTATTCATTCTCTATGTTTTCCCTCTCTCTCTCCTGTGTCAATGCCTTTCCTGTTTTTTGCTTCGGCTTTTTCTCAAAACCATGGCATGCTTGAAGTTTCTCCTTGAGTGGGACAAGCTCCAGAATATCATTACGTGTGACCTCCAGATCTTCAAGAGCTCTTTCTACCTCAGTGAACCATACCTTTGACTTTCTTGTTCTGAAAGTAGCTAATGAGCTAATTGGGTTCATTCACGTTACGTATTTTTAAAAGGTGATCCTTCTTTTCTGGATGGTGTCGGTTACTTTTTCCACATGGTTGTGTAGTTCATGGTTGTATTCATCATTTTCTTTGAATGGGCCCAAGATTTTTCTCTAAATAATTTCTTTGGCCTTGAGTTCTTCAGCCAGGCCTTTCTTGTTCATTGTGAGACATTCCACAGTGTATAGGACCTCTGGTCGGATGATACTACAATAATGCCTCAGCTACGCATTGAAGGATATTTCCCTCTTGCTGTAGATGTCCTTAGTTAGCTGGTAAGCCATTTCCATTTTGCTCATGAGTGACGCAAGGCTTCTTTCAAGGAGACATTGTGTTCTATCCACTTTCCTAGGCACTTAAACTTTTCTGCTCACTTTATTTTTGCTTGTCCCTACACTAGCTCTCTGGGTGCCAGCTTGATGTTTGTTATGAACTCTGTTTGCTCAAAGGAGATCTGAAGTCCCACTTTCTCTGTTTTTCCCTAAGCTGATTAATTGGTTTTCTGGCTGTGTCTCAGGAATCAATTATCAATCACCACTGATCTGCATTTAGGGCAGTCGCCTAGGTTGGCAGATTCTAATATTTTCTTAAATAATTGCAAAGAATGTGGACATTTATTGAACATCTCCCTTGGTAAATTATTTCAGTCCCTAACTCCACTTCCTATAAACAAATATTTGCCTCAATTTGTCCTCTTGAATTCAAACTGTATCTTCATATTGTGATCTTTCCTACATTTAAAGATACCACTCAAACTTATTTGTCTACTAATGTCATTCCACGCCATCTCTCCACTGACAGCTCGGAACACACCACTTAGTTGAGCAGCTCGACTCCTTTCTCCCAAGGCTTCCTAGCCCAAACTTTGCAACATTATCATTATATTATTATTACTATTACCGAGTTGCAGAGTTTCTGAAAGAGTGCCACTCAGCAATCTGACTGTACATTTCAGCATTCTGATTGTGCAGCTTTCTAGCAATAAGAGTGAAATTCTATTGGATCAGTCAATCACTACTGATCTGCATGTAGGTCAGTCGCCTAGGTGGCAGATTCCCTATCTGTTGTTTTTCTAGCCTTTTCTTAAATAATTGCAAAGGAATTGGAAATTTATTGAACATCTCCCTTGGTAAGTTATTGGTACCCCAAGTTACTGATTATGTCACAAAATGAATATACCACACTACCATTAACAATGGTTCCTGGATATTACACTGACTGACAGAGCAAATGCAACATCAAGAAGGAGTGGTCAGAACTTTATGCCAATTGCAGGGTAGACTGACGTCACTGAGGTATGCTCATGATGTGAAATGCGCCGCTGTGCTGCGCACGTAGCGAACGAGAAATGAGACATGGCGTTGGCGAATGGCCCACTTCGTACCGTGATTTCTCAGCCGACAGTCATTGTAGAACGTGTTGTCGTGTGCCACAGGACACGTGTATAGCTAAGAATGCCAGGCCGCCGTCAACGGAGGCATTTCCAGCAGACAGACGACTTTACGAGGGGTATGGTGATCGGGCTGAGAAGGGCAGGTTGGTCGCTTCGTCAAATCGCGGCCGATACCCATAGGGATGTGTCCACGGTGCAGCGCCTGTGGTGAAGATGGTTGTCGCAGGGACGTGTGGCATGTGCGAGGGGTCCAGGCGCAGCCCGAGTGACGTCAGCACGCGAGGATCGGCGCATCCGCCGCCAAGCGGTGGCAGCCCCGCACGCTACGTCAACCGCCATTCTTCAGCATGTGCAAGACATCCTGGCTGTTCCAATATTGACCAGAATAATTTCCCGTCGATTGGTTGAAGGAGGCCTGCACTCCCGGCGTCCGCTCAGAAGACTACCATTGACTAAACAGCATAGACGTGCACGCCTGGCATGGTGCCGGGCTAGAGCGACTTGGATGAGGGAATGGCGGAACGTCGTGTTCTCCGATGAGTCACGCTTCTGTTCTGTCAGTGATAGTCACCACAGACGAGTGTGGCGTCGGCGTGGAGAAAGGTCAAATCCGGCAGTAACTGTGGAGTGCCCTACCGCTAGACAACGCGGCATCATGGTTTGGGGAGCTATTGCGTATGATTCCACGTCACCTCTAGTGCGTATTCAAGGCACGTTAAATGCCCACCGCTACGTGCAGCATGTGCTGCGGCCGGTGGCACTCCCGTACCTTCAGGGGCTGCACAATGCTCTGTTTCAGCAGGATAATGCCCGCCCACACACTGCTCGCATCTCCCAACAGGCTCTACGAGGTGTACAGATGCTTCCGTGGCCAGCGTACTCTCCGGATCTCTCACCAATCAAACACGTGTGGGATCTCATTGGACGCCGTTTGCAAACTCTGCCCCAGCCTCGTACGGACGACCAACTGTGGCAAATGGTTGACAGAGAATGGAGAACCATCCCTCAGGACACCATCCGCACTCTTATTGACTCTGTACCTTGATGTGTTTCTGCGTGCATCGCCGCTCGCGGTGGTCCTACATCCTACTGAGTCGATGCCGTGCGCAATGTGTAACCTGCATATCGGTTTGAAATAAACATCAATTATTCGTCCATGCCGTCTCTGTTTTTTCCCCAACTTTCATCCCTTTCGAACCACTCCTTCTTGGTGTTGCATTTGCTCTGTCAGTCAGTGTATTTAGGCTGAAAAAGAAGTATTTGCCATCTTTCTTTTGTATCAAATATATTTCTGAACAATAAGAATTACCTGATTCCTGTTCGAGCACTGAACGATATTGTTCCCTTGCTGAGATCTAGAAAACTGCCAACCTTTATCAACTGTACCGGTGTGTTAAAGGCTGCAGTCGCAGTGTTAAATGAAAGAAATTACAATTACTTGAAACAAATCTTACAGAAATAGCACAGTTCATGAAACAAAACTGCCCAAACTGATGCGATATGTCCGATACACACAATATGTAAGAACTGAATATGATTATTTAAATATATACTGTATATACCAACCACTTCAAAATCAAACCTGAAACAGTGAATAGCCCAATCCTTCTCCCAAATTAATAATCAGTGCGATGTACCTCATCTACAGAAATATACACATCAATACTTTCTCCCTAGTCACAAGACTTTCACCACACACGCGTACGCGTGGAACAACTGGTTCCGATGGCTGTGTTGTGTGACACAGAGTGCACCTCCAGAAATCTGAGACATGAAGATTTGCCCAGTTGTACTTCCTCTTAAAACAATAATCACCACCACCATCATTATTAACTCTTAATTTTAAAAACAATGCAGAAGAAAGTGTGCCGACTATAGGGATATAATTATGTCAATGAAACAACACTGGGAGAGAGGGAAAGACCTAATTTTAGTACTATTAGACCTAGAAAAGACATATGATAGGGTGCGACCCAGTACCAGCCCACTGCCACCTGGAGAGTGTCACCTCATTGCAGCGATAATAATTAAACCTTTTCAATACTATATTATGCAATGTTTACATTACATTTTTAATCTTGGAACTAGTTTCGGCCTTGGCTGGCCATCAGCCATAATATAAAACTGTGCAAATACATCTAATGACCAAAACAAATGTATGAACACAAATGACGTTAAAAGGTAATAAAAGGATCTGGGGTGAACTGTGTGCACAACACGTAAAATATGAAATTAAAATAAGGCTCTAAATTCCTTGGATGCATTGCATCATGTTAAAATGTCAGTGCTTCTTGTTAAAATATCTTGAAAAATGCTGATGGAGATTGTCAAAAACAGCACACAAAGATATGATTAATAGCTGGCAGTTCATAGAATACAGCTAGTAGAAATTTGCAATCCAATGCGGTGTCCATGAAGTTAACCTTTCGTTGCGGCATGTAGTGTGTGGCCTACTGTGTGCCTCACTATGCACGAGTCATGAGCCAGACAGCACTGGGCAACACTTCTGTAAGCCAGATGCAATGATTTCTGGTCTGGCTTAATTCATGCTATTGCCACATCATATTACTATACTGATAACAAATTATGATACCAAAGCGTTCATTCTAACAGCTGTTCATAAATGTATATACTTTTGGTCCAACACACTGTCTTTCATTCCCTTTTACAGTAAGGAAAGAAGGATTAAATTTTTGGCACAGTTTATCTTCACCAGTGCCTTTCTTCAACATATCAATCAAAATGCCTGCATTTATCCCTGTACTATCTTCCAGTACTGTTCCTTCATCCAGAAAGTGGTTCCTTAAAAGCTTGATTTAAGGCCGGTTCTACCACCTACTGGTAAAGTAGCGTGTAACTTGCCCTCCGCGTAAAAGGATGTTTCCGTTTGACCACTCCCAGGTAGCGTTATCGGCAGCATAAATCGTAGTTACCCGGCGCGTAATTTATCGGCCACTTCGAGGGTCCGATAAGACTTTACCTGCCGGGCAAGTTCGGAGAGCTGAACATTATTAGCTGTATTTCTGGTGACATACAACTTAAATTAGCTTAGTATACTGAAAAAAGCATGATACTGTAACAGTGATCGATATTGTATTGCAGGATTTTGAACATTAATGCTTCCCTTGAGTTGCAACGGTCACACCAGCCTCTCTCATTGGTAGTGTAGGAAACACATTTTATATGTCAAGCTTTCGCAAAGAAACTCTAAAAGGATATAAAATCAAAACCTATTTGGAAATCATTTCAAATGGGCTTTAATTTTCTACTTTTTTAGTTTTCAGACACCAGGTATAATTTATCGTATGTATCACAATTACGCCAAGCTGTCTGTAGCGTAATGGCTAATGTACTGAGTTTATAACACGAGGTATGTAGGTTCGAGTCTTCATTATGACAAATCTTTTTTATTTTCCTTATTAGCATTGTATTAATCTGTATGCCTCTTTTCACACGTTCTTTAGTTAATAATATATTTCACTGAAATGTTTAATCACAATATTATGTCTACTAGGAAGATGCTTTATATGTGTGCTACTTATAGAAAGTGATGTTACGATTATTATAGCATATAGGACTTTTGGACAGGTAGCAGATTCCCTATCAGTTGTTTACATAGTCTTCTTGTAAGTGATTTTGAAGAAAGTGGACACTATTCCATTCCCAAATTCCTCTTCCTCTGAATGCATATTTACCCCGATTAGTTCTTTAACAGTACCTTCCAACTTTGTCTTCATAAAGTTAAACATTAGAATGAAATGCATTATCAATAAATGGAAGCACGTGGAACTAAACGAGGTCACAGAGCTAGTTGCAAATAGAGCATCGTGGAGGTAATCAATTCACAGAAGCCTGCAGATAGAATGCTCAAAGGCATTTTCCGTAAGGAAAATGTGGGTGTATATACGTATATGGAAGCACGTAAAAAAGAGTTAAGAACAATGGCAGGGAAAGAAAATAAATTTTTAAGTGTAAATTAGAAAGATGATGAAAACCTGCGTGCCTTCTATTACGGAGCAAGTGACTTGACCAATCTACTACGAGAATACTTTCCAAAAATGCTGCCTTACATGACAGGTTATAACTGGCATAAGAAAATGTAATCTCGAGATTTTAATCCCAATTAGGTATTGATTTTGAAGCTTATAGATTAAAATAACGAAAGCTTGACATAAATCATCCATAACTCTCAGACTCCCCTTACTAGGCTTTTTGGTGATAATCAACAGATGCAAGCACAGGAAAATAAGACAATCGAAATAAGCTTCATACATCTGACGATAGATAGCACCACACTCGAGAGTGAGAAGTCGCTGAAAATCAGTCTAGCCAACTCCGTATATCGGTGTCTAGCTCCGGGTAGCTACCCAGCGCTTGCGCGGAGATGGTTGCACACAAGGCAAAGTACGAGCTGATTTACACCCCCCGGTAGTTTACCTCCCGGGCAGCTGCCAGCCACTTTACCAGCAGATGGTAGAACTGGCCCTTAGTGAGGCATGTCTCCAAAAACCCTTACCTCCCTTTCAGAGTCTGCAGGATTCATAAAATGTGTTCTGTGTTGATATTTTGAGTTCCTTCCACAGTGTCCCTCAGCCTCCTAAATCAGAAAGTGTGGCTAATACTTCAATTCCTGAAGATTCTACAGCAGTGATCATCTTGAAAGGTAATGATTGATTCATAGCTTCATCAAAATCAAAACACACAGACTGTTTCCATTGAGCGCACAGTCTTCTGATGATTAGTGCTACCTGAACTTTTGAATGAAGACCATGAATTTGATCCCATCTACATCATGAACAACCTTGCTCAGAACAAAAAGTTTATCTGCCATGGGTAAATTTTCAGTACATTATCAAGAATACCGGGATGAGTAAAGTTTGTGCACCACCTGCTTAAAGATGCTGAGGCCAAAGGGAATCTAAGCATGTCCTTCCACAAGTTATAGGTTTTAGGAGATAAAGTCCTTTTCATTACTGAATGTCTGACTTGGCTGAATGGTCAGTGTACTGGCCTTCGGTTCAGAGGGACCCGGGTTCGATTCCCGGCCGGGTCAGAGATTTTAACCTTAATTGGTTAATTCCAATGGCTCGGGGGCTGGGTGTATGTGTTGCCTTCATCATTATTTCATCCTCATCACAACACGCAGGTCGCCTACGGGTGTCAAATAGAAAGACCTGCACCTGGCAAGCCGAACCCGTCCTGGGATATCCCGGCACTAAAAGCCATACGACATTTCATTTCATTTTCATTACTGAATGGGCAATGTCTTCGCTTGTCCATCGAGTAATTTTTCCTCCTCGTACCAAGTGACAACATCTGTGTAGGTGTGAACAGTCGGGCGAGCCAGTTCATTAAATAAGAGTTTTCTTCTTCATTTTGCATTTAACAACGCATAGTTCTCATCTTAATTATTGTGCCTTACCAATATTAGTGTACTTCTGAATGTGTTTGCAATATGATTCCAGTTTCTATTGGTAAATATTTCTGTTGTTCTTCTTTCAGAACATTTGAATTTTTCAATGTGTGAACTATTTTCTTTCAAGACATATTTACTTTGAGTAATTGATCAGAATTAACACAGCCCTCATTCACTTCTTGAGTGGAGATATGTGTAGAAGTTTCTTCTATTTCTGTGCATGGTTTCTTTTGTCATACACTTTCTGGTCTCTCCAAGGCAGATAAACAAGTTTATCCAACTTGAAATCTCAAAGCCGTATCCTGTTGTTCCACATGACCTGGTTGTTTCAGATATGGAATAGCACTTGACTTCAGTGTTTTCCTTAGAGGTACTCCTAACAAACTATTTTTCAAGTCATCTTCATAATCAAGAGGTAGGAAAAATGTTTGCTGAATACATATGCATTTTTACAATTAACCGAGTCCAATCATTTACATTTAGTGAACCAAATTTTGCAAGTCAGTGATAAACCGTGTCTATTCCCAGATTTGTTTATCTTTGTGTCTATTCTCAGATTTGTTTGTCTTTCAAGAATAATTTTTACATGTAGCTACCGCACAACAACTCATTCTACCTTTTGGAACAGATTACAGACAGCAACACTGCTACACAAAACTCACTCACAGTTAATGCTTTGTAAATATCTATAAACATGAGATTACAAAACTTCAGCACTTAAAGGTAGAGTGTTCGCGCAGAACTGTTGATGAACAAAACAGAACAGAGGAAGTCGCACCTAGATATAATCCCTGGTACATATACTAAGGGTACAAACTTACTTTTTTCCCCCTGTTAATACTGAAGGTAGTTATTTTGTAACTGTTGGGTTCGATTCTGTGTTGCTAACCGTACAGTTTAGGAACCCTACTTGCTGATACGACGTCTTACAGTTATTGTTAATCTGGCATGTTGGCACTATACAGTCAGGGTTTATTTTGTTATTTGCAAGAATTACATATTGCCACTACCATATTGTTACTCATATTACATCTGCAGGTTCTGTGGGATTGTAAATCTGTTTGGGTAATACCAGGTAAGTAGAATTGTGGCATGTTCGAATAATGCATTTAATAACACAGCATTTTATTAATTATGGTCTTATTTCCTCCAGTGCTTACATACAGAATTCTATTAGGATGTCTAAGAAGCAAGAAAAATCTGCAAGAACTCCTCCGAAAAGGAAAGCCAAATTACCTCCTCTATAAAGATCACTTAAGTTCAGATGGAAGGAAATTTCTTTATCTATCTAACCTAACCTTGCCTTGTCTTGTCACAACTTTGGTACGGTTTGGACACTTGGCCTTTGTGTACTCTTATTGACTTACGGCATATACATATGCATATAATGTATTTGCTTGTGTGTATTATTATGGTGTGGCTTCTCTTCAATCCGAAAAATGATAGCAAATTTCAAGAAGGGAGCGGAATTATTTACACAAGGCAAACACCAAAGGATATGGTTATAGTAATGCGTATATCAAAAGAAAAGCCGGAAATATATAACATTAGACTGAGTGAGGGCGAGAGGGAGATTGTGTGTATTTCCTTAATTCCTCATTGAGCTTGAAAACTGACTAGATTATGCATTTCTTGATTGATCATTGATTATCATTTACTTGGGTAAGGAACCTCCATTATTGATACTTACATTGAAGTTAGTTTGTTGATGATGATGTCTCACCAAGCTCGATAGCTGCAGTCGCTTAAGTGTGGCCAGTATCCAGTATTCGGGAGATAGTGGGTTCAAACCCCACTGTCGGCAGCCCCGAAGATGGTTTTCTGTGGTTTCCCATTTTCACACCAGCCAAATGCTGGGGCTGTACATTAATCAAGGCAACAGCTGCTTCCTTCCCACTCCTAGCCCTTTCCTGTCCCATCGTCACCATAAGACCTATCTGTCTCAGTGCAACGTAAAATAACTTGTTAAAAAAAAAAAAAGTTATGTCTCATTATTTATAATATGTAACTAGTCAAGTTGGCAGCAGTAATGAGCCATTAAAAAAGATAATAGGGCGGTGATTTAGTGTATAGCCTTATGTGACGAGTACTACCAGCTGCCGGGACCATAACTTGCCTGCCTAGTGATGTTACAGCCTCCGACTGGCAGCTGCAAGGTGGCAGCGCTCGCATCAAAGAAATGGACCTGCCCTTACTATAAGTTCCTGGCCTAGACCAGTCATATGGAAGTGCCTCAGAGAATTGGGAGTGTCTGAATATCTCATAGGCAAGCTCCAGATGGTGTACCACAACTGTAGCAGTTGTGTGCATGTTGGGGATGGCCATTCTGAATGGTTCAACACCACACAGGGTGTCCAACAAGGGAGCACACTTTCGTCATTGCTATTCATTACTGTCATGGACAGTATTCTTAAAAACCTGGAAAGAGAAAGAGATGGAGAACTACACACATTGGTATTTACTGACGAGAGACAGAGGTGGAGATAAAAATTAGTCTGGATGAATGGATAGCAAAGTTCAAACAGTATTGGATGAATATTAGCACACCAAAAAACTGTTGCGCTGAAAATGAATAGGAAAGATACTGATTGCCACATAAAGCTTGAAGTTAAAAGCATTCAACGTGTGCAGGTATTCAGATACCTCGGGAGTACGATTTCCAGCAGGGGTACTGCAGATAAATAAATAGTAAACAGAGTGACTAGGAGTTCTACCTTCTACAACCTCGTAAGAGACTTTGGGATAACAAAGTGCCCATGAGAACCAAGATGACTCTGTAGAAGGCAAACTTTGCGCCCATTCTCACATACAGTCTAGAAACATGTACGCTGAAAGAGAGACAAGTCAGTAAATTGCAAACATGTGAAATGAAGTTTCTATGAACTACCCTCCAATGAACACACAAGGACCATGTAAGGAATGATGACGTCAGAATGGAACTGGAAGTAGACTCAATAGAAGCTAAGGACTTAGAGACTAACATGGTATGAACATGTAAAGTGAATGCATGGCACAAAAATGCCATGTGCATGCCTAGAAAGAAGGGTTGAAGGAAGAAGGCCAGTGGGAAGACCTAAGATGAGAGAGGATATGAAGAGAAGAGAAAGAAATTGGGAGTCAGTGTGAGAGCGAAGGCATTTCTGAACAGGCAATGATGGCGAAGACTTGTTCAACACCACCCTACCCAGCATGCTGGAGGGGTTCTATGATGATAATAATGATGAAGAAGATGACCACCACCACTCAGAAGGTCCCAGGCTTGATTCCCGGCCATGCTGGGGATTTTAATCACATCTGATTAATTCTTCATATTCAGACAACACAACACACTACCAACCGCCACAGAAACACGCAATAATAATTACAAAGGTCTATTAAATGTAAAAGGGATTTTTGTTCCTGAACATCAACAGTTGGTAGGACTGGCCCCGTGCTTCTGCTATGCTTGGACGGGACCATTAGGATTGGGGAGGGCATGCTGTTAGATATATCTCACCGTTTCATCAGTAATGTTCACGATGTCGGAGCAACAGATGCACCCCTCCAGTGCTCAACACATAATTATAAAATTTCTTGCTCGTGAAGGAGTTACAGCTGTGGAAATTTGCCATAGATTGACTACACAGTTCAGTGGTGAAACATTATCAAGGACGCATGTGTTTGCCCGGCATAAAAAGTTCAAAGAAGGACGAGAACGTGTGGAAAATTAGCAACACGATCGCCGTCCTCTGACCATGATTACGGACGAAAACTTTAGCGCGGTTAGAGACATTATTGACGACGATCAACAGGCATGAGTGACACACAATCAATGCTGCGAGCTGTTGAAGAAGGCGAGGGTTGCATATCGCTGCTAAAGACGAGACCAAACGATTCGACAGGTCATCCTCCTCCACGGTAATGCGCGGCCCCATCCTGCAGCTCTAACCGTCTCCAAGCTACATGAAATGCACTGGACTACACTTGATCATCCTCCTTACAGCCCGGACTTATCGCCCTGCGATTTCCATTTGTTCAGACTGCTTAAAGAAGCTCTAGGTGGGCAACGATTTGAAGATGACGAGAGTGTGAAAGACTTGGTGCGCAACTGGCTGGTGACACGACCCTGTTCTTTTTATGATGAGGGCACCAAAAAGCTGCACATACACTGGGACAGATGCATTTCCAAAGCAGGAAACTATGTGGAAAAATAAATTGTAATTGCCTTGTGTTTTCCAATAAATGAATTTAAATAAAAAATATAATCTCGTTTATATTTGATCTCCCCCTCGTACATCCCTCCACATAGGTGTGGCATCTGGAAGAGCATCTGGCTGTAAAACAGAGCCAGTGTATGACATTGATCGTTGTCACAAGATTGAAAAACCAAAGAGAACGAAGCTGAGGTAGTGACGCGAGGAAAAAGGCTCATAATAATAAAGTTCACGCGGTATCACGAACATGGGCACAAAGAAATCGCTTAAGCAATCGGGTATGCTGATAACAGAGTCGCTTACAGAAGCAAGGAAAGACATACTAAATGCCGTGTACGACCACTTAAGTCAGAAATCTGTATGGACTCAGAATGGACAAATAATTGTTATTAACTCTGATGGGAAAAAATTACAAGTGACCACACGAGTTGACCTTAACAATGATATCAAGCAGTGAAACAGTGTAATGAAGTAATGAGAGAGAGAGATTTATTTTTAGCAGTTCTCAGGAAATAACAGAGGTAAGATTATTCTATTGTATTTGTCACCATCCCAGAGCTTGAGAATAGTGAAATAACTTGTTGCACAGAGAGTGATGACTGGCATCCCACTTGTGTTTCCTCCGCTCCCCTGCCCGACTCATCCCCAAGGCAACCTACTGCATTCCTTTCTATACCTGAAGACCCCCCTCACACCACCCACTGGGCCATTAGCTCGTAAATCCATTGAGAAAATATGTACGAAACTGCCTACCTGCTTGTTTTGTGTTCACGTCAACATTTAGTTATTTCTGCTCACCACGCAAATTTAAAAGCTATTTGTGAAGGAGGCAAGATAGGTGTTCTTGCAGTCTCCAAGTCTTGGCTTCGCAACTCTTAATCTTCAACTCTAATTTCATTAAGGGAATTCCAATAATGAAGGATAAGGGAATTTGGGAGTTAGGGATTAGAATAACTTACCAAGGGAGATGTTCAATAAATTTCAAATTTCTTTGAAATCATTTAGGAAAACGCTAGGAAAGCAACAGATAGAGAATCTGCCACCTGGGCAACTGTCCTAAATGCAGATCAGTATTGATTGATTGATTGATAGCAATTAAATTAATCAATTTAGTAAATTAATTTATAAATTTCCTAATTATTAACATCCAGGACCTGAATTTCTGTTCATGAAAATAACTACCTTGACCCAGAAAGTTCTAATAGGAGTGGTACACAGACCTCCAAAAAATACTGTTTGAAGCTCAAGCAAGGAAGAGCTTTCTTAAGCCTAGGTCACAATTGGCGATATTCTCGTTGCTAGTTCTAGCTGCGAGTTCTCGCTGATAGTAAAATCGCTACGAGAATTTATCTCACATTACAAAGACTCAAGCGAGATAGTATATAGAGGTACAAGCAGCGATAACATTGTTTTTCTGCGTTTCAGTAGACTAGTTAGCTGAGTTTTGTATAATTTTCATGGTGTTTTATAATAATGTTGTCTCTTGGATTGTGGTGCAATGTTATAAGACGTTTGTTGAGATTACACTGCATGAGGTCAGTCGCGAATTATTGATAGTGTTGACGAAAGAATCAAGAAAACGCAAATGGGTGAGAGACTGCATAGAAAGGTGGGGGAGGGGGGTCAGCTTGGAGCCTCCAACAGACTAATGCAAGAGCTTTCTGCAGAAGATCCGAAGGCGTACCGTAATGTTCTAAGAATGAGCCCTCGCAAATTTGATGACTTGCTTGAAAAGATTGCAACACTTACTGTAAAGCAAAATGCGAAATTGCGTATGGCGATCTCATGAAGGACAAAATTGGAAATGACACTGCGATGCTTGGCAAGTGGTGACAGCCTAATGTCTGCTCTGTATGCGTATTTTAGTTTTCTTTTATCTCCTTCTTGACCTCATCTAGCCTCTACGATCTCCTTTGATGTATTCACAGGTCGAAACGTCCCACAGGACCTCATACTTCCGTAAAACCTCCAGAAATGGTATTATCTGATCACCTGACCACTTTATATTACTCATTTTAAATGATAACACTGGAAAGTATATTTATAAGGTGTTTTGAAGTTAAAACTTCTCGCTACTGTGCACTTCCTGTATCAGCGATTTTACGCTGTCACACAAGGCGACGAGTCGCTGCGGGATGATCACGTGACTAGCTAGCAGCAAGGAAAGTTAAACATGTCCAACTCTTCTCGCAGCGATTTTCCTTCTTGCTGGGCTTACGGCGAGTAGCGACTTTTTTAATCACACTGAGCGATTTAAACAGCGAGTACTTGTTGCTAGCTGACTCGCTGCTATAAAATCGCCAAGTGTGACCTAGCCTTTAAGAAAAGAAATTTGCTTACTTCAAACATTGAAGACTCGTGTGGAGCGTGGCATTGTATGGAAGTGAAACATGGACGATAACTAGCTCAGAAAGAAAGAGAATAGAAGCTTTTGAAATGTGGTGTTACAGAAGAATGCTGAAGGTGAGATGGATAGATCGAATCACAAATGAAGAGATACTGAATCGAATGGGTGAGAGATCGACTTGGCTAAATTTGACGAGAAGAAGAGATAGAATGATAGGACACATCTTAAGACACCCAGGACCTGTTCAGTTGGTTTTTGAAGGAAGTGTAGGTGGTAAGAATGGTAGGGCTAGACTAAGGTATGAATATGACAAGCAGATTAGAGCAGATGTAGGATGCGGTAGTTACGTAGAAATGAAAAGGTTAGCACAGGATAGGGTGGCATGGAGTGCTGCATCAAACCAGTCTATGGACTGATGACTCAAACAACAAACACTGTTTGAAGACTTCAATACGAATTTACTTGTATCTACAGTACATATGACCAGTGTTGCCAGAAGGGAAATATAATTTGCACCTACAGAGCAACCAAAATGTCCCTGTATTTTCTTTACTAAGTTAGATTTTCCCCTATTTTAAATTTTAGTACTGGTTATTTTGTTTATGGACATAAGGAATTGGTTTTAAACTCTCAAGTATCATGTTTTCCTAATTGAAAATAACCTGACATATTATGTTAACATGGTTAAGATTGTTTTTTTAAAAAATGGGGGACTCGATTATCTCAGTGGCTTAGGAGCTGGCTTCCTTCCCGGAAGGCTGGGATTCAAAATCCAGCCAATCCTGGGTTGAGATTTCATCTTATCAATGAATTGTTAAAAATTACATAAATAATTATCCTAGGCTAAGCCTACATAAAATTAAATCCATGTCCATATTTGGTTGTGAATGTAGAATGGGTGATTAGTTACCCTCATGTATGTATGTTCAGTCTTCAGCCCTAAGGCTGGTTGGATCCTCAACAGCTCTGCCATCAGCTGTCATAGATGGCCTAGGCATCACTGAAGAGGCGTACTAGGGAAATGAGGAGTGAGGTAGTTTCCCGTTGCTTTCCTCACAAAGCCAGAAGTTGCTATTACATATCAGTCTGCCAAGCCCACTGAAATGCATGCACCAACCAACCCTATGAGCAACATTTTCACACCATTCATAGCAGGGACTGGCTGCAGAAGGAATGGCATTAATAGCATCGCTCATACCTCAGTCACTTACATAATATAGTCAAAGCCAAGGATAAGGCAGAGACAGATCAATGAAAGTAACGAAATTGCTCTAGCCTATACCAGAAGACATAGTGCACTGTAAACACTAGGTCCTGCCAGCAGTGCCGATATAACATACCCAACAATATGATAAACAATTTGTTGCTCTATAAACAGTTCTCAACACTTCACACGCAAACATTACATCACTATGACATAGACTGACTAAAATGCACAAATTCTTGGCTCCTATATATCTTTCGTCTACTAGTACTGATAAATATTTATGCCTACTCAGAATAATCTTGACTATATTCTTAACTTAGTGCATTGCATTTCCAAACCAGCGCAAACTTTTGAATTTGGAAAAAGGTGCCTGAGCCAGTTTAACACTATGTTCCATGGAATTGAAACTGAAATTATGTTCCCCAGCTGACAAAAGATGGAAGTAGTTGGTTCCTTGTGGTTTCCGCTACCTTCCTGCCTAAACAGGTTTAGTAACATGACTGACATGTGTCGAAATAGTCGCTTTTGCTCGTGATCTGTGGGGTGTATTATTGCTCTGTGGGTTTGTCAGATCCAACCTGTGCAGTTGTGTAAGTTCTTTCTTCATGTTATTCTGTCTTATATTTTCAAGCTGTGTTCATAAGTTCATAGTTCTTTTTTTTTCTCTTTACAATCTGCTTTATTTTACAAATGAAAATATTTATAAAATCCTCCTTATCAATACAAATCAAGTCATCTGTTAGATGAAACAAAGTCTATACATTTTTCAGCCTAATCTCAAGGCCATCTTCAGTAGTAGAACAATAATTACATAATACACAAACTAAAAATCGTGATGAACTGAAATGACAGTGATCATGATTAGTGAATTAAAAACATATTGAGGTACAAAGTCCTCTCATCTGATAGGTCGTTCTTGAATTGTCAAATAAAACTTGCTGAGTGTAGTGAGACTGTCAATACCGTGGATTAACACGTGTGTAACATCTGTAATGAGAGAAAGGGATTATGAGTGAATGAAAAACCAGTTAAAAAATAATGTAAGAAAAGAAAACTCATTTAACTTCCTTGTAAATAAAAGTTGTCGTCTCAAATGGAGATGACCTTACCTTACGACAATGGAATAGGAAAAGGTTAAGAGTGGGAAGGAAGCAGACATGGCTTTAATTAAGGTACAGCCTCAGCATTTGCCTATTGGGAAAATGGGAAACCAACCATCTTCAGGGCTGCTGACAGTGGGGTTTGAACCGACCATCCCCTGAATGCAAGCTCATTGCTGCGCGCCCCTAACCACACGGCCAACTCATTTGGTATATGTTATTTCATATAGCAAATATGCGGCAAAAGAAGAAGGGCAAGAAATTATCGGGAATAAAAGAGGCTGATGCTCATGCTGTAAAGACATGAAGATCTATGAGCAATGAATTTTCACAACCGCATTTTAATCGTAATTAACTCAACCTATTAGGTCATGTACCATATACAGTACGTGAAGAGATGTTAAACACAGAACAAAAATGGTCAACTGGACACCAGTGGGGTCCGAACCCACGACCAATTGGTACAGAAACCGACACGAAATCGGGAGGTTGTGGGTTTGGATCCCACTGGTGTTTGGTAAGCAATTTTTGTTTTGTACTTATCATCTCTTCAAAATGTATTATATTTACAATACATGACCTAATAGGTCGAAAGTTAATTTTAATTTCAGAAAGATCTGCTACTCCTGCTGCCAGTGCAGAAAGTACCTGTTGGGAGCACGCTGTATTCCTGTGCTATGTCCATGAATCTGACAGGTAAATGTTCTGTTGGATTGAACTAATAGTTAAGATTTTATTGTCCAATGTTCAGACATTATAAGTACAAATATTTTTAGTTTTGTGTTAACCCTCAACTAGTGTGGTACAGGTCGAATCGCTGCCACGTACATATTTTCTGCTGTAGCTTCCTGGATTTTCCCGCCAGAATGCGTTTTTTCTCAGTAACTGCGTTTGACAGGCAAGGTGAGTGCTTAGAGAAATGGTGGAAAATTTGAGCCAGAATGTGTTATTACAATCTGAAGACATAGCACATCTTCTAGAATCTGAGGATCTAGATCTAGAAGACTATACCGATATTTTAAGTGATGTATATGAAGTGGAAGATGGTGAAAATCTCAGTGAACATGACTCCGTAAGTGAACAGTGAGCAGAAGAAGATGTGGACGAGGACAAAGGAAACAACAGCCCTGTTCAGTGTTATTATGGCAAGGACTTGCACCCATTCAGGTGGGCGGCTAATCCTCCTCAACGAAAAAGTGTTAGATTTCCGGCACACAATCTAGTGAGAAGGATTCCAGGTGTTACTGAAGTGCATAATCTTGACCCGTGTGCTGAAGAACAACAGTTCTGATCAGCTATTTTCAGTGAAGAAATGTTAGATAAGTTACTGTTGCACACTGATTATAAAATAAAAACAGTTCAAAGCCAATGGTCAGAAAACCATAAATACACTGCCAAAGAAATGGACATGATAGAACTGAAGGCATGTTTAGGATTGTTGTATTTGAGTGGGGCATGTAAATCTGGCAATGAAGATCTCTGTTCCCTGTTTTCAAAGGATGGATTTGACTGTGACATTTTTCATGCAACAATGTCAGTTCAGAGATTTCTTTTCTTACTTAGTGTAATGAGATTTGAGAGTGCATATGACAGAGAAGATCAAAAGGTAGATCCTTTGGCAACTTTTCCTTCGATTTTTAATCATCTTGTAAAAAACTATCAATCGTCCTATACTCTTGGGTACTGCCTGTATATTGACGAAATGTTAGTGGGGTTCAGAGGACGTTGTTGATTCAAAATGTTTAAGCCCAGTAAACCGAACCACTGTGGATTGTAGATAATGATTTTAGCCGATGCAAAAACGGGATATTTTTACAATGGCTATGTGTATCTAGGAAAATATTCAGATGGTATAGGACTTAGTAATGAGTAGAAACAGTTCTCCAAACCAACTCAAGCCATGCTCAGACCCGCATATCCTATTTATCATACAAACAGGAACATTACAGCTGACAGTTGGTTTACCTCGATTGAGCTAGTCCAAGTTTTGAAAGACAAGGAACTTACTTACATGGGAACAGTCAAGAAAAACAAGAGGGCAGTACCATTACGATTTCAAGCAGGAAAGGATCGCGATGTGATCTCATCATTGTATAGTTACACAAAGGACATGACGTTGCTGTCCCATGTGCCAAAAAAGAATAAATGCGTTCTCTTATTGTCAAGCATGCATCATGGCCCTGGATTTGATCCAGATACAGGTAAAGGAGGAAATGATCCAGTTTTACAACAATACTAAAAGCAGGGTCGACAGCTTGGACCAGAAGTGTGCCAATTATGACGTTGGAAGACGTACAAGACGCTGGCCTATGGCACTTTTCTATGCAGTTCTTAATATAGTTGGAGTAAATAGCTAGATTTTGTACTATTCCAAACAAACAGGGAATGTAAAGGAAAGACTGCTATTTCTCAGGAACCTGGAGAGGCAACTTGTAAATCAAAACATAATGCGATGCATCTACAATGACAGACTTCCTCTTGGACTTCATCAAACAATGTGTCGCATTATTGGTAGTGAGCTTCCAGCAAGAGGCAGTACTGAACCCGACGTTGCTATGTCTGCCCATCTAAATTAAACAGGAAGACAAAAGAATTGTGCAAAATGTGCAAGCGGCCCATATGTGGTAACTCCACCATGCAAACCTGTGTTAACTGTGCCTGCAATTGAGCTTTGCTGAATGGGAAAACCTCTACCCTTCAGAAATGGCAATGGACAGTACCGGTATTTCATTAAAACACTCGTTCTAAGTATAAATATCAACTAAAAGGGACGTTTTTAAAATTTGTAACATCAGAAGAGCTTAACAAAGGGAACACTGTTTTCAGAGCACAAAAAGTGCCTACTATTTTTGTGTACATTGCTGTGTATTAATGTAACATGTTTATATTCTGCTTTAAAATAGATAAAATTTACATTATAAATGATCTGATTTGTAGTATATTTTGTATCCTTCATGTAATATGCCTAAGTACATGTTAGTTATTTTCACCCATACCGTACCACATAATTTCCCTACGTTATGCAATGCCACACCAGTTGAGGGTTAAACATGATGTTAATGTGTAAAAATTCAATGCCAACAAAAATACCTTGTTAAATAATATTGAGATTAAATTTGTTGGTTGTATGATAATAATGCTGCATTTAGGCCTATAGCAGAATGAACTTGACGAGAATAAAGTAATTTTAAATAAGTATTAAGGACGTTACGGTATTTCAGAATGAGTCTGTGTGACCCAACCCGTGCACTCACGTAACGTACTGTGATCAGTTCACTGGCGGGTTACCTGAGTTTCCTTTAATTTGAATGATGCCCTAGGCCTACGGTACCTTTGTTTGTGCTTCTACTGTTCAATTTTACTGACACGCATATTTAATATTTTGTCACAACACATGCATGTAAAAAGCTTTAAATTTATCTTCTTGAGGAGTCAGCCAACCCCAAAATTAATTTTCCTTCAACGATTTATTCGAAAATGCCCTTCTTCTTCATGCTTTTCCAGTCTTTACATTTCGTCCCCTATTTTCACTTACCTTTTTAGATTTGACGGCCTTACTGTTCTCCAGGTGACATATACGGTACTAAACCGTATAAACAGACAAAGAAATACACTTTTCAAACTGTGAAACAAACAACAGTACTCCACTACCGGCGGAAGATGCTGTAACCCAACAGCCGACTAGTGAAGCGCCGAGTCAGCACCACCAATCGAACTCGGGGGATTCACCCCCAGCAAGTATGACATAACAACTTTTCCACATATTATCTAATACGTATCATACATACAGAAAAAGATATTCCGAAAGTTCTTTAAAAAATGCATTAATACTGGAACGTTAATAACTTCGTTCTTGCAGTGAATTTGTGATAGTTTGAAAAAATGTTGCCAACTACAATTACTGCGCATACCCGGCAATATTCGACTGTAAACTACGGTGTATACACTGTATAGTTTCAAACGTTGCCTGCGCTATAATACACGGTTTCAAACCATCCCTGAAAGAACGCTGCCCGAACTCCCTAGAGCAAATAAATGTGCAGAAAAAAATAAGGACGTGCACTGAAGGAAAGCAGTATACCTACCGGTGCCTGATATTGTTTATGTCATTAGAACATTACATTCTTTGATTGACTTCTACAAAACATATAGGTTAAAAAATAGATTCCATGGAAAAAAGAAGCGTATGTGGGAAATTTTAGGTAAAAATGTGAACAGCGGAAAAACTATATAATTTCAGTCCCGTGTTCAACTGGATTCCCTCCTTCGAATTCTGGATAATGAAAGTTCAATCAATCAATACTGATCTGCATTTAGGGCATTCGCCCAGGTGGCAGATTTCCTATCTGTAGCTTCCCTAGCTAGAAATTAGAAATTTATTCCAATCCCTAACTCCCCTTCCTATAAATGAATACTTGCTCTCTTGAATTCCAACTTTGTCTTCATATTGTGATCTTTCCTACTTTTGTCCTCACAGTCAAATTGTAAAGTACACAACATGTTCCAATGATGTAAGCAATGTCGGGTACGGTATACTCAATTTAATGTGATTCAGCTTCTTTAACTTTTGCTTTAATAAGCCGATGCAATGTTCGATACCTAGCACACCTGTTTCGGCAGAGCTTCACATTAAAATACTGCTGGCGTCCTGTTAGTTGCCCCCAATCTCCAAAGGAGGTCAATAAATATAGAAAAAAATGTGTTTCCTCTCCAAATACGAATTAGAATCAGTAGATGACTTGCCAGTCTTTTATGTGTGTGATATTGATGACATCAGGAAAACCATTCTCCCCAAATCTCTCTATTTCTACTTCTTTTCCGCTTTTGGCCAAGTTATAATTTGAAACGATAAGCTACTAATAAAGGGAGTGACTTTCCTTATCATCTTAAAAAAAAAAAAGCCCTCACTGTAACGTTCAGTCCATCAGCAACATTTCAGAATGAAACAGGTTGGTGGCCTGCATACCATAGATAAATAAGAATATTGTAAAGGCTTTACTTTTCCATTACCGGTACCTCCCATCTAATACGTTTCGTAAAAGACAGTGAAACGGCATACTGCTCCTTTAAACTTTCTGCAGCATCTGGACTGATACAAAAACATTCCGTAAATTCTTCATTATTGTATTTAGGTATGGGTACCACAGTTTCGAAATATGTTCAATTTTTTATCTCCTCCTGTCTTCAAATAATTCCATCGGGCCTAGCCATCATCACTGGAATATGGGATTTCATCGCTCTACTCTGAAATAGGGCCTACTTGATATATCGGACATCCTGAAAAGTGCGTGCAAATAATTGTCGCTCTAAGCTCATATGGAAGATCTTTCATCAAGAACGTTAAGTAATGCAGTATCATTAGACTTTATTATATTCGACCCTAAATATTTGGGCAGTCATGAAGGCCTTGGACAATGGTAATCAGAGTGGATGAAGATCTCATCACCAATAAAACCCCAGTTGGCAAAAGAGTTCGGCAAGGTGACACAATCTCTCCAAATCTGTTTATCCTTGCCTTGGAAGATGTATTCAAAACCTTTCATTAGGATAATAAAGGAATAAAAATCAACGGGTTATATTTGAACCACCTGCGTTTTGCCGATGACATTGTGCTCATAAGTGAAAATCTAGAAGAGCTAGAAAACATAATCTAAGAATTAAAAACTGCCTCTGCTAAGATTGGTTTGGAAATGAACATTGGAAAACGAAAATATTAAGCCCAGACAGTCAACCACTTAAAATGGGAAACCAATATATAGAAGCTGTCGATGAGTAAGCCTACATCTATCTTGGACACAAGATAAAACTTGGAAAAGACAACCAACGTGCAGATATTCCTCGTAGAATAGGTATGAGGTGGATAGCATTTCGAAAACTAAGATTAATCCTGACCAACAAGGATGTTCCAATTAATCTGAAGACCTAGGTTTATAATACGTGCGTGCTACCAGTTACTATTTACGGTCTGGAAACGATTACTCTGACTAAGGCAAGTGCTCGCAACACAACGAGCGATAGAGCGACAGATGCTCGGGATCAGCCTAAGGGATAAGATCCGTTCAAAGGACATCGAGAGAAGAACGAATGTAGCAGACATCCTGGAGAGAGTAGCAAGACTAAAATGGCAATTGGTAGGACACATAGCTCGACAAGACTACAACAGGTAGACTTCTAGGATTGTTCACTGGAGACCATGGGAACACAAGAGAGGCACTGGAAGACCGCAGAAGAGATGGCTCGATGACATAAAGTTGTCGGCTGGAACACGCTGGTTCCAAGTGGTTCAAGACCGAAGACGATGGAAGCATATAGAAGAGGCCAACATCCAGCAGTGGATTGAAATATGCTAGAAAAGAAGAAGAATATAACGTAATTATGTATTGCTTGATAAAATATTACTAGCAGATATATAATATTGGACTATATTATCAGTGTGTTAATTTACCTCTTTGCATAGATTAAAGATCAAAAGGAAGAAAACGCCGTTTAATTTACTAGTAAATTATTTCACAGGTCACCGGATTTTACTCGCGCTCAAATATCCGAGACACCAAGGTACATGAGGAAGTTAAGTTAAATTACAATTAAGCAGTAAGAGGAAGTCGTCGGAAGCATGTGTGCATCTAAAGTGAATAAAGTTGCGCCACTCAATTAGTTTAATGTACATGCGTCTCGTGAGCGGTTGGCGGAGTTTGCTCTTCATCCGCGAATCTATCTGATAGTCAACCAATCATCTGATAATAGTTAGAAACACTGCAAGAACGCATGGCTCGTGATCAGAAACACCGAGAGTTTGAAGTTTGCGCTGCAAGAACGCGTTAAACTATTTGCGCTTGCGCATGACGATTGGAAATTGTTGGTAGTGGTCATGGACGTAATTTAAGCATTTTGATTGGGAGGGGGGCATGGATTACCGAGGGGTCCATGGTCCCCCCTTTCCAAGAGCAATTTGCGACCACAAAATGATTGCTAATACTTTTTCTTTATTCTGTGTTAATCACTTTAATTTAATAACCGAACCTCTGTAAAGTAAAGAACATTCACACAGAATTAGAAAGTAGACCAAATGCAAATGCAGTAGTTACTTAGCCTGTTATTATCCGTAAAAGTAAAAATCAGGCAGACAACATGGACAAAAAGCTAACCTTTTCTTTATTTTACATAATCAAATCACGTCGTATTTTCAAGACGATTTGAAGTAAAAACATTAACTACTGTCAAAGGGGGCGATATGGGACACAGAGGTGGTTTCGGACAGTATGGTAGATTTGCCTTCTTTTGTAGCATAGCAACGAGTCGCCTCTGCTTTGCACTTCCGGGCGCGTTTTAATTTGAAACTGAGGTTAAGTTTCTCGCGTTTCACTTTTTTTTTATCACGAGTCGACTTCATCTTTGGAAAATTTCCACTGTGCACTGGCATTTTTGAAAGTTCATGTTTTATCATTAAGTGGATACTTTCTGTTTTCGCGACACTCATGACTGCATCATTTATACTTATGGCTCTCGTACATCAAGCAACGACGGTAAGGACCTTGTTGGGTGTGCTTTTGTAGTCAATGAAAACGAAAGTGAAGTTTTTACAGCGCAGTATAAACTATCCTCCTGCTGTTCGTTCTTTCAGACAGAACTACTAGCCATTAAAGTGCAATACAGTGGTATCATGACAACAACAAAAGGGTCCAAATACTCATTGACTCGCAAGCTGCGTTAAGTCTATAGACAGCAAATATAGTATGAACCCGTTAGCAATTGCTATAAGAACTATAGTTTACCAAAACCGTCATGTCTGCATTTGCTGGATTCGCGGACATACTGGATCCATCGGAAATGAGAAAGCTGATCAGCTAGCAAAAGCTGCCGCTCAATCACATCTGGAAGTATGTATGACAGTTCTCCCTTATACTATTGAGAAGAGAAATCAAAGAACATATCTTGAATCTTTCGACCTCTGCTTCAAATGCATCCGTTACTAGAAGAATATATTTTCCCACAGTTTACAACTAACTTCAGTGCAATCGTTTGGTGCCAAACTTTGAGTTAACATAATTTATGTCAGGTCATGGAAATTTCAAATCATATTTTGAACGGTTTAATATTATTTTGCAGGTGACTATTCTTGCTTTTGTGCGTCTACTCAGACAGTTCAGTTGATCACTTAATATTTGATTGACCTGTGTTTGCAAATGCAAGATTTGATTTGGAATCTCATTCGAACTGCTGTAATATTCAGCTTTCACAACCACTATACCATATTTCCTTGCAGAAATGCTGTTACAAATATGTCGTAATTTTCATTCATCGCATCTTTCGTAAACTGGTTCTATAAATCACCACCATTATGTTTAACTTATAATTGAATGTTTCAACTATAACCCTAAAATACTTTGTAAAATAGGGTTCATTTGTATTGGATAATAAAAATAATAATAATAATAATAATAATAATTATATAAATAAAAATGAATCGCTAAATGTGTTGCTAAGCGCAAAATTCGGGAACGGCTGGACAATTTGGCTAATTCTTTTTTTCAATTCGTCGAAGTCCGAGTAAGGTTTTTATGAAGAGAAAAACTGGAAAAAATGCCTGGAAAAACGTAAAAGCCCCATTTTTCTTTTCCCGTTCAAACAGTTCGTCTCTCTTTTTTTCTCCCACGTTTGCGCTTAGCGCTGTCCTCCTCTAATCCAGCGCGTTTGCCAAATGTCCGTAAATTTCAATGTTATCGATTAAAATGAGTGAATATCGGATTATGTACAAAATTTCAAGCCGCATTTGATGCCGTAAGCAAAAGAAAGGTTTACAAAAATAATTGAGTGTGAAAATGTTAATATAATGGAATGTTACCTCAAATACAAAATATTCATTGCATAGAACTTATCATGTCATAACTCCTATGTTATATTCACTATATTTTGTAATTTTTTCACTGTTGGTAAAGGAATATTTCAGCTCGACGTAGATAAGTTTGTTTTTAAATTTAAATGATAAGAACATGCACTATTTGTGTTTCTTTTCAGTCATGTTTAGAAATTTTTATGTGCAGGCACGAAAAAAGTCAGTCACTGGGCAACTTCTTTGCTGTTGAATTTGCATGGGGGGTCAAAGCGAGGCATATGGTCTTCAGATATGGGAGTTATTTTTAAAACAAACCTCAAGTTCTTATCTCGCTTAGTTCTCAGTTTGTGACAGGAAGAATGTCTCCTTGGGTTTTGGTTTCGTACGGGCTGGCTGTCTGTCTGGCTGCCTCGACTGCCGGTACGGATTTCCCAAACATCGCTCTCCAGACAGTCGCATGCAGTGTCGTGTTTTGTTATAGTTGGAGACCTTTGTCTACCCTGATTATTTTAAAATCGCTTCTCAACAAACAAGTTCATCGATTTCTTTGGTTGATTGGTTTATTTTGTGTGTGCTTCTATATACAGTATACTCATTTCAAGACTCATGCCGCCTCTAAGACGCGGGCGGAGCAACTTCGGTCGAAGAACTCGAAATCCTACAAGCCAAGTTAATTTTCAGTCTAATCGGACTGCACAACAACGTGAAGAGCACCGAGCTCGAGCAGTCGCTTAAGTGCGGCCAGTATCCAGTATTCGGGAGATAGTAGGTTCGAACCCCACTGTCGGCAGCCCTGAAGATGGTTTTCCGTGGTTTCCCATTTTCATACCAGGCAAATGCTGGGGCTGTACCTTAGTTAAGGCCACGGCCACTTTCTTCCCACTCCTAGCCCTTTCCTGTCCCATCGTTGCTGTAAGACCTATCTGTGTCGGTGCGACGTAAAACAATTAGCAAAAAAAAAAAAAAACGAGAAGAGCGAAATGAAACTGAAAGCATTCGAATATCACAAACCCGTACAGCGCGTCGTTCAGCTAATTATCTTCTAAGTTTAAATCGAACTTCTTTCAGTTACGATGTTTCAATTGACTACAGTGTCTACCAATGTGTTGCTATTGGATCTATGCACTCAGTTTGACAAAGTTGTAAGGCACTGAAATACAAAAATGAAGCCGCTGTATTGTGTTGCGCAAATGGCAAAGTGAAATTAGTGCCATTGATTCCGTCACCAGACCCATTGTACCCATTGGTTTCAGGAACAGGAGCAGATTCCATACATTTCCTTACAAATATCCAAAAATATAACAACTGCTTTCAAATGACTTCATTTGAGGCAACAAATGTACTTTGGGACAATTTCATGCCAACTTTGCTTTCTTTTAACACATAACAAACAGACTTATCCCCCATATCGCTTTGTTTATTTTATTTTATTTTATTTTATTTTATTTTATTTTATTTTATAATTTTTGTGACAAAAATAATAAACCTGTCCTTCATAATTTACGTATTTTTGAACTCACTGGATTTGCCACGATTGCCTCCTCACATTCTTCAATTAAAGGTCGGATCAAGGGTCATAATGTTACGAAATATCAACCAACCGCGTCTTTGTAATGGCACACGACTAGCGGTGAAAACATTACTGAACAACGTGATCGAAGCAACCATTCTAACGGGGAAGTATAAATAATACGTTTTGATACCACGCATATCTATGATTCCGACTGACATACCGTTTAAATTTAAACGACTGCAGTTTCCAGTGCGGGTCGCTTTTGCTATGGCCATAAATAAATCCCAGGGGCATTCATTGAGTGTTTGCAGCATTAATCTTGAACACTCATGTTTCTCGCAAGGCCAATTGTATGTTGCCTGTTCCCATGTTGGAAAACCATCAACTTTGTTTACGCGCCAGGTAATCAAACAAAAAATATCGTGTACCGTACCTCAAAGCTTTACAATGAAAAATATCTTCATAGTGTTCATTTGAATCCGTGTTTTCTATGATAGATATTTCCTACGAAGAAAGAGGAGTAACTTTTGCCACATTATCTTCACGCCATCAACTTATGAAATTACTTGATTTGCAACGGGGGATAATTATTACGGCTCTGTGAAGGATTTGAAGACCTGCTGAACAGTTCCCATCTATGTTACAGTCAATCAGGGTTATTTCTGGGTAGTGATATGCTGTGACCTATTTGAGCATTTTCTTATTCGCAATCAAGGTATTAATATTGCAGGTAATGAAAACACGTTTTTCCAGTAGTTTGTTACTAACTTTTGGTAGCAGTAGAAAAATAACTCATTTGATGTTGATAATGTAGTCATTTGCATTATTCTGACTTTTGCGTGCAGTACAGACTGAATTTCAGTTCGTTCCATTGTCATTTATTTTTGACAGAACGACGTCTGTCGGGTCAGCTAATAATAATAATAATAATAATAATAATAATAATAATAATAATAATAATAATAATAATAATAATAAAACTATGATTCTTAGTGATATCAACTGACTGAAGTTTTAATAAAAGATTGCTGTGGAATTTTGGTGTGATTTAATGAAAAGTAGTGTTTTAGGCACATTTTATTGAAAACTGAAAGCAGTCTGGGTGATTTCGGATAATGCCTAGAAATTATCACTGGCAGAAAGGAGCTACTTCAAGGTGTAATTACGAATCAAAACTATTAGAAAAAGCCGTACGTGATATTAAAATTGGCAAGTTGACTTATAGGAAAGCATTTTATTTGTATGGTATACCTTGGTCCACCCTACAAAAAACTGTACTTTTGAAATGGCACCATCAGTACTACTTTTGATAGCCAAAAAGCAAAAGAGGTTAATCTCTCCTGGGCGATCATGTTCCTGCAATACGTTTTTAAAAGACGCTAAGCATGAAAAATACTCTCGCAGGTTGCTGAATTCATTGGATCTGTTAAAAACACATGGAAAATTAAAAGAAACTGAGAGTGATCACACTTTTCAAATACTTCTCTACAAAAACGACATCTCTCCTGGATATACATGGGTAGATATTTAATAGTGGCTACTATTTTTTTATTCAAATACATAGCATATTGACACCGTTAGGCTTTTTACAGGCCTTCAAAGCAATCACCACCGTTGTGTAGCACTCATTCCCAGCGATGTGGGAGCTGCTGGATGTCGTTGAGAGTGCCTGATCCCTGAAGGTCGCGGACGGAGCGGTCGGTGGCCTGGAGAATATCATACACTGTGCGGAAGCGACCCCTCGAAGTGATGCTTTCATTTTAGGGATGAGATCGTAGTCTCAGTGGCTGAGATCTGGAGAATAGGTGGGGTGGGATGGAGGAGGTAAAGCACTTCCCAGCTTAAGCACCTGCTGCATATGACCTTGCATTGTCATGCAGAATGATGGGTGGGTTATTCAGGAAGTGTCCTCGTTTTCTTCTTAGAGCTGCTACCAGGTTCGTTTGCAAAAATGTACAATAATACTCCGCATTAACGGCACGTCCTTGGAAAACGGTATGATTAATGATAACACCATCCCAATCGTAGGCAACGATTAGCATGGCCCGAACCGTTACTTTTCGCGGTGACCCGTGATGACGCCACTCGTTTGATTGGCGTTTCATCTGCGCTTCATAAGCTCTGGCCCAGCTCTCATCAATAGTGGTTATCCGCCGTAAGAAGGCCTCATCTTCGCGTTCATAGCGCTCCAACTGCGTACGAGTTGCATCATATCGCAGCAATTTTTGATGTTCGGTTAAATCACGTGGAACCCATTTGGAGGCGATTTTCCACATTCCCTGCCGCTTCTTCAGGATTTGCAGCAGCGTCGAAGTCGCCGCCAGCCCTGTATCGTGGCCAATTCACGAATTGTGGTGCTCCGATCGGTCAGTACTAACGCGTTCACATATTGCTCACCGTCATCACTTACTGCAGGATAACCAGACCGCGGCATGTCTGTCACATTTTGTCGTCCGTCTTTGAGGCCTTGACCCACCGTGCTACAGTACAGTAAGGTAATGAATTCACTTTCACAGCAAGCCTCTTGCAATCCTTCGTAACACTGCCTTGCTTTGCGACCTCTAGCGCATTCAACTTTCAACCAGCTCCTCTGATGTTGCTTCAAAATCATTACAGCTGTACTCCACAAGCGCGCGCTCAAAACTGCTTTTTTGTTGTTGTCGCTGCACACGTGAATGGCGTGTGAAGGGCGAGTTCATTTACGCTGAGGGAGGGTGGGTATCCAAGCTATCTCGGGTATACATTATATTGCCTGGCTACGTTTCACGGCATTGTTACAGCGTAGTTGCCACTATTAAAAAATCCACCCATGTATTTGCTGTTTGATTCTTCCATTTTGTAAATTAAAAACAATACTGCAGCTAATACAGAAGAAGTTTCTTGTCTAAAGTGAACTTACTGACATATTTTACACTGACCAAGTCTACTTCGCTTCCATTTATAACTTCGTTGAAATGGTTGGAACCATCCAAGTTATATTCTTGAAGCCTGGTCTTTATCTCTTCCCCAGCGGCTCAGCTGTTCTTGCCTAATTCTTCATGTCCAAAAGCCACTGATAGAGAGTAGCTATAGAGATAATCCCGGTGACGTTTTAAATGCTTTGTACATCACCCTGTCATTTTTTATTATTAACGTGATACTTGGTGTTTATACAGGAATAAAAAGAGCAAATCAAGAACAGTAAGAACCAGTAGCGGCGATTTGCCATTGCCAAATATTGTGTAGGAGGGATATTGACTGGAAGGTGATTGGGGATTTAAATGAGACTATGGAGTGGGTATGTGGGAAACTGGGAGTGAAATTTCTAGATCCTAATGGGTGGGTAGGACATAGGGATCTGCGCTCAGATGGCCTTTACTTAAACCGCAGTGGTACATATAAGTTAGGAAATTTGTTTAGAAGGGTTATATAGAGGAATATTCAGGGAAACAGCGTGGCCTAGGGAGCGGTGTTAAGGGAACAGGGAACTGGAAATCAAGTAGGGATGACATAAAACTGTTAGTGCTCAACTGTAGAAGTATTGTAAAGAAAGGAATAGAATTAAGTAATTTAATAGATATATACTTAGCAGATATTGTAATAGGAGTTGAACCATGGCTGAGAAATGATATAACGGATACAGAAATTTTCTCACGGAACTGGAGAGTGTATCATAGAGATAAGATAGGAATGGTGGGAGGGGGAGTATTCATTATCGTGAAAGAAGAATTTGTAAGCTACGAAAAAGTTAAGGATGACAAGCACGAAATTCTAGGAGTAAGGCTCATTTCTAAATATAATAGGCAACTTGATGTCTTTGGAATGTACAGACCAGGAAAGGGTAGCGCAGATGATGATTCAGAATTATTTGATAAGATAATCAGCTATGTGGGAAACGATAAGGAAAGGAACGTGATCGTAGCAGGTGATCTCAATTTACCAAATGTCAATTGGGAAGGTAATGCGAACGACAGGAAGCATGACCAACAAATGGCAAATAAGTTAATATGGGAAGAGAACCTGATTCAGAAAGTGATGGAACCAACTAGAGGGAAGAATGTTCTGGATGTGGTGCTGGTAAAACCAGATGAGCACTATAGAGAAACCGAAGTAATAGATGGTATTAGTGATAACGAAGCTGTTTTTGTGGCAATTAAAACAATGTGAAAGACAGGAAGAGATTAAAATTACGACTATTAGGCAGTACCATATGGCTGATAAAACAGGCATGAGGGAGTTTTTAATAACTATGATCGGTGGAAAACGGTAAATAAAAATGTAAACAGACTGTGGGATGGGTTTAAAGCAATTGTTGAGGAATGTGAAAATAGGTTCGTACCTGTAAAGGTGGTAAGGAATGCTAAAGATCCAGTATATTATAACAGAGAAGTAAAGAGACTAAGAAGGAGGTGCAGGTTGGAAAGAAATAGAGTTAGAAATGGCTGTGGAAGTAAGGGAGAAATTGAAGGAACTTACTAGGAAATTGAATCTAGCAAAGAAGTCAGCTAAGGATAACATGATGGCAAGCATAATTGGTGGCCACACTAATTTTAGTGAATAATGGAAGAGTATGTATAGGTACTTTAAGGCAGAAACAGGTTCCAAGAAGGACATTCCAGGAATAATTAATGAACAAGGGGAGTGTGTATGCGAGGATCTTCAAAAGGCAGACGTATTCAATCAGCAGTATGTAAAGATTGTTGGTTACAAGGATAATGTCCAGATAGAGGGGGTGACTAATACTAAAGAAGTATTAAAATTTACACATGACAGCAATGACATTTACAGTAAGATACTAAAGTTGAAATCTAGAAAAGCAGCTGGAATTGATAAGGTTTCGGGGGATATACTAAAGACAATGGGTTGGGATATAGTACCATATCTGTAGTAGCCTACTTGTTTGATTATTGTTTGCATGAAGGAACTTTACCAAATGAATAGGGAGTTGCTATAGTAGCCCCTGTATATAAAGGAAAGGGTGATAGACATAAAGCTGAAAATTACAGGCCAGTAAGTTTGACGTGCATTGTATGTAAGCTTTGGGAAAACATTCTTTCTGATTATATTAGACATGTTTGTGAAATTAATAACTGGTTCGATAGAAGGCAGTTCGGTTTTACGAAAGGTTATTCCACTGAAGCTTGTAGGATTCCAGCAAGATATAGCAGATATCTTGGATTCTGGAGGTCAAATGGACTGTATCGCGATTGACCTGTCTAAAGCATTTGATAGGGTGGATCATGGGAGACTACTGGCAAAATTGAGTGCAATTGAACCTGACAAAAGAGTGACTGAATGGGTTGCTATATTTCTAGAAAATAGATCTCAGAGAATTAGAGTAGGTGACCCTGTAATAATTAAGAGGGGAATTCCTCAAGGTAGTATTATTGGACCTTTATATTTTCTTATATGTATAAATGATATGAGTAAAGGAGTGGAATCTGAGGTAAGGCTTTTTGCGGATGATGTTATTCTCTATAGAGTAATAAATAAGTTACAAGATTGTGAGCAACTGCAGCGTGACCTCGAAAATGTTGTGAGATGGACAGCAGACTATGGTATGTTGATAAACGGGGTTAAAAGTCAGGTTGTGAGTTTCACAAATAGGAAAAGTCCTCTCAGTTTTAATTACTTCATTGATGGGGTGAAAGTTCCTTTTGGGGATCATTGTAAGTATCTAGGTGTTAATATAAGGAAAGATCTTCATTGGGGTAATCACATAAATGGGATTGTAAATAAAGGGTACATATCTCTGCACATGGTTATGAGGGTGTTTTGGGGTTGTAGTAAGGATGTAAAGGAGAGGGCATATAAGTCTCTGGTAAGACGCCAACTAGAGTATGGTTCCAGTGTATGGGACCCTCACCAGGATTACCTGATTCAAGAACTGGAAAAAATCCAAAGAATAGCAGCTCGATTTGTTCTGGGTGATTTCCGACAAAAGAGTAGCCTTACAAAAATGTTGCAACGTTTGGGTTGGGAAGAATTGATAGAAAGAAGGAGAGATGCTCGACTAAGTGGTATGTTCCGAGCTGTCAGCGGAGAGATGGCGTGGAATGGCATTAGTAGACGAATAAGTTTGAGTGGCGTTTATAAAAGTAGGAAAGATCACAATATGAAGAAAAAAGTTGGAATTCAAGAGGAAAAACTGGGGCAAATATTCATTTATACGAAGGGTAATTAGGGATTGGAATAACTTACCAAGGGAGACGTTCATTAATTTCCTATTTCTTTGAAATCATTTAGGAAAAGGCTAGGAAAACAACAGAAAGGGAATCTGCCACCTGGGCGACTGCCCTAAATGCAGATTAGTATTGACTGATTGATTGATATGCGTTGCAATATATAGTCAGTCCATGCCGGTATTTTATTTGGTGATTATATCGAGGGACACTGATTTTTACTGCGTTTTGATCGCGGTGGGCGTGAGTGCCAAAAAGAAGCAGAAACGGAAAAGAAGCACAAGGGCCAAACAGTGGTTTCTAGACAGAGAAAAGTACACTCATGAAAATTTACTCAATGAACTGGGAAAATGGGAACCAAATGATTTTCGAAACTTTCTGCGCATGAATGGTGAATTGTATGATGACCTCCTCGCTTTGCTCTTAACGTCCCACAGAGCCGGAAGGCCATGGTACACTTCGATAAACTCCAAAATAAACTTTTTCTTCTCCTTTTTGCCTGCCATCACGATACCTTCTCCAACGCTTGTTAATACCATCTGGCGGGAGGACGGGCTATTGCACAATATTGCCAACACACAGCACAGTATTTTGCGATTTGCGCAATATATTTCAAACTTTCTTGATTTCGTACAATATATTGCACACGCTATCAATTTTATTGCACAAACCCCGATATTGCGCAACAGTATTGCACGTCTATGGGCCCCTTTACATGTAGGCTCTTTATTTTTCGCCCATGTGATTTTTCCCTGACCCTTAGTAGGTACCACGCCTCAGCACCACCTTAGCAACACAAACATCTGCTTGGTAGCATGTCTGACATGGAAATAGGCCGATACTCCTGTTGTATCATATCCCACTCCTCCCTGCTATCTCTTTCTTCTCAGAACTAACAGCATGTCGGAGGAAATGTAGAATAGTGACGATTGCCACAGGTGGAGAGCGGGCTTCGCCCCCCCCCCCCCGCCCCCGAATAAAAAAATGTTGATTTACACGCACTCTACCGTTGTGACGGCAATGTTGCTCACCTGTTTCTTACATCCTTTCCAACAGAAGAAATATGACCAAATATGACCTAGGCCTTCATAGTTCAATTGGTAAGAACCATCCGACGCAAAATGGGAAGTTTTTGGGTTCAGATCCCACTAGCGTGCGGTTGACCAGTTTTGTTCTGTACCTGACATCACCTCGGTAGGTACTTACTCTATGTACTGATCATGATCTAATACGTTGAAATGTTATTTCGAATACAATGCGGCCGTAAAAATTCAATATATTCATGTAATTATTTTTTGGTTTTACGTCCCACTACCTACATTTACGATTATCGGTGAAGCCAAGGTGCCGGAATTTTGTCCCGCAGAAGTTATTTTACGTGCCGGCAAATCTACCGACATGGGATGGATGAATTCGAGCACCTTCAAATACCATCGGACTGAAGCAAAGTCGAACTTAACAACTCGGGCTCAGAAAGCTAGCGTCTTAACCCTTCGAGCCACTCGGCCTGTCTAATTAATTCATAGAATTTGTTTAAAAGGTAAATATTTCGTAGGGGTTAAATAAGTCCAGTATATGTTTCCTATCTTTTGCTTTTCTTTTTTTAAGCTGTACTGTACTACTGTGCCGGCCCCGTGGCGTAGGGGTAGCGTGCCTGCTTCTTACCCTGAGGTCCGGGGTTCGATTCCCGGCCAGGTCAGGGAATTTTACCTAGACCGGTGGGCTGGTTCGAGGTACACTCAGCCTTCGTGATTAGTAAATTGAGGAGCTATCTGATGGTGAGATGGCGGCCCCGGTCTAGAAAGCCAAGAATAACGGCCGAGAGGATTCGTCGTGCTGACCACACGACACCTCGCAATCTGCAGGCCTTCGGGCTGAGCAGCGGTGGCTTGGTAGGCCAAGGCCCTTCAAGGGCTGTAGTGCCATGTTTTCTTTTCTGTACTACTGTACTCACTAGACCCTTCGGCATGCTGCACGGGAGTGGCATTCAAAGTGTGGAACACGTACCAATCAATCAATCAATCAATCAATCAATCAATCAATCAATCAATCAATCAATCAATCAATCAATCAATCAATCAATCAATCAATACTGATCTGCATTTAGGGCAGTCGCCCAGGTGGCAGATTCCCTATCTGTTGTTTTCCTAGCCTTTTCTTAAATGATTTCAATGACATTGGAAATTTATTCAACATATCCCTTGTCAAGTTATTCCAATCCCTAACTCCCCTTCCTATAAATGAATATTTGCCCTAGTTCGTCCTCTTGAATTCCAACTTTATCTTCATATTGTGATCTTTCCTACTTTTATGAACGCCACTCAAACTTATTCGTCTACTAATGTCATTCCACCCCATCTCTCCGCTGACAGCTCAGTCGAGCAACTCGTCTTCTTTCTCCCAGTTCTTCCCAGCCCAAACTATGCAAGATTTTTGTAACGCTACGCTTTTGTCGGAAATCATCTAGAACAAATCGACCTGCTTTTCTTTGGATTTTTTCCAGTTCTTGAATCAAGTAATCCTGGTAAGGGTCCCATACACTGGAACCATACTCTAGTTGGGGTCTTACCAGAGACTTATAAGCCCTCTCCTTTACATCCTTGCTACAACCCCTAAACACCCTCATAACCATGTGCAGAGATCTGTATCCTTTATTTACAGTCCCATTTATGTGATTACCCCAATGAAGATCTTTCCTTATATTAACAACCCAGATACTTACAATAATCCCCAAAAGGAACTTTCACCCCATCAACGCAATAATTAAAACTCAGAGAGAACTTTTCCTATTTGTGAAACTCACAACCTGACTTTTAACCCCGTTTATCATCATACCATTACCTACTGTCCACCTATCGAGGCCATTTTGCAGTTGCTCACAATCTTGTAACTCATTTATTACTCTACAGAAAATAACATCATTCGCAAAAAGCCTTACCTGTGATTCCACTTCTTTACTCAAATCATTTATATATATAAGAAAACATAAAAGTCCAATAATACTGCCTTGAGGAATTCCCCTCTTAATTATTACTCTAATTCTCTGAGATCTATTTTCTAGAAATGTAGCAACCCATTCAGTCGCTCTTTTGTTTAGTCCGATTGCACTCATTTTGCCAGTAGTCTCCCATGATCCACCCTATCAAATGCTTTAGACAGGTCAATCGTAATACAGTCCATTTGACCTCCAGAATCTAAAATATCTGCTATATCTTGCTGGAATCCTACAAGTTCGGCTTCAGTGGAATAACCTTTCCTAAACCCGAACTGCCTTCTATCGAACCAGTTATTAATTTCGTAAACATGTCTAAAGTAATCAGAAAGACAACGCATGTCAAACTTACTGGCCTGTAATTTTCAGCTTTATGTCTATCACCCCTTCCTTTAAACACAGGGGCTACTATAGCAACTCGCCATTCATTTTATATAACTCCTTCAACCAAACAATAATCAAATAAGTATTTCAGATATGGTACAATATCCCAACCCACTGCCTTTAGTATATTCCCAGAAATCTTATGAATTCCAGCCGCTTTTCTAGTTTTCAACTTGTGTATCTTATTGTAAATACACTGACTGACAGAGCAAATGCAACACCAAGAAGGAGTGGTCAGAACTTTATGCCAATTGCAGGGTAGACTGACGTCACTGAGGTATGCTCATGATGTGAAATGCGCCGCTGTGCTCCGCACGTAGCGAACGATAAATGGAACACGGCGTTGGCGAATGGCCCACTTCGTACCGTGATTTCTCAGCCGACAGTCATTGTAGAACGTGTTGTCGTGTGCCACAGGACACGTGTATAGCTAAGAATGCCAGGCCGCCGTCAACGGAGGCATTTCCAGCAGACAGACGACTTTACGAGGGGTATGGTGATCGGGCTGAAGAGGGCAGGTTGGTCGCTTCGTCAAATCGCAGCCGATACCCATAGGGATGTGTCCACGGTGCAGCGCCTGTGGCGAAGATGATTGGCGCAGGGACATGTGGCACGTGCGAGGGGTCCAGGCGCAGCCCGAGTGACGTCAGCACGCGAGGATCGGCGCATCCGCCGCCAAGCGGTGGCAGCCCCGCACGCCACGTCAACCGCCATTCTTCAGCATATGCAAGACAACCTGGCTGTTCCAATATCGACCAGAACAATTTCCCGTCGATTGGTTGAAGGAGGCCTGCACTCCCGGCGTCCGCTCAGAAGACTACCATTGACTCCACAGCATAGACGTGCACGCCTGGCATGGTGCCGGGCTAGAGCGACTTGGATGAGGAAATGGTGGAACGTCGTGTTCTCCGATGAGTCACGCTTCTGTTCTGTCAGTGATAGTCACCGCAGACGAGTGTGGCGTCGGTGTGGAGAAAGGTCAAATCCGGCAGTAACTGTGGAGCGCCCTACCGCTAGACAACGCGGCATCATGGTTTGGGGCGCTATTGCGTATGATTCCACGTCACCTCTAGTGCGTATTCAAGGCACGTTAAATGCCCACCGCTACGTGCAGCATGTGCTGCGGCCGGTGGCACTCTCGTACCTTCAGGGGCTGCCCAATGCTCTGTTTCAGCAGGATAATGCCCGCCCACACACTGCTTGCATCTCCCAACAGGCTCTACGAGGTGTACAGATGCTTCCGTGGCCAGCGTACTCTCCGGATCTCTCACCAATCGAACACGTGTGGGATCTCATTGGACGCCGTTAGCAAACTCTGCCCCAGCCTCGTACGGACGACCAACTGTGGCAAATGGTTGACAAAGAATGGAGAACCATCCCTCAGGATACCATCCGCACTCTTATTGACTCTGTACCTCGACGTGTTTCTGCGTGCATCGCCGCTCGCGGTGGTCCTACATCCTACTGTGTCGATGCCATGCGCATTGTGTAACCTGCATATCGGTTTGAAATAAACATCAATTATTCGTCCGCGCCGTCTCTGTTTTTTCCCCAACTTTCATCCCTTTCGAACCACTCCTTCTTGGTGTTGCATTTGCTCTGTCAGTCAGTGTATCATTGTTATCATATGTCAATTTTAATACTTCTTTAGTATTAGTCGGGGGCTGCCTGGTCGGGGCGGTAAAGGCGTGTCGGTTCGCCCGGAAGGGCATGGGTTCGAATCCCAGTCAGGAAGTCGTAAAATTTAAGAAACGAGATTTGCACTTCCGGACGTGCGTATGGCCTAGAGGTTCACTCAGCCTACACCAAAAATAAGTACCAGGTTAATTCCTGGGCGCAAAGGCGGCCGGGAGTAGAGCTAACCACTCTATTCCATCACGTGCCGAGGTTAACAATGGTGGAAGCCTTTACCTTCCACTCCTCCAGGGCCTGCATTGCCTATACGGAGGTGACTTCGCTTTGCTCTGCTTAAGCATTAGTCACCACCTCTATCTGGACATTTTCCTTGTAACCAACAATCTTTACATACTGCTGACTGAATACTTCTGCCTTTTGAAGATCCTCACATATACAGTCTCCTTGTTCATTAATTATTCCTGGAATGTCCTTCTTGGAACCTGTTTCTGCCTTAAAGTACCTATATATACCCTTCCATTTTTCACTAAAATTTGTATGACTGGCAATTATGCTTGCCATCATGTTATCCTTAGCTGCCTTCTTTGCTAGATTCAATTTCCTAGTAAGTTTCTTCAATTTCTCCTTACTTCCACAGCCATTTCTAACTCTGTTTCTTTCCAGTCTGCACCTCCTTCTTAATCTCTTTATTTCTCTATTATCATAAGGTGGGTCTTTATCATTCCTTACCACTAGGGGTACGCGGAGTCGTTTCAAGGGTTACGCAAATTTATTGTAGCTTCTAACTATTTTCAGCGAGCAGTTCAGAAATGCGTTTAGCCTGTTCGTTTCCAATAAAATCTTCTTTTTATTTAGTTCTTTTGTTTGCTACTACACACAGTCCCTTTTCAGAAATATTCATTTTAAAATAGCGCTGTGTGTCAGTTTGTACCTCCCATTGACTAGGTGTGTAAAAATGCTTACTCATGCTGCATTGCTCTGTTTTCATTTTTTGTTTCGAAATCCACTCATTCACGTCAATTTTCCTTCAGTAGCAGTGTACATAGTACATCGCGATCACAAGAATTCCGCGTAGAAAAGGAAACAGGTAACGTTTGTGCGAAGATTTTTTCCAACCCTGAGGATGCAGAAGAAGTAACCAAGGAAACGTCACATGTGTTTGTCTTCCAGGAGGTGTGGCTTGCGACGTTGCGCGCTCAGAGGTCACTCCGAACTCCATTTTTTTGGGAACTGATTAAACATTCTGGCTATACTAGCTTTACCTAATCAAGGAAAACAATTAATTAACTGTAAGTTAATTACGATGAAGTGTTCACGATATAATCCCACCCCAATACATGGCATTTAATTGTTTGATCAGCACTGACAATAACTTCATAGGAACGGTTTTCCAAACGCCCTTGCGTCTCTTATAATCACAATTACTTAATGCCAGGTTATTTTTACTTTGGTGTTTGAGGATAAAAATTATTATTATTATTATTATTATTATTATTATTATTAGTAGTAGTAGTAGTAGTAGTAGTAGTAGTAAGTGGTTGAGCACGATGCCATTTGATAATGAAGTCATGGTCGAGACCACCATGGGCGCCTGTATGACAGTTTGTAGGGGGGGGGGTAGACCTGGGGTTATGTAGTATTTTTAACATTTTGGAAGATGAATGGCGACGTGTGTTCCGCGGTAGAATAACACCCATGGTATCTGCTACCTCAGACTACAGGGGTAACACAAAACAAGACACAGATAGAGTTAAAAGGGGAAGTTAAGAGCAAACTACACAATATAGAAAGTCACTACACACTCGGAACAAAACAGTAGCTAACATTACGGTGATCTCCAACAAAACATGTACGTAAATATCAGTAGGGCCAACTAGTGAACAACAAACCGGGAAGTTGAAAAGAGCTGGGAACCTACCAAAGGCATGGACATGGCTTCGATAGCGGATTCCGAAATAAATGGCCGTGATCCTTAGATTTGAAGAATATTATTTGCCAAATAATTTTACAAATACATTTCACATACAGTTCCAAGTTACGAGCTATAAGTTCAGTGATATACATAGCTTATTTCGTAGCAGTGTAAATTCAAATTTCAAATCAACTATACATCTATTTACCAATGGAGTGGTACAATGCAATATACAGTGATGCGAAAAAGGTTACACAAAATTTAGCGTACATAAAGTGATACGGAACTACCAGAGGCAAACCCCAAGGGAAATAATATTAAACTACATTCTACATATATTAGTGAAACAAGAAATGGGAATGCCTCAGAAACGAACAGGTAAGCCCAGCTGAAAAACTAAGGCGTCTAAGTAACTAATTTGGTGAATCTAGGCGAGGTTAGGGCAGACTCCTGTATGAAAAGCAAATCGGAACATTACGGAAATTTTAGCAGGAACGGAATTCAAGAGTGCTTACCCGAGGAGAGTGTCATCCCGGAAACCGGGGGACGTCAACCAGATAGGCTGCTCGCAGACAGATAGACCAAGACCGACATAATTCAGGATACAGAATTAATTCGAACACTGCCTCGCTCACTATATATAGGAAATTCCGGCCTTGGAGGCAGCCAATCAGCGTGCACGAGTTCCCTATCGCCACCTAGACTCACCAATCACAACCTTACTTTCGATCGCGAACTTTGACTAACATTCTAGAATACGCATGATCGCGAAAGTCGTATTTTTCCAGAATAGACAGAACACATTTTCTAGAACACATACCAACAAAGTAACACACCTTGTACAAAGTTATGTAACTTTCTGGATCTTTCCAGGAACTATAGAACAGAATTCTACTATTTACAAATGCCTATGTTACAATATTATACACTACAGGTTAGGTCATTAAATTATCCTATGCTCCACAAATAACAGTACAGGTTAGGTCATAATAAATAAAACATTATATAGTACTTCGCCAATAAAGTCTTTAAAAAATTACATTCCACCATCGCTACATAGTTCACTTGTAACATCTTCCTCCCCCCGAAAGTCGAGCCCTGCTCGACCAATAATATAACCTCACTGGGGAGCAAGCGATAGAACGTTTCCACACAGTACCGATAGTAAAGGTACATTACTTTAACACACCTGATTTCTTGAAGTTAACTTTGTCATAACCAACAACACAAACTGTCACATAATTTTCAAAAATAATATAGATCCACCTCTTGAATAAATATCACAAAATCCACATGGATTGTCACATTGCACTTCACAATGCCTTCTTTCACAGATGATTAGACAATTTGTAGTCTGTCCACCAAATCATGTAAACCATACTTTCTTCCAAATGCTAGAAATACCAAAACTTCTCACTTGTTGCTAACACTTTTGCACTACTTTCCTACAACAGTCACAGCACAGCTAGGCCACAGGTTCTTGCTGATGATGCGGCTGCCGACACGGTCGTTTGCCGCCAGCCTTCATTCAATGTCAGTTCAAACCCGACACCTAGGTGAGATGCAGTTCAGTGGTGTCTTGCACCAAATAAGCAGGGGTGAGGCACCGTCCAGTCCGCCTGCCACCAATAGGATGTTCCCCGCAGGATAGTGGTTCCTGATGGTGACGCCCAAGGCACACAGTGTGCCTCCCAATTTGGCACTTCAGGTTGCTGTCCGAAGACGCTGGTCACTGCAGCCACTGTAACACACACAAACCGCAGCAGACAGGGGAATACTTTGAGGTAAAAGTATGCTGCTGGGTTCAAGATCTCGCGTAGAGTCACCCGATGGGTGGCTTAATAAGTATGCAGAAGGGACTCTCCCTCGCACACCAGGGATATTAGGGCACTTGCCCCGGGGTAAGCACTGCTATCTACAATTCACGTGACAAGATTATGGTGGGGGTGAAAAGAAACTACAGGAGGGTGCCCTAAACCTGACCGTAAAAGGAAGAAAATTCCAAGTAGTGACCCTAAACTAAAACTTATCTAACTTATAATACTAAATCAATACACTAGAGGATACCTAAAGTATTCACTTACACAATTACTTACAACTAACTTACAATAAAACGTATTATTATCTTATAACTAAAACCTTATAAATAACCTTATAAAAATTATTTTACAACTAAACTCTTACAAATAACTTACAACTAAATCTACAAGGTCACCAACGATGGTATTTACCCTTCCCTACCAGACTTAAGGTACCTTGATCTGGGAGAGATGTACTCTGCTGATCCTTTTCCTTTCGGGATCGCTCACCAATAATGTCACCGGGGTGAGGAACTTTAAGATGGTGCAGGGACCTCGAAATCTGGGGGCCAATTTACTGATAACATGGTCCGCAGCACTACTGACGGGATGTGTTTTAATAAACACCTGGTCACCCACAGAGAGATCGTGCGGTCTTCGCGCGTGGTTGTAATTACGCTGCACCTTAGCGTAATAAACCTTCAAGTTCTTTCGTGCACGGTGCCAATTAGCACGGATCTTTTCTGGGCTGGCATCGTCGGGCAGAAGATCATTAATTGACCATAGGTTAGATAGAGGAGAATTTGGAGTAAAAGCCAACATCAACGAAGCAGGGGTTTGCTTGTGGCTTTCATGGACGGCAGTGTTAAATGCAAATGCAATTCAATGAAGAATCCCACTTGGAGTGGTCTGAGGAGTGATAAGCGATTAGGGCAGATCGCAGGTTACGATTCACTCTCTCAGCATAATTGGGCTTCGGGTAATAGCGGGTAGTGGTTACGTGAGCAATGGATAGATCAAAGCAGAAATTCCGGTACTGGGCAGAAGTAAAGGCTCTTGCGTTATCACTTACCAAGAATTGACAGGGTCCAAACGAGGCGAATATCTGTTTCAAGCACGAGATGGTTGTGTTGGCGTTAGCCATCCGAGTGGGGAACAGCCACGTGAAACGCGAAAAGGCGTCAACACACACGAGTGTGAAACGATGACCATTCCGAGATCTCGGGAAAGGACCAATATAGTCTATGAACAGTCTTTCCATGGAGCGAGAAGCTTGCTCAGAAGACAAGAGACCTAGACGAGTATTCGGGGCAGGTTTACTGATGTTGCAAATCTTACAGGACTTGACAAGGGTACGGATCTCACTATCCATGGATTTCCAAATAAAGTGATTACGGATTTTTTCTCTTGATTTGAAAACGCCCAGATGACCGCAAACTGGGGATTCATGAAAGTATTTGAAGAGAGCCGGGACCAGGTTAGTTGGAACTACAATTTTGGGGTCTCTGCGACCACAAGCAGGACGACACAAGACACCATTCTTAAGAATATAGGGCTTAACATGCTCACCGGATTTAATCCTGTCGACAATGGCTTTTAACTCAGGATCATCCTCTTGATGTCTAGCAATATCCTTGAAAAGGAAGGGAGAGTCAGTGAGAACTACATTGACAAAAGCTGATACTTATTCGGGAGATGAGTCTACTGGCTCGGATTGAGGGCCAGAGCTGTCTGGATGGAACATTCTACTGAGGCCATCAGCCACAACGTTTTCCGTGCCACGAATGTGGCGGGCTTCAAATTGGAAGGCTGAGATGCGCACTGCCCATCGTGCTAGACGACCGGTCTTTCGCGGCTTGGCCAGTAGACAACTCAACGCCTGATTGTCAGTTTCCAGATCGAAAGGGAGATGTTCCAGGTACATTCTGAAGCGTTCTAAGGAGAAGACAACAGCCAGGGCTTCCAACTCATAAATGGAATAATTGCGCTCAGCAGGATTCAGGGCACGGGAAGCATAAGAAATAGGACGACGCCCTTCTTGAAATTCCTGTAGAACTCCGGATATGCCTGAGGAAGAGGCGTCAGTCTGAAGGATGAAGCGTTTAGAAAAGTCTGGCATAGCCAGTACAGGGGCGTTACATAAGGCAGATTTCAAGTCCATGAAGGCTTCACGTTGGGCATCACCCCACACAAATTTGGCATCCTTTCTTCTCAAATCGTTCAATGGAGCTGCACGTTCAGCAAAATTAGGAATGAATTTGCGAAAGAAATTCACCATGCCAATGAATCTGGCTACAGCTTTGATGTCCTTTGGAGGGGGAAAATTCTGGATGGCGGCCGTACGAGACTGATCGATTGAGACACCCCTCCCCGACACGATATGTCCTAAGAAGGACATCTGGGGTTGTGCGAAGGAAACCTTGGATGCCTTGAGGGTTAGACCTGCTTCACGCAGTCTTTCAAGCACTTCCTTGAGATGGAGTAGGTGTTCCTCGAAGGTTTCGCTAAAAATTAGGAGATCGTCAAGGTAATTATAAACAAACTTGAACTTAATGTCCGATAAGACATAATCTAGTAACCGTGTAAGGACAGCCGCTCCAGTTGCTAGGCCAAAAGGGACGCGTTCGAATTCATATAGGTTCCAATCGGTTGCAAATGCAGTGAGATGCTTGGATTCTTCGGCAAGGGGTATCGGGTAATCTGATTTAAATCGAAAGTGGTGAAAATTTTTGCATTAGCGAGCCGAGAAAAACAAGAGTGCAAATCAGAAAGTGGGACAGATTGGAGGACTACCTTACGGTACAACATCCGATAGTCCACTACAGGCCTATAACCACCTTGTGGTTTGGGAACCAGAAACATTGGAGAAGAATAGGCTGACTTGGAAGGCCGTATCACTCCATCACCGAGCATTTGATCAATGATAGCCTTCAGGGCTTTCATTTTGGGAGGTGACAACCGGTACGGAGGAGAGCGAACAGGTATGTTATCTGTAACCTCAATTTTGTATTCTAATACATTGGTGACGCCATCCTGTCGGTGAAGACATCAGGGAATTTATCGCAGAGTTTCCTAAGTTGATTGGCCTGCTCTTCGTGTAAGTGATTAAAATCAAAAGCCTTGGGTTCATCGGAATCTTCGGGAACAGCGTTAACATGGCAAGGCAGAATAGGGGAGCGATCACACAGCTCAAAGGTTCTTGCACAAAATTTAAAATGGAATCTGTTGAACTGGAGGTCCAAAATCATTCCTGTTTTAGCAATAAAGTTTGCACCCAATATCAGTTGGCAGGATAAATCTTTTGCCACTAGTACTGGCATTTTCCAGGTGAAATCACGCACTCTAATCTTGACCTCTAGGGACCCTACAATATTCAATGAATTGGAATTAGCAGTATGGAATGTTAAAGACACTGGTTGTAATGTAGGTAGCTTGCAAACAGTTTTCATAGAATCATACCAGGTCTTGCTCATCAAGGTGACACTACTCCCAGAGTCTAGCAATGCACAGACAGGTTCATTATTTACCTCTATGCATAAATATGGTAGTTTACAAGAAGGTATGGCAGAAATCCTACAAGATTGTAAGAAATGAAGACGCGAGACAGACTGGGAGCAATCATTAGCCTCAGAATAAAGTAAGTCAACCAAGGTACAGTCATGATCGACAAGACAAGAAGCCATGCTTTGGGATTTGTCATCAGAACAGGCGGTTAGTCATCTAGCACTACTATGGCCTGGCGGTCCAGAGCCAGAAGTGTTCCGTGGGCACTGCCTAGAGAAATGCCTAGTTTATCCACAGTTACGTCAAGAAGTATTGGTGGAAGAGCCTCCACCCATCGCAGGTTTCCTATTGCCTAATGACCCGGCCTTGGGACAGTCCCGCTTGAGATGAGCCGTGGAGCCACAATTGAAACATGAACGGGGATTACGCGAGTTGGAAGCAGGTGACAGGGCGGCTTTTGAATCCTGAGTAGGGGGTATGGTTATCGGAGGTGGGGCTAATGGCAGGCGTAGCTGGTCAGTATATCGAATGCCTTCAGCAGACACAGTGACGGCTTCCAACTGGGCGAACGTTGCTGGTCGGGGTGAAAGAGCCAGATATGATCTATAGTTCGGGGCGAGACCTTCAATTATGTTGGCAACCATCTGGGCCTCTGAATAGTGGAGCTGGAAAACCATAGCTTGGAGCTTAATGTCTTTAACATATTCAGATAGTGACTCATTAAGATGTTGTGCTCTGAAATAGTGCTTCTGCACTAATGTCGACAAGGCACGAGCAGGAATGAAATATTCAAGAACATGGGCATGAAATTGATCTACTGACCATCTTTCAGCAATGGCCCTGACAATGTGCTGAGAAAGAGCTCCAGAGACATGTGGGTATAGAATTTGAAATACGTTGTCGTTACTGAGACCATACACAATTGCCTGATCCTTGAATTCAGTTAGGAACTGAAGGAAGGAAACAACTTCATCAACGGAATTAGCTGAAAATTTCGAGATACTTTTAAACACAGTGGTCAACGGGTGAGGCAGACTGGAAAAAATGTGGGGAAAGACAGGTGTAGGGGGTACTTGGGAAGGCTTAGAATAGTCTAGAGGGTTCACTGAGGCATCGTACCTTTGGTTTGGGTGCCCTTGTGAAAAGGACGGAGTACAGGGTAGGTTAGGATTAACGTTATCCTGCAATGTTACGGGCGCAGACAACCTAATATGAGAAAGGTTCTCACTAATCTGAGAGACCATTTGGGCATTAACCGGTTGTGTTAAGGTTATGCAACTCGATACGGGTGGCGCTAAGACAGGGGGGTGGTTTTGCACCATTGAATCAGACCCGGGTTGATTAGGAATAGAAGGTAAACACTGAGCTTCAACGGAATTAGCAGGAATCATAGGAAAACTTGTACGGTTACCAACATGCAAAAGAGATGTATCATCAGAATGACTTACAGGTGTCCTAGGTCCAGACAATGAAACAGAAGATCCCAGGGCAGCATTAGTCACCTCAGACTCCTGAATATGCCTAACACCAGCACTAGGTGTCAGATCGCCCACTTGAGCAGCAATTCATGCCTCACCACAGTCAACACTGTCACTCATTCCAGATGGGATCGACACTTGAATTTGAGAAACGGTGTTATTTAACTTATTGGCTTCAAGCAAACCACTGATTCTGTTGAAAACTGTGGAAAACTGTTCAAGTAAAGCTTGACATTTCTGCCGCTCTACTTCCGGCAATTCGAGAGACAACAAATCCTTAATTCTGTCTAAATAATGTAATTACTGCCCCTTAACCCGCGCTAATTGGCCATGCGAGGGCTTAGAAGCACTAAAGGACACAAGAATGGCGTTAAATTCAGGTAACCTATCTTCAATCACGGCCAAAGACTCACGCAACTCGTCTGTAGTTAACTCAGGTATGGTTATAGGTAGGTCAAGGGACTGCTTCAACCTCGCTAGTGTCATCTCTGACATTCCCTGTCGAATTAATTTTGCGAATTTTTAACTCGTAAATCAGTTCTGCCTTTCTTAAATGGAAAGGATTAGGAACAGCGCGAGCCATCCTGACAGGTAGAAACAAGATTTCAAGCGATATACAAACCACAATTTTTACGGAGTTTTAGGTTAGGTATGATCACGGTTCACTTATCTTCTTCCGCAATCTGGCGCTTGCCTCTGCTACCAAATGCTACCTCAGACTACAGGGGTAACACAAAACAAGGCACAGACAGAGTTAAAAGGGGAAGTTAAGAGCAAACTACACAATATAGAAGGTCACTACACACTCGGAACAAAACAGTAGCTAACATCAAATACAGTAGAGACAATACACGACACTTACGGATTTCGCCTTGCTAAAATGGGAGACAATTCGACGGTGGCGCTCCTAGTGACTTGACCTGAACAAATCGCGCTAAATTCAAATATCAATGGAAATGTATATACGGAAATGGATAAATAAATTACGTCTAGAAAGACAGTGGTATTGAGATATTAACTTCGAAGTTGCTAAAGCAATTCTGGATAAATGAATGAAGAATTATTTAAAAGGTTATTATTCAAAGACTGAAATTAGACATATAAACAAGGTGTGAAATGGACTGCTGTGAAATGGCTTGATCTTTCATTTATGCATTACTTTTTTAGCTTTAGCATACCTACCTGAAACCTTACGGTTGGATTTGTCTTTTTTCCTCATTTAAAAACAATGTATCATCACATTAAGACATTTGTCAATAAAAATATCGGCACATTCCTTACACATATGATGCAATGAATTATCATTTAATAGTGGACAATTTTCCTCTGAAAATGAAGCCTATTAACAGAAAGAAAATCTATAAAATCCCGGCTTTAATCTGAGAAGAGGGATAAAAGAAAGAAAAGTTTGAAAATGTTGTCGATAGTGATGCTTTGAGGAATATTTACGTACAATTAGAGTAAAAATGTAACATACCCTTGGCTGTATAGTCGAGGATTAAAGTCGCTGGCCTGGAAATGACCTGAACAGATCTTATAATAATTCTTATACAAGCGTAACGTCTCTTCTTTCTTGTGCACTTTATCCAAATAGCTTCTGTGACATTTCAAAACCTACAGATCACACCTACAACAACACATCGGTATTGAAGGTTAACTGCTGCACTATACAATAAAATATGCGTATTATATTTTAAGCCCGTTAAAACATGGGTCGAGCAGGTCAGAAGATTATGAAGTACTATAAAAATCTCTGTCACTGGAAGAATATATATGCAAACACAATATTACTTACATGTTCTTGTCACGAGGGAACCTGAAGAACGAACGCTCATTTTTCTCTACTTCGTAAATAGGCCTACTGCAGCCAAACACAGCACATACCTTTCCCCTCATGTTGAGAGGAGATATCAAGGAATGACACACGCTACTATTTAATTATGTCAACTCACTGAAAACGCATAAATAACACCAAAAACTTCACACAAAAATACACGTGCTCTGATGACAGAATCAGTACCGTTCAGGTCTATCCGCTAGAGTGAGCTCCAATAGCTGTCCCTCGATATCTCGCTCAGTGTCGTGTATTGTCTCTAATGTATTTGCTAACATTACGGTGATCTCCAACAAAACATGTACGTAAATATCAGTAGGGCCAACTAGTGAACAACAAACCGGGAAGATGAAAAGGGCTGGGAACCTACCAAAGGCATGGACATGGCTTAGATAGCGGATTCCGAAATAAATGGCCGTGATCCTTAGATTTGAAGAATATTATTTACCAAATAATTTTATAAATACATTTCACGTACAGTTCCAAGTTACGAGCTATAAGTTCAGTGATATACATAGCTTATTTCGTAGCAGTGTAAATTCAAATTTCAAATCAACTATACATCTATTTACCAATGGAGTGGTACAATGCAATATACAGTGATGCGAAAAAGGTTACCCAAAATTTAGCGTACATAAAGTGATACAGAACTACCAGAGGCAAACCCCAAGGGAAATAATATTAAACTACATTCTACATATATTAGTGAAACAAGAAATGGGAATGCCTCGGAAACGAACAGGTAAGCCCAGCTGAAAAACTAAGGCGTCTAAGTAACTAATTTGGTGAATCTAGGCGAGGTTAGGGCAGACTCCTGTATGAAAAGCAAATCGGAATATTACGGAAATTTTAGCAGGAACAGAATTCAAGAGTGCTAACCCGAGGAGAGTGTCATCCCGGAAACCGGGGTACGTCAACCAGATAGGCTGCTCGCAGACAGATAGACCAAGACCGACATAATTCAGGATACAGAATTAATTCGAACACTGCCTCGCTCACTATATATAGGAAATTCCGGCCTTGGAGGCAGCCAATCAGCGTGCACGAGTTCCCTATCGCCACCTAGACTCACCAATCACAACCTTACTTTCGATCGCGAACTTTGACTAACATTCTAGAATACGCATGATCGCGAAAGTCGTATTTTTCCAGAATAGACAGAACACATTTTCTAGAACACATACCAACAAAGTAACACACCTTGTACAAATTTATGTAACTTTCTGGATCTTTCCAGGAACTATAGAACAGAATTCTACTATTTACAAATGCCTATGTTACAATATTATACACTACAGGTTAGGTCATTAAATTATCCTATGCTCTACAAATAACAGTACAGGTTAGGTCATAATAAATAAAACATTATATAGTACTTCGCCAATAAAGTCTTTAAAAAATTACATTCCACTCACGCTACATAGTTCACTTGTAACAGTATCCCCTGCCTGTTGGTGGGGAGAGCGGTACTACCACTTCTACGTAATACCGACTTTTAAATCTTTTTCTTGAAAGAAAAACACCTGACTACATTCGATTTTTGCCTTTTCCTGAGAGACCGCTAACATTTCAGCCAGACTTCGCACATAAGAATTACAAAGAAACTGGAGAATTTGACCCTCAATAGCATACACATTACGTCTGTTGTACTGAAGGAGCGTGTGATTGATTCCTCCCTACAATGTCGAGCCAGTGGGACGTGTGGGCAGGCGGGAAGCAAGTACCTTCCCCTCCACGTGTGTTTCGTTCGTGCTAGATATCCTCGTACTTCGTTTTCTCCACCTCCCCTCACTCTTCAGATGTGTGCATTTGTTAACGCGTCTAATGGATGTGACCAATGAGAGAGAGTGTAAGCAGGTAGGCCCTATTGTGTGGTTCTGAGGGCTGTACTGATCTCTTGCCCGAAATGAATATTTCTGACCACGAGATACTAAATATTTCGAGTGTACAATAGTAATTATTTCATTAATCATTTTACGCTATATGTACAGTATATCTTTGAGCCGCCCCGCGGTGTAGGGCCTACGGGTAGCGGGCCTACCTCTTGTGCGGAGGCCCAGAGTTCGATTCTCGGCCAGATCATGGATTTTTATCTGGATCTGAGGGCTGGTTTGAGTCCACTCAGCTTACGTGATTACAATCGAGAAGCTATCTGACGGTGAGATGGCGGCCCCGGTCTAGGAAGGCAAGAATAACGGCCGAGAGGATTCGTCGTGCTGACCACACTACACCTCACAATCTGCAGGCCATCGGGCTGAGCAGCGGTCGCTTGGTAGGCCATAGACCTTTGGGGCTGTTGCGCCATGGGGTTTGGTTTATATATATCGTTGCTAGGCAACGAAAACCTCGTAATTCCACTCACGAGAAAACGACATTTCTCTGTCTGTCTTGTAAAGGCTTGCCGCATTGCCCGAGAAGGGATCAGAATTGGTCGATTAAATGGGCTTTCGTTAAGCAATGAAAATGCCGGGAATAATTCTCCGACCATTGCTAACCTCTTATTTTTGGGCTTTTTCTGTAAACTTTACTCCAAA